>NC_142152.1:11975000-12600000 GCF_024610735.1 Ursus americanus | reverse complement strand
TTTTACATTTACAAGGGATTTCTGCATGTTTAATGATTAAAGGATTTTCTACAGTTAGTGAGTGATCTGTTGACACCTCATTTTATAGATGGGGTCATCGAGCTCTAAATGCTCTGCTCTCTGTTTCTCAGGGATTTGGCTGGCAAGCTAGGGATGGGATGCCAAGCTTTTGGCATTTAGACTTAGTGTAATTCCAAATTAATTATTCACAGGTCAAGACATGTTACATACGCCTTTTTATATTCTTTTTGGGTTTTAACCCTCAATTTTTCTGGTTCCATTAGCCACTGCTTTCATTTTCACTGATGTGTTTTTTGGAAGGCTACGTGAAAACACAAATTTGTAGTCATTCAATTGATCACCATCGTTTAATCCCTGATCCCTCCTCACGCTTCATGACCAGGTTCAGATGTGCTCTTGGAAGCATTGCTCACTCTTCCTTCCTAAGCTGCATTAAGTGCCTGAGGGCAAGCTTCCAACATTCTGCTGAAAAGGTCTGTTTCCTGTGGTCCTCTTCCACTAGCCTGTGAGCGCCATGAGCACCAGGATTGGGTCCGGCATGTTCAGCTTTGAATCTCCAGCACTACGAGTGGAGATCACAGAAGATGCTCATACTTAGGATTTGCTCAACTGAACAGAAGTGATTGAAAGCAGACACTCCTTATTGAAGGGGCTGAAGGCTTAGATTGTTAGAACATATATGAATTTATGTGTGTAATTATATTTGCATTTATATATGTTGGGCTTCATGTTCAAAAACTTTATTTGAATGTAGATATAGATGGTGGGTGTGATGCTTTGTGGGTCTGTCATTGGCAGTTTCAAGGCAGCAGAACAATCCAGCAATGCCACTTTTGGGTATATATCCAAAGGAAATGAAATCACTATCTTGAAGAGATACTTGTGCCCCCATGTTTATTGCAGCATTATTTACAATAGTCAAGACATGAAACAGACTAAGTATCCATTGATGGATGAGTGAATAAAGAAAATTTTATATGTATATGTGCATATATATATATCTATATCTTCAATGGACATAAGATATATATTCTGTATGTATACATATTTTATATGGGTACATATATTTACATATATATATTCACACACACACATATATATGTGTATATATATATATATTTTTTTCAATAGAATATTATTCAGCCACTAAAGAGAAGAACATCCTGCCATCTGTGACAACATTAATGAACCTTGAGGACATTATGCTAAGTGAAATGAGTCAGAGAAAGGCAAAAACTGTATGACTTCACTTATATGCAGAATCTAAAAAGAACCAAACTCATAGACACAGAGAGTAGATTGGTGGTTTCCAGGTTGTGCTGGGGGGTGGGGGTGGAGGAAATGGGTACGGGTGGTCAAAGGATACAAACTTCAGTTATAAGATGAATCAGGTCTGGGCATCTAATGGTGATCCTGGTTAACAATACAGTATTGTATACTTGAAATTTACTAAGAGAGTAGGTCTTAATTCTCACCACACCAAAAAAAAGTGAGGTGATATTAATATCAATTAATATTAATACAATTAATGTAATAATTAATATAATTAACATAATATTAATTAATGTTAATATTCTCACCACACCAAAAAAGAAGTGAGGTGATAGATGTGTTAACTTAACCTTATTGTGGTAACCGTTTCACAATATATGTGTGTATCAAATCATCACCTTGTACACCTTACACTTATACAATGTTATATGTCAATTGTATCTCAGTACAGCAGGCTTAGCCCCTTATTCCTGATGAGTTTTCTTTCATGCAGTTGTCAACTTTCAGAGTCGACCATTGAACCCAGACCCCTCTCCTCTGTGGGTTTCTTCCTTCTGAATCCTCCTTACCCTGTATAGTATCTGGCTTTTGACATAAAGTAATTTGTCCTTGCCAGTAATTTATTGATCTTATCCTATAGGACACAGGTGGCTAGTCATCTTTTATAAAACTAGCACACAACAGACGCCTAGTTGATGATGATGGTAATAATATAGTGGTGATTGAACTAGACACCTTCTGTTAGTATTGTATCCTGTAGGAACTGCTGTCTTCCTTTGTTTGGATCAACGTCTTTGTTCTACTCCTTGCAAGATGATTGTGTGTGTCATGGAGGTGAATATCCAGGTAAGCCAGCAGACCTGAGCCCAGAAAGGTTAAGTAATTTGCCCAAGATCACATACTTAGTAAAGTGACAGCGGTATGATTCAAACCCAGGTCTGAGGGACTGAAACCCGTGCTCTGAGCCCCCAGTCCCATCCACAGGATGCTGCAATTCTGAATAGTTGGCTTGATCACGTAGTCAGGAAGGCCTGGAGAGATACCTGCAGGCCTTTCTTCCCACCTGAAATCAGAAAAACTAGAACATGGTGCCCCATGTGACTACCTTGTGACCACTGAGGAGTTAAAGGCAGATCTTAGGATTTGCCTAGAGCAGGCAGAGCTTTGGTAATTACTTCACAGCTGTTCTCCAGGCGAAGTGAGCCTGGGCATTCCTCTCTTCCATCTCCTTTCAGAATATTCTTTCTGGCTCAGAAATATTTAGTGTGGCTTTATTCGAATTGTTGAAGTTACAGCATCTGGTATTTTGTGTGCATTTACTCTGAAATTTTAAAAAAAGGGTCTTATTGTTCTCCCTGCAGTAAAATCTCTGTCTCATTCTATGCCCACTCTCCCCATCCCCTTTTTAATTTTAAAGCATTTCTGTGGCACATTCTCCTCTCTTCAGGCTGTATCCGCCTTGATGAAATTCAGGTTTCAGAGTGTCTGTTCTGGTTCCAGCAGGATTTTGAGGACTTTTAAATTTGTCAGCCAGTCCCTTTAAGCAATGGGCTACCCTTTCAATAATTAAAGGAAAAACCCCAGAGCGACTAACAACCTGCCCCTCCTCTCCTTTTTTCACACTGGTTCCAGCATTTTTGGTTAATACCGCTGCTGATAAATTAGAAAACACAATCTCTGTGGGTGACCAGGCAAAATTTATTAATCATATAACCCTAGCAGACGGCATAGCCCTAATACAAATATTTGTGCTTCTGTCACTGGCCCTCGTCTGATCACTGCCAAACAGTGACAGATTTTAAAGACAATCACATTAAGTATTAATCAAGCTTGAAAGATGCAGTCATGCAGAGGCATACTAACGAGGAGGCATCTCCGGCCCGCTTTCTGCACCAACAGCACCCTATGCCAGTGTATTATTGAAAATGTTCTTCTCCTTCATAAAACGTCACTTTCAGCGTGCCTAAAAATCTAAAATGGCCATTGGCTGGTGGGTGGCCTCAAATGACACAGCTCCTCCTGGATTACAGCCTGGGCTCTAGGCCTCCCTGACCATGCTCACCTTCCTTATTCTAGGTTCTCTCTTGATGCTGGGGCGTCAGCAGGTGCTAGATGTTTGGTATGGGGGTTACTCTGGGAGGTTAGAAAAATGCATCAGTCCACAAAGAAGGAGGGGCCTGGAAGGAAGGGAGAGACAACTGCAGGAGAGGGACGTGGCGTTGGTCATATCTGCCTGGCTGAGGTTGGAGAATAGCAGGAGATAATATTTGCTAAGGGTTGGCAAAGACAAGAAATTAAGAAAGAAATTCATACTGCTTTGATGAAAACTTCTATTTGCCTGAGGAGGCTCCTCAAAGACAGAAAGCATCCTGGAGGGTAGGGTGGCCAGTCTATACTCTGGGAAGTTGGTCTCAAAGAGAAAGGAGTAGGTGGTGGTTTAGTTAATTTACATGCATACTCCAGGATGAGTCCAGTGGTGCTCGGGGGTTGCAGAGAGGAAGAATCAGGGCTCTGGACCCACCCCAGAGCTTTCTTGAATTGCTCATTCCTTAACCTACAGCAGAGGGACTCCAGAGGCTCTAAAGCTGAGTTCCTAGGTGTTAATATTGAAGAAAGAAAAGACAGAATTACCAAGAAGTGAAGTGGCTGGCAGCTCAGTCAGTGCCTCATGGGACCTTTCCCTGCTGGGGTCAGCCTTTTAGCTTTTTGATTTCAGAAAGAGGAGTTTGTTCTGAGAAGTCCAGGCTAAGGGAATTGACTCACACTCACCAAACTCATATGAGTTTGATGTATAAGTGGAAGACCCTCAGTTACTTATTTCTAATGAGAATATTAATTATTGGGGTGGGATGGGGTAAGTATGTATTTATGTGTATGTTAATCTGAATTGGCTGGTTGGCTCCTTTTCTCTGAGTAGGTAAATCCACAAGTTATAATTTAAAAGTTGTTTGTTAAGTAAAGCCCATAAAAAGGACACATTATCCTCTTGGCAGTCCTAAAAATGTACCCGTAAATTCTTGTTGTTTGGTCTCTGTCTTGACTCCTTGAAGACCACTTTCTCTCACTAAATTTTCACAAAACCTTCTGTACAATTAATTAGGTTCCAAGTTCATTTCTTGGAGATTAAAGCTCCTTTAGTTAGGTTTTTGTTTTTGTTAAAAAACATAAAGCATAAAAACATAAAAAAAGCATAAAATCATAGAATTTAGGAGCTAGAAGAGGCCTTAGAAATAATCTAATCCAGCTCCTTGGGTTCACATAATTACCTGCTATTTTGGTTACTTGAATTAACCTTCTCATTTGTAAATCTCCATCTTTTCCTTATTCTTTCGTCTGAGGAGTGGATGTTCTCCTACCTAAACGAACTACTCTCCGTTCTGTGCGCTTGATCCCATTTCCTTTATTGTGACTGTATAACTTATTGTCCAAACTGGGACACTACTGAGAGTCAAAGGGGCTATTATTAAGAATGAAGCCAGGACCACAGGCAAAACCAGGACTTTCCTGAGAAAATTTGGACACATAGTCACCACCATTTCTGCACACACACACACCCCTCGCCTTTAAACCTCAGTTCTTGATTTGAAATAGTTCTTGTTTTGGTGGCCTTTTCAATCTCTCCTTTTCGTCTGCTTCCCGTTTTATTGTGAACCATCTTTGTGGATCATCTCTAGGGGTTTGGGGTGTGGTTTGCCTCTTGGGGGAGACTCCTCTCCTGCCTTGTGGGGGTGAGAGGAGGGGAGGGAATAAAGCGCAGAAGCTCTTTCTCCAGTGCTCCCCAAAAGGCAGATATTTCTCTGGTAAGAGTGCTGAGTAAGAGGTTCAAGGTAAGAATGCTGAGAGAAATCGTTTTGCTGTCAGCAATCTTTGCTGCCTCTGCTGCTTCTAAACCCTGCACTCAGCTGTGCCTGCTGGCTTCAGACCCTACTCAAAATGCCTCTGATTTTCTCCATCCTCACTGTCCGCCTCAGCCCCGGGACTCCTCCCTCAGGCCACCACCCCTCTGCGCTTTGCTCTCCGGGGAGGGAGGCCCTGTGCAATGCAGCTGTCCAAGGGGCGCGAATGCAGGACCCACCTCCCCTGGCTCTGTTTGCCACCACCCCCCCCCCCCACCCGGGCAGGTCACAGGGAGCCCAGCTCAGTAAATGCCTGTTAACTGGAATGATGTTGTGGGGCTGGAAGTGGAGTTTCAGGGTTCTGTTTCAGCTCTCCCTCTTTGTTCTTCCACAGGAAGACTGAATGTTTTTGGTGTTGTCACCTCTCTGCCTGGAGAAAGAAGCAACTAATATGCTTGGAAAGTCATTCATTCACACAGGAAGGGTCAAATTTTCATCAGCTTGCTAAATCTCCAAATTTAGTGCCTCATGGGAGATAAAATGCAAGGATCCCCAGGGCTTGGGGGGCATTTGGATTTCAGAGATGGATGAAATCAAAAGTTACATCTAAACTTCTTTCAGTTTTGCAGTTTGGGCTCTTCCTGTTCCTTAAAGGTTAAATGCTCCACACAAGCCACTGACAATCAGGGGATGTCCGTGCGGGGCTGCCTGATGAGCCCTTTGTAGATGTTGGTTGAGACTGGTTTGGCCTCAGGGGTGTGGCTAGAGAGATCTTTACTGAGGATTTGTGAAATTTGTCCTAAGAGTCAGCTCTGAGGGTTTGTCTGTTAACAAGGTTGGAATCATTTCCTGGCCCCTTTCCATCTTCTGCCAAAAAATCTCCAAAGATTCGAGAATTGAGTTCACTTCCCCTGAATTGCTTCCTGTTCATTATTTTAACGTCAACCTTGTCTCAATTTCTCACTCACAGCCTGACTAGCAATGAGGAAGAGGTATTGATCGTTTCCTAAGAAGCTGCTTTGAGATTCTCCAGGGCATTGGACCTATAGCTTTTGGGCAGGGCCAAGAGTTCAGAAAATACTTCAGGCTTCTAGATATTTAGCTGCATAGAATCTTCCATCTTGTAACGTGAAATAGATGATGTACCTTTTGCCACGGGCTGATTGAGATCTAGCCCTCCTGTGTGCCAGGCAGGGGTCTCCTCCTGACTCCTTTTTACTGCAAGTATGTATATACACTCCTTTCCCAGTTTTGGTGTGGTTTTGTCTCCCATCAGCCCGCCCCTGCTTCCCTTCCTGGAAGATTGCTCCAGCCCCTGGAGTTCCTCTCCTCCCACACAGAGTGTAAGGTCCCGATGGGACAAACTCAGGCATACTTCATGCTCCTGAGTTTGCTTGTGGGACAGGCAGAGGTAACTGTCAATGGAGCTTCGCCTGAAATTGCAGCCCACCTTGCTTTTTTTCTCTTCCTGTTCTGCTTTTCCCGCTGCCTGGCCTGTTTCTCCTGGGAGCACTTTGTGCTGAATCACCTGCCTGTGAATCCTGTCTTGGGCTCTACTTCTGGGAGACCTGACCCTGGACAATAAATATTATTGCACAGAATTCTCACAGGTGCTCTGTGAGAATTAAATTTTTAAAAAATGACTTTCATTGTTCTCATTATAAATGAAGGAGCTGAGATCCTTAGAATTTAAGTGATTTCCTCATGACCGTGCAACTGATAAGCAAGGTGCAGAGCTGGGATTTAAATCCAGAACTTCTGACTCCAAATCTTGGATCTGGTTATTTAGAAGAATTTTGGTTTGGGGAAAGAGAGGTTTGCATGAACAAACAAACAAACAAACAAACTCTTTTTTTTTTCCCCTGAAATGCAATGGTATGCAGCTGAGTGAAATTAAGTTTAATTTTGTATTTTCTATCCAGATAAGTTTAATTTTTGCAGGCTTTGTGTCGCCTGGAGCTGTGTTTGCATAGCTTGCTCTCACTGGCTGTCAACAACATGTAAAAAGTGTATCTGCACAAAGCTCACTGCTCCCTTCCACATGCCCCAAGACCTTGGCAAGCCTTCTGGGTATCAATCAGCAGTCCCTAGGAATGTAAAAAGCAGTGGCAGCTATGGTTCCCCATTGCAGAATCTCTCATTAGAAATCTGTGCTCGGTGGAGCAGCTGGTCCTAGATCACAGATCCCTGCGCACGGTGGGGAGCTCCATGAATGGAGACAAGGAATTCACACAGCTTGCTAATGACGCTGTCAGAAGGTGGGGTTCCCTTCCAGGTATTTCTAGAGAAATTTGGGTCATTTATAACACACAGACATTTATTTACTCATAGCTAAGCTCTCATATTTTTTCTCTGTGGGAGTTATTAATAAGCAAAACTTTTAAAGTTTTTTCTAGTTGCTCACTATAAAGAAAGAAGTGCTAGAGTCTAGGGGAGATTCCAAGAAGTATAAGACTGTCCCCTGCCCTTAAGAGAATCCCTGTGATTTCATTATTATCAGGAGATAATAATAATGGTGATGGCAGTTGTAATACTCATCCACGACTGTGTCTTACAGTTGACAAAGTATTTTTACCTTTATTAATTTATTTTTCCTGTGGCCCTTTCCCCGGAGTGGAAACTCAGCAGTTTTGCTCCATACTGATTTATCATCAATAAACAGAGAAGCTAGCTCTGCTGTTCTTGATCCAAAGTTTCCAGGGCTGTCACCCGTGAATAACTGAAACCTCAAATTATAAAAAAAAAAATTCTCTCTCTCTCTTTCTGTATCTATTCATCCATCTATCTATTTTTCTATATATACTCAGACATATGAAGTTGGAAGAAGTAAAGGCTAAAGCAGCTTCTATGGATACCAGTTCTGTCAAGGTCTACTTGCATGAACTTCTCGTGGAATCATAATTCTAACTTTGGAAATGTATGCTCATACCCAGAACCTCAAAAATCTGGGATAGAAGAGTTTTGCTTGATACATACTTGATAATGTCAGATAATGATTTTTTAAAAATTTGTTGTGGCCTCACTAATTTGTAAATGGTTAATGATAATGGTTAAGGTTTATTGAGTTCCTGCTATGTGTTGGAAAGTTTGCTAAGCACCAGCACCATGGATCCAAGAGGTATAGGCTGAGCTCCACACCCTCAAGCAGTTTGTACTCAAGTCAGAAAGACCCACTTAAGCTAAGTGGTGGATGCTTGATAGGGAGAAAAAGCTCAGTGGATGGAGAAATTGCTCTGGTCTGGTACAGTCGGAGGTGACGTAGAGAGGAGATAGGATGATGAAAGACCTTCAGTGAGGGATAACACTTAGATAAGTAGAGATGCATGGGAAGAATCCTCCAGGCAGAGGTAGCAGAGGGAGCTAGTATTTTGAGCTGGAGATGCATGAATTATATTTAGAAGACAATGAACAGAATATGATTGGAGTGGAGTGTTGATGTAAGAGAGGGCAGAAACATAAGCCTAGGAATCCAGGTAAAGCTTAAATGCCAAACCAAGAAATTAGATCCCTGGTGACGGCCACCATATTGGTATGGTAATTACATTTGGTAAGTACAATAGGAGTGATGACTGGTGCCTCCAATATTTGCCTGGTCCTGCAGTTGATGTTTCATGTACCATCTACCTAATCACTCTTTAAATCAGTAAGTAGTCATTGCCTACCCCACTCTTCAAAGCAATCCAATAAGGTACATATTATTACTTACATTTTAAAGATGAGAAAACTGAAACTCAATAGGGCTAAGTAACTTCTCTGCAAAGTCACACAGCTAATTAACAGCAGAACCAAGATTTGGCCCCACATCTGTCTGACAAAACCTGCATTTTTTTGTACAGTGCTACCGTGCGGGTTTCTGAGTCTTTTTAGAGGCCTGAATAATGGAAGTTGTTTGGGGAGGTGAGGAGGTCAGAGCGGTAGAATCTGGAGGTAGGGCAACTATTACAAGAGGCTAACAGTGAATAGTTATTGCTGCGTGAGGAGAAAAATGAGAAAGGGGCTTGTGGTGAAAGTGGAGGCAAGTGGAAAGGAAAAGATGAATTCCAGAAACATAATGAGGGATAAGAATGTTCCAGACTTTGTGTGTGAGTAGAGGTGAAGAGAAAGGGAAGACTTTGATGTTTCTGGAGATTCAAGCTTGGGCCTTGAATGTGGGTGAGATAGGCTTATGATAATCAAGACTCCATGATTTCTTTCTTTCTTTTTTTTTTTTTAAGATTTTATTTATTTATTTGACAGAGAGAGAGTGAGAGAGGGAACACAAGCAGGGGGAGTGGGAGAGGGAGAAGCAGGCTTCCCGCCAAGCAGGGAGCCTGATATGGGACTTGATCCCAGGACCCTGGGATCATGACCTGAGCCAAAGGCATAGGCTTAACGACTGAGCCCCCCAGGAGCCCCAGATTCCATAATTTCTTAAACACACTAGAATATGTGGATCTAAAGAAGCAGGTCCTTCAAAGTAGCTGCCAAGGGAGGTGTTTGTGTTGTTCTGGCAATACTGCCCTTACTGAAGGTATTGGAAACTCTTCCTTCAGAACTCCTTTCAGCCACACAGGAAAGGTCCCCTATCCTTACTCAAGGATGTCATTTCCAGGGGCTCCTGGGTGGCTCAGTCGGTTAAGCAACCAACTCTGGATTTTGGCTCAGGTCATGATCTCAGGGTTCTGAGATCGAGCCCTGTGTCAGGCTTTGCGTTCAGCGGGGAGTCCACTGGAGATTCTCTCTCTCTTTCTGCCTCTCCCCCTACCCCACCCCCACTCACACACACGCGCATTCTCTCTCAGGTAAATAAATAAATCTTAAAAAAAGAAAAAAAAAGAAAAAAAAAGAATGTCATTTCTTTGTCTGACCACCCATCTGATTTTCCAAGCTTGGCTCCAAGTAAATCATTTACTTATTTAAAAATAATAACTGTAAAGGATTATATTAGTCAGGGTTCTCCAGAGAAAGAGAACCAACAGGATATATACATCCTAGGGATACATTTTCGAAAAGCCAGTAGTGTGACTCAGCTTGAATCTGAAAGCCTGAGAACCAGTGGAGCCGATGGTGTATATCTTAGTCTGAGGGTGAAAGACAGCAGACAGGCAGAAAGGGATGAAGGACCTCTCCCTTCATCAGCCTTTTGTTCTATTCAGTCCCTCAAGGGATTGAATGATGCCTACCCACAGTGGGGAGGGCAATCTGCTTTACGGAGCCCAATTCAAATGCTGATCTCATCTGGAGCACCTCACAGACACACCCAGAAATGAAGTTTAGCCAAGTATCTGGACACCCCTTGAGCCTGTCAAGTTGACAGGTAAAATTAACCATCATAGGGGTGTGCCAGTCTTGAGGGTATCCTTGGGCTCTTCTTACTCCTGAGGAGACTGCTTGGGCAACCCACATGCGAGGCAGCCCTGGGTTTGAACCCTGATTCAACCAGTTCCTTGTCCAAGTTACTTAACCCCAATGCACTTAGGTCCTTCAGCTATGAAATGGATGTTTTAATTCCTTCCCCAGAGTGCTGTAGTTTTAATTAGGATGCTTTCAGCAGCAAATAACAGAAAAGTCAGCTCAAATGTGGTTAAACAATGTGGGAATTTATTTGCTCACGTAGGGAAAAGTCCAGAGGTAAAGAGGGCTTCAGGCAGAATGTAACTGGGGCCAAGTTTAAGTTTTCTTCAATTCTCTTGTCTCTGTCCTCTTCTGATTGTCAGCTTTGTTGTCAGGCTGGCTCCTTTTGAGTTGACAAGAGGGTCATCAACAGCAGCTGGGGCAGCATGCTTTCTCCTCACATCCAGTGTAGAAGAAAAAGCTCTTCCCCGGTAGTTGAATATATGCACTTCTATTCCATCTGTCTGGACTCTCTTAGGACACACGCCGACCCATGGACCAATAGCCAGCAGTCAAATGCCAAGCACGGGTTGGTTTAGCATGGGGTAGAGTGGGTATTGATTGAAAAGCATCAAGTAGGAAACCCACGGACATTTCTGGCTCATGTCTAGCACTCAATAAAAGTTAGTTATTTTTCCTGATAATAAAGAGAATATGCTTTGGGTCAATTACACATGCACACCTGACCGTATGTGGAATGTCTTTTCTCTTTAATGTTTATCTTCACTCCCTCCTTCAGTCCGGGGCACAATTTCACTTCCCATCAGTATGGATTACAGTGAGGACTGGGATAGTAGTCCTGGGCTTGTGTGGTGCACAAAAGCAGCTCCACTTTTAAGCACAGACATTAGAACATATGACCAGGAAAGGAATGCTGAGTGGGGGCCGGGAAAGGGGAGGAATTGGGAATCAGAGGCAGAGACATTAAAACGTTACTGACTTGACTTTTGCTCTATTTTGCTTCTGGTGCTGTCTCTGCCTTCACAGAGACTCACTGAGGGAGGGGATGAGGATAGAGTGGCTCTTACCAGCAATTAGAGGGAAGTTTTAAAGAACTCATCCATCCAGCCATACTTAGAACCCCATTTCATCTTTATGTATTTGGCAACTAGCTGGGAAAGACCAGAACTGAGGCTTTCACACCTATTTAGCACCTGGTTAAATATCACTTGGCACCTGCCAAATGGGTCTCTATCATTTAGGGGGAATTTGCACTGATTACTGTACTAATTAAGCAAAAGTCATTGCTACTCACAATCATTAGGCTAAATCGGTTTCTGGGGAAAAGTCTTGATAAGCAGCTGCCCAATTGAAATGGATTTGAAGGCACCCCACGCACGCAGACTCTCTCACTGGCGGTTTCTCACACACTCTCAGCCGGCACAAGCTGGATTCTTATGACCAGGCTCTTGATGGTGACTGAACTCAGGGGTGGTTGGCAGTCCCCAAGTTAGGTGACATGGGGTGTAGAGGCTTAAAAGGTGAGAGGCTCAAATTTAATTGAGGTAAATTTTACTAAGTATCAAGCTTAAGAGGCAAATTTAGTCGACATTTCATACATGCTTTGGCCTATAATTCTCTTTCCTTGTATTTCCTTTGCATAAATGCTTTTGGGGTAGGCAATTGCTTGCCCCAGTGACTTTCTACCTTGCCATATAGGTTACTTAGAGAATTTTACAGACTCATTTTGTGACTGCAGTGTAGTAGATTGTCCGAACTATGATTCTTAGGATTTATGAGAACTTGGCATTTGTTGGACAATTTATTTGAGAGGAAGTATGTGTGTGTGCATGTGTGTGTGGTGGGAAGGACATACAGCAATAACCTTGGTATCCAGTACATTGGGAATGCTCGTGAGCATTCTGAGGACCTCTCCTGTAGGCAACAGATTCTCATAAGAGACCAAGAACTTTTCAATAACAACATCAGATACTATGCCTGAAGACAAGCACTACTGAATCAAGGCACAAACGGCATCTGAAGATTTGTCCTTCTATCTTTTTTTAATAACACAGCTACTGTGTTTTTATAGAATGTTGTTTTGGAAGTCAGGAAAATGAACTAGGTGGGTATTACCAAAGATATGATGTGGGTAATATGGGGAAGAATCTGACCCATATATATCTGGGGACAAAATTTACTACTGTGGGTTAGGCTTGAGATGTTGTATTGGGTATTTCTGAGATGCTAATGTGCGTCACGAGGCCAGTACATTTTCCTAATAATGCACGGGCCAGATATATTTCTGTCTTCACCAGATTTTCCTGGGACCTGAAGAGACATTGTTTCTTTTGGGGAAGGAGGCGGATAGCTCCACATCATTAAAAATTGTGATGATGTTTTGGGGCAATTGCATCTCACTTTCTGGAAGGTCAGGGGAAAGAAATTCAGTTTGAAGCCAATGGAAAATTTCAAACATGGGTGCAATCCCATATAGCAAATACCATGGCAATGAAACTCTACATCCCAGTAATTCCCAATGGCCAATTTGTATCAATGAGCAATCTTCAATGAGGGGGAAATTTGTCCTAAAGAAAACTATGGACTATCTCTTGGAGTTTGTTCTAATGGGAAACTATTGCCAAATGTCTTCTGAGAGTGGGGCTAGGAGGAGCGAGGGAGGAGTGGCTTGGAGAGGGAAGCTCTCAGAGGAAAGTGAGAGTTTAATGGGGAGGGGAAACCAGATAGAGGGATGACCATGAGTATATGAGCCCTTCTAGAAACACATAGAAACCCTGTAGTTTAATGGAGTGAGGGAGGGACATTCAATTCATTTTATTTTTTGAACTGAAGGGAGGGTTGACCTGGATAATTTGGGACACACAGGGAGCAGACATGTGGGTGACACTGAAGTTCTATTTTGCTAGGGACTCCCCTCCTTTAGTGCAATGCTTGGTATCTGCCGGGCATATATTAAATAATTACTGTGCATGTAAAATGAGAATGGACACAGAGGTTACGTATTATAGCTAATTGTAAGATTTTGATGCCTTACTGAGTCCCTTTCCAGGGAAGAGGTGGGATGGGACACAGATGGGAGGTGATGCTGAAAACAGGGAAGGAGCACGGAGATGGTCCAGGAGGAAAGCTGAAGACTTCACTCTCCAGGAGTACCTGAGAGGGACCCTGCCTCCCTCAATTTTGAAAGAGAAGAGCACGTTCATCTTTTGAGTGGCCCTTTGTTGGGAGACTGGGACCGCCTGCAGCCTGTATCCAGCCAGAGGAGCAATGCGTCTCTGCGGTCTTGTTTACTCTCTGTTTTGAGAGACAAATCCGGCTGGCCCAGCAGCTCTTTCTCGCCCCTTCCTGGCAACTTGGCAGGTGCTGGCTCAGCAGGCATGAATAAGCTCAATAGCTGGACAGGCCACTGGGCTTCAAGGACCCATCCCTTTCAAGGCCACCAGGGAGCTTCGTGCTATGAGACACAAAGCTGCTCCCCGCCCGTCTAAATACGTAGTGTTCTAGGGATGGGCCCTTTGATGGGAATGCTGTGTGGAGCATGTGGGCCCTCTGTACTTGGCACAAGCTGTGTGATGGTGAGAAGTCCAGGGCTTACATGTATTCGGCTGCTTTTCTGCTTATAAACTTTCCCCCTGTAAATCCTATTTTATATCTGCATTGCATGATCCCTTTGCTCCTTGGGAATTTGGGGTTCCCAAAATTAGTGTCAGGCTTTCCAGGCACCTGGAATGGCAGAAGGACAGTCCCCCTGCTGTGAGGAATTAACAATGAAGAAAGAGACCTGACCTGCCAGCTGGAGAAAGAGTAGGAAGGAGAGAGGCAAGAGAGACTCATCTTTTTTGATGCTGAAGAGAAGCCATTTCCAACCTTTTCTTTTGAAAGGATGTTACTGATCAATGCTTTTCTCCCCACTTCCAGAAGCTTCCTAGGGCTGCTTGGGTTGCTTGGGGCTGGTGGGGTTTTTGTTTTTTGTCAGGGAAAGTAGAGATGGGGTTGCTGAGGGAAGGAAGGTTCTCTCTGGCTCCTAAGTGAGGACAAAATGAGAAATGTCTCTCACAGGAAACCATGGACCCGCAGGATGGTTTGTTGATCATGACAGGAAGACACCCGACGGAGTTGTGGGCACAGAGGCTGGAGTGGGCACAGCTCATGTCTGGAAGGATTGTCCATCCTTCAGTGGCCCCCAGTTTCTGTTTCTTCCAGAAAGTGCCCTGGAGGGCCCACCTGAGTCCTCCAGGCAGATGCCCTCCCTGTCTTCTGCTGGATGAAGTGCCGGACTCTGGGCGGGGGACGCTGCCTTATCCTCCTGGAGGGCTGGCTAAAGTAACTACAGAAGGGATTGATTTCTTTTACTGTTGAAAGGCAGCCTTCCTGCAGATGGAAGGTGGCAGCCCTTGATCCAAGAGTATCGATTTGCTGCACTAGGCTGCTCAAGTTGTAGAAAAACTCTGCACAGTCGTCTCGCTAAGGACGCAGAGAGGAGGCTCAACCAGGCAGACTCGATTTGGGATTGGTCAGATATGAGTGGAGCGTGGGAGTCAGACAGCCCTGGCTTTCAGTTGCCCTCAGGGACTGGCTATGTGGACTTGGTCAGGTACTTAATCTTTTGTTATTCACTGTCATATTCAAAAAACTTTTATTGAGCTCGTACTACACATGCCACGTACTGTGCTAGGCCCCGGGGATAAGGGGTGAGCTCGATGGTTCACTCCAGCTGTAAATTCCAGCCAACCCTAGTATCGCTGTCTGGGGTTGCTGCCGACTGCGTTGCCAGCCTCTGTTCCTGGCAGATCTCTGTGCCTTCACACACCTGTGAGGCAGGTTTGTCTCCATTTCCAGATATGTGAAAACCGCCAAAGACACAGATGGAAGGAAGGCTGCCGACTTTCCTCTCTAGCAGTTTAATTGGGAAAGAAACTTGGACCCAAGGTAGCCCATCGTGTTTTGTGAAAAACGCTATTTTGTCTTTCCTCAAAAGGAGTCTGGAAGCAGCCAGAAGCTCCGCCCAGGTGAACAGAGAGGCAGTTGTCACCTGAGCGAGGCCCTAGGATAAATCACGCGGACTCCAGGAAAGGAGCACAGGTTCAGCTAGAACATTAGGACACTCTTCGGCTTTAATCCATTGACAACCTGCCAGGGAAATGGGTTGTGTTTCCTTTTCCTTTGCCTACAGATCAGACACCTTAGAGCTGAAAACCCTAGCCGCCGTTCCTACCTCCTTCACACAGAAATAAAGGACAGCTCTGGACAGCCAAACAAATTCAGATCTCCTTGTGCCAGCCTTTCCAGGGCAGCCATGGCTGGACTGCTTAGCACTCTCGCTGCGGTCCGGCCTGGGCTGTCCCATGCCGTGACTGTAGGTGCTGGGTGCCGAGCATATTCCCAAATCATAGTCCCTCCCAGTGAAACATGGTGGATGAATCCAGGCAGTCAGCTCTTCTTCCTCCTGAAGCCTCGCGAAAATGATTGCCGAAGAGTAACATGTTATGAAGGGCAGGATAGAGGAAATGTGGGAAACTATGGGAAACTCCATCCTTGGAGGATGGAGAGCAGATGAAAGAATGGTGACTGACCCCCCACAGAGGGTAAAGCTATGGCTTCAGTGCCCCCAGAGAAGCACTGAGGAGAAGCAAACCCATGGCCCCAGCCAGGCTGCAGGGAGGCTGACACATGGGCTGAGCCAAGGGATTGATTGAAAGTCTGTCTAGTTTGTGCTAGAGCCCCAGGTCCCTCCTCAGTTCCGCAGAGAGGTGATAACCAAACCCTTCCCCTCCAACACTCCTAACTTCTCCCTGTAGAGATTGATGCTGGAGAGGCTCAGCTCTCAAGAACATCATGCATCACAGGTGGAGGAGGTAACACAACAGGTTGAATATGGGGGTCAATGACATGTCAACATTCTGAGTGAGAGGGCCCTGCAGCCAACCTCCCCAGCCCTGCCCTTCAAATGCTGACCACCAGCCCCTACTCCCCACCCCCACCCCCACTGTGGAAGAGGCTGCTGCTTCTGCGGGGGACAGGGAACTGAACAGGACACGCTTATAGTTCCCGATGTTTGAGGATCCCTTTAAACCTTAGAAGTTCATAAGCCTGACCCAGACATTCCAAATTTCTCATCACTACTATTTGTATTTGTTGCTTCTAATTAATTAATTATTTTAAAAAAATTACCAAGAAGTGAACTTGCCCAAACTCAACTGCAGACTCTGTCTCCCCGGCAGTGGGCAGCAGCTGAATTCTCAGTTCCATGTTTCAGCTTTAGCCTAGCTGCTTAGACTCTGCCTGCACATTGGGGTTCGGGAGGTGGCCAGAGATGGAGTGGGAGTTTATACATGAAGTTTGGGGCTTCCCGTGTCTGAGTCTCTCCTTTCCAGATTGCCCCTTACTGTGTTTCTGCCCAGGACTCTGATTCTTTAAGCAGGAGAGCCTGGGGATTTCTATTAGAATTGTCACCCTCTGCTTGGTATAGAATGGGATTCAGGCTAGAAGCTGTAACAGAATGAGGAATGACCCAGTGCTTGTCAGCTCTTCTCCAATATCTGGCTACTTTTGGTCACTCTTTCAGTGCCTTCAGATAGTTGGTTTTTACATTTTTTATAAAGATTTATTTATTTGAGAGAGAGAGTGCAAGTGAGCAGGGGGAGGGGCAGAGGGAGGATGAGAGAAGCAGACTCCCCCCTGAGCGTGGAGCCTGAAGTGGGGCTCAATCTCACAACCCTGAGATCACGACCTCAGCCAAAATCAAGAGTTAGATGCTTAACCAACTGAGCCACCCAAGTGCCCTGGTTTTTAACATGTTGTTCAGGGTTTGTGGTGAATATAACCTCCCTTCCTGGTCTGATAAACTAAAAGGAACTACATTTTGGTAGTTATCACTTTTTGGTGACTTTTATTCTCCCATCACTTTTTTCCACCTTACTTTTAAATATGAATGAACAGGTAAGAACAGGTAACAATGAAAGAACAGGTAACAATAAAAGATAGAGAAATGAAATGACTGCTCCCCCCCCCCCATTTGTAATGGGGGAAATGTTGGGGAGGGGGGCACTCAGAGGAAACAAAGATATTTCCCAGAGCAGAACAAAATTAAAATTAAAAAGTAAACTCTTCTTTCTCAGAAAGACAAAGATATTTCACCTGCAAAACAAAAGCAGGCTACTCTTTTCTAAAAAAGGGAATGAAGGAAAAACAATCAGAACAAAAACAACAAAAGAATCAGAGAACAAGAAAGGTCTTCTAAATTAAAAATAGAGTTACAGAAATATTCTCCCATAAATCTCCCATAAAGTAAAACAAAAAGACAGATGTGGACAATAAGAAAGAAAAAATAACATTAGGGAATCAATCTAAAAAGGCAACACCAGATTAATAGAAGATCTAGAAAGGGAGAATGGAGACGATGGAGGGGAGGATATTATTAAAGAAATAACACAAAAAAAATGCCCCTGAACTTAGGGCCGTGAGTAGAGTCTAGAGCAGTGGTTGACAAACAATGGTCCATGGACCAAATTTGGCCTGCTGCCATGTTTTGTAAATAAAGTTTTATTGGAACACAACTACACTTCTTTGTTTCCATGTTGTCCATGACTGCTTTGCTACAGTGATAGGGTTGAGAAAATGTGACAGAGACCATATGGCCCACAAAGCCTAAAATACTTAATATCTTATTCTTGCAGAATACATTTGCTGATTTCTGGTCTGGAATCAAAAGATCCTTGGATTGACCAACACAATGAATATAAAAGACCCAGGCCGAGGACATTATTATGTGTTTGTAGAACACTGGAGATAAAGAAAAAATTCTAAGAGAGCCCAGAGAGAAACAAAGGTCACATACAAAGGATCAGAAACCAGAATGGGACTGAACTTCTTAAAAGCCGCCATGAAGGTTACAAGAAAGTGGAGTGATGCCTTTAAAATACTATGGGAGAAACAACTTTCAACCTAGAATTTAATCTGGTGTGAGGATAGGATCAAGGAATTTTCAGACAGCTGTGGCTCAAAAGTGGTAGTTTTGTCTTCTGTGGGGGATATATTTTAGTACAATTAGAGAATAAGCTGAGAAAGAGGAAACTATGGAGTCCTCTGTCGAGGACAGTGATGGCAGATACTGGGGTGGCAGCTGTGTCCTGGGCCCAGGCAGGAGCAAGGGAGTGAGAGGAAGAGTCTCCCGGGAAGGTACACGGAACTGATGACTTGTCTGTGTAGAGGAGGCAAGCTTCCTCCTGCCTCCTTAGGTTCTGGGGCTGGCCTAAGAATGAAGCTGACATAAGACAGAGTAATAGGAGAAAAACATATAAATTTATTTAATATTTTTATGTGCACATGGCAGATTTTAAAAGATAAATGAAGACCCAAAGAAGCCATTAGGCCACAAAGCTTTATCTACCTTTTTATGTAAAGAGTGATAAATTATGGGGATGTGACGAGACAAGGGGGCTTGGGTTCAGGGCAGTGAATTGTGAGACAAGGACTAGGAAATATATGGGGGGAGATAATGGCTCACATTAGTAGGTCTATTTGTGTAGGTCCATTCTGGCATCAACTCCCAGACTCTCATGATGGGATTGTTCTCTTCCTGGTACAGGACGGGTACCTTTTTTATGGGGAATTTTATGATCTGTTTTAGGTAGATACAGAGCGTTGGGAGAACCGTTCCTACATTTGCTGTTTCTCAAGTGTCTTCGGCTCAAAATAATCAATACGCCAAAGCAGCATATATTGGGGTGGCATGTTCCAAACCCCTTCAACTGTGTTGGACCAAGTGGATGAGAGCATTGAGAGGTTTCATAGGCTGTTGAGTGTTTGGAAACACTTTGCACTGGTTATATAGTAAACTAAGCAAATCACAAAAATTGCAATTATTTCAAGAAAAACAAAAAAAAAGTATGAGAAAGAAAATGTGATTACAGTATTGACTCAACAGTGAATAATATTTACATAATCTGCCAGGTGGCCACAGTGCTTCTCCCCCTCCTCCCCCCCTCCCCCCACCCGTTGGGTGACCAAGGAGCACCTCCTTCTCCTTGTCCCTCCAGTCCTGGGGGAGGCGGGAACTGGAATTATTGATCTCTACTCTTTCAACAATTCTAACACTTTCTAACTAATATCCTATATTAAATTTCCCTCTATTGGATTATCTGGCATTGGTTTATGGAGTCTGACTGGTACAGAAGTCAATTAATAATGTCTACAATTAATCAAGAAATAGCAGGGTAAATATCATGTTAAAAAATATGGAAGTAAATACCAGGAAAAAATGAAAGAGTTGAAAGTATTTGCTTTTCAAGCTGGCATTGGGGTGGGGTAAAAGTGTACTAGGGGAGGTAAAAAAAGGGGGGGGATGATCATTTTAAGAAACTGGCAAATAGCCTTTTTGATTCTGAAAGACAATATTTCGGTGTGATTTGAAAGGATGTTATGACAAAAGGGGTCTAGCTGCTTTGTCCAGGCGGAATTCTCAAGCACCACCGTCCACCTCTGCCACCCCAATCTGTCAGTGTGGGAGCCAACACTGGGAGTCTCTCCAGGGAGAGCAGAGATGGGAGAACCAGCCCAGGCACCTGATGGGATGTCAGAGCTCGGAAAAGGGCTGGTCAAAATGAGTATCTTGTGGCAGGAATGGTCCAGAGGCTGGCGGAGTGGTGATGTCTGCCTGACTATGATCTTCATCTGCTGTTGAAACAAGTGGGCTTCACACAATGGCCTGCACTGGCAACATTAAGGGACTAAAAGAGGAAGGGGCCAGTGTCCATGCGTCCATGCGTGGTGACAAGACTCAGGAGAGGGTTTGTGCCAGAGTGGACTGGAGCTCACAGGGCAGGAATGACAACACAGAGGAAACAGAAACCCCTGTTTCTCTGGAGCGCTCAGGAGTCCTGGGAGGGAGCTGGGCCTCTTGCTGTTTGATCTTTAATGGATTTAACAGTGTGTAGGGAAGTCTTTCTATGAGCCTGGCCCTGCCTGGGCACTGCAGACACAGGGCAAATAACGCAAAGTCTCTACCCTCATTTTATTTCTCTCTAATCAATTCCACTGCCTTTTGTCTTATGAGCCTCTCTTTAAAAGGTTGTCTTTCATCTGATTAACCTCATGGGCTAAATCTAGGCTGCAAGTCCCCAAAGGTCAAGTCATATAAGCCAGATACACTTCTGCTGGCCTCATCGATGATGACCACCTATGTGCCAGCCATCCTGTCCAGCTCCCTGTGGATCTGGTTTCGTGTGACAGCAACCCAGGTCTGTTTGACTCCAAAGCCCTGTCCTGGACCATTAACAATCACTCAAATACTAGCGTCGTAAATGCCTAATATACTTTCCAAGGAAAATACTTCAGATCCAGCCAGCAGAGGGTTATTTTAGAATCCATATCTTTGGGGAAGGACAGTTTTTAAACATTGTTTTTTCCCCAGGGGAGTTTTTTGATTGTCCTTGAGATCAAGTATGCCTAGGCTTAAGCTGTATCATTGTTAGGATATGATCTTTCAAATGTTAAGGTTCCATTTCCAACTCTGGTCTCTTGTTTACCCAAGTCTCTAGAATGTGCTTTCTGGGCTGCCACCAGCCTTTAACATGTTAATACACAAGAGAGTACATCTTTAAACACAGGCAGTGGAATTTAATTTCCCAGAGAGCCTCCTGAAGGTCAGATGGAACATGACATAGTCTAATAGTCTCATGCAAAATGTCCCCATGCTTATTAGGATGTAACTTAGAGCATCTCCAGGGATGTTGCTGAGAAATCTCTGGAAGAAAGAAAAATGTTAATTTCTTATTCCAATTACCAGTATGCTCTTTATTCAAATGAAATGCCCCTGGTGTGCTGGATGCTTTATGAGATCCATCATGAAGACATGCCCCAGCCCTCACGGCATTTCCATCAAGCAAAGATATGACACATTCTGGGGCCATAGAGGACTAGACAAATAATACAGAGGAGAAAGAGAAGGGCACTTGAACATTTTTTCCCCATGCCAGAGACCAGAGAGACGGAACCCTGATTAACATTTCTCCTCCTTTGTGGACTCTTTGGCTGTGGGTAGAGAAAGACGGTGGATGGAGCAGGAGTCATGGTTCTTCTCCTAGTGCACACGCTTACCTGGAAATCAGACCTTCCATAGTTGACACCTACAAGATAAGTAAAAACCACACAGACTCTTCCAGACTTTCTGATAGCCAGTTTCTTCTCCTGCTAAAATATCTCAGGAATTTGCAAGGCAAGTCAACTCTTTTTGAGCAACTATTCCTGCTCATTCTCTGTGGTGGGGGGTGGTGAATAGGACAGTGACCATGTGTGGTGAGTCCAGGTGACACCGGTTTGATCAGAATCTGCTAGAATGAGTGATTTCTCCTGCTCTGCTTTTCTGTGGTGGTGGGGGGTGGGGGGGGTTTCGACTCTTGTCCAGGTCCCCGTTTACTTGGATGTGGTCATGCAAAGTATATGCATCAGTTAAGATTGCTTTAGTAAGACTGCAAGTCATAGAAAATCCTTATTAAAGGATGTATCTTTTTTAAAAACATAAAAGTGTGACCTCAATACCAATATAGAACACATGCCAATGATTTTATTTAACCCATTAATTGAAGAGGACACTAGTAAGAAATTACAACTAATTCAAAAGAAATTCCGAAGAGCAGAGACATACAGGCAATCAGGAATACTAAAATGAATTTGCTTAGTAGAGCAAAACTGTGGGAGATCCGTCACACCTCTGCCAGACAAGATTCATTTGCATGTTTATGGACAAAAATCATTTGCATTGCTGGCAGTTCCATGTAATTTACAGAGCTGTAAAATAACTCAACAACACTGAAATGTGCAGAGACCCCATAGAATCAGATAACCCGGAAGGGAGCACTTGACAATGCCTAATTTTCCTTTGAAGATAATTGGTCCATTTCAAAGTCTTTCAGTTTTTTTTCCTTTACCCTACGGTGACTTAAACCAGTAAGGCATTTATTTTTCTCATGTACTAAGAAATGTGTAGATAAGCAGTCCTAAGCTGGCACAGTGGTTTATAGAGGCGTTAGACCCAGGCTCCTGCCTCCTGCTTTCCACTCTTAGTTTCCTCTCGATGGGTTCCAGATGGCTGCTGTGCCTCTAGGCAGTTCTTTCTGAATTTTCAGGTAGGAAGAAGGGGGAAGAGCCCTGGTTCTTCCTCTTTTGAGATTTTCTCTTCATATTTGGGAAGGGAAAAGCACCTGAGGAATTATATGGTTACCCCCAGCTGTAAGGGAGCCTGGGAAGGTGAGTATTCTGGCATTCTGCATTCTGCAGCAGAGGAGGACAAGCGGGAGGAGTCACCCAGTGGACTGGGGACAGCCTGTCTGTATCTGCCATACTATACTTTATTCCTTATTAAGAGTTTCATATGGGGATCTTAACAAGAGTTTCTTCACTTAGTACTGTAGACAAACTTTAAGATTTTAAAGACATTTAGATTAGGTATATGCAGCTAATTACAAGTGTGATAGCAAGGCTACAAAATATTAAGCTTAAATATAAAAACCCTATCTGCTACTGGAGGATTATGACCCAAAGCTCCAAGTTCAGAAAATTCCCCAGGCTTGCAGAATTGTTTGGAGAGAAAAATCCAAGAAGTTGAGTTCATACATGGAAGGAATTTCTCCTCCTCCTCCTCCTCCTCCTCCTCCTCCTCCTTCTTCTCCTTCTCCTCCTCCTCCTCCTCCTCCTCCTCCTCCTCCTCCTCCTCCTCCTCCTCCTTCTTCTCCTTCTCCTTCTCCTTCTCCTTCTCCTTCTCCTTCTCCTTCTCCTTCCCCTTCCCCTTCCCCTTCCCCTTCCCCTTCCCCTTCCCCTTCCCCTTCCCCTTCCCCTTCCCCTTCCCCTTCTTCTTCTTCTTCTTCTTCTTCTTCTTCTTCTTCTTCTTCTTCTTCTTCTTCTGGGAGTAAAATTGAATCTGAAAATCTGACAGCTAGAGGCATTTGTGATATAGGTAGAATTTGTAACAATGGAATATTTGAAGTGTTTGATCCAGGAGGGTTATGCTTTTGTGCTTTTTCTCTTAGATTTTCTATTCTTTTTGATAGGGAAACGCCAGGCCCAGATATGTGAGCCATACACTCCTGGGTAATGCTCTGGAAAGCCTTACCTGTCACCTGGAGTACTTTGCCTACCACTTTGGAAACAGAGCAACTCAATCCCATTGATGTGTGTCACTTCAGTCTTCTACATCCAAATTTTTATTCTGTAATCCTTGTTGCTGCTTCCTGTGAGTGGGTCGGGGTACTCCTGGTTGGCTGTTCTTAGGGAACAGGCTTTAGTAGTATCAGCCTCGTGTCCCCCCAAAATGTCTCAAATGACCTTTGACATTTGGGTGGGATTTGAACTCTGATTTACTGAGTGTTATTATTTAGATACCTAGAACGAAACCTACATGTGTTGCACCATGTATCCCTCCTTGCTTGGGCAAGTGGTAAGAACTGTCAAACCATGGAAGTCTAGATGAGGGCTCCACCGTCATGTCCTAATCACCACCCAAAGGCCTCCACCTCCTAATACCAATGCACTGGGGGCTAGGTTTCAACATAGGAATTTTGTGGGGACACAAACTTTCAGTCTATAGCACCATTTTAGGTTCATTGGCTAGGGCTTTGTAAATTAGAATGACAAAAGATAGCTAACATGAGAAAAACAGAAGTTTATTGGCATCTGCATTGATCCCAATACACATGCGAACACTTAGCAATGAGTAACTCAAAGGTGCCCTTAGAATTTGGGCTTATAAGGCATCCTAACACAAGAACAACATATTTTGAGAAGTGACAAGGAGAAGAAAGGACCTTGAGTTTTTAGGGTGACACATTATGGGACGGTAAATGTATGAGGAAACTAATGGAAGATAAGGGCTAGCTAGTCAAGTTTGTTATGTCGGCTCCCCTGGTGCCATGGGTGGGCTGCTAAGGGCACAGAGTTCTCTCTGGTGACCAGCTTCTGTCCTTCTTGATAGTAGAGGGGGGACGCTTTTACAAATACGTATCCTGCTTTTAGACAAATCAAGGGAAGGCAGAGAGCTTTTCTTGTATCTTTTCCTTCTCAATTGGCTTTGATGTGGTTTTGGAATATAGGTGAGGTTCAGTGGGAGAGTCTGCAGCCGATGACCAAGAAAGAATTCTTGAGAAATCTTTGGTGCAAAATGGTGGTTTATTTAAAGCTCATGGACAGGACCCATGGGCAGAAAGAGCTGCTGTGGTTGATTATATACCATAGGGTTGGGGGAGGTAAGAAAAAAGGGAGGTTTCGAGCAAGTACTTTCATATGTTAAAGAAGTCTCACAGGATACCGGAGGCCTTGTCTTTGTCCCTCTAGCAAAGCATTAACATGAAGATAGCTGGGAACTTCCTGGAGGAACATTACACTCTTCCCGCTTCAAGTATCTGTCAATGGGCTGCAGGTTATAAGGACATTTAATTGTATCTACATTTCCTTCTGGAAGCTAAGCCATCGATAGAAATGCTTTGTTCTTGTAAATTGCTAAGACATTCGTAAACTGAGGGAGACTCAGGTCTTGCAGGATTGTGAGCTCTACAAGTTAACTATTTGTTTTTCCTTTCCTTAGCTTTAGGGCAGCCAGGAGTACATGAGGAATGTAGCATATATCTCATGGGGCGGGGCTGTGGGGTGTCAGCTTCTGCTTTGTCCTCAGCTTGCCTTCTGTCCCCTCATCAGCTTCACTCAGGATAATCTTTCTGCCAAGGTGGCCTGTTTTGAGGTGATACATTCTGCTGTACTTCAGACCCATGATGTTACTGCTGGGTGATTGTACGGAAAAGCTGTCATCTCCGTCCTGGATGCTCTTTCTGCCATGTGAGCCTCACTGGCTCCCCATTCTACTTTTCAGCTTTCTCATTTCCTCCTTTTTTTTTTTTATTAAAGATTTTTATGTATTTTAGAGATAGCGAGAGAGAGTGAGCACAGAGGGAGAGGGAGAGGGAGAAGCAGACTCCCCGCTGAGCGGAGAGCCCAAGGCGGGGCTTGATCCCAGTACCCTGAGATCATGACCTGAGCCAAGGCAGAGGCTTAACGGACTGAGTCACCCAGGCTCCCCTCATTTCCTCCTGTTTTTAATGTGTCTCTTTTCTTCCTTTTTTTCTCTTGTGCCTTTTCTTATCTTAGTATCAATTTCTCCGTATGTTCCCCCCCCCATCCTTTTTTTTCCCTTCCTGCTCTCAGTGGGAAGGCTTCTCTGTTTCCTCTCCGAATGCCATCAGGAGGACAGTTTCCTCAGCAAACAGGCTCCCTATTTCTGTGGATTCCTGCTTTTTAGATGCAAAATCAGGTAGTTTTCTTTACTTCAAAACATCTATAGCCACAGCTGGTGGCAGAGGCCTGCGGGGGGTCCAAACCATTGCAGTTCAAAGGCTGTCTGCTGATTAACACCCTGAAGAGACCACAGAAAAGGAAAATAGACCATCAGGTCTTTTAACCTTCCTGGTGGGGGTCACAATACAAATTGTCCATTTACATCTTGATGAATAATGTGGGACTGGAGAACTGTTGGCTCTCTGGAAATGCCTGTGCCCCTGTAACAAAGGGAAAAAGAGGAGTTGTTGCTTGAAGTCACCACACAGCTTTGGCGGACAGTTACGGCCAAGGGCTGCCTCCAAGGAGCCATAAGCAAACTGGGAGTAAATGGGTGTTTGGGGAGAATGGGACATCCTGGCCATTCTCTATCTGAATGTGGATGAAAAGAGCCTTGAACCTCAAATGAGGAAATTTGGTGCTAGGCTTTGCCTCTGATGAGAGGTGTGGATCTTCCTTTCCATGACCTCACTGGGTCTTACTTTTAAAAGTTGTTAAATCTGCAGTCTCCAGGATGATTTCCAGCTCCTGGATTCTATTCTCAGTGAACTATACCAACAGAACCCAACTGAAGAGCAAGGATATTCTTTTTAAGACGGTATGTTTAACAAGACAGACATTAAAATGCAGTGCAAGCATTTCATTAAGGAGTAGCGGTGTTTTATAGCTGGCCTCAAAAGGTCTGTATTTTGAAGCCAGACTAGAACATCCTATGCTGTTTTTCATAAGTCCTTAGAGAGATAGATTGAAAGAGCTTAAAAAAACTTCAAAAGACCTTTTTTTTTTTTTTTTTTTTTTTTGGAGAGAGCAAAGGTGTTTAATATAGGAACATTCTCAAACCACATTGGAAAAGATGCTCACACAGTGGAAATCCAACTTGGAGTGGGTGTCCTCCACACACTGTAGGGCCCTCCTCCCATTCCTCAAAGCCCCAAGCATTTACGGTCTTCGTCTTCCATCTTTTATTTTCAAAAAAACCCCAAAAAACAAAAAAAAGCAAAAGCTCAGCAGACCCATGGCTGAAACAAAGATCTTGGACCATCAAGAGTAAATATATCCATGTAGCAGATTGGTTTAGGGAAAAGGCAGTGAACAAAAAGAGAGATCCTGATGTTATGATTGTGGACTTGTTGAAGCAGAGAGTAGATGAAAATAAGGCTTTAAATTGTAAGGTAAGTGAAAAGCAATTCCCCTTGATCCAAACGGTGCTGCAGTTCCTGATAACACCAGCAGTAATAATTGTAATTACTAGCCAATATTTATTGAGCACAAATGGCCAGATCTAGTGTGTGAGTGCTTTCCTCATTTGACCTTCACAACTGCCTTATCAGGTAGGTAATATTATATAGTGAAGAAATTGGGCTCAGAGAAGTTATATGCTCAAATCCTCAAAGTGGGTAAGTCAGGACCTCGGGATTTGCACCCATATCTGTAGGTGGAATTTCTAGCAATGGATTATCTGAGTTGTGTCCGACCCAGATGGTGATTCTTTTGTGCCTTATCTGATTCTAGAGGTCATGCTGTCAGCTGCTTTGCTCTGGTGACTTGTGAAGTCACCAGTTTCCCCCAACCCCCATTTTAAGTTTGTGAATAGTTTGTTTTTCCCCTTGAGTGCAAATCTTTTTTTTTTTTTTTTTTTTTTACTATCCTCCAAATTACATCCCCATCTTTCTTTCTAATGCAATTAGAGTCTGTTCCAGAAAACTAAATCTGCAAGTCTGTCTGGCTAAAGCAGAAAATTCATTATATTTGTTTAATTGTAACCCAGATAGAAGACAATATGAGGATGAGATTTTTATTACAATTCCCATCCAACCTATATCTCTAATCCCATTGTCCTATTTTTTCACTTAACACTGTGTGGTTGTGAGGAGCTCTCTCAGGAGGGGCTGGACAGGGCAGGAGGAAGGGTTTAGGATGACCACCTGGGCAGGGCTTGAGTATTTCTGGGTCCTTCCTTATGGCTCCGTCAAAACATTATCCCCAATTCCTACAACTTGAAGATTTCAACGTGTCCCTGCAGTTTTTTCCATTTTGAATGGCAAGTTTTTAGCATCAAAGGAAGAAGAAACATGCTTTTATCACACATGTAATATTTTGTTTTTGAGGGTACAGGTAGATGTGGTGTATACTAGCCAGACTCTCAAGGTCAAGCATTTCTTTCTTTCTTTTTTTAAAAAATTGTAGTATAGTTGACATATAATGTTATTTTAACTTCAGGTATACAACATAGTGATTCAACAATTCTATACATTACGTAACGCTCACCATGATGTATGTAGTTACCATTTGTCACCATACAAAGTTACTCAATATTATTGACTCTATTCTCTATTTGGTACTTTTTATCCCTGTAATTTATTTCTTTTGTAACTGGAAGTTTGTACCTCTTAATCGCCTTCACCTATTTCACCCATCACCCACACCCCTTCCCTTCTGGCAACCAAAGCAATCTACAGATTCAATATAATCCTTATCAAAATATCAATATTTCTTACAGAACTAGAACAGATAACCCTAAAATTTGTATGGAACCACAAAAGACCCCAAATAGCCAAAGCAAGCTTGAGAAAGAAGAACAAAGCTGGAGTTATAAGAATTCCAGATTTCTACCTACACTTCCAAGTAATCATAGAGTATAATGCTTATAGTAATAATATATAGTAATAAGAACATTATGGTACTGGCACAAAAAATAGACACATAGATCAATGGAATAGATCTGAAAAACCCCACACTTATATGGTCAACCAATCTATGACAAAGGAGGCAGAAATTTACAATGAAGAAAAGACAGTCTTTTTAATAAATGGTGCTGGGAAAATTGTACAGCTACATGCAAAAAAGTTTCAAACTCAAATTTCCAAAGGAAACGTTCAGGTGACATAACCCACCTGAAGTGCCCTAGGTCAAGCAAGAACTGTGGAGGGCACATGGCCCTTTGTAGAGGCAGCCCCTGTTCAGCCCCAGCTGAACCTCGGGAATTGCGGGCTCCACATAACTAAATCTTTCAGTTTTTAAAAAGGAGGCAGAAATCCAGAGATTTATGTGAAATCTCTGTTTTTGAATGTTGGCAATTAAATTTACAAATCGAAAATACTATGAAGAAGAAAATCTCTACATAGGATAAAAAAACCTCATAGATTTAGCCCTGTGAGTTGCAGTTTTGCAGCCTGTACTCTAGAACCTTATGGAGTGAAGGTAGAACCAGGATCTGGGAAAGGAGAAGAGAAGAGCGTTAGAGCTTCTGAAGTTTCAGAGGGGATCAGGTGACGTTCTGGAAAGCCAGCGCTTCTCCACAGTCAGAGCTACAAACGGTCAGACTCAAATGCCTGCCATTCTTGCGCAGAGCCCGGAAGGCCATGTGCTGGAAATGCTGTAGACCAAGCTTCTACTTGACATGTGTTAACACTTGGCTTTCTTCCTGCTTCAGAAGTCTGTGATTTTATGCGACTAGGAACTAGGTGCTGCGAGAGTTAAACGGAGGAAGGTTACTTTGGTTGGGGGAATCAAGGTTCATTCTTGTTGGTGCAGTTGCTTCTTAGGATATCTTTAAAAGGAAGGTAGGGAGTGGATTACTGGAGACTCACCCCTGTTTAGTGCTCAGGTTTCAGAGAGGAAACTGTTCAGAGCAAGAGGAGCACAACCCAGTTGACACAAAAGATACGGCATTTAAACCGGGACTTAAAGAATAGGAAAGTTTTGGGCAACGCATGGATGGGAGAAAACAGTAATGTTGTAGGAAGCAGCAGTTCAAAGTCACAGAGATGGAATATGGATACCAAGTCCAGGCAAACTCCTGTGGTTAGATCTGACCGCTTCTTTTCTTTATTTCACAAATACTGGTGTAGCCTCTTTCCAAATAATAAATCTGTTAATTCTCTTAACACTGCTCTGAGGTAGTTAAAACCAATAATACTAATTATACTCATTTTACAGATGAGGAGACTGTTTTACGAACAAATGTTTAACCTAACATTTGTTAGATTCTGATAAAGGCAGGACATAAGACAATGATCCCGAGAAAGATGAGAGGCAAAACTCTTCATTATTTACAGCTCCCAAAGGAAGAAGGCTGCCGCACAGAGCCACATGGGGGTGGGGGTGGGGTTAACCTGGGGGAAGGGAGTGGCCACCTGGTGGTGTAGGAGGTGGCTTGGGTATGACAGCAGGGGTGAGCTCAGCTAGATCTCACAGGCCTCTGGTGGATTCTGCAAGCACAAAGAAGAAGGGGCTATCTTTTGGGAGTTGGCATCAGGGCCTCATGTCAGTTGGGTATGTATGTTGTATCCTCTGAGTGTTAGAGCACCATAAGGAAAATAGTGGGGGGTGTGGGTTTAGCAAATTGTCTGCAAAGGGGAATTGAGAAGTTTGCAGCTATGATCTCAAAACTAGGTCAGGATAGCACCTGTGAAATATATTATCCTGAGGCACAGAGACCCTGAGGAACCTGCCCAAGGTCACCCACTGGTAAATGGCTGAGGCATGATTCTGCATCAGGTGGTCTGGTTGCTGAGTCCGTGGGAGAGGTGGCTAGAAAAATAGATACCAGATCGGGCCATGGAGGCATTTGAAAGGCAAAGGAAAGTTCTTGGGTTTTCTTTGGTTGAGTTATCACAACGTCAGCGATGGGGGTTCAGCTGGAGGACAAGGACAAGCCTGTGGAAGCATATGCAGTGTGAGCAAGGAGCCTGGGCTGTGACAAAGCTGTCATCCTCACCAAACTGCCATCTTTTATCTCCATATATATCTTGTTAACTTCTCTTTTTGGGCGGCTCCTTCTTCCACTAAAATATGAGTGGTCTGTTCTGGTCCTTTGGGGAGAGGCTATGGAAAGCGGGGATGTGATTTTTGCAGACAAGGGGAAAAGGACCTTTACAAATTTTTCAGTGTCCAATATTTAAAATTCTTGTTTAGAATCTCCTGGATACATGTCTCTGAGCAAAGACCAATTATTTGGAGAGTTGGACCTCTTGTTCTGTTTGCCCTTATGGTCCTTCCCTCCCACTGTTTTTGAACTCAAATTGGGATTCATTGAACGGATGACTACCAATGCAAGCCGCTTTGTTTAATTCCCTCAATCTATGCTAAACCCCTATATTCAGGTTGAACAAATAAAGCATTGGATATTAAGGAATCATGTTTTGTTTTTGTCCTAAAAATTAACTAAGAGCTGTAAGGGTGGGAGAGTGTGAAGCCAAGAGGAGAATTCCCAGAGTAAGTCTACTCAGGGAAGCAGATTTTGTGCCTCACGTGTCCTTACCCCGGTGTGCTAGTTAAGCATTTCAGTGCAGAGCTGTCCTTGTACGCTGAAGGGCTGATTGCTCCTTAAGATGTATTTAAAAGGAAGCAGAAGGTGGGCAGGGGGTTGTGTGGGTGGATTGCTGGGGATTCACCTGCTTGGTGCTCAAGTTTCTGAGAGGAAACTCCCCAGGGTGAAGGAAACAACCCAATTGACTCAATATCCCTGAAAGTACTTGTGGGATTTGTCCTGATCACTCCCCATGATGTAAATTACACAAGAAGTCTATTTCTGTCCGTTGCTAATCAGGAGCCAGGCAGTGTAGACAGTACCAAGTCTGAAGCCTCTCAAATACACCCTGCTTTTCCTCCACCCATAGCTGAACAGGGCCAGCCCCAGCCTGCATCCTGAACCGGTTGGCAGTGTTCCCAGCAGTTCACAAACATTTTCTTTATACAGTAATAAGAAGCCCCAAGATTTGCTTATGGCTCTTTAGTTCATCAAGATTTCTGCACATTTTGTGTGGTTTGAACCTCAAACAACCTTCTAGGCAGATGCTGGGCCTCCGTACTGAGGCTGTACCCTCCTGCTTGTTACCCTACCTGGATCTGACCTCTCAAGCATTTGTTTGGGCTGTTGTGAATTGAATCCAGGATCAAAATTCTCTCAGTTGTCTGTCTAATTAGTTTAAGTCACTAGAGATAAAGCATCCATGAGTGAAAACAAGTTGATTTGTTGCTCCTGTCAGGACTACTGGCCTTCTTGCACTTTATTTTTAATAAAGTTCTGAAACAACAGGACTTTTTTTTTTTTTTTTAAACATGTTCCAATAGTGATGGAGTTTGAGGTTTTGGGTCTAGTTGTACTGGGGAATTTTTTGTATGTATATGAGGGGAAAACAGTCTTCCAGTTGTATCACTGAAGGCCAGCGTTCAAAAAACCATGGGATGGCCCTTCTACCGTCCACCAGACATTTACTGAAGATCTCCTATGGTTCAGGCACTGTGTTAGGCTCTGCAAGTTTAATATGAAGATAAGACTCCCCTGTGCGGAGCCTGGGGGTAGGGGTAGGGAGGTCTAAGGAAGAGACCAAAGGGCATCAGCCGATGATGGCAGATAATGGTGGGGGAGCAACTGAGGAGGGAGTCAGATGAGCAGAAAGAAAGATAGGTAGTAGGTAAATATATATAAATCAGACCCTTCCAATGTTCAGATATATATAACTCCATGGTGGAATGGTTCAGGAAAAATCATAAACCTATAGCCAGCCCTGGTAACACGGAGAGTACTTTTTCCTCCTGGCTTTATTGAGATACAATTGTAATGTAACATCAAGTAAGTTTAAGGTATATACAATGTGATGATAGAATATATGTGTCAGTTTCAACATGATTACCACAATAAGGTTAGTTAACACGTCCATCACCTCACATAGCATTTGTATGTGTGTGGAGGGGCGAGAGCTTTTTAGATTTATTCTCTTGGCAACTTTCAAGTATACAATACAGTATTGTGATATCATCATACTGTCTATTAGATCCCCAGAACTTACTTATCTTACAATTGGAAGTTTGTACCCTTTGGTACCTTCACCTATTCCCCACCCCTCAACTCTCTATTCCTGGGAACCACAAATCTACTGTTTCTATGATGTTTTTAAAAATTATTATTTTAGATTCCACATGTAAGTGAGATCATAGAGTATTCGCCCTTTCATTGTCTGACTTACTTAGCATAATTACCTCTAGATTTATCCATGTTGTTATAAATGGCAGGATTTCCTTCTTTTTTTATAGCTAAATAACATTCTGTTGTATACACACACACACGCACACACACACACACACACACACACACACACACACACACACAGAGTTCTTTATCCATTCATTGGTCATTGACATTTAGGTTGTTTCCATGTCTTGACTACTATAAATAATGCTGCAGTGCACATGGGAGTGCAACTATCTCTTCAAGATGGTGATTTCATTTCCTTTGCATATAGACACAGAAGTGGGATTGCTGGATCACATGGTAGTTCTTTTATTTTTATTTTTTTAAAAGATTTTATTTATTTATTTGAGAGGTGGGGGTGGGGACAAGCCAGAGGAGAGACAGAGGGAGAGGGAGAAGCAGACTCCCCACTGAGCAGGGAGCCCAGTGCAGGACTCGATCCTAGGACCCCAGGCTTGTGACCTGAGCCGAAGGCAGACGCTTCACCGACTGAACCACCCAGGCGTCCCAGTGGTAGTTCTTTTAATTTTTAAGTTTTGAGGAACCTTCATACTGCTTTCCATATAACTGTACCATATAACATTACTAGCAACAATGCAAAGGGTACTCTGTCCACCAGCCCTTGTCATCTCTTATCTTTTTGATAATAATTCTATTAGGTGTAAAGTGATACCTCATTGGTGGCTTTGATTTACATTTCTCTGATGATTAATGATGTTGAGCACCTTTTCATGTGCCTATTGGCCATTCGAATATTATCTCTGGAGAAATGTCTAATTATAGTCCTTTGCCCATTTTAAATTGTATTATTTCTTACTTTTCTTCCTCCTTTTCTTTCTTTCTTTCTTTCTCCCTTCCTTTTCCCTCCTTCCCTCCCTCCCTCCCTCCCTCCCTCCCTCCCTTCCTTCCTTCCCTCCCTCCCTCCCTCCCTCCCCCTCTTTCTTGCTTGCTTGCTATTGAGTTGCTTGAGTTCCTTATAAATTTTGGATATTAACCACTTATCAGATATATGAGTTGTAAATATTTTCTCCCATTCTGTAGGTTGTCTTCTCATTTTATTGATCATTTATTTTGCTGTGCAGAAGCATTTTAGTTAGATGTCGTCCCACTTGTTGATTTTTACTTTTATAACTTGTGCTTCTTGTGGTGTCATATCCAAAAAATCATTGCCAAGACTGATGTTAAGTAACTTGCTCCCTTTGTCCCTATGTTTTCTTCTAGAAGTTTCATAATTTCAGGTCTTACATTTAAGTCTTTGATCCATTTCAAGTTAATTTTTGTGAGTGATGTAAAATAGGGATCCAGTTTCATTCTTTTGCATGTGACTATCCAGCTTTCCCAACACTATTTATTGAAGAGACTATCTTTTCCCCATTGAGTATTCTTAGCTCAAATATTGGTTGACCGTATGTGTGTGGGTTTATCTCTGGGCTATTGATTCTAATCCACTGGTCAATCTGTCTTTTTTTATGCCAGTATAATACTAATTTGATTATATAGTAAACTTTATAGTACAAAGTAAAACTTTATATAGTTTGAAATCAGGAAATGTGATGCCTATAGTTTTGTTCTTTCTCAAGATAGCTTTGGCTTTTGGTCTTTTGTGGTTCTATACAAATTTTCAGACTGTTTTTCCTATTTATGTAAAAAATATTGGAATTTTGACAGGGATTGCATTGAATTAATACATGGCTTTGAGTAGTATGCACATTTTAAAAATATTAATTCTTCTGATACATGAACACAGCATATCTTTCCATTTATTTGTATCTTCTTCAATTTCTTTCATCAGTGTCTTATAATTTTCAGTATATTGATTTATTCCTAAGTATTTTATTGTTTTTGAGTCTATTATAAATAAGATAGCTTTCTTTATTTCTTTTTCAGGTAGCTTGTCATTAGTATGGAGACACAACTGATTTTTTTATGTTGATTTCATATACTGCAACTTTGTTGAATTTGCTTTTTAGTTCCAACAGTTTCTGGTAGAGTTTTTAGATACAATATATAATTTTTCTAGATACAATATATAATTTTCAAACAGAATTTTACTTCTTCCCTTCCAGTTTGAACGCCTTTTATTTCTTTTTCTTGCTCGTTGGTCTAGATAGAAGTCCAGTACTATGCTGAATGGGAATGGTGAGAGTAATCATCCTTGTCTTGTTCTGAGTATGCCGTTAGGTGTGAGCTTGTTTTATATGGACTTTGTTATGTTGAGGTATGTTCCTTCTATACCCAATTTGTTGAGAGGTTTTTTTTTTTTTAAAGATTTTATTTATTTATTTGACAGAGAGAGAGCCATCGAGAGAGGGAACACAAGCAGGGGGAGTGGGAGAGGAAGAAGCAGGCTTCCCAGCAGAGCAGGGAGCCTGATGTGGGGCTCGATGCCCTGAGCTGAAGGCAGACGCTTAATGACTGAGCCACCCAGGCGCCCCAAGAGGTGTTTTTTTAAAATTTTTTTTATCATGAATTGGTACTGAATTTTGTCAAATCCTTTTTCTGTATCTATTGAGATGATCACATGATTTTTATTTTTCATTCTATTCTATAATAAGTGTATTATATCACACTTATTGATTTGCATATTTTGAACCATCCTTGAATCTCAAGTAGGATGAATCCTACTTGATCACGGTGCATGATTTTCTAACGTACTAATATATTTGGTTTACTAGTATATTGTTGAGGATTTTTGCATCTATATTGATCAGGGATATTGGTCAGTAGTTTTCCTTTCTTGTAGTGTTCTTATTTGGCTTTGGTATCAAGGCAGTGCTTTGCCTGACAAATAAAATGATGAATATTAGAAAACTAATGTATTGGTTAAATAGCAGACTCACACAGTTGAGTTGACGTTTAGTAAGCTGAAAGACAGATCTAAATAAATTTCCCAGAATTCATTGCAGGGAGACATGAAGATGGCAAATATAAAAGAGAAGTTAAGGGAGATGGATAAATAGGAAGAGGAGTTCTAATAAATGTCTAATCTTTCACTGAGAAAATTAGAAGGTGTGAAAGAAGAAAATATTTCAAAATGAATAGAAGATAACCAGTCCCAGAGTCACTACACTCAAAGAACCCCAGGCATAATAATTGAAAGAAACCCACACTCCCATATATCATTGTGTCTTCACTTACGTGCAACTGACATGGAGAAGGGCAGAACACAGTAGTCAAAGAAAAGATCTTAAAAGCAGTGAGAGAAAAAATACCCACAAAGCAGGTACAACTGACTTTCAACAGCAATAGTAGAATCCAGAGGTCAGTGGAGGATCTTTGAGGGGCCGAGAGAAAATAACAAGCAATCTCATATTGTGTGCTGAGTGAAACGATTTTCAATAATGAAGGTAAATAAAGTCATTTTTTGACAAACTGAAACTGGAAGGATTTACTGCCCGTAGATTATCACGAAAGAATTCCTAAACGATATGCTTCAAATAAAAATAAAATTGTTCTGCAAGGAAGGTTTGAGATTCAAGAAGGAAAGATGAGTAGATAAAATCGTAAGCACATGTATAAATACAAACAAACATTTGTAAAGGAATAACAATAATGTCTAATTTGAGAAGCTGAAATAGCAAAAGAAAACTTGAATTCTGTTTAAGAATTGCACATGATTCATTAATTCACTGTGAGTGCATATGAGAGAGGAGGGAGGGAGGAATTAATGTTGTGATATTCGAGTATTGCCAAGAAAAAGGATTAAAGATCAATTAATTGTAGACTTTATGTTAAAATGCATATGTAATTAATATGTCCAGGGTCAGCACTAAAGGAATCGAATAAAAGGTACAACTTCCAAACTAGTAGAGGGGAAAAATGAAATGGAAATGGGGTAAAATTTCATCAAAGAGAAGAAAACCAGAAGAAGAAGAAGAAAGAGAAAGTACAAAATGAGATGTTGGAAATGAATCTAAATTTTTTGGTGATCACAATTAACTTTTAAAAAATTGAACTCTTTGGTTAAAAGACAAAGCTTGTCACACTGAATTAAAAAAATCCATCCAATGGCCTTTCCTGAAACATGCCTAAAACATAAGAACGTACAAGGGTTGAGAATAAAGGAACGAGAAAAAATTATACGAATAGTCACCAAAAGAAAGTCGGCATAGCTATGTATATTATTGTCAGATAAATAGGCTTTGAGACAAAAAGCTTACTGGAGATAAAGAAGGTGTCTAAATATTAAAGTTTCAATTCACCAGGAAGATATAACAATTTTAATCTTGGATAAACCTAATTGCATAGTTTTTAATTGCTGAAACTTCAAGGAGGAATAGACAAAGCTACAATCAAAGTGAGAGTTTTAATATACATCTCTCAATAATTGATCAAGCAGATAAAAGAAGATATCAATAAGAACGTAGAGTATTTGAACAAGACAAATAGCTAGGCTGTTTTAATGGGCATATAGAGCCCTTCACCCAACAATTGGGGAAGATATAGTTGTATTAGTTTTCATGGACTTTTATAAAAATTGATTCTAAATAATTAAGCAGATCTACATATTTTAAAGACCTGGTATTATGCAGATCATTTATAATGACTGCAAAGCTAACACATTAGAAATTAAAAACAAACAAACAAAAAAACGTATGAAAACCCACATTTGTCAGCTTTGACACTTCTAAATAATCCATATGTCAGTAATAATGGGAATTAAAAAATATTGAAAAATAAGCAAAAAGCAGAAACTGGATTGAGTACTAGCTAAATGGTTATTAAAGACTTGTACACATAAACAGGTGTATAGATGCCTACGTGAGATAGTCAGAAAGATGACTTCCCAAGGATACTTGGGGAAGAATTTTTATATGGGATGAGAGAAAGTAAGATTAGGTTGTTTACCAAATTAATGGATTGACACCTTCACACAGAATGATTACCATGTGGTCTCAGCCTGTTTGACCAGTCTTTGTATTCAGTTCTCAAAGACAGAGTTTATGCTCAGATCAGTACTTAGTCATAATGCTGTTAATGTTAATTGGTACTCTTTGACCTCTTGTTTGGGAATTACTGGAAAACATGGATCAGGCATCGACTGTGACAGACTGCGGCTGTTGTAAACCGCTAGCAATGTTGAGATTGTAGGTATTACTTACAGGATTCTTTTGCATTTAGAACTGAACAGCAAAGAATGACGACATATTAAAATGTGTGGTAGTTAGTGGTACTCAGAGGGAGATTTATGGTCAAGTGTGTGTGGTACTTCGCAGGAAATATGGCCTACTATGCTCATATTAGAAAAGAAGGCTGGAAATAAATAAGCTTAGCATCCAAATTATGAAGTTAAAAAGAATAGAATAACTTCTAAAAACATGGAAGAGAGAAAACAAAAACAAAACCCAGAGATGATTGATCTAGGGAAAAAAAGTAATGCTAGAGTGATCCATAAAACTGAAAGTTTCTCTTTGGAACACTTTAAGAAATGGATAAATCTCTGGTGGGATTACTTAAGAAAAAAAGGCAAAAGCCACGAAATAATATCAAGAATGAAACAGGGCCAGAACTGAAGCAGACAAGTTTAAGAATATTATAAAAGAATATTACTAATAGCTTAATGGTAATGACCCTAGAAGTATGAGAAATGTTCAAACTTGTAGAAAGTATAAGTTATTATAAAGTATGAAATATAGATGAGGCAGCCAAAATATGACTAGCCCTTGTTTGCTTTGTCTATTGCTTCATCCTTCGTATCTGTCATACATTAGGGTCTCAATGAATTATTTATTTAAATGAATAATTAAATTCAGATATAGCAGTTGTTAATATTTTCATGTATTTATATATATATTTAAAAAACATAGCTCATTTGTATATTGATTTTTAAGCGCCAATAACACAGATACCTCCACAGATACTAGATGAAAATGATAAAAAATAAAGTGAAATAACAGAGAGCATCTGGCTTGTTATCCTTTACCACTTAAAAAAGCTATATGAGTTTTAAAGTAGCTAATCTTATCTCAATTTCCTTGGCAATAAAATGAACAATATGTTCTTCCTACAGCTATGCTTTTGTGGAGAAAAGAAAAAAGAGATTTTTTTCTAGCAGTTCTCCTGGGACAGCAACCTATCCACATGGAGTTTGATCATAATTAGCAAGGACTTAGAACAGCATTATTATTGTGTTTTGATGTTATTAAACAGAATTAGCAATCACTGGGGAATGGGAAATATGGCTCAAGACCCAGTTTCCTGGCACACTGGAAGGTGCAGAAGCAAAAAGGGAAAAATAATTTGAAACATTGTTTTTTTTTAAAGAATTTGAAACATTGTAAAGAAAGCTTTCCTCTGACTACAGACCTCATCTGAAAACATGGAATTCTAGAGTCTAAACTGTGTGGAGATGACCCATGAGGCCTTTGTTATCACAATTTTTATTTTCCCTTAGATGAAATAATTTTCTAAAAGCTTTTTTTCCAAGGATATATGAGTGATATATTTTTTAGTGCTTGTATATTTGGAAATGTTTTGTTGTCTTCCCAAGTAAATGACAACCTATCCATGTTTAAAGTTCTTGAGGACCTATCGCCTCATTCTCACAAACCAGTATGAAGTATTCTTCTGGGTACATGTGCATATATGTAGAGGTATAAAGGAATTCTAGAAGGTTCCATATGGGATTTTCAACAGCTGTTCTCTCTGTTAAGCAAGGAATGGGTATTTTGAGTGTGTGTGTGCGTGTGTGTGCACATGTATGCACGTGTGTGTGTGTGCGTGTGGTGTTCAGGGCAGTTAGTGGTCAAAGACCTGTTAGTGTTAACTGTAAAATTTTAATTTTTTTAAAGCAAGGAGTGTGCGAAGCATTCCAAGTAAAATTAAAACTTAAAGCAATCTCTTGAGCCATAACATTTTTCCTTCAAGATTCTGTAGACATTATTTTATAGCCTCCTGGCACTTAATTTAATAAATTTCGTCAAAGATTTTTGAATGCCAGCTATGCATCATTGTATAGGGGACACCTTAATGAGCAGAAATGGACTTACAGCAAACTGGAAGAGAGAGAGACTAATCATACAAACAATCATACAAACTAATCATACACTAATCAAACCACTAATCATACAAACAACAACGACAACTAAATGTGGTAGGGCTTTGAAAGGAAGGTACATGTTGCTCCTGAGAGTGTGCAGCAGGACTGCCCTGGTCAGGACCTCAGAGAGGAGTCCCTGCAGAAGTGACCATGAAGGGGAGGGAGATGAGCACTTCAGGGAGAGTGAGCTCTAAGTGTGAGGTTCCTGCCCTAGGAGGTAAGCATGACACCCGAGAGGAACTGAGGAAAAGTTGATGTACTTAGAGAGCAGTAAGAGGTGCTGGTGAGGTAGGTGGGAGCCAGGCTGTGGAAAGTCTTACAAGCCACGCTAAGAATTTCATGGGAAGCAATTGGATGGTATAAATCTGGGAGTAACATAGCAGATTTGTATTATGATGAGTGGAGAATTGCATGTAGAGGGCAAGGGGAAAAGTAGAAAGACCAAAGAGGAGTGAGTCATTGGCAGTGGACTGGAAGAGACATATCTTGGACTAGAGAGAGAGTGACTGGAGGAATGGAGAGGGGGGCATACTTGAGAGACATTTGGGAAATAACATATCCATGATCAATTGGATATGAGGGCTGGTAATAGAGAGGGCTATGTCAAAGGCAACTCCTTGTTTCTGCCTGAAGAGACTGTGATGATGGGGACACCCATGGAGAGGTCATAGGAAGAGAAGGTAGTTTGGAGAGAATATCACAAATCTCACTTGGGCTGGGTTGAATTCAAGATGCATTTGAAATGTTTAAAGAGGAGATGTTGAATAGGCTGTGGTCCTGCAGACCCAGGCCCAGGGAGAGGTCCAACCTGGAGATCTGAATCAGACTGTAGAATCCTGAGATCAGTGAAAACCAAACTCCATGTCTTCCTGGAGCATACAGCTCTAAACTTGTCCTAGGCTGCTCACAGGTGGGAACCAGAGATCAGAGAAACTTCCTAGATGTAGCATTTCTATCCTGCTATTTCTGCTGAAAATATCCCTCTGTCTGTTTTGCTGTATCCTCAGCTACGAAACCCCTCTTCATGTTACTTTAGGGAAACACATCCCAGGCCCATCTAGAATAAGAACCATTTCCTTGTGGGCCAGTTAACTTCTCTCTGTTCCTTTGCTGACATAATTTTGGAAATGCTTTGCTTTTGTTACAGATAGGGCTGACCAAGAGACTGGGAGGATCACTTGAGTTACTTAGTCTGGCAGCCCAGGGAAGGTGATTTGAGTGAGGCCTGTGTTAGGATGGTTGCTGTACAAGACCAGGCTGACCAGAGTTACAGCTAAGTCGTTGCCCCAGATCCTTCACTGCACACAGGCTCTAGCAGCCCCGGATCCATCAGGAAGGAAACACTTACATCCCTGGGAAGGGAATGAAATGTGAGTTCATGACTCGTCAGCTGGCTTGAAGACTCTCATGACCAGGAGGCAGCCGGTTTGGAGTGTAACATGGGACAGGCCCCCCTCTGTATTTTGTGAGCTGGGACCAGCTTCTCAACAGCTGTGGCACTACATCCGTGGACGTGGGACTGAGGGACCTGTTACCGCCCCCGTCCCCAGCGCTGTCTCTGGATGCTGGAGAATTCATGCTGAACAAGCTGTTAAAAACATAAGATGTAGGGTCTGGACACTAACGAATGCTGGCATGAGTCATGCTTATATTTCTTATCTCAATTAGATCCTCACTCTTCTTTGGAATCCAGCTACTCCAGCTGCTGGTGGTGGTGTCATTAGCTGGAGGCTGACAGCGCCCCTGGAACTGAGCTTATTAAGAATAAATGAACCTTGGGTTCAGAGCCCTTAGGGGTTTGGCTTTCTGAAGCTAGGCACAAATAAAAACTCAGCTGCCTAGGCTTTGCATTATTACATTTTCTGGGTTATATTGGTCTCTAGGGAATCTGCTTGATGCATTTCTAAGTTGTTTGTTTTGTTTTAACAGAGGAGATCAGATTTTAAACAACCCTCAATTGTCAGAGAAGCCTCCTTTAAAGTAGGAGTTAGGGGCAGCCACATGACTTTTAAAATGCCCCTTTCTCAGTCAGCACGTCGGCTCCTGAAGCCTCGGTGCTGGCTGCTGGCTGCTGACTCACGTGCACAGCCACAACTTTTTGCTCCAGTTAGCATTTGTTGGGTCCAACACAGCTATAGGCCGGGAAATGGTTTCTAATTTTCCTGCTGCCTCATCAGCAAAACCGACAGCTAAATTCTAATTGCTGAGGCTTTATTACTTTTGAAGACGTGGGTGGCAGAAAAGAGCACAGCTGGGCCCCTCATCCCAGGTGGAGTCGCAGGCCTGGCAGAGAGAGGGGTTGGCTTTGGGCTCTTCACTGAGGACAATGTAATCCGGAGGTGATTGTGGGGAGGTGAAATTTGAAACTCCCAGTGGTGGTGTCTGTGAATTACCGCTTTTTCAGGAGGGTGCAGCCAGGCTCAGCACTTCCGCAGCTAAGTGTGATCTGAAGGACCAAGGGAAAAATGTTTTAAGAGGCTCAGCTGTTCGGGTGAGGCAGCTAGACGGGTCAGGCCATTGTGCTTGGACAGGTCGCCCAACAGTGTCCGTGCATGTCTCCCTTTTCTTGGCAAGGTCACTTGCAGGAGACATTAGAGCTCAGCCCAAGGAAGGATGGCAGGGTCATGGAACCATGGTGATTGCTCGGTACGTCACGTGTGGTTGCGTGGGCGGAAGAGGACAGCTAAAGACTTTTTTGAATCATTGGATAATTATGTCATGGCCACATGAGCGCATGTTTCTATTTCCCAAAATGAATGTTTACTTTAGAAAAGATCCCCATTACACTAACAGCACTTTCCCCAGAAGTGCGTGCCGGGTACTTCTGTTCCCTCCGTGCGGGCCCTTGCTCAAAATTTACCAGAATGGTAATTTACCAAAAGAGTGTAATTATGCAATTGAAAAGTCTTTAAATTGGACCGTTCAGGGAAATGCTGGGGAGCTGCTCAAAAACAAGCCAGGTGTGAGTGTAAAGTAAGAAGACTGGTTTTTACATTTTTATATAGTACACAAAACAAAAGCAACAATTCTGAGCTCTGACTTCTTTCTTTCCCAGCTTAACATAGTGTAATTGAGGCAGAGCCCTGGACACTTTTATACTAGAGCATGGCTCTCTCTAGTTTGTGTTGCAAACTCTCCTCAGAGGTCCCTGTTACCTCTTGTTTGTTTGCTTATCATCTCTAAGGAGGAAACGTCTCTCTGACTTTGGGCTTGTGGATGGAAAGGGCAGCAGTTTTCTTCTTGGGTCCTCCCTGGGCACGTGATTGCCCTTAAAATCCTCTTGGCTCCTGAACTGGAGGGTTGATTGGCACGCACAGCCAACCTCCAACCTCGTAGCATTTTGTAGTCTTTTGTTATTGTATTTTTCTAAGTATTTCCCATGACAAGAGTGGATCAGGTTACCAACTTTCTACTGTCTTATCCAGAAATCTTTCCCCCATTCTTCTTCTTCTTCTCCTTCTTCTTCTTCTTTTTTTAAAAAAGATTTTATTAATTTTGACAGAGAGAGAGTACAAGCAAGGGAAGTGGCAGGCAGAGGGAGAAGCAGGCTCCCTGCTGAGCTAGAAGCCTGATGCAGGACTTGATCTCAGGACTCTGAGATCATGACCTGAGCTGAAGGCAGATGCTTAACCGACTGAGTCACCCAGGTGTCCCTTTCCCCCATTTTCCTAATAATACTTCCTCCTCCCATCTTGTGGCAGGTTTCTGAATAAAAAGCTAGTATGGGCCTAAAAATTATCAAAGCTTCTTAGTAGAATATTAAAGGCACTGGAATAGTTACCATGGGCATTTGGCAGCACAGGTATGTCTGACATGGGGGTCACACAAACTAGAATGTACATTTCAGCCCACTGTTACTTCTGTTCAAACCAGTCACCTTAGCACTCCATGCACTTGCTTCAACAATGATGCCATTGCTCAAAATGCCCACACATCTCCTCTTCTGCAGTCCCCCTAAGCTGGTTGGCAAATCATACAGGAGAGCCTATCACAAAATGGGGCACAGTCTTAGCTGTTTTTGGATCAAGACCTGCATTTTTTTTGTCCAGTATCGCGTGGCCAGATCACCTCCACTCACCTTTATCTATCAAAATGGGCTCCAAACAACTTGGGTTTCTCAAAATAAAATCTATTCTCAAAGGATGAATATTTATCAGCCACTATTAATGGAATTCTAAAGAAAATGCCATAGGCTATGAAAGTAATTCCTACAAGGAAGCGCCATAAGTTTTTTAAATGGCAATAGTAAAAAAAGAAAAAAGTAAAAAAAAAATGGCAATAGTATTTGACTGGTATAAGAACTCCCAAGGAGAGGGGCGCCTGGGTGGCACAGCGGTTAAGCGTCTGCCTTCGGCTCAGGGCGTGATCCCGGAGTTGTGGGATCGAGCCCCACATCAGGCTCCTCTGCTGTGAGCCTGCTTCTTCCTCTCCCACTCCCCCTGCTTGTGTTCCCTCTCTCGCTGGCTGTCTCTATCTCTGTTGAATAAATAAATAAAATCTTTAAAAAAAAAAAAAAAAGAACTCCCAAGGAGAGTTCTTAGGGGCAAATAATACTTGTTTAGATGTGTGAGTTCTGATAGGTTGGTTAAAAAGAGAGTCTCATTTGGTCGGGGAAACAAGATAAGTTGGTTTCAAAGATTGTCTCATTTGATCTGGGATGTGAGATAAATGGGTCCTGGCCTTGCCAGAGAACATGGGCACAGTGCTTAGCATCTCTAGATTTCTGAGTCTTCACACTTAAAATGAAGGGTTTAGATTAGAAAATCTCCATGGGCTCTTTTAGCTTCAATACACTTTGATTCATTCATCAGACATTTATTGGGCAACTACTGTGTTAGATACTGTTGCAGAAAAAGTGATGTAAAATCTTTATCCTAAAAGGTTTCAAAATCTAGCCAGGAATATAGATGATACACAGTTTTTATATCCTCAATATCAGTATATGATATTCCCTCTCATCTAATCTATTATATATATAGTATAATATGTGTTGCTGTATAAACTGGCTACTTGATCACCAGATATTTTTCTTTTCTTCCTGGGGATTCTTTTCTGAGACCCTCTTGTAATCAGTTAGGTGTGGCCAAGTGACTAGAGTCTGGCTAGTCAAATGTGGGCAGAAGTAACATATGCCACTTCTAGAGTCCACGAAACCCTCCCATGTGTGAGCCTTCTTTCTTTCTCCATCTATTGTCTCCACAGAGCCAGAGGAGTGTAGAGCCTCAGGGTTGAAGGAGCCTGTGTCCCTGAATGACTGTGTAAAACATGGGGCTACCCCATACATCCTACCAACCTGCATTGGACTGTGATATAGAAATAGCATTTATTGGGTGGATGCACTCTGGGAATAGATGGTTACAATGGTCAGGTTGCCTGCCCAGTGCATTTACATTATAAAGGAAGAGGTTTTAAGTCCTTAGATGATGGCAGTTAAGGCAGACAGCCTTGACAATAGTGTTTCAAGTAGACAGAGAGCTAACCAGGGCCCTGGGTCAGAGGATAATGTAGAAAGAGGGGATAGGCTAGCCAGGAACAGATTATAGCGTAATTACTAGACTAGTTGATTGCTTAACCCCAGGATGTCTGTCCAAGAAAAAAAATTACTTGAAAAAAAAATGGGCTATCCAGCACTTTTAAGAAAAAGCAGGAAGGTAATGGCCAAATGATTCTTACTTTATCATCTCTCCGACACTTGCAGGACGATAGAAATTCTTTTGAAAACCATTCACTCAAGGGCGAAGCCTGGGTAACTGGTAAGAATATTATGTGAAATGATGGCTCTAAGACATGATTGCCTACTGTCTTGCAATTCAGAATCTGATGTGTAGCTACCTAGAGGTTTAAAAAGCCATTTTTTAGGATTTTGGACCATGTTAACTATGATAAAGATGAAACTTAAGTGGATGCTCAAATTCATTTAAAAGCCAATGTATTTGGTGACTCTTAGCTCAATTGTAAGAAGGATGGCACTAAATTCAAGTTGGTGTTATATTGTGGTATATTGTAGAAGAATGCCTCTGCCCCCATATTTCCACATGCTAATCCCCAAATCTGTGACTATGTTTCCTTACATGGTAACAGGAATTTTGCAGATGTCCTTAAATTAAGAATCTTGAGATGAGATTATCCTGAAGTGTATGAGTGGGTCCAGTGTAATCACAAGGGTCCTGATAATGGGGAGGCAAGTGTGTCAGAGTCAGAGAAGGAGATGCAGCAACAGAAGTGGAGGCCAGAGGTATGTGGGGCCCTGTGCCAGAGAACACAGGCAGCCTCTGGAAGCTAGAAAAGGCAAGGCAAGGGACTTTGTCCTACGGCCTCTAGAAGGAGCACTGCCCTGTTAACTCATTTTGGACTTCTGACTGGCAGAATTGTAAGATAATAAATTTGTGTTTTTTTAAGCCACTGAGTGTATGGTAACATATTATAACAGTAATAGAAAACTAATGCATGCGTAATACACTGTGGCTTTTGCCTCCTCTTCTTTTTTATCCATAACGATTTTTAGGCTCTGTAATGTATGCATTACTGTTCTGTCTATCTATCTATCTGTCTATCTATCCTATACATATATATGGCCTATCTGTACCTCATGAATATTTATTCATACTAAGGGTTTTAACGAAGAGTAATTCATTTAGTTCTCTCATGATAACTATTAGGGTACTATTAGTTAGAAGGAGGGAAGTACTATTATTTCCCTTTTATGGTGAGAAAACTGAACTTAAGTAATTTGCCCAATATTATTTGTCTAGGAGGCAGCAGAGTAGGATTTGAGTTTAGATCTGGCTACTGCAAAGCAAATGTTCTTATCCGCCATGATATGTGGAGTTCACTGACTTGAATTATATCTTTAAAACTCTGATTTTTGTAACTACTTTTGTCTTATATTTTACCCAAAGTACCTTCTTATTGCTCTATGCATAAGTGAATCATGTAGGTTGATCTTAAAAACTTGGGTGGTGGTGTTCCATTTCCAACACTGGCAAACTAGCATGTAGAAGACCAAACCTCCTGCCGTGAATAAGCAGAAAACATGGATAAAGACAAACCAAAACTCCACGTTTGGAATACTGGAGAGCTACTAAAGCAGCCAGGACAGGAGGGCCAAAACCCCCAGAGAGAAGGGCAACTCATCAAGGGCAGCTGGACAGTCTGTGCTATTTCTCAACTGGGACATTTGCCAATTCCTAAGTGGTCTGGGAAGAGGGACTGAAGGTAAGAGAAAAGGCACCTGTGAAAAGGGAGAGAAGCCGAGCAGTTTTCAGCTGTGTCATGGTGCTTGGGAGAGGCAATTGGAGTTCAAGGCTACTGAGTAAGCGAGGGCTTGAAGATGCTGCTGCAAAGGGAAGTGCAGAGAAATCAGCCCAAGAGTCTGAGCTGCTTTTCTTTGATGCATGTGTCAAGTAATAAGTGGTCCTGGCCCAGAGAGAAGCAGATCAGGAAACAGCAGCCAAGGGCATGCCTGAGTTGGCTCCTAGTGGACCCCACTAGTCCACAGATAACAACTAGGGTCTTTCAGCAGGGGGTAGGGCAAAGTCTGCAGGGAAGCTAAAACCTGCAAGAAGGGACCAATAAGGAGGAAATCTCCATGTTTATGACTTTTAACCTTATGGCAGACCACAGTTACTACTGTCTGAGATGACAAAACTCTGATACAAGACTTGTTCTTCTGTCTTTCTGTCCCAAAGATTCAGAGGACTGAGAACAGGAATACCACAATGACTGGAAAGTGAGGTTAGAATCCTAGAAAGGAGTGCATCAGAGCCCCAAATTTTGTGTATCAACTCTGCCCAAGTTTCTGGCTGGCCCGTGAACCACGCATGCTGGGGACAAATTCCAAGCACCACAGAGAAAACCAAAACCTCAGATGTGAGATTTGATTGCCCAAGAGATAAAATTTACAATTTGAGTCAAATCAACTTCACTGACTACTAAAACAAAACATCAACATTCTTTGAAGAAGTAAAAATGAATCTAGTGTCCCTACAACATAGCATTAAGAAGGTTAATTCAATTCAAAATTACTTGACATATGAAGAGCCAAGAAATGTTCTTCAGTCTTAAGAGAAAAGACAAATAACAGACTAAAACCCTGAGAAATTATTTAGGATCAATTCTTGGAATCAGCATACACAGATTTAAAAATAAATGGCCATTATTTTATACAACATTCGTAATGTCATAGGCTCTTAATGAATATTGGTTTCCTCCACACCATCCTACCCTCACCTTGGGTCAGGCATTATATAAGAGGCAACAACCATTGATGTCCCTGCTCTGGCCCTGGGGGGGAGGGGAAATACTGCTCTCCTCTTGTCTAAACACCCCCAAACAAGGTTTGAAGGCTTCTGATTGAAGATGTGAAAACTACTCACTCATGGACTCCCCTTATTCCCTGAGACTCAGTTGAAATTCAGGACTTAGAGAAACACAAAGAGGAATAAGCTTATAACAGCACAGAGTTTGGAAAGAGATCACTGGTAAATAAATGATTTTAAGAAATTCTCAGAAGAGGGAAAATTGGAATGTGTTGATTAGTGAGTGAAGCAGAGGAAGCCACAGGGGGGCTTGAGGAGAGGTGGAAGTTGATCTTACCTGTGAAATCCTTAAGAGGTTCTGGACTCCGAGTCAATAGGTATGGAGGGCAATAGTGAGAGGGAGCTATAGGGAGAAGAACTGATTGAAGACGAGAGCTGCAGAAGTCAGCGCCCCTACTCACCTTCTCTTTGGTGTCCCTTTACAGAATAATTAGTAGCTTGGATTTTCACCAAGACTTAAAAGAGATAAAAAAAAAAGCAACCATTGTCTTCCTCTAACTAGAACAAGCAATCTATAGAAAGCTAAGACTGTTGGAGAGTATTGCTACCCCAGAATAAAGCATTTTTTCTTCTGGAATTTGGGTAGCTTATTCATTACTGATCACCCTAAAGAAAAGCCTTCTGTTAAATATATCCTATCCAGATACACAACAGTTACAATCAGCCTACATTTCAGGACAGAGGTCTGCTGGGAAAATAATCATAGAGTCCTATAAAGTAGCAGAAAGAAACCATACCAGTGTTGACATGCAAAATGAATAAACCTGTTAAAAATTTTTAAAGGAAAAAGAGAAGAATTTATTTGATCCCAGGTTAGGACAGTTGCCTGGGATACACAGTCTTCATAAAGAAGAGAGTGCTTGAGGGAAGGAACGTTTGATGCAGCATTATCTTTTTTTTTTTTTTTTTTTTACATAAAGAGTTACAAATGACCGTGACGAAGGACATTTCCAGAAAGTTACAGGCTTTATCTTATGTTTTTAGTATGTGTAAGGCTGTATGACTTTAATCTCATGGGAGCCGAGCAGGTTTTTTTCTTTGTCTTATCTTTGGAATGCTCCTTTCTGGTATTATTATTATTTTTAACAAAGCAGATGTAACAATGTGTGTTTGGGGCAGAAATAGAGCCCATGGTTTGAGGTTTTGCTGAGTCATTTTGACCTTAGTGAATGCTAGGGAATAGCTTTCTCACAAACATCAAAGTTGAAAATTTCCTTTCTTTTATAACTAGCTACCTAGAATAACCAGCCTTGGTTCTTATTGTGGAATATGAATGAATAGTATATAAGAGAAGGAAGAGTAGTATCTGAAAGAAGAACCAAAGTAATCATAACTGACCCTGAAGGAGCTATTTCAGGAAATGGAAAAGAACTTTTAAAAATCGAATTATGCCTTCAGAGAGACATGAGAAGACACTGTATCCAAGACGAAAATAGAATGAATGATATAATAAATGGATGGTCGAAGAATTAACTCTTTTAATAAAAAAGTTACATCAAAAATCTTAAAAATTAGTAGCAAGTGTTCACAATAAAGCCAAAACAATACTCCAAACTGTAGAACAAAAAGGTAGGCAGAAAACATGAGGGGGAAAAAAAACAGAAGAGAAAATCAATCCAGAATTCAACATATGACCCGTAGTAGTTCCAGCATTTAAACTATATAATACAGGGTAGAATTTTTTTTTTTTTTAATTGCGAGGAAAATTTCTAAGAGTTGAAGACAAGTACAAGTCTTCAGTCTGACAGAGCTCATCAAGGGCTGAACCGTATGAAAGGATAAAGATCCACACATAAGTATAATTTCACCAAACTCAGGCCAGAATAAAGAGAAGACCCTAAAAGTTTCAGGTTGAAACAAACTAGCAAATCAGGTAGCCTGCACTGTAACAAAACCCAGCTGGCATCAACAATGCTGGCTGATGCAAGTTGATGGAGCAATGCCGTGAAGTTCTAAGGGAAAATTATTTTGAACTGTGTTTAATTTGATCTAGAATTTTGTATCCTGCCAAACTGTCAGTCAAGTGGGAGGGGGAAATACATTTTTAGATACACAGGGACACAGAAAATATCTACTTGGCAAAATAAGGGAGTGATGTTAGCAAAAACAGGGAGAAAGAAAGCCATGATTAAGGAAAGAGTGGTTCTAACCCAAAAGTGTGGTAAGGGAAAGTCCTAGCATGGCAAGTGCATCAGACCTGGTGAACAACTGATCCACAGGGAAAGAAGGCCGGTGGAGGTTGTGTCTGGATAAAATGGGGATTCCATGCAATGCTATCACTGAGAGGCAGAAATAAAATTGAGGCTATTTTAAACAATTTATTCATCTTCTGTCAACAAGAAAAACAAAAGGCAATTGGAAATCTTGGGACAAAAGTAGTTTTATAACAAAGTCATGAATCACATGTAAATGCTTATTATATTGTGACATATTTGGAGCATTCGTTGAGTGTCAGGACAAATCATCTGTTTGACCTTGACACTAACACTGTTCTTCTCCAAATGTCCCAAGGGTTATGACATTTTACCTGTAGAGAAAGAAAAGTAATTATATGCTACCATTTGGCTCTGCGGTGAATAATATTTACATAGTAATTACAACAAAAAAGGTATTTATCGGCTTGTTAGTCTTTAGACTCACCCTATAAACAAAGTGTGGAAGACGTAATTAAGGTTTTGGAATGGCATTTAACCGTTCCAATCATCAACCATGTAAAAGTGAATATGGATAACAACAGACGTTTGGCTGAGAAAAGAAGTAGGTTAGGGACAGTAAGATCCTCAGAGTGGTAGGTAGTGGCCAAGAAATACTGCTAAAAGTTGTTGGAACAACAACAGAAAATAGATGTTTATGTATATTATTTAAAATTATACTGGCTGCTGGGGCGCCTGGGTGGCACAGCGGTTAAGCGTCTGCCTTCGGCTCAGGGCGTGATCCCGGCGTTACAGGATCGAGCCCCACGTCAGGCTCCTCCCTCTACGAGCCTGCTTCTTCCTCTCCCACTCCCCCTGCTTGTGTTCCCTCTCTCGCTGGCTGTCTCTATCTCTGCCAAATAAATAAATAAAATCTTTAAATAAAAAAAAAAAATTATACTGGCTGCTAATAGGTACTATGAATAGTTGAGTGTTGCTATTTATTCCTGATAGAAAACAGAAGGTGGTAGGAGAAACACTGTTGTCATAGCCTCAGCTCATGCCTGAGTAGTAAATAATCATGTTAATTGTTAGAATACTGACTGGGGAATTTTTAAAAATTAATGAGTGCCTTTCAATTACTAAACATTTTCTCTGAAGGGGAGGGGCCCTCTAGGGCACTGACTTAATGTTTTTGGTGCTTGAGGCCCAAACAGAGTAAAGGGTACAAATATTGCAGGTTTCCAACTGCTCTGATTGTCTTTGGTAATCATAAAACTGCTGGAGAATTGACCTGTTAAAAGCAAAGAAGGCCAATTTCCTGATGCACCACCGAGCATAAGAGCGCTCATTCTGCCAGCCTGTGTGATTGCAGCGGCCTCTTCATGCTCCGCTCAAGTGGGCCTTGCTGGGCACATGGGGTTGGAGGCAGCAGTTCCTATCCACAGGCCCCCGGAGGCCACAGAGGTGACCTCTCAGCCCTCGGGGACCAAGGTGACCCTGTGTGCTGAGCCCACACCTGGGATTCAGGAGCCAGAGGATGTTTGCTTGAGGCTCGAGTCTCGTGGAAGGCACATGACAGCCTCACACCCACGTCATAGCTCTGCGTGCTGACTGATGAGATGGTGGAACTCAGCCAGTGGCCAAGACAGCCCTTCTTGAGTGGGTTTTCTTCAGAACTGGCCTAGAAACATGTGCCTTTGTTATGAGGGAAGAGGTCAGTCCCCACAAAGTGCTGCACTTCCCTGCTGACACTGAAAAGCTGCTAAGTTGGAGGCCCTTGAACGGGGGTTCTTGTCAGGCATCTAAGCCCCCTCTTCTGCCCAGTGAGATCTTCCACTTTAAAGTGGAAAGTGGGTCAAATCTCTGTAGTTAACTTCTTTCTTAAAATGGAGAGGATGAGCTTCTGCAAAATGGGGTTTAAAAATGATTTATTGAATACAACCTGAAGGATATGCAAAAGTATGCTCAGCTAATTGACAATGGCTCCCTGACATCCTTCTTGTTCTAAATAGGCTAAGCTTTGAAAAGTCAGCCATGACCACAGCCTCATACTAAGAAATTCTCGTGCACTGCTTTGTAACTGTGGAAGTAGTGACCGAGTTCTCGGGAGTGGAACCTCACTGCCACAGTTTAAACCAATTAGACCAGTAAAAGGTATCTAATGTATGGATTAGGAAATCCATAGGCTGGTCAATGATGTCACACGGCCAATGACATCACATGGCATGGCTACATTGAGATATCATGAGTCTTCCTTAGAAATCTGGACTGGAATTAGGGAGGGAGGGTTGGGTAGTTTGTAGGAGGAGCAGAGATGGGCCAGCACACTGAGAGAAGATAGGACACAGGTATGATATAGAAGGTTCCAGAAGAACGTAATAATCATGAGCATACAAGTTAGGAGGTCGAGAAGAGTCGCTAGAGCAGAGGCTGACGTGGCTCCTGGGGAAGCAGAAGCAGAGACAGAGAGGACCCTTGTCAGTGTTAACGGTGGAGTTCACAGTAGGGATTAATGAAACTCTGCAGCTAAGAAAATGTCTGAGTTAGACTCCGGTATTTGCTCGAGGCCTGTTATGCAGCTGTTTCTGGGCTTCATGGCACCTCCTTGCTCACGTGCATGTCCTTATGACAGACTCCCCTAACGTGAACCAACATGAACAAAGACTCTGACTAAACATGCATCTTGCTTACCCTGCCTTTCTAGTTGGACACACCCTTTTGAGATGGCTTTCCGGGGCAGGTGATGAAGTAGCTGAGGTGATGAAAAGCTGATCAGCTGGGCAAGTCAGCTCCTCCCCACCCCCTATAGCCAAAGAGCAGTAGCCAAGGCAGCTTCCTTCATCGGAGTCCAGGAGACTGCAGGGAAGGACAGTGAGGAAAAAGTGCTGCATGCCTGCTGATTATGGCATACACTCCATTTCCAGTGTCTTTGCTGCTAAGGACTCTCTCTTCCCCAAAAAACCACTTTGATTTTTCTCCATAGACACTGTTTTGAAAGGATTTAATCTAGCAAACCAACTGTGTTCATTTAGGTAATAAATCATTTTCCCATTGGAATGGATATGGATCTTATCCATAAACTCCAAGTGAATAATTCTTACTTTTGTAATCTCTGATTTACCTGACTTGACCCCAAGTCCCTATTTCACTGAGCTGGGAGGAAATTTAACGTCAATTATTCTTGAAGCCCTCTGTCCCAAGTGGCGTAGAGGGTAGGGGATGGCATTGGTGGTCCATGCACAGGCCCATCCTCCACACCTCCCACACCATGTTCAGGGCATCAGAATCTTCACTGTGGCTGGAAACCCAGGACTTTTCCCTGAGTATGGATGTAAATGTTCCCTTTGAGGTCTGGCTTTTGCCTGGGGACATTGCCTTGAAATAGAGCAGTTGTTCAAGATCTTTCTCTTTCTCTCCTGTGCCGGTGGAGAAATTTTGACTTCTGCTGGGGAGAGACTTCCCCTGTAAAATTCATCTGGATTCCAAATTGAATAGGAAGCCCATTACCTGTGGGAAATTTACAAACTGTAATTTGAGCATTCAGACAGGCAGACAGACAGACACACAAATACACATACAAATGTGAGTGTATATGTGGGCATGCGTTTGTATACGTATGTGAATTAAAATCACATATACATGCATGTGTATATCTGTGTGAATTAAAATCATCTCCAACGTAATGTTTTCTCTCTCTGAATGGAATAACAATTATGTTGATTAAATGCACACCGCGTCTGTGGCCACATGGTAAGTATAAATAAGCCGGTGGGATTTCTTGAGTTTCCCCTTGGTTGAGTCCCAAAGCGAAGAGGAGCCATGTGGATTAGAGACACTCATAAAATAAATTCTGCGAAGCAAGTCAATGAACTGTCAGCTCAGTCTCATTAACTTTGGGGAGACCCCAAATGAGGCTTTAATTCTAACATATCTGGTTGCAGGAAAAGTAGAAACTGCCAACATCTCCTTATTAAAGTCTCCTGTTGCCACACGCTTGCTGCCCACTGAATCCTGACTCTGGGCTTCCGCAGAGGAACCGAGTGACCCCAGAGTTGGGGATGAGTTTTCTGTCTGGGCTCCTGAGTTTCTTTCCAGGTGCCCTCCCGTCTGTCTTGAGTGCATGGAAGTGGCTTCCCCTTTCTGTGTTTCTCTTTGTTGTTGGGTTAACAGCCTTGAAAGTGTAGACCTGTCCCCTCTACTTGGAAGGTGCTGGCTCATTGATTCCAAGGTTTTCTACAAGGTGCTTTTGTGCCCAGTGGGAAGAGAGAGGGGAGAGCGGTGTAGGAATGAATGCCTTTCCTCTGTCCAGTGCTTCAAGTCTGGTGTAGTCAGGAATTCTGTGTACACTACTTCCCCTGACCTCAAACAGTCCTGGGATGTGCCGGTGGTGTTCTTTATTCAGAAATGTGAAAAATGGGTCTCAGGGAGGTGGTGGGATTTGCTCAGGGTCAGAGAGCAGAGCCAGGACCAGAAGCCAGCTCTTCTGTTTCCCACTCCAGGCCTCTTGGCCTGATTACTCGAGCTGTTTCTCAATGACCAGTAGTCAGTAGGCATATGATGAGCTTTTAATATGAGATGAGCATTCCTGCAGACCTGTGGAAATAACAAAAGTATCAGACACATGTATTGCCCTCAAGTGGTATATAGTTTACTTGAGTGTTTCTGTCTGTCCGGATGGGGCACTCTGCTAGGTTGAACAAAACACAATCCTTGCCCTTAGGGCCTTACAGCCTAAAAGGAAGTCAATATCAGCAACCTGCTCCCTTGTAAGGTACAGAGAACCCAGCTGGAACCTGCTTTTCTTTGTTCACTGGTTCTACATAAACAGACCTAGGGACACCTCTGACTCCTCACAGAAGGAGCTTGAAGAGGATGGTGAGCTGCTCTCCACCAACAACTACCCTCTCCCCCTACCCCCTTCCATTCTCTCCCTCTGATCAGGCACCTGCAGCCAGGCCACCCTTGGTTAGCCAGGGAAAGGATGGAAGAAGTGGGTTGGGGCTGATGTGGGTTCAGAGTTGTTGGTATGCAGAGCACCCCCACTTCATCCCCGGCTGTTGATAATCTTGATCTAAATGGTGAGAAAGGAGGGGTTTGGGTTGGGGGCCAGTGATGAGAAAGAAAGGAGAGGTGATGAAAAGGTGTAGGATCCATTCCTTGTTCATTCCTTTGAATTGGGTTTGACTCAGAAATGGAAAACGAGGTCAAAAATGGAAAAGCTGTTTTTCTAGCACACTGGGCTAAGGGTGCAGCCAGGAGCTCACAGAAGGTTCTGAAACACTGAGGCTCTGGGCCTCACAGCACTGTGAGGGCTCCGGAAACAGAATGTGGCCCAGAAGGGGCAGTAAGACAGTCTCCCTGATTCTGCACAGGACCTTGCACCAACCAGGTCCCCAAGGCCAGGCACAGAAGTCAGTCCCTTGCCCCGATCACAGGGCTTCCTGTGATGAACACAGGGAGTAGTGGCTGTGGGGAGGGACACAGCATGGTTGGTTGTGGCTATAAAGAGCCAGGGACAGGAGCCTGCAAAAAATAAGGCAGAAGCCAGGAACTCCAAAGCAGACAGACTGCTCTGTGGACATCCATGTGCATCCCATAGTAAAATGGTGATGGTAACCAAGTTTCAGCCTGGGCGGGGGCTTTGGAATCATTGTGACGTGATCCAGGTGACATTTGGAGCACAAGGACCAAGAGCCTTCGTTATGGTGGGTGAGCTTTCTGGACACAAACCTTGTACAAATAGATAATGTGCAGGTACAAAATCTCATCCCTATTAGAATTTTCTAGCTTTTTCTTTCTCCTTTTATCTATCTTTTCTACATACCGCTAGCCTAGTTAATGTATGTTGTCTTACCTCTTCTGTTCACAAAACCAGATCTTTTTCGTCTTCATTTTTCTCAGGTCTATCTGCCATGGAGGTCTGACTTATCTCAGGTCATCTCCAGTTGGTCTGAAGCAGGAATCACCCCCTGGACTGAGAAGAGCAATTGATCAAAACTTCCATGAATGGTTCGCACTCTGAAGTCAGTCTCAAAGACCTGTCATCTGACTCTGACCCTACCGACAGGTGACCAGAGGCAAGTTACCTACCTTCTCTGAGGTACAATTGTCTTTGCATGTGAAATAAAATGGTCTCCCTGAGGCAGTGAAGGGGCACCTCTCTCTAAGTTCCGGTGCCGTGTACGTGGTACGGGTGGTTACTGTTCTTTCCACAGGACACATCCACATCCTCCCAACATAGGTACCAACCTGCTGACCTCTGCACTCATCTCTCTGCCTCCTCTCGCAGGGCCTGGATCCCTCTTCTGGCATTTTACACCTGCAGGAATCCCTATTCTCTACTAGGTCATTACAGCAAACACGTGCTGTAATAGCTCCCAGATTAGAGAAAAGTTCTCTCTTGACCCTGCATTTCTCTTGTGCTACAGCCTCATTTCTCTGTTCCTCTTTGCAGTAAAAGGTTTCAAAAAAAGGTGTCCGTACTCACTCTCCCCACTTCTTCCATTTCCTCTTGAGATGGCCCCAAACAGGCTTTTATCATCACTACTCCACAAAAGCAGCCTGATTAAGGTCACCAGCGACCTCACTGCTGCAAATCCAGTGTTTCAGTCCCATCCTCCTCTCGTCCCCTCCTGGCAGTGTGTCACACAGGTCACCCCCCCGCTTCTCACAACCTTCTGCTCCTGGGACACTATGCTTCTGGTTTTCCTCACACCTCAGGTGCTCTCCCCACCTCTCCCAGATTTCTAAATATGGCCTGCCTCAGCTGAGCAGTCTTCTTTTCTAATTATGTTCACTCTCCAGGAGATCTCCAGTCTCATGGCTTTAAATCACATCTGTCTGCTGTCAGTTCCTTGTGTGTGTTTCCAGAGCTGTGCATCCAACCACGTCTCACATCCCCACAACTCACCCTTGCTTACACCATGGCCACTCCACCAGCTAATCCTGGCGTATCTTCAAATAGATTTAGTATTCAACAACTTCTCACCTCCCAGCCATCATGATGTCTCTCAGCAACTAGGACAGGAGATTCTTAATGTTTCCTGCATCTATACTAGCCTTCCCGCAGTGCGTTACTACGTGACAGCAAGAGTTATCTTTTTAAAATCCTTTTAAATGGTAAACCTTATTACATCATTCTCCTGCTCAAAATTCTCCAGTAGCTTCCTGTAGAAATGTAAAAGCCTTCAGGCCCCTCACGGCCTACCTCTCACTGTATCTTTGGCCTCATCTCCCACCACTCTCCCTTTTCATCACTCTACTCTGACTGCACTGGCCGACTCGCTGTTCTTAGCCACTGCCAAGGGTGCTCCCAGCTCAGTCCCGCTACCTTGTGGTTTCCTGAGAGTAGAGGGCCCATTGTAACAGTTCTCTATTGCAGCAGTATTAAATCACCACAAATTTAGCAGCTTAAAATAACCCTCCTCTTATCTCTCATAGACTCTCGGGAGTCTGGCATGATGGTCTGGGCTCTCTGCTCAGGCTCTCCCAAAGTTGAAGTCAAGGTATCAGCTGCTGGGCTGGACGTTCTGGGAGAGAATCCTCTTCCATGCTCATTTGGGTTGGTGGCAGAATTCGGCTGCTTGTGGCTGTGGGACTGAGGTCCCCATTCCTCTGCCTCTCAGCATCCAGAGGCAGCCCACGGTCCTTCTCATGAGGCTCCTCCATCTTCAAGCCAGTGACCACGTGTGCCAAATCCTTCCCCTTTGAATCGTGCTGACTTCCTCTTCTGCTTTTTGCTTTGAAGGACTCAGTGATGACATCGGACTGACCCCCAAATTCCTGGATAATTTCCCTATTTTAAGCCAACCAATTAGTAACCTTAATTAGTCTCTTTGCCGTGTAACAGAACATAGTAAAATATTCATGAGAATGACACCAGGGATGGAGACCCTGGGGACCAAATTTCTGCCTGCTGTGCCTGCTCTCTCACTTCAGCCATGTCATTGAAGTCTCTGGCTCCCCCGTCTAAACAGTGACCCCCATTTTTGCCCTTCCCTCTAATTCCTCTCCCTGCTTGCTTTTCATCATAGCACTTATCAATGCCTATTATTTCATTAGTTTATCATCCATTCTCTTCACTAGATTGCCAGCTATGATGGCTGGGTCTATGTCTGTTTTATCTATTGCTACATAAACAGCAACTAGAAATGTGCCTAGAACATGGTAAATAAGTACTTGTTGAATAAATGTAAAGAAATGAATGACACTTCACCTCCTCAGTAATCCAGGTTGACTATCTTAAGCAATTTACTGGTTCTCTGTTTCTTAAAACACCTTCTAGCATTTTATCAGTTATCAGTGAGCAATTATTTGGACATGGTCTACCAACTCTGCCATTCTAAGCATCCCCTTGGCTATGCTAAATCATGCAGTTGAAGGACTCTTGGTTTTTGGTAGACCCTTAAAACATTCTAAGGGCAAAATAAGACAGTTGTGGGGGTGTTCCTCTTAACCTATAGCTCTGATGAAAGAAGTATCACATTCCTTTATTTTCCCTGATTAACTTGAATCTGTTTGAGGCCCCATGCCCTCGGTTGGTAGGAAACATCAAGCCCTTATTATTCATGGATGATTCAAAAATGAAATAGGTACCTTCCTTAGGGAACTTACTGTTTAGTAATTTGATTAGATGTATTAATGATACATTTTTATTTTTATATGTCTTCAGTATACAAATGTGCTGAATGATAAATAAAAGATACTGAAAACATGCTTTGGGAGTATGTGGTGGGGAAAGATAGTGGGCTTAGAAATTAATTCTGGGGACTGGGCATTGGAGCTGGGATTGCATATAGGCCAGATCTTGGTGGGTGGGTAGAGTCTAGGCGGCTAGTGATAGAAAAAGCAGGCAGATTTGGGGAGGAAGGTGAGAGCGCAGTGTGCAGAAGAAAAGGCAAGGCTATATGGAGGGAACTGGGAGTGGTGGGAAAGAGTAAATGGGGCAAAAGAAAAGAAATAGCCCCATCACAAACCCTACCTCCGAATCCATTTCAGGTTATACATTCTAAACATCAGTAACCAAAAATAAAACTTGGAGATAATATAGGACCTCTGGATGGGGAAAGGCTCTCAAAACAGGAAAGCAAACATATAATCATAAGGGAAAAGTGACAAATTGGATTTCATTGGAATTAAAAATTTCTGTTCATCAAAAATGTCACTAAGAGAGTTAAAAGGCAAGGAACACAGTGGGTGAGATATTTGCAACACATAACAAGGAACTTGCATCCAGAATATATAAATAACTTCTATGATAGCATAAGAAAATAATAGACAAACCCACTGGAAAAATGGGCAAGTGATTTGAATAGGCATTTTATAAAAGAGAATATTTGAATAAATAATAAACATATACAAAGTTTAATTAGTCATGGGAAATGCATGTTAAAACCACATTGGGATAACACTTCACACTAACTAGAACAGGCTAAAACCTAAGACTGATAATATTAAGTTTCGGGAAGGATACGGAGCATTTCAAATTCTAATACATTGCTGGTAGGAATGGAAATTGGCACAAACAGTTTGGAAATTGAACATTATGTACTTACATTAAAAATACACATACCTTATGATCCAGCAGTTCCACTCCTATGTATATTTCCAGCAGAATTATATACACTTGAGTACCAAGAAATGTGTACAAGCATTAGCCATGATAGCCTCAAACTGCAAAGAACCCTAATATTCATCAACAGTAGAATGGATAAATGAATGCTGTGTGTTCATGTGATGGAATGCTAAACATTCAAGAAAATGAACAAAATATAGCTATACATAGCAACATGAATAAAAAATATAATATTGAATGAAAAGAAGCCAAAAGTTTTAAATATATGATACCATTTAAGTTAGTTCACAACAAATTGTAATAGGATATTCAAGGGTAGTGTTTATATGATAAAACTATAAAGAAACAAAAGGAATGATTACAATAAAAGTCAAGATGATAGTTTCCTTTGTGGAGGTGGTAAGGATAGAGATTAGGACAGAGTTCTGAATGTTCTTTCTTTAAACTGGGTAGTAGTCACATAGGACTTCACGAAAGAAAAAGGAAAAGAAAAAAAAAAAGAAAAGAAAAGAAAAGAAAAGAAAGAAAGAAAGAAAGAAAGAAAGAAAGAAAGAAAGAAAGAAAGAAAGAAAAAGAAAGAGAAAGAAAGGGAGGGAGGGAAAGGGAGAAAGAAAGAAAGAAAGAAAGAAAGAAAGAAAGAAAGAAAGAAAGAAAGAAACAAAGAAAGAAAGAAATGAAGAAAGACAGACATAAGGCTGTTCAGTATCTGGAATGGTAGGCTGGGTCTGAATTTTATTCTGTGAGATAGGGAGCCATGGAAGTGCCCATTTATGAGGCAGGAAGATGATCTTTTGACTTGCACAATAACACTAACTGAAATCCAAATAAAAGAAAATTCTTTTCTATAATACCACCATTGTTACTTCTAAGTATTTTACTTACCACCCTTGCTAGGTTAGTGGATAAAACTAGATACATTTTTATTTTCAATACTTTTCAAAAAGAAATAGAACATAGAATGTTCCATGTCACTAACAAGTCTTTGTAATAATTTTTATTGACTTTATAATATTCATTTGAATGGATTTACCTTAATTAACTTAACCATTCTCTTATTATGGCTTTAAATTCATTCTGACATTTCATTATTATAAGCAATACCTCGTAGACATCATTTCCCCATTGAATGGTTGCCTTAGAACATGTTCTCAGAAATATTATTTTAAGGTCAAAAATTATGAATATTTTCATGAATATTGATATTTGCAGATTATTTTCCAGAAGAATTTTTAGTAGTTCATATTGCCAGCCTCTGTGTATGAGCAGATTCAGTCATTTAGTCATTCAGCAAATATTTAATGAGCACCTATTACATTTTGGCACTATCTGTCAGAGAGTTTAAAGTCAAATGAGGAAGACAAAAATTGACTACAACTGGGGATCTGGGGAATGTCCCCCTGAAGACCAGATCCACATAGCCCATTAGTTGTGAAATGTGTCGTGACTATGTTTTAAAAGGTGTGAAAGTCCATTGGCGGTTTTTGAGCACCAAAAAAAAGATATGATTAGAATATGAATAGAATGAATATGATATGAATAGAGTGGAGCTTTAGAAAGATTGATTTGGCCATCAGTTGTGGGAGAGTTTGGCTGGGGGAGTGACTGATGCCAGAGAGAATTGTGTGAAGCTTTAGGGTGAAAAGAAGTGAGGGTTCCTGAAACAGAAAGACCAAGGGCAAAGAGAGAAGGGGAGAGAGGTAAGTTACTATAATGCTATTTAACAAGTTAGGAGATAATGCATAAACCATGTAAAATGTCATAGTACAAACACAGTATAATCAGACCATTAGGGTTGACAATTCCACACTGCAGATGGCTGAATGACTTTTGGGTCTAATTTTGACACATGTCTGTCCTGCTCAATGTCATATACAACCTGATGGTTAGACAATCATGTGGCCCAATTAGTGTGGCTATGGGATCCTGAATGCCTATATTCCTAATTTTTGTGTATTTAAAAATATGCCCTAAATGGTACTCAAAGATAGCTTTTTGCATCTCAAATACATTGTGATTTTCCCAGGATGCTGCTGGCCTTGCACCATAGTAGACTCTGGCTGTCCGATACATTTGCTCTTGCAACACCATTACAATTTATTGCTGAAAATGAACACAAGTGGCATCAAAACGCTCCCCAACAGCTTTTACCAGCTCTCTTCATAAATCAAGGGACCATAAATCAGGCAGATGTTAAACATCCGAGTTGAAGCTGCATCTCTAGGTCTGAGCCCGGAGTCCACACTGATGTGTGGCTGGGAACCACGTATGCTCACTTCTCTGCCAGAGCATATGGGACAGCACTAACCAAGAATTACAGACTCGGGATCCTGAAATCCCACAAAATTAATGAAATGTAAAGTTTTTACAGAGATTGGGGAAATGGAGGAAGTGTAACTTAATGGCTTGGTTTAGCAACCCTTCAGCTACTGTCTGTTCTGCTTCTTTTTATGGCCAGTGGCTGTGGAGATCCATTCAGGCCAACCCTGTCCCAGTGCTTCTCCCTCTCTGCAGGGATGGCATGTGTCAGCGCTAAAAGCTTCCAAACCATCACAGTGAGATTTTGAATGTTCAGGACTGCAGCTCAATTTCAATAATTTAATGTCTTGTAAAACCAGAAGAAGCAAGTCCTGAAAAACTAAGCTCTACATAAGAGAAACTTAGCTGTCCCTATTTCCCCCTATTCCTGTTGGCTGCCTGTTAATTTCTCTAATGTCTTCTTCACCTGTCTTCACATAAGTTATGATTTTCTTGCTTTCCTCAGTGTTTTCTTTCTGATCTATGAAACCAACACATTTTTTTCTTGTGTGTCTCTTGGAACCTTGCAAACACAGTCAAAAATCTTCGAGAACAATATACCTATCATTTGTTGAGAACAAACTATCTTGCAGCATCATGCTGACTCTTTACATATATTATTTCTGTGATATTTTCACCATCTTTTACCTAAGACAGTGGAAACTCAGGCTGCTTAAGTAGTATAAAAGTTACAAATTGGTAGTGGCTTTTCTGGTATCAAAATCTCTATCTGACTCTAAAACTGGTTCTTATTTCCATGTTCGTTTTCTACCTCTCACCAAAAATGTAACAAAATAATCGGAACCCAGTTTTGCTCCCTTAAGGATTTGGAAAGTTGGATGCTTTACCAAATTTATTTGCACATCTGCTCTTCTCATGACAGCTCCTGCCCTCAGGAGGGTTTAACGAATGGCTTGCTGGGTTTCAAGCTGCAGCTCTCCTGGACTCAGAGGTCTGGCTAAGGTTTTTCAGAGATGAAGGAAAACTCTCATTTGCTCCAGGCTACAGACTTGGAGCGGTTTTGCTGCTTAGTCTGGAGCCTGTCCTGGAGCAGAAGAACATCACTAACTGTGCCCCCAACTGACGGATAAATCTTGCTGTCATCATGCTTGTCACTGACCACATCTCATATTCCCTGGGCTGTCCCCTGAAGAAGGATTGCCTCTCCAGGTAGCTGCTTAGGCCTGCATCACGCTGCATCCATCATCCAGGCAAATCAGAGCAGGCGAATTCATTGCACATGTTGGGGAGTGATTTCGCCAGATAAAATACATAATGTGCCACAGTTGATCTAGGGCTCACTCACCAGAGCGACCTCTCCAAGAGTGGTCTGCTTGCTTAGTAGGAAAAGGAAGGCCTTAGTGGAGGGAAAGGGAACCCCTGTGAAGTTACTGTTGAGTCTACTAAGGAGAGGTCCTACAACAATGCTGCACTGAAAAAAGCTTTCATCTTTTTATAACAACAGCTTTCAAACAGACTCAAAAGGAGAGAAGATAAGAAAATGAGGCTTCTTATGCCTATAAATCATATAATAATAAATACTAATACAATCATTATTAAGATATTGTACTATGAAAAAATTAAAACAATGCCCAAAACTTCAGGGATCAAATCACACACAAAAAAATGAAGAAATAATTACTAGGTTGGTATGTTTTATACAATGGAGTATACTTAATTAAAAGTTCATATTCATATTTGTATTTTCTTCTTCACATTGAAATACTGTTAAAAGTAATTCCCCAATCATCTGTTATTGCTCTAGAAATTTTCATATAAAAACAAGCAGATATATTAAAAATTTTGTTACATTTGCTTCATCTATTCCTAAATACCTACTTTTGGGGCTCAGAAATAGGATATCAGCTTATAGGCTTCATATGGGCCGGAGGAGAGAAGTAACAAGAGTCAAACTCAAACTTCCTGTTGCTTTTTCTCAACAAATAGATACCCATTCATTTGTTTAAAATTTTTTACTGAGTGCCTACTGTATGCTAGACTCTGCCAGGCATTAGCAATAAAAATAACAAAAAGAAAAAGGCAAGGGCGCCTGGGTGGCTCAGTCAGTTAAGCATCTGCCTTCGGCTCAGGTCATGATCCCAGCGTCCTGGGATCGAGCCCCGTATCAGGCTCTCTGCTCAGAGGGAAGTCTGCTTCTCCCTCTCATTCTCCCTCTGTGAGGTCTCTCTCAAATAAATAAATAAAATCTTAAAAAAAAAAGTAGAAGGCAGCATGGTGTTAGAAAGAGCATTGGCTCTGCCACATACTAGGTGCTCAACAAATGGTCATGAACAATATTCATAACAGTAAAACTGTAGTTATTACATGCTATCAGGATAAGGTCCTGCCCTTAAGAAGCTCTCAACCTCACTGAGTAAGGCAGCCATGCAAAATAATAGGTGCATCAAGGTTATAAACACTGGGATGGGATTACCTATGGGGCACAGTGGGGAAAATAAAGAGGGAATTAATTATATCTAGGATGGTTGATAATTGAACTGACGCAGTACAGACACAGTAGGTGCCCTCCAGATGGGGGTGCAGGTTGTGGGGAAAGAATGGCAATCCAGTGAAGGAAAGAGCCTGAGTAAATGCACAATTGTATGAAGGTATGGAGAGTTCATGGCAGTCCACATAGGCACCATCATTGCACAGGGACGTAGACATCATTTTTTTTTTAAAGATTTTATTTATTTATTTGAGAGAGAGCATGAGTGGGGGGCAGAGGGAGAGGGAGAAGCAGACTCCCCCGCTGAGTAGAGAGCCCAACGGGAGGCTGGATCCCAGAACCCTGGGATCATGACCTGAGCGTAGGCAGACGCTTAACCAACTGAGCCACCCAGGGGCCCTGGGAGGTAGATATCATAAATAACCTTTTATGTCTTTGAACTGTGTCCTGTGAACAGTGGGGAGTCAGTGGAGAATTTCAAACAAAGGAGTCCCAGGATTATATCTGGGAGCTGTAGGTGATGTGGGTATCTATAGTACCCAGAATAGCAGAACCTAGAAATTGAAAAAAAAAAAAAAAGTTAAATATTACACCTCCATAAGGTTTGAGAGAGACCCGTTGTAAAAGCTGAAAACTAGTAATGAGAGCCATAAGGATAATGCATCGTCACTGCGCGTGATCAGGTGCTTTCCCATCAATCTTGCCTATAACCAGAGTTCAGTGCTTGCTCCCCTTCTGAATTCCTTATGTCGGTGAAGTCTGTCATGACCTCCCATCCCGGACACCAAAGCTGGACCCTTAGGGTCAGTCTTGACTCCTCCTTCTTCAGAACACCCTGGCTCCCTGTCCCATCAAAGATGAAGTAAAAGCACTAAGTCTTGCTGATTTTATCACCTAACGGTTCCTCACATCTAGTCCTTCTCTTTCTCCCCCTGCAACTGTCTTAGCACGGGCCTTCACCATCTCTTACCTGGACTGACACCTGCTAATGAGATGGCCTACCGCCCATCACCTGCACACCCTGATGCAATCCCACGACTCCTTTGTTTGTAATTCTTCACGGGCTCCCCACTGTTCACAGGATTCAGTTTGAAGGCACAAATGGCTGTGTCTGATGTGGCCTCCTGTCTACCCCTGACTTCCGTCACGGTGCCTATGTGGACTGCCGTGATCTCTCCACACCTTTGGATAGACTCTAATGTGGATACCATTGTAACCTCGTTCAAGGGGGCCCTCATGGTCCAGCCTCAAAACATGATCATGATCAAAAACATAGCCCATCAACGAAAAGGAAATTTCCAAATAACTAAGTTTTTTTTTTTCCTAATTGCTATCTTTGGACATTTTAAAGGGACTCAATCCTGAGAAACATTTCTCTTTTTACAATCCTTTTCTCTTCCACCCATTTCCTTCGCATACTGCAAATACTCCCCATCTCTCTTCAAAGCCACCCCTGCTTAGTCCTCCCCAAGCCCTGGCTCTCATCCCTCCTGTCCTTCCTTGCCCCCTTCTACCTCGGTTCTGTGCTGCAAAAGGCCAGAGGACTGGAGGGCCAGAGCTGCAACTGATCAGACAAAGCCAGATACCTCTTTAGTGAGCAGAGAGAGAACAGGCTGGAAATATATACAATTACAATTTGGGTTTCATTATACAAAGATGAAGAAGCCATCTGTGATGATGGACATCTCGCTCCCCACTGATGTGTATGTCATAATCATTTCATGTTTATTTTTGTTGTAGGCAACTTTCAGCTGTGGATGGCAATGCCAACATGATAATGAGCCAGGAAAGCTTGCTTACTGGAAGAGGGGTTGAGGGCAGCTTGTGTTAGGGGAGCTGCCTCTGCCAGGAAGCGGGGACTGTCTGCTCTCCTCAGAATTCACACTCCAGGCTGCTTTTGGCTGGCATCACCTGTGGCACTTTAGGGAGGTGTTCTAGAATTGGCTTTCCCGAGGGTAAAGAACAGAAAGGCAGCCAGGGCTGAGCCAGCAGACTGCTTTGGCCCCTTTGGGGGGGCCCCTTTGCTTTGGTCACGTGTCACCGTCTCCTGGCCTGCTGGCCACACATGCATGGCCCCTTCAACAGTCCCGATTTCTGACTTAGCCTGGCTCCTTGCCTAACTACTGGCTCCAGGAGCTCCAGGGCCTCCCAGTGTTCCTGTCATGTTAGTTTTGGGTGCTGTTTGCTTATCTGGACTTCAGCTTCTCTGCTGCTGCTATCTGCTATTCTGAAGGGCCCTGCTCCTGGCCTGACTGCTTGGAACCCGAGAGAATTTAGCATAGGAGGGAATGAGCCAATTAAGGACATGTTGAGGGAAGGGATTAAATTGCCCACATTGGGCCAGAGAGAAGGTAACTTAGGAGAGATTGTATAGCATGTGGTTTTTGACGTTGGTGGCACATTGGAGTTACCTAGAGAGTTAAGAAGAAATAAAAAATAAAAAAAAAGCTTGAGTCCCAAACCAGTTGAGTTGAAATCTTTGGGATTGGGGCCTCTGGAGGCCAGCCTCCTGGACTGCCCCCAGTGATCCTTCCCCTGGGTATTCCCTCCCACAGAATGTGGGCAGTACTTTGTGACTTTCTTCAGACAGAATAAGATGGAAGTGAAAGTATGTGACTTGCAGACCAGGTCATAAAAGACTTGGTAGCATTGCGTTCTGGCTCTCTCAGATCACTTGCAGTGGGGAAAGCCAAGCTGTTGTGTCATGAGTAGCTCCATGGAAGGCACATAGATGAGGAACTTTGGCCAATGGCCATTCTCCTCCCCCAGCCAAGCCCCAGGTGACGGTAGCCCCAGGTGACGGTAGCCCCAGCTGACACCTTGATTGTAGGATCATGAGAGACGCTAAACCAGAACCACCTGGCTAAGCTGCATCCAGATTCCAGACCTACAGAAACTGTGAGATGATACATTTATGATTTTTAAGCCACTAAGTGTGGGGTGATTTGCTACACAGCGATACATAGTTAATACTGGTCTGGAGCATCTGTAGTTGTTTTTTTTTTTTAAGATTGTATTTATTTGACACAGAGCACAAGCAGGTGGAGCGGCAGGCAGAAGGAGAGGGAGAAAAAGGCTCCCCGTCAAGCAGAGAGCCGGATGTGGGACTCAATCCCAGACATACTTAGCCGACTGAGCCACCCATGCGCCCGCATCTGTAGTTTTTACAGGTTTCCCAGGTGACTTGGAAGTGTAGCCACTGGTATCAAGGATTGAATGAGAGGAGCCTGGGAGGCACTGGGAGCTGTGGAAGGGAATGGATACCCGCCAGCCACCGTGTGTCAGTAACCGTGTTACACACTTACATCCAGTATCTCGCTGACTTCACGGTACTCTCCAGGAGTTACATTGTATCATCTCTACAGAAGAGGAAACTGAGGTTTAGCAAAACAAACTTGGCCAAATTAGAAAGACTAAAACCTGGGGCTAGCCTTATTTAGAAGCTTCTACTGTTTCTGCCTGATCCCCTGAGAGATAGGTTGGATGAAAGAGAGATCTGGTTCCTGCTGAGCCAGGAGCTGAGCCAGGAGCCTGCCTATCGGTCTTTTGTACGTCCATGCACTTTCCGCACCAGTGGCTGATAAGTGCTCATCGGAAGGAGTGCTGATTACATGCTCACCAGGGATGTTATGTGCAGCAGCGTCTAGCCCTCAATAAATGTTTGCTGGGGAAGCCTGTGGCAAGAGCTGTTTTGCAGGGAGGAGGCTGGGCGAAGCTGTGCAGTCCTACCTGCCAATGTGGCCCAAGTGGGGCTTTTCGCTTCAATCCTTAGAGATTTGGGGGCCTAGGGTCCCGAGCTATTCTTTCTGGCCACCATTTAACCATGATTATTAAGGATGAAGCCCTTTCCCATTGCTACCCACAATGTACTAATGTGACCCCCAGGGTGTCAGGTGTGTCTGGGCTCCAAGTCACTAAACACGCATTGCCTGACCCTGTCCGTCTTTAACCCTCGGAAGAAAATCTGCCTTGCTTTAAAGATGGTTCTGGAGTGAAGTTTGGAGAACAGCTAGCCTAGAAAAAGTAAAAAAGCACATCTCCTCCAGTTGGAACTTTACAGGAGAGTTTTTAAAGTCATTATTATCATCCAAGCTGCATGGTATTCATCATGCTTCAGCTACAAAGACCATTCCTAAAAGAAACACATTATCATAATTGAATAATCTTTAATTACTGATTCCAAAATGAAAAATAGCAAAACAAAACCCAAACCCAGCTCTCAATTTATGTTTAGTGAGGATTACATAAAGTTAATATCTTGTGGAAATAGCTCAGTAAGTTTAATTACTCAGCAGTGGTATCCTATAAATCTGGGAGTAAATAGCTAAGTCAATTAGCTGCTCCAGCCTGGTTCACATTACCTTCACCTCCTATGATGGCATCTGGGCAAGTGTCTTTAGTGACCCAAAGCTATTGTGTCATAGTGCTCAAGCACACAGAGACATTCCTAGGACTTTGAAAGGTGGTGACAGTCATAGGGAGACGTCATGTTCCTTCAGTGACCACCCCCCATCACTGTAAGTCAGAGAGGGCAATGAAGCCAAGTGCAGCCAGGCAACCAAGGGCAGGGACTTAATGAGAAGTGGAAATCAATGACGTGCAGACAATACACTCATGAGGTCAAGGCGACATGTATTCCCCGCTCCCACTTCGTCTCTGCCCTGCAAATCTGGATACTATTTAAAAATGTGTGTTTGCTGTGAGGGTTATGATGACATTTGCAAAGTAAAAAAGTTTTTTAATATGGAAAAATATGAAGAAGAAAGTAAAAATCACCTGTAATCCCACTACCCATAGACAATCACTTTTAGTGTTTAGAAAAATTTCTAGTCTTTTTTAAAAGACATGTATTTTTTTAAAAATCTGCATAGATTCCTTTCTTGCTTTTTTTTTTTTTAAGGTTTTATTTATTTATTTGAGAGAGAAAGCACACAAGGTAGAGAGAGCACAGGCAGGGGAGGGGCAAAGGGAGAGGGAGAAATAGACTCCTTGCTAAGCAGAGAACCCGACATGGGGCTGGATCCCAAGACCCTGGGATCATGACCTGAGCTAAAGACAGATGCTTAACTGACTGAGCCACCCAGCTGTCCCTCCCTTCTTGCTTTTTAATTTACAATTATGTCATGAATATTTCCTCCTGTCATTTGAAAGTCATTTAATGGGTGGTCAGTATTCTCTTATAAGATGGAATCACTAGTTAACCAGTTTCCTATTTATTAGATATACGGGTTGTTCTTAATTTTTTTTTAAAGATTTTGTTTATTTATTTGACACAGTGAGAGATAGCCAGCAAGAGAGGGAACACAAGCAGGGGGAATAGGAGACGAAGAAGCAGGCTCCCAGCACAGCAGGGAGCCTGACGTGGGGCTCGATCCTAGGACTCTGGGATCACGCTCTGAGCAAAGGCAGACACTTAACGACTGAGCCACCCAGGTGCCCCTGTTCTTAATTTTTTGCTACACAAATACTACATCTACATGCTTTATTTTACATAAGTCTTTGTCCTTTTCACTGATAATTTTCCTGAGATAAATTCAAAGAAGTAGACGTTCCTGAGCCAGGGAAGTACACATTTTTAAGTCCCTTTAGGCATATTTTTAAAATCACTACATTCCTAGATACCAGACTTTTGTGTTTGGTTGTGCAGTTGCAACACTGCACAAAGACGCCCAGCTGAGAGGATGATTCAGGGCTGAAATCCAGTTTGCATTTCCCTTGCCCATCCTGGCACCCTGCAAGTGGGGCACCACATAGAGAAAGGAATGCTTTTTACATGCCCCAAAGCTCCACTGATTGTTAATACCATTTACCCATGGGGGCTCTGCCTGATCAGAGGGGACTTATCTTTTCACCTTCTCTGCCTACGTGGGTGTCTTCTAGTAAATTGTACATAGGTGCTATATGTGCTAGCTAGAGGCTGATTGAACAGTATGATTTTTTTTAAGTTGGCAAACTGATAGGCAAAAATTGGTATCTCATTCAAATTTACATTGGATGTCTCTTTCAGTGGTTTGGATTGCCAAAAGCCTCCTTTCATACCACTTCCACTATTATCTTGCATCTTCTTATCAAACACCTTCAAATAATTATTCTCTGATCACAAAGTTCCTCAAATTGGGCTTTTAATCTTCTCTTAGTCACTGTGATCCAAACGCTAAGGAAGCATGTATTTCTCATAGTCCCTTGTGCAGAGATGGATTTGCCATGATGCTAGTGTAGCTGAAGCTTTGGGGTCCCTTCTAAGGTTCTGCACCGAATTTGGTATTTAGCAATTTTTATTTATGGACACCCAAACTGTATAGCCATCAGAGGCTGCAAAATAAGAACTCACCCCTGCATAGGGACTACTGCTCTCATATATGCCCAGCCTCAGATTTCATTTGAATGTCTATTAGCACTGACTGGGATCTTTAGAAGCCATGGATATAGGAAACTGCTATTTAAAAATATTTCCTTCAGCCTAGCATGTCCTTTTAGTACTTCTGTGCTTTCTCCACTTATGATTATAGTATCTCTTCTGTCCATCACGGTTTTTAAAAATAACTTTTTAAAAATAACTTTTGGCTTGTTTGGCCTTTGGCTGCCAATTCTATGCTAGTAATCCTTAGCCCTGTATTCCCAGTCATGTACATCCTGCTTTTTGCTAGGATCGCCAAGCCATCTCTGGTTAACAGAGTTGTCAGTACCCTCTGATTATATCCATGCTGACTTCAATACTCTTGGCAACCACAGATAACCCCAGGTCTGCTTAAATATATGCACATTGCCAGACTAATTTTTTTGTGAGACATCTGTTCACATTTCAGTGGTGGTGCACGGTCTAACTTAGTTTTGTAACCACAACCAGGGATGTTGACTCTAAAGATAGTTTAGTCAAACTGCCTAGTGTTCCATCTTGTTTTTCCTCTCCTTAGCTTAGGCAAATTACTTGGGTACATTTTGGTTTGGTTTTCACATGTAAAATAGGGATAATGATAACATCTACCTCAAGTTTTCTGAGAAATAATGAGGTGATGCATATAAAATATTTAGAACAGAGCCTGTGACTTGTGTAGTTGTTATAATAATTATTACCATTGTTTCGAAAGCAACGATAGTTAGAATTGCCATTTTGGAAGAGGATAAATTAAGATAAGATCTGTTTTGTTCAGTGCTATATCCCATGCCTCGAATAGTGCCTGGTTCTTGAAATATACTCAATAAATGTTAGAGTTTAAATGAGTGAAAGAACAACATATAGAGATCCAGAACTTGCTGTGTTTGAGTTGAAGGGCCCCAAAGAAATTGAAGTTTGGTTCAAGAGACTGAAGCAGCCGATGGCTGATGCAGCAGTTTATGATTTAATCAGGGATTCTCAAAGCTTCAAGTGGAGAAAATCGATAACAGAGACATGATTTGCTTGAAGGAATTTGGCTGTTTCCTCTAGACCCAGGAAACCCACTGCTGAACAGTTCATGGTGCCAGTTCAACTGGCAGGCAATCTTAGGCTGAAACCCGGCCAGCTGGAGAAAGTGGGAAGGAGATGTGGGGAAGGGGGGATTGTTTGCGGTGGTGCTCTTAGAGGGCACAAGCACCAGAGCACCTGCCTTCAAACAGAGCTTCCAAGCCTCAAATCCCCAGAATCTGGGTCCTCTGATTCGGTGGGGGGGCGGGGGGGACTGTAAGCCCTCTTAAAATTATAGGCAGGCTTCAGAGAATATGCCTTATCCTGGGGATCCCAGTACTTTGGCAATTCTTAAGTAGTTCCAAGACCCAGAAAGGGTGAAGAATCATCTGAGCTTCAGCTTCACATCAGGAAGCTAGAGGAAGAGAGTAGAGAGTTCATGAATGTGGAAGAGGAAGCAGCAGTGTTCTGTGTGGCTCCTTGCATGACCTCTGTCCTTCAGGGAGGGAGAAAAAGACTGTTTTTCAGGCCAAACTGTGCCATTCTCTCCAGATTAGCACCTTGGGGTGCTCACCAAATATTAGCAAATCTTGCTCTTTTTCCTGAGCCTTCAACTTGACGATTGGCTCCTGCGCGGAATTTTGACCAGACAACATGCCTGCCCTAAATGCACCCCGTTGGCAAACAAAGACAGACGTCTCGAGTAAGCATCTGTGGCTGGAGGAGAACAATGGATATGTATTCATGTTTATCTCATGTCATAGCAGGAAGATGCCTACATTCTTCTTTCCCTCATTTGTTTCACCATAGGAGATCTGGAAGGAAAAGCTTCTTGCAAAGACATTGAATGAAGGAAGGCGTTTTCAAGAGGGACAGTCATTGACTTGGGTGTGAGAGTTATGAAACTCTCCCCTGATGATCAGGCTGGAGTTTGGTGGCAATGAGGCAGTCTCTTTAGGGCCAGGAGATATCATTCAGCTTTAAATGTAAGCTCACAGACTCCCAAACTGCTGTTTTATATCCTGCAAGGGTGAAGGGGCAGAGGGGAGGGAAGAGGTGTAAGAAGAAAGGCAAGCCCTGTCTTGACTGGGTCATTTTTGCACTCTGTATGGAAAGTAGGCAAACTCATTCTTTCTCCTAGGTTCTGCAGGCACAGTCACCACTGGGGACCTCTCACACACAAGTCTTGCACTGTGGGGGAGTACCCTCCATTCCCTAGGCAAGTCACTTCCCAGTAGCCCCTGGCTCACTGGTGATCCACCCCGTGGTGTGCTGGAGCTGGCCTTCACTGCCTTAGGAAGCTGATTGTGCATATCCATCCCTGACTATGTGTTCAGGAACTTCAGACTGGTAGCTGGAAATTGGCCATAGTGTGAGTATTTACACTCTATGTGTAATAGCCACATGGGGCCAGTGGCTTCTTTATTGGACCAGACATTTCCATCATTGCAAAAATGGCATTGGACAATGTTGATTTGAATGGACAGGGCCATGAGAAGCTTACACTGGTAGGGATCTGATATGAAAATGAAGGAAAGTCCTAATTCTAAATAAACTCCAGTGTACATTAAATTAAGATTTTGAAGGTTAGTTTGTACAGGCTATATAACATTTCACAAGTAAGATGTCTTCATCAAGCCCCTAGAGAGGGACAAGAGACAAGATTGTACCATCTTGTAGTCTCTGGTCATAGTGTCACAGAAAATGGACAGATTTCTTGGCAAATGTCATACACATTTGCGAATTTTGTTATGTGTACTCTGAACTTTGTCACTTGCTTCTAAATCATCACTAGGTTTTTGACACTGTCACCCATCAACTTTTGTGATCTGCCTAGAGGTCAAAGTTGGGATGTGGGGCTGAGAAGAGCAATCTAAGGAGTCTCAGAAGGCAGCTTCTAGGCACAGGGCCATTGAAATTTGGTAGTTTCAACAGAGCTCATGTTTTATGGGCACTAAGGAAAAACCGCTTTCTTCATGAAGCTCCAGACATTTTTCTAGTTTTGGAAACTTGGGGGATTATTAGACTTGATTTGGGGATCTTGACTTTCTACCACCCTGATTATTCCATTCATTAACCTAGTGAGTGGATTCTTATACTGTAGGCTGTGGGTTTTCCACAATCAGGAGTAAAAGGAATTGATATTCATGTTTCAGTGTATGTGTATGAATGAGTAAATATTTTGATCCGATCACGAGTTTTGAGATCTGAGCAATGGGCCATGCCTGGGTAATACCCCAGAGCTATCACCATCAGCATTACTGTGCAGCATTTGGAGCCACCCCCCCCCCCCTCCCGACAGAGTCCTTGAATGAAAAATGGCTTTGGTCTTAGAAGTGGCCTTCTGAGCACAACCCATCAAGTCCAGTGCTCGAGGGGCCTGTGTGTGTTGTGACATATCTTTATAACCTGCAGCACAGACAGCAGTGAGGCAGTTTTGCTGATGTATGTAGGCTTAATGGTCTGTATATTGTCATCCTGAGTTATGAAGCTTTTCCAAGGCTGATGGTGGTGCAATGCCTGATGGCAGAGGAGGAAGTTGAGGAGGGGAAATGTGAGGAGCTCCAGTGGTAAATCAGGGAGACCACCCCAGACATGGGAGAGCTGGTCTTGACCTGGAAAGGCATGTTTTCCCCTGGTACACACAGAAGTCTTTCAAGGAAGATCATTAAACCACTGAGAGCAAGAAGGGAATGCCCCAAAGATCAGGTGGAGGTTGATGGTGAATGGGAGGTGGCTGTATTTTTTTTTTTCTGGGATGCAAATGTGGAACAATCAAGTTGCTGGGATTTCTAGACACCACCCACTAGTGGCAGCCCCTTTCTTCTATGTTTATGTTTTGGAAGCTCAATACTTTTCTCTGCCTTTTTTAGGAATATATAAAGAGAACATGGTTACTCTTAGAGAAGATCAAAAATAAATCAGACTATATTCTTTGAAAAATATTTTTTCTCGTTTAGTTTTAAAGAGAGAATGTGTGTCATTATCTGCCTGGAGGGAGCTTTGGGAACACATCTCAATCAGGCACCTCCTGGTTCCTGCTAAACCTGAAATCAGACCAGAACTGATACCTTCTCTACAGACAACATATAAAAACTTGGAGCCTGGGTCAGAAGACCTGATTCTGTTATAAAGTCCTTTTTACGGGTCTTTGATTCTTGAACCTATTGTCCAGATTCCTTTTTGGGATCTTTCACCCACTATCCTCTAGTTTCCATTGGGAAACAGCAAGATTTCTATTCCATATTTCTATTTTTATTACATTTTTAATCTTGCCACATGGACTCTATCCCTGGATTGTCAATATCTGGATGTTTGGGTCCAGATCATCAACTGGAATCTCCACAGATCATCTGCTTCCAGAACTATTAGAAAAAGGACACTGCATTTGCTGTGGACACAAACTTAGCCTCTATCCCTGTAAGCTAGTATTTTGGAAACACCAAAGGGAAAAAAAAGGGCCTTAACTCAAAAGTTGCTTTAGTGCTTAGTAACAAATATTTCATGACACTAATTGTGGGCATCAACCTATGAAGAATATGAAAGTGTGCAAGGCTCAAGTCTATCCTTAAATAGCCTCAGTTCTAGTTAGATATGTAAAACTGGAACACACGAAAAAGTAAATTGTACGGATAATAATAATTACTTATATTAATTAATACAAGTGATACAAGTACTAAATGCCTACTGTATGCCAGGTAATTTATATATATCATTTTACTCTTTGAAATTACCCTACAAAGTATGATTATCTGCATTTAACAAATGAGAACCTTAGGTTAGAGAAGGTAAGGAACTTTCCACAGCTCATTCAGTTAACAGAGGTAGAACCATGGCCTATGTCCAAAGCCAGAGCTCTTTCCTCTGAAATATATTACCTTTATATTTGTTTGTTTTATTTAGGATAGAGATTATTGCCATGCATAATACTGATGCTTAGTAAAAAAGATTTATAAGGAATTCTGAAAGAAGGAAAGTTCTATGACATGACTGGTTAAAGAAGACTCTGCGTAGAGGTGAACTGATTTTATCTAAGATCTGAAGAAGGACTAGGACTTAGGAAGAGGAAAGAGAGACCAATCTACCTGTAGGGGGACTGGCTTGAGACCCAGCATCCTGGAGTGGACTTGACAGGTGCACTTGGAGGTGCAGCTTGGTCTCTTCTCAGTTTCAACTGAGAGGTTCCTCAGGGCTGCACAAGTCCTGGGGAGAGGATAGGATTATGACTTTTATCCCAGTGGTTGGGTTACCTTCAATGCCAAGGTCTGTTCCTGGAAGAATCTTCCTAGTTTGTTGTCCTCCATGACCATATTCTAGATGAACACAGGTTTTGGAAGTCAAACAGTGTTGGCAGCCTACTTTCTGTTGGTGCAAGTTCTGGAGCCTGAGAATTGCCTTAGGAGTTGATTACTAGATTTATAGTTTCTTTGGCCTTACCAAAAACATTTTAGACTTTTAGTCTCTCTGTATGCTTCTGAACCGGAACCAAAGATTTTAACTACACAGAGATCTTAGGCATAAGAATTGCTATCTCGCCGTCAAGGGCCTGTGATCTGATGTCTCCCAGATCGTCACTTAATAGTTTTGGAGTACTACCTGTAATCCTATCCCATAATTTAATCTTGTCTACTTTCATCCTCACAACCATCTCAAGAGGTAGTACTGATATTATCCTGATTGTATAGAGGGTGAAACTGATTCTTACAGAAGACACCAGATGGAAAAGAGAGAGGTCATTAGGAATCTCCTTTCTTTCTAGGTTGGACTGGAACCTGGTACACATGTTTTCTAGGGCTTCCCCAGGTTCATTCTATAGTGCAGCTCTTTCTGTCATTTTTTTCTTTGCAGATCTTTTGCTTGTGAATTTTCTCTTATGGCATCCCTCTTCCTGTGATCTTTGAAACCTCAGAAACTCAGCCAGTGAGCATCGGGCTGTCTGACTCATGGGTTCTCCTTTTTGGAAGTGGTCAGTAGTGTCTGAAGCCTCATAGAGTGTACCTGGCCCCCTGTGCCTGTCAGAACCACTGGGAATAAATCCCCTCTCTGCCTGGCAGTAATCAGCTCACGCCTTGAAGCATGAAATTTGATTAGCGCTTTTATCTCTGCTGCATCACTTGGACTGTTATTACAGATCGTAAAATTTACTGTGTGCTGCCCTGTCCACCCCTCTGTCAGTGTGACCCTGATGTAGGACTCAGTGACCTCCAGGAAACAAGAACAGGGTTGGCTGCTTACTAAGTGAGGAGCTTCGTTCTTTTTCATTCTATGAACCTGTATATACAGACCAAGGTAGTGCTGTCAAAAAAGGGAGCTTACTTTTCGGGGAAACCTTAGGGTTACCAGGGTTGGTTTTTGTGCCTTGGTATATCTTAAATGAGGATAGGAGATGGTATAGGTATGTGTAATAAGATCTTTCTTACTGCATTTGCAATGCAGATTTTGTCCAGAATTCTAAAAAGAGCTACGTGTGCACCATAGAAATGTCTGTATCTGGAAATGGAAGCCTATAGTGATTTCTCAAACTGATTTGCAAATTAGAATATTCTAGGGAGATGTTAAAAACACATATTATCAGTCCTTATATCCTACCATTTACATGTGAATCCATATTTCTGAGAATTCAGCCCAGGAGTCTATATTGATCACATTGGTCCAGTATTCTGGGATGCGCTGATGTAAGGGGAGGCTGGCTAGATCTGCCTGCATTTGAATGCCCAAGGACCAGGCATATCAGGGCTTGGGTGCCCTGGTCTGAGAATGCCTTTTCAATTAACATAGAGTCACTGAATCTTGAGTAGAGAGGGTTTATTTTAAGAATTCACCATGGCATCTGAGGCCAGGAGAGAGACTCCTGCTGGACTATGTGGGAAAGGGACCATACATGCGAGGGGAGTCAGGACAGAGGTTGCTCTGTTCTGCTAATGCCTTACTCTCTCCCTGTGCAGGACCTAACCTACTCAGGTCAGGTATCTACTACACTGACTGTTTTCTTGTTTCATGGTCCAAATTCTTGAGAGATGAAAGGTGACTGGTCAGATTTGTCACTGGCCTGCCAGTGGTATGGCTTCTCCTGTGTTCTGGGTTCACTGTCAGTCAAACTGACTGGAGCTGAGGAAGCCAGGTCAGTCAGGCTCAGCTGTGCTTGGAATATGTCCCCCAAATTCATACATTGAAATCCTACCCCACAAGAGGATGGTAGTTGAAGGTAGGGCTTTGGGAGGTGATTAGGTCATTAGGATAGAGCCTCATGAATAGATTTAGTACCCTTATAAAGAGACCCCAGAGAGATCCCTTGCTCCTTCCACCATGTGAGGATACAACAAGAAGTTTGTGACCCAGAAGATGGGTTCGGTTGACCATGCTGGCACCCTGATCTTGGACTTCCAGCCTCCAGAACTGTGAGAAATGGGTTGTTTACAGGCCACTCAGTCTGTGCCACTTCATTACAGCAACTCAAAATGACTAAGACGGGCTCCCAATATCCCTCTTCAGGACTCTGAAGATCTTCCCTGTTAGGATAAATAGGACAATGAGAAAACAGGCACACTGTTTAACATTCATTATACCACCAACAGCTGACATATGCCATTTTAACAAAAACACAATTCTTATGTGGTCCAGAAGCAATTATGGTGGCATGAGTAGCACATTCTTTTTCTGTAATCAAGGTGCATGGGAGGTCAAGACAGAATCAGATGTTTTTGTTGCACTGTTGTTCATTCATTAATTCATTAAACAAGTTATTTATTGAGCACATATTATGTTCCAGGTACTCTTTTGGGACCTTGTTACTACCTTAAGTGCTTGGGATAGTTTGGTGAGCAAAACAGGCAAAGATACTTGTTTTTGAGGAGCTTAAATTTTAGGATAGAGACGGACATACGTATTAAACAATAAATACAATAAATAAGTAAATTATGTTGTGTGTTAGAAAGGTATAAGTCCTATGAAGGAAAAGGGGGAAATATGTCAGAGTAAGGAAAATCAAGAATACTAAGGAAGTGGGTTGCAACTTTAAATATGGTGGTCAGTATGGTCTAACTGAGATGACATTTGAGCGAAGATTGAAGGAGTTGTGGATGTGTGAAGAAAGAGCATTCTAGTCAGAGAGTGCAGTCTAAGCAAAGGCCCTGAGGAGAGAGAATGCCAGTGTCACTGGGATGGGTGAGTGAGGACACAGTAGTAGCAGAGGCTATAAGGACAAGCATATGGGGCCTTGTAGCCATTGTGAAGACATTGGCATTTTACTCTGAATAAGATGGAAGTCAAAGCAAGATTATAAGGAGAGAGATGATATGATCTGACTTATTTTTTCATTGATCTTTTGTTTGCTTTAAACTTTTTATTATGAAAATGTTAAACAAACAAAAGCAGACAGAATAGTATAATGAACCCTATGTGCCCATCACCCAATTTTAAAATTATTGATCTATTGTCAGTCTTTTATATACCCCCATTCACTTCTCCTCCTCTCTAAATCCAGATATATTATCATTTAACCAGTAAATATTTCAGTTACATAATATATTTTTGAGGAATAATTTACAGTAAAGAACAGCTGCATGATTATTTTCATGTATATATACTCTTGTAACCACCATCCAGATCAAGATATAAAATATTTCTAGCACTCAGATTCCCTTGTCAACTTCCAAATCCATAACCCCACCACCACCATTTAGGGTAGCCACTATTCTGACTTCTATTATCACAGATTTGTTTGGCTTGTTCTTGAATTTCCTGTAGAAAGAATCATACAATATGTAGTCTGTCGTGTCTGGCTGTTTTAGTTTACCATTTTGTTTGCAAGATTCATTGATGTGGTTGTGTGTAGTAGAAGTTTGTTATTTTTAATTGATATATAGTATTTCATTGTATGGACATACCGCAATTTATCAGTTCTCCTGTTCATATTTGGTATGTTTATAATTTTTGGCTACTGTGAACATTCTCGTGTATGTTTTTTAGTGGACACATATACTTATTTCTCTTGGATAGATACCTAAGAGTATTGTATCCAGGAGTGCACTTCATGGAAGAGGCAAATATTTAGCTTTAGCTGGTATTTCCAGTATTGTTGAAGTGATTGCACTTTGTCCTGTAATGCATAAGAGTTCCAGTTGCTCCAGATCCTCACCAAAACTTGCATTGTCAGTTTTAAAATTTTAACCATTCTGGTGGATATGGGAATTTGCAGTTTCCTAAGGAGTAATATTATTGAGCACCTTTTCATACACTTGTTGTCCATTTGGGTTCATCTTTCATAAAGTGTCTGTTTGAATATTTTGCTCATTTGAAAAAGTTTGTTTTCTTACTGTTTTTACAAGTCTTTACTTATTTTGAATACAGGATCTTTGTTAGATATTTGTATTGTCAGTATCTCCTTCCAGTCCATAGCTTGCCTGTTAACTTTCTTAACGATGAGATTTGATCATTCTTAATTTTACTGAAATCTAATTCATCATGTTTTTCTTTTTACACTATAGTCGGGCTGCCACTTTAGGTATGTGATCTACTTTTAATTATTTTAAGTGTATGGTGTGAAGTAGAAGTCAAGAGTTAATTTTTTTCCCCATAAGATGTCTCATTGCCTCGGCATCCTTTTTTGGAAAGATTTTTCCACCGAATTGCACAGGTTTGTTCATTTGTTTGTTTTTTGGTAATCAAGTGATCACCACATAGGTGTGGGTCCATTCTGATCTATTTTCTACTGATCTCTTTGTCAGTGTTTACACCCACACCACACTGCTCTTACTGCTGTATCTTTATAAGTCTTGAAATCAAATAGTTTGCAGTTTTCCAACTTGGTTATCCTTCTTCAGCATTATCTTGGTTATTCTAGGTTCCTTGCATTTTTGTTTAGAATGACCTTTTTTGTTTCCAGAAGACAATCTTGCTGTGATTTTAATTGGGAATGAATTGAACCCTTAGATCAATTCAGCAAAAATTGACATCTTAGTAACATTGACTCCTTCCATTAATATACATGTAATATTTATCTCTTGATTTAAATCTCTGATTTCTCTCAGCAATATCTAGTTGTTTTTAGTGTGAGGTCTTGCACATTTTTTTTAGGTATTTGATCATTTTGATGGCTATTGCAAATGACATTTTTTCATTTAATTGTCCAATTGTTTTTTTGCAAGTAGATAGAACTAATTTTTTATAGGTTCACTTTGTATCTAGCAACCTTGTTCAATTCACTTATTCTTTTTTTCCTATGAATTTGACTATTTTTTAAAATTTATCTTTTTTTATTTTAATTCCAGCATAGTTAACAAACAGTATTATATTAGTTTTCGGTGTACAATATAGTGATTCAACAATTCCGTATATTACTCGGTGTTCATCAAGATTAAGTGATGTGGTTGTGTATAACTCTTAATCCCCTTCACCTATTTCTCCCATCCCCCCACCCACCTCCCCTCTGGTAACCATCAGTTTGTTCTCTATAGTTAAGAGTATGTGTATATACACTGGAATATTATCAGCCATAAAAAAGAATGAAATCTTGCCAATTCACTTTTTAATTCTAACAGTTTATAGATTCTTTTGTAATTTTAACATACTGTTATGTTATCTGTGAATTAAAAGAGTTTTACTTACTCCTTTCTAATCATTAAACCTCGTATATCTTATTCTTGCCTCACTGCACTGGCTAGGACCTCCAGTACTCTGTTGAAAGGAAATGGTGGTAGTGGACATCCTTATCTTATTCCTGACTTTAGGGGAGAAAGATTTCAATATAACACCATTGAGTGTGGTGTTTTTTGAAGATACTTTTTGGTTTTGTAGATATTTTAAGGAAGTTCCTTCCTATTCCTAGTTTATTGAAACTTTTTTTTAAAGTTAAGAACTGGTTTTGAATTTCATCAAATGATTTTTTGGCATCTATTGAAAAGATCTTGTGGTTTTTCTCATTCTGTTAAACTGATAAATTACATTGATAGATTTTCAAATATTCAGCAATCTTCTCACTTTTAAAAAGGATTACTCTATTATGTTGAAAATAGACTGGGAGAGGCCACAGGTAGCAATAGGGAAAGTTGTTAAGGGGTTGTTACAGTCATCCAGAAGAGAGAGAATGGTGGTAGAAATGGAAGTGCTAAGGAGCCGTCAAATTCTAGATATGTTTTGAAATATAGGATTTCCAAACATATTTTTCTTGGAGAGTGTGAGGAAAACCCTGGAGTCAATGATGAACTCAAGGATTTGGAGCACAATAACTAGAAAAATAGAGTTGCCATCAACTGAGATAAGAAAGAATGCACATGAAACAGCAGATCAGGGTTAAAGTTTTGGTTATGTCAAGTGAAAAGGCATCTGTCCAACTGCCCCTTGGAGTTGGACATACGGGCCTAGAGTTAAGAAGAAATGTCTGTGATGAAGACATAAACTTGGGAGTCACCAGGGAATAGATGGGATTTAAAACAATGAAATTGGATCAGATCATCAATGTCATAGTGTCATAGAGAAAAGACACATAGAGAAAAGACTGATTCCAACATTAAAAGGTTGGGGAGAAAAGGAAGAAGAGCAAAGGAAGTGGAACCACTGGGGTAGGAGGAGGAACAGAGAATGTTCCTTCCAGGAAGCCAGTGAACAGTGAATCCAGGAGAAGGCATGCCAAGTCATGCCAAGTGATGCTGGTAGATCAAGTTAGATGAGAACTAAAAATCATTAGACTTGGGAATGTGTAGGTAACCAGTAACCTTGATAAGAGCAATTCGGGGAGCAAGAACCTGATTAGAGTATTTGAGAGAATGTGAGGAAAGTGCTTGACCAGTACACATAACACTTTTGAGGAGCTTGATACAAAGGAGAGCAAAGAAATGGGGCCAAAGCTCCTGGGGAAAGTAGGATTAAAAGAATATTTGTTTGTTTTAAAGGTGAGAGAAACAATAGCATGCTTGTATGCTCACGGTAATGACCCAATGGGAGAAAAAACAAAACAAAACTGATGATGTAAGAGAAGGAAGAGAATTGCTGGAGCAAAATCTTTGGGTAATTGAAGAGGTTGGGATCCAGTCACAAGTTACCTGTAGAGGGACTGGCTTTAGATAGGAAAAAGAAATCAACAAATACGCGAGAAATCAATGCCTTCCAGACAGAAAGTATTTGTGGTGGGCCAGAGTGGTAAGCGTGTATATTCCAGGTATCTGGCTTTGTCAGCTTGAGAATACAGATGTAGTCTCAATAAGATCCAAATCTTCACGGCTCTGAGTCCCTCTGTTTGCTGCTGGAGTATCAGTTTTTTCCAGATTTGTGTTCCCCAAATAGGTTTAGAAACCCAGAGGTGATTCTTATATTTGTACAGATGTGAGTCCTGTTTATTAATAGCTATCAGAGCTGGATGAACTTAAAAAATCACACACTCAAACTCTGACAGTTCTACAGGACTCAGGGCCAAGGATCTTTTATCCCTGCTCTAAAGAAGTATTTCTTCTTAGTTATGCAGAGTCCCCAGAGTAAGGTTGTTTACACAACCTCTTTCTCACAAGATAGGCACGTGATTCATGACAGATTCTCATGTTAGTTGTACATCACCAAGAACCACTAACCCCTGCTGACATCAGGCCCCAGCATTGGGTTTAGCTCATCATTGCACAGTTCTTCCCTTATGGTGAGTTCGCTCTCAACACTCCCCATTATTGCCTCCTTTAAGCTGGATCTTACTAGTTCCTCGCTCCCCACCAAATGGCATAGAAGTGGCAAGGGGCAGAGAAAGACCAGTGTCTCCAGGTGTCTGCATATGTGGGCACCAGAAACTCACTAATTGCTAGCTTCAGGGTTGTGGCAGCAGAATATAGAGAGGGAGGGGACACACACACACACACACACACACACACACACACACTCTACATAGTACCTAGGCGTCTTTTTTTTTTTTTTTTTTTGCCACAGGTGGAAAAGGCTTTATTTATTTATCAAGTAAATTTGACATATAACATTGTGTAAATTTAAGGTGTACCACATGTTACTTTGATACAGTTCTACATTTAGTATGATTTCTGTTATAGCAATATTTATCATATTACAAAATTAGAGTACCATATTATCGTCTATATTCATTATACTGTGCATTAGATCTCTATGGCTTATTTACTACTGATTGCAAGTTTATACCCTTAAACAACATCAGTCTTATTCCCCCAGCCCCCATCCCCTGGTAACCACCATTTTACTCTCTGTTTTTTCCAAGTTTGATTTTTTAGATTCCACATAAAGCATATCATCTAGTACTTATCTTTCTCTGTCTGACTTATCTGACATTATCTCATAATGTGCTCAAGGTCCATCCATGTTGTCGCAAATGGCAAGACACCTTCCTTTCTCATGGCTGAAAATATTCCATTGTGTGTATATAACACATCTTTTTAACGCACTCATCTGTTGATGGACGTTTAGGTTGTTTTCATATCTTGGCTATTGTGAATAATGCTGCAATAAATATGGGAGTAATTATATCTCTTCCAAATCCTGTTTTCATTTCCTTTGGGTATATACTGAGAAATGGAATCTAGATCGTATGATAAGATCTTTGGTGGAATGTAAACTGGTCCAACCACTGTGGAAAACAATATGAAGGTGACCTTGGACATTTTATACCCCCTTCTTACCACTGTACCAAGCCTCATTATTATCTAGCTCACCAGCTGTGTTGTTTGTAACTAAACTCCAGAATTTGAGACTTCACCCTAGGGACTTTTCACCCTTTTTGCAAATCCTGGAATACAAATGAATATATTGGAGGCAGGGGAGGGGGATAACCTAACTCAGCCAGTTCCAGCTCATTCAATGCATATGGGATCAGAACAAGGGCTTAATGGCCTGAGGCTAAGATCTTTTGACAAGGACATCTAGACCACTTAAGTCTTGCTTTTTCTAGGACACTGATTTTATAGACACTGACAATATTAGCCTTTATGGCTTTTTTTCCAAGTGTCATGGCTAAATAGCCCACATTTGTATAGGCATAGTTTTCCTTTACTCATGTCAATTAAATCAGTGGTGCAATGGCAAAGTTTTGCTGGCCAAGGTGTCAGAATTTTAGATAAGATTCAACTTCATGAATTCTAGAACTTTTATATTAATAACCCAAAGGGAAGTGTTTTTTGGACAGAAATTGATGAGGCTTGTAAAAATCACCAGGAGAGAAAACTTAGTGTTCCTTGATACCCCTTGTTTGTCTCCTGGATGATTCATGAATCTCTCAGTGGAGTACAGTTGATTTGCTCTAAATGAATTTATCAATCTGCCTTTCTCTGGTCCGCAAACATATTCATGTATTGTCATGGAAATTACAGCGTTGCAAAATCATAATGCTGTGGTTACTTGTTAAGGATGACCATGAGCGTGATTTCTATGGATCTGGCATTATGGGCAACATGTCTTCCACTCTATGCCTCTGTGTTTGTTCTCACCTGGTTGATTCCTGGAGAGCTGGCTTCAGAGAGATGATCTTTTCCTCATGTCCTGTAAGGCTGTGGGGACAGCTGGGCTCCAAGAAGCCATAGACTGGAACATCCGTTGCTGTTGCTCCTTTTGGCTAGGAGTCCCCTCTTTTGTACTCTGTGTCCAGATTCTACTGGCTCAGCCTAGATGTTATCTCTTCAACAGAGTGTTTGCAGGTCACTGTGGTAGCCATTTACCCCGCATTTTCAAAATGAGGCATTTACACAGGGGAGCAGAACGTCTTCCTCTGACATTCACATCCATGGGATAGATTGTCTGAGTAATGCATACAACGTCCTACTATCTATAGTGTCATTTCCAAATATACCTCCATTTGCATGGTGTGGTAGCAAAAGCTTTGGATTAAGACCAACATGGTTGGTTCAAATCCCAGTTTTGCCACTTACCCTGTGACATTGGGAAAATGACTTTCCTTTTACGATATTCAGTGTCCTCATCAGTAAAAAACAGGATAATAATTCTTTTCTCAGAGTCCTGAGTGAACCTGAGCAGAATCTGGCACATGACACAGACTCAGTAAATATTCATTTTATGTCCTCTGAGAGATTTTTAAGGTCTAAGTTAGAGTCTCCATGAAATTCCAATGCCAGATAACCACACAGGGCAGTATTACTAGATAAGACCTTGCAATTCAATTTTTATTTATTTGTTTTTTTTGGTGTTGTGACACAAAGGGCTGATTTGTCCAGTCCCGGGCTGCTGACCAAAGCACCTTGAGGTAGAAGCTGCCCCTAATCCATCTGTAGGGCTCTAGAAGGCATGGCCTGGTGCCTACAGTTAAGGAGGTCCTAGGTGACTATGAATTAGCTTCAGAATCATCTGGGTTTGGAATCTTAGACTCCAATGTGACAATGTTTCCATTTGAATTTACTTATCCACACAGAGGCACAATCACAGTGAAGCAATTATCCTCTAGGTATTTAAAATGATTTTTTTTTTTTACATGGGAATGATGGTTTATGGTTAAAGTGGGTTCACAAACAAAACCTGGTTAATCCCTATCCCTACCACAACCCTGAGAAGCTGCCCACAATAACTTGATTCTACCATCGAGGAAAGGTAGCCCAGGTGGGATGAAAGGTCTCCTAGCGAGGGTAGTGAAATGGGGCCTTTTTGTCATAACAAATTCCCACTGGGTATTTTTTCTGAAATCCTGATAGACTGGTGGTTCTCACCTGGGGTGATTTTGTCCCCCAGGTGACATTTGCCATTACCCAGTGATATTCATAGTTGTCATGCTCCTGGCATCTGGTGGGTGGAGGTCAGGGATGCCTCTGCACATCCTACAATGCATAGGACAGCCCCCACAACAAAGAATTATCCTGCCAAAATGTCAACAGTGCCAAACTTGGGACACTGCAATAGACCCAAATATAACTTTGCCAAAGATGAGTTAGAAATGGCTCCCAAGTTTTCTGAGTTCCCTTGAAGAGAGGTGTACTCTAAGCATGTGCTATGCTGCTGAAAAAAACATAATGTTCCTCTTGGCAGAAATGTCATTGGCTTCCCCAGCCTTGGGAAACATCTCGCTTTTATGTTTTGTCTTCTTTTTTGTTCATGAACTCTTGTGAGGACAAAAATGAACTCTTGTGTGCTCTTCATTATTTTTGTATCTCCTCAAAACACTGGATACATGACTCCCTAGGGACTCAGTTCTTATTAATGATAATCATAAAGTGAGAATTTATTGAGCACTTATTATGTGTCAAGCAATTTTCTAAGCATTTTTTATTTATCATATTGTTCTAATCCCTCAGTGACCTTGTGAAATGTGTATTATGATCATCTCTGTTTTACAGATTTGTGAACTGGGGCATCAGGAGTCTAAAAAGCTTATACACAGAGTTAGAATTCGTAAGTGGTGGCAGTGAGATTTGTAGCTGGGCTCTGGTATCTGGGTGTGTAACCATTTCGTCACGTGATTTCACATGCTTGGACAACATTTAGGCTGTAAGTCAGCTTGAAAACCCTGTAGAGTGGAGAAAGGATCGAGCCCCAATGAACTCATTTCTGGGGTGCGTTAGGGTTCTCTGCAGGGCAAGAAGGAAACAAGTAGGGCTAATGGATATGGAGCTCCTATGTAAAGAATCTGAAGTAGAATCAGCAAAGCCAACAACTGTTTTGGAAGGAAGAGAGAACTTGGGGAATGAGATGGCAACAAGTGTGCTCTTCCCTGGATGTCCTCGTTTCTCCATCCTTCTCCAGGGATTAAAAAAAAAAAAAAAAAAAAGACAAAGGAGGAAGCAACAAAACACCAGGCCAAATGGCCAGACTGTGAGTCTTTCGGCTCAGTTCCCTCTTTTCCCTGTAGGGCAGGCCTCCTCCTGCCCGTGGCTAGTGGGGTCAGTCTTTTGTACGCTTGAGCTGCAGTGGCCGTGACATAGTTCAGCAGAACTCTCTACAGCTGGTTCTCATGCAGGTAGTGCTTGATTAATGGCTTTTGCCTCTTGCTATTCATTAAAGGCTGTTTGCACTGAATGTACTGTCAGTTTTGCAGGATTCACCAGCTTGAAGGATACACTCATGTTGAAGAAAGAACAGATCAGAGACTTGGGAGGCACTAATTAGAAATGCCTGTAAGAGGTATTGTGGACAGTTGTCTCACTCATTCATTCACTCATTCACTTACTCATTCATACATTTCTTTAACAAACATACATCAAGTCCTGCATGCCTGGCCTTGTGTAGTTCCTGGGAAAACAAAGATAAAGGCATTGATGGGAAACGTGACCATGCCAAGGAATGGTTGCCATATAAGAATGTGATTGTCTAATGAAGGCTGGAGAGTGGGAAGTTTTTAGAACACAGGCTTCAGGCTTCAAATCTTGGCGTCGTCACTACCTATGTGAGCTCGAATGAGCTATTTAATCACTGTCTACTTCAGTTTCCTCATGATGAAATAGGAATAATAATAAATGTACCTACCTCATAGGGTTGTGATTATTTAAATTGTAAAAGTGCTTGAAGGATGTCTCATACATTATAGGCGCTCAATAAGATTAGTTATTGATTCGTTGATTGATTATTCATGCTCATTGAATGAAAATTAGTGTCATCGTACATCGAATACAGTGAAAACGGAGGTGAAAGAGAACCTAAGACTGTTTAGGGGGTCAGAAATGTTTCAGAGAAGGTAGCATGTGGGCCGAGACTTGAAAAGGGAGAGGGAGATTGCCAGGAAGACCAGCAAAATGAAGACATTCCAGGCAGAAAAGACAACATATGCAAGAGCAAAGAGGCATGAGGGGGCTGGTGTACTTGTGGGACCAGTTGTGGTTTGCAGTATCACGGCCACAGAGTATGGTGCGGAGAGGCTGGGGAGGAGGGCAGGGAAGCAGGGACCCATTTATATGCCATGATGGGGTTTGGGATCTGTCCTGCAGGAAATTTAAAGTCATTTAGTGATTCTGATCAGGGGTGACACAATGCTGTTCTCTGATCACCCTGGCAGCGTGGGAGGATAGAAGAGAAGGATAGAAATAGAAGCAGAGAGACCAGCCAGAAGGCTACCAGGCACTGGCAAGAATCCATGAGAGTGCTGAACACCAGCACCAGCAAAGACAAGGAGAGAGAGACAACCTACTGAGGGGTTCGGGGAGGCAGAACCAGTAAGAACTTGCGCCTGATCAGATGTGAGGGCTGAGAGAAGAGGATTCTTGAGCAGTTCCCAACAACAGGGAGATGAGGCGGTGCCCATCCTGAGATGGGGAAACCGGGGAAGGATGAGTGAGGGGGTGTTAAGGTGAAGAGGTGCACTGGGGAGCTGAATCCATTGGCAGTTGGGGTTCCTCAGGAGAATGTCAAGGAAGGAGAGGCAGAGACAAAGCTCTAGGGGATACATTTCAAAAGCAAGAAATTGGCCCCCAATGTCAACACCACAGCAAAGTCAAGTAACGGAGGACACCAAAGTTTCTCATTAGGTTTACCAGCAGGTGGTGTTTCTAAACTTGGTGAGAGGCATTGAAGTGATTAGACCACCAGCCAGACTGCAGTGGGTGACAAGATGAAAAGAGGCCAGGAACGCCTTTTAGAAGTCTGTTTGCAAGGAGGAATTACTGTTTTTTTGAAATATATTTTTAAAAGATATCTGTATATCTAAAGTGCCCAACAGGGAAATCTCTGGAACAGCTTGCTGTGATAAAGAACAGAATATTAACAAGTAGGAAACTCTTGTGTAGAGATGATTTCAAAATGAATCTATGTTACGTTCAGGCAATTTTATAAAGGAAAATAATATTTTAGAAGCTGTTTACATGTTTCATAAGCTCTGACTGCTAGTGTCCTCTATTACAAGACTTATAATTTCTAGGAACTTATTTGTATATTGGATTCTCTTGGAACACAGTTTATGTCTTTTGTAGGCTAAACTTCTAATGAATTTATTTGTTAGTAGGTACTGTAGTTTATGGAGTCTGGAGGCAAAATCTCCAAATTTCAAATGAATAATCCTTGTAGTCTCAGATCCTCACACATTTTATATATTGTTCTGAGAGTCATAGATTCACATAAATTTGCTCCCCTAAGCTCATGAGACTAAGGCTCTATTTTGCATGGCACATTCACAGTCCTCTCTACATCCTAAATTCTTAGAAAAATCCAAAAAGCAATACTTTCTTTAGACCCAGAACATGTTTTAATTTTTCTGGCTGGAATTGAATGAAATCGCTTTCAAAAAGTGGTGACAGAATATCAGAGAGACAAGTAGAGGAATCTCATACTTGAAAGCTATTTAAAATAGCTTGACTCCAACATCGAATTCTAATACCAGTGATGGCAATCATTTCCCGCTGAGGTGGCAGTACGAGTCTCCATGAGGAAGGTTGTTTTTGAGGTAACAGTTGAAGAATGACTGGAATTTTGATGGAGAAATAACCACCGAAGAATGAGAATAACACAGGCAAAAGCCCAGAGGCTGAGATGTAAAAAACTAGTTGAAGAACAGTAATTTAGAGTTCTTTGAAAGAAGTATTTATGAAGAAAACAGTGGAGACCAGAAAGGGTGATTAAGTTCAGTTTGTCCAGATCGAGGTTGAGGATTTGGGGAGTTGTGGGAGCTAGAAGATGGAATTACTTAAGTAGGGGGGGAAGTTTCCTTAAAACTATTTTTGGAAGCATCAGCCAAATGATGAAATCTAAGCTCCCATCGCCTGGTGAAACAGAAGCAAAAAAGCAGAATCCAAAAGGATAGTTAAATCCTGGTTAAATCCTGGTTAGCAGATGATAGGAAGAAGATGGGCCAACGCAGCTATAGTCTGTGCTCGGCTCAGAGTGCTTAGTGGAGGTGGGTAGATGTGGTCATGCTGGGCTGCGTGAGGCAGGTGTTTGCACTGCATTGGTCAGGCTGGCGGTAATGGCAGCTTTCACCCTGAGCCCTGCCTGACTCTGCTGTGGTTTCACAGTGTTGACTAATGTTTCCTCTGCTTGCCCAGAACGGTCCGAGATGATGTGAGCTTTCCTGCTCAAATTCATCACCTCTGACTTGAATTTGGCTCATTCTCCGGAAGCAGAGATTTCTCTGTGTAATGCTGACTGGTAGATTGTTGAGCCTTCTCTAGGAAGAATGAGGCAATCACACTGAAAGAAGTAGAGTTGGGAGGGAGAGAGGTCTGATCCCTTCCCTTTGAGTTCCTGAACTTGGGTGTGTTGGAGCCCACTCCCCTCACTCTCCACTCTCCCCATGTTTTTTTCGCTTGAGTTATTTTGAGTTGTGTTTTGATCACTTCAACTGAAAAACGAGTCCTGATTGATGTAAAAATGGTTTGTTGGTCATTTGCTTTGTTATTGGCTTTACCTTTATAACTTGTTCGGTCTCAGAAAACCAGCAAAGTCTTCTGAGGGTATGATATGCCCCCCCCCCCCATAGTGTTAATTTAAAATTAGCCCACAAGATATCCTTACTGATATGACACCTTTTCAACATCTTGTAGGTCTGTAAGCTCAGTTCTGTGGAGTTATGCATTTCTAAAGAAATCTCAAAATACTTGTTAAGAATGTAGGCAGGAATCCCCGTTCTTTGGGTTTAGTTTCACAACAAGGAAAATGGAGTTTGCGGAGTATTTCTGAAAAATAGATGAAAATTGTGATAACATACATTAAATACTAAAAAGAAGAGTGGTTCAGAGAAAAGGCATTATTTCTAAGAGTATCATTAAGGTGTTTCATTATATAGCAAATGAGATGCAGTTTCACACCCTGTCAATTTATATTTAAGATATGGTGTGGATGTGGGTTTGTGCCTGTGGAACTTTGGTATAGAAAATGGGGTAATTTGAAACATTGCAAAGCCTGGGATCTTTATATTAGAGAAAGGTTTCATTTGTTTATATCTGTATCTATATATCGTATTATGTATATATGTGTATATAATATACAAATAAGTATATTCAATTCCTGGTCAGAAGTGTCAGTGCTATCCAAATCCATGCTGCTCAGCAATGAGTCAGGCAGGGAATGAGCTGGCAGGCAGAGGGAAGGGCCAGGAAAAGGTCACTGCAATGAGATCATCTGAACCAGCCTTGCCACTCCGTCGGGTCACTCAGAGTGACTCTGAGGGATGAGGTGTGGCATCAAGAGTAGCCAGGTGCCCGGAATGGCACGTGAGGTCTGCAGTGGCAGCATTGTGGTTCCAAGTGGTTCCTCTCTTCAGAAGAGGACTCCAGATGGCAGCTGGGCATCCTGAAAAGCAGGGGCAGGTATGGTTTCCTCATGCAGCTAAGGGAGCTTGGGCTCACAGTAGGGCTCTGGTTCCAACAGAGCAACCAGGAACAAGCCAGACTAGGGAGAAGGTAAACATGGAGGAGGCCGGGGGAAAGGCCACAGCTCCGGGGGCACCTGGGACTCATCCCTGGGACACAGGCTTGGGGCAGCAAGTGAATCCAGCACAGCAAGCAGGGTAGGCGCGGCACACCCTACACAACCTGTGTGCTGTGTGCAGGGCTGGTGTCGATGCCAGAGCCAAGCAGACACGGGGAAGGTAGGACTGACTCATATCAAGGGAGGGATTGGGCTTGGTGCCTCAGAGGAATCTTGGGGGGGACCTTGAGGCTGCACCAGCTTCTTCTCCTCATTCCCTCCTCATTCCCTCCCATCTACGCCTGTCATGGATAAAGACTCATGTTGTAGGAAAGGAGCTGAACCAGAGTGGGTAAGACACCATAGTCTCCTTGTCTGTGAATCCTGACTCCTCCATGTCAAGAAACTCCCCTTCATCTGCAGGGAATGGCCAGGTGCAGGCTTCTTGAGTGGGTCCGTGGACTCTGAACAACACCCACTCTTTGTGAGCTCATGGGTGGGCCTACTTCTGTCTCACTCTACTTTTGTCATCCTTTCTCGGGACCCATACCTCTCCTTGTGCTGTTTCTGGGACACTTCTTACCATGATGACTCAGTGATGCTATAGGATTCTTTTCTATTTACTGGCCTGAAAGTTGGGCCAGTTGTACCAGTAGCTGAACAGTGGCAGATGGGGTATGGGTTGAGGGACACCAGGAAAGCCCCCCCTGTCCCTGCCTCTGCTCAGAATTCTCTCTAAGTCATGTGTTTACCATCACTCATCATGTCTCCCCAACAAGACTATGTCCGTTCAGTCTGTTCACTGCTGTGCTTGTAACAGTAGCCAGCGAATGATAGGTACTCAGTAAATAAATATTGCTTGGATAAACGTTCTTCCAGGAATACTGTGTTAAAGCGTAAATACATTTGGAGCAGTGCACTGAGCTGTTACCAGTCCTTACCACCCTGGCAGGAGTGACTGCTTTTCCTTCAGGTCCCTGCCCCCGAGCCACCCTCCTCTGTACCCTTGAGGGAGCCATGCACAGGCAAAGGAGCATCACAGTTAGGGACAGTCGTCCCTGCCAGTGCACAGGCATGTCCTTCCTGCTCACGTTCTGCTCCCATTTGCGCCTGGCTCACGATCCCTGATTTGGTCTCTTATTTATGACTCTGCTCCTGCCTCTAAAAGCTGGCCTGGTTTCCCAAGCTTGGATTTCAGTTCTCCCTGAAGTGGGTGGCTCAGCCCATCCACATCTATGCCCTGGCTCTTCAGACTGCCTCCTTGAGGAGGATGCTTTATTCTGAAGGGGTCCTCGGCTCTGCCCCATGTGGTCCTTTCTGCAGCGCAGATGCTCTGAGATATGTCATCTGGATGGAGGAGGGAGGAGGTAGGGGTGGTGAGAGGTCTGGATTGTAACTGTTCTCTGGATGGTTTTCCCTCACTGGCCTCTCTTTCCTACTTCAAACTCCATGCTGCCTCCCTGAGCCAGAAACTGTCCTAGGATTTGGTTGGTCTGAGAATATGCAGCTTCTCTTCTCTGACCTTCCTCCTTCGTGATTTTTGCAGGCTCCGCTTACCTGCGTATTCCTCTCTGCGGCTCTCCACACCTCCTCTGCCTCCCCCAAGTGTGTGCCTTAGCCTGCGTTTCCTCAGAGAAGGGCTGAGCCAAGACCTTGAGTGTGGGCTGCCCGTTTGGGGAAATGCTGCCTGGGGCACAGGGGTGGAGGCTGGAAAGCTTGCAACTGAGAAGGTGGGAAGGCCACACGAGGGGGTGTTCTTGCCAGAGTCACTCCTGCAGGCCGCTGGGGCTCAGCACCCCCTCTGCCCAAAATTGTCTGTCTAAGCGACAGAAGGGAGGGACGTCCATGCAGTGCCTCAGAATCGCCTTGTGAGTCGTTAAGTTCCTTGCAGATCCTGGCTGGGCTCCACGCTGTTGTGTCCAGGAAGCCTGGAGGCACAGCACAACTGAGGCACGATGCTCTCACTTATCCCTGTGCAAAGCTGGTTACCATGGCAACAGCAGGATGGGATGTGGGCCAGGAAGAAGTGAGGCAAGACGCAAGGACCAGTCCTCCCTCACCCTGTACCAATCTAGTGATGTCTGTGTTACGTCCCTTTGTCAAAAGGATGTCAGGGTGTTGCCAAACACTATCTCCACAAAAGACTTCGGATGGGAGGTAAGTGGAATGTACCATGGTTTGTCATCCAATAGCTGGTCCCCAGGCCTTGACCCAGATTCAGCATCCACTTCCCACACCACACCCTCTGTTTCCCTCACCTCAGTGAGCACTTCAGTTGGTCAGCTAGCCTGGTGGGATGGCCTGGACCTTCCTCTCCAAGGGTTCTGAGCACTTCCAGGTTGTGGTTGTACAATTGGCCCCTTTATAGTCATCACTGGGTACAGGAAGCCCTGAGAGACACCCCAGGGGCTCTCCTGGGTTCCAGACACACTCCTTCCTGCCTCCCACTGTAGAGCAGCAGCCCAGCTCCTCCTGGTCACCTGGGCCAGTCACCCCTGCCGACACCCTTTCCTTGCTCGCTCGTCCACCGGCATGAGAAGCTTCAAAGGAACAGAAGGCAGTCATGGCTTCTAGTAGAACTCCAGCTGGATGCCTGCCTTGGGACCCGGGGCCTCTAATCCAGCAGAGTCTGAGGTCATGAGACAGGAGCACGAATTCCACAAGGGACCACTGACAGTGATGGTGTGGAGAGGACCACACCCACTTCCACCAGGTTACTTCTTTGCAAAGGAGAGGGCCAAGGCACCAGAGGTGTTCCATGCCCTCAGACCCTCTCTCCCTTTGTGGTTTTGACTCTCTGTCCATCTCTCCTCCTTCCTCTCTGTGTCTGTCCCTGTCTTTCTCCATGTTCTCTGTCTCTCTCCATCCCCTGACATCTGATTCCCCTATCGGGACAAAGGCTGTGGCTGCTGAGGTTATTCCTGCACACATGGTCTCCCAGGTCAGCCTCGCCTGGGCTGTTCCTTCCTCAGAGTGTCCGGGTACTCTGGAGAGGCAGGGGCAGAGGCAGAGGGGAGCCTATGTGTAGGGGCTGCTTATGAAGGTGGTGCTCAGGAGGGAAAATTCTAGAACAGAAAGCTCCACTCAGAAATTTGCCAAGGATTAGCTCTGTTTGAATTTAACTGGAAAACCACTCCATTCCAGGCCAGGCATACCTTTGTCCTTCCTGCCCCCCACCATGGGGAAGTAATGGGAACAGATGCTGAGGGCACTGATGGGAGCAGGTGGGAGATGCTCCCCCTTTTCTCCACAGCAGAAGCTCCACAGATGACCTGGACTACCTCCTCCCTGCATGCACATGCCTAGCAGAGCCTGGAGAGGAGGCCCTGGAGCTCTGGCAGCCTCCCCTGCCAGTTCTCTCCCACTCCAGCCTCCCATCAGCCAGTGGTTCTTGTGTATGTTCACTGCTGTGCCATTGTTATGCTGGGTTCTCCACTTTTCCATTTTCCTTACACCCCTGCTCCATTTTTTTCTTAAGGCCAAGCCAATCATCATTTTCTTTGTGAAGGTGCTGGTGGAATTATTCTCAGGTATTCTGTTCTCCTTTGGTGATATCTCTGAAATAATGCTTTATACATAATAACTCATTTAATTCTCACCACGGCCTTTGAGGTTGAGTCTATTACTATACCTATGTTAAAGATGAGAAAACTAAGTCACAGGGAAGTTAAATCACTTGTCCAAGATAACACACAGAGTGATGTCACTTACAGGACGATGCCTTCTCTGCATACCAACAATGTGTAGCTTTGTGTGTTATAGAGCAGGCCACAGATATGCTACCAGGTAAGTGACCTGGATGCTGGTGCTTTCTCAAAAGAATCAGATAAGTCTAATTTAAACATAACGCGTTATAATACCAAAGCAGGTTCTCTTGTATGTGAGCTCCCTAAGACGTTCAGTCCTCTCTGTCTCTTCTCTTTCTGGTCATTTTCCAGTTCATTTTTTTCTCTTCTGGATAGAGAACATCAGACAAAATTGCCAAGAGGAAGAAGTTTGCTTGGGGGAGGGGGTTGAGGTCTTTACTAGGTTAGATGTTTGGTGAATCCATTGGCTTCATGTTCTTCATTAGGGTTGGATAAATGAGAATTGGCTTCAGGCAGGGGTGGGTGAGAGAAGCTATCAGAGTACCTGGTGAGAAATTGAATTCAGAGAGAGGGAATGAAGTGGAATATGTTCCTTTCAGTCCCATTGATCTTTCTTTCCATCAAAGCATCTCCTGCAGGCTTCAGTAAAGGATATAGAATTATAGGAATTAGATATGTTACCCTATCTACAACGATGGCAGGATCATTTGTCAATGAAAAAAAATTCAATTGTAGAGTTTCTGGAACACTCTTTATGCCTGACTTGTTTCTGAGATCTTCTTAATTGGATTTGAGTCTTTTGTTTCTTTGGACAAAGTCATTAACCCCTGTCTCACTGGGCTGAAAGAAGAAATGAAAGGTAGTTTTGACTGTCAGGGAGCCCTGAGTAAACCACTATGATCCTCATTCTCTATGGAAGGTTTTTAGGAAATGCAGCATCAAAATCAAGCACTAAGTCATGGGAGTTGAGAACATACTGATTTGGTGACAAAGTCACAGAGTAGAGGAAAAGGTTTGCTTTCTAGTTCTGACTCTATTAGTGAACTAAGGGTTGAGAGAAGATAGTGCATTAGTGTGGAGAATGTTTCCTTGCTTGTAAAGGGGAGGGAATGAATTAAAAGTGTTCAAGTCTCAGGACTGTGTTGCAGGGTAGAATGCCAGGTCTGTCATCCAGTGCATGCACACATTTTCCCTTACTCCTCCTTCCATTCTTAATGACTCCTTTAGTCCTTAATCTATTCCTCTTTAATCCTTGTACTCTAAATTGTGTCCTCAGAATATGGGATAGACGGAGGCAATAATGATCAAGATAATGATACTATTAATCTATTAAGAATCTAATTAATCCATTTAACTTAAAGAGTATGAACTACCTTTTCTCAAACATTTAGTATGTAGTAAACATTCAAAAATATTATTTCATTTAATGCTCAAAAAAAAATCTTAAGAAATAGATATAATTATCCCTATTTTACAGATGGGAAAACTGAGGCCCAGAGAGGGAGAGTGATTTGTGCAAGGGTAACAGCAAGTAATGGGTGAGTCAGTATGGGCTCCCAGAATTTTTTTTAAACCCAAAGCTCAGGCTCTTAATCACTTTCATGCACTTAACAGGAGGAGAGAGGTGGTTAGCAATGATCCACAGATGCAGAATCCAATGGATGTTTCCTTTGTCATCTAGGCCTCTCAGGTGGTGCTTATGTTTGATCATCATTATCAATCTTAAAATTCTATCCATGGTCACCTTGGACATATGCCCTCCTCTTCCAGAATCATTAATTCTATGTGTCAACCTGCCCAGGCCTCAGTGCCCAGATATTTGGTCAAACACTATTCTGGATATTTCTATAAGGGTATTTTGTGAATTAGATTAACATTTAAACTGTTAGACTTTGAGAAAAGCAGATCACCACCCCCTCTGCCCAATTTGGGTGGGCCTTGCCTAATCAGTTGAAGGCCTTAGTGGCACAAAGACTGAGGGCCCTTGAGCAAGAAGGAATTCTGCCAGCAGATGGCCTTTGAATTGGACTGCAACATCAGCTCTTCTTCAGGACCCAAACTGCCAGCTTACCTTGCAGATTTTGGACTTGCCAACCTCCATAATCATGTGAGCCAATCCCTTAAAATAAATCTCTTTCTATAAGGTGCACGTCCTATTGGGTTCTGTTTCTCTAACACTTTTTCTTTCTTGGACTTTTCCTTCTTCATCTACTTCTAGTCCTCATTGCCCCTTCTGCCTGACAGGAGAGGCTTCCTCAGTATTGGATGGCAACTTCTTGTTCGTTTCTCTTTATGTCTTTTTCCTCCAAGAAGACACCTATTCTCACAACTTCATGATAGGTATGTGTTATTCTGAAATCTGAGTTCCTAGCCCTGACTGCTTTCTTTACCCCAAGTTTGGAGCTCCCTCGATTTTTATAGGTGGATGTCACCAAAGAGCAGCTAATCATTCAGCTCCCACAACACTGGGCTTTCCTCCTACTTACAGATTCTTTTAACCACCCAGACTTAAACCTAGAGTTTCTTAATTTCCCCTCCCTTCCTTCCTTCCTTCCTTCCTTCCTTCCTTCCTTCCTTCCTTTTAAAGATTTTATTTATTTGTTTGAGAGAGAGCAGGAGAGAGAGCATGAGCAAGGGAAGAGGCAGATGGAGAGGCAGACTTCCCCTAAGCAGGGAGTCCAATACGGGACTTGATCCCAGGACTCTGGGATCATGACCTGAGCCAAAGGCAGACGCCCAACAAACTGAGCCACCCAGGCACCCCAAACCTAGAGTTTCTTAACTGCTCTTTCCTCTGCCCCATATTCAGCCAGCCAGTCAGTGGTTCAAATTGCTCTTCCTTGGAACCACCTTTCATCTTGCTATGGTCTGAATGTTTGTGTCCCACAAAATTCATATGTTGAAATCCTACCCCCCCAAAGGTGATGATATTAGCAGGCGAGGACTATAGGCGAGGTGTTTAGGTCATGAGGATTGGGTCCTCATGGCCGAAGTCAATGCTTTTATTTATCTATTTATTTATTTTTTTAAAAAGATTTTATTTATTTATTTGACAGAGATAGAGACAGCCAGTGAGAGAGGGAACACAAGCAGGGGGAGTGGGAGAGGAAGAAGCAGGCTCATAGCAGAGGAGCCTGATGTGGGGCTCGATCCCATAATGCCGGGATCATGCCCTGAGCCGAAGGCAGGTGCTTAACCGCTGTGCCACCCAGGCGCCCCCGAAGTCAATGCTTTTATAAAAGAGATCCCACAGAGCTTCCAAGCCCCTTGTGTCACCCAAGATACAGTGCGAGGTCTGTGACCTGGAAGAGGACCCTCACTAGAACCCTGCCTCACTGGTATCCTGACCTTGGACTTCCAGCCTCCAGAACTGTGAGCAATAAACATCTGTTGTTTATAAGCTACCCAGTCTGTGATATTTCATTATAGCAGACTGAATGCATGGAGGCGCATCTGTTCTTGCCTTTGCGTGTTTATGGCTGGCACCACTCGGCCCAGGCCTGTCCCCTCCTGGACCATCTCCCTGTCTTCAGATCTATCTCTTCCAGCCCACCTCACACAGAAATGGGAGATTAGCTTTCCTAGAGTGCCATTTTCTTTATCTCTCTTATCCTGGTTTGGCAGGATGGGGAAGCTAACCCTGTCTCAAACCAGTGCTAAAACTAGATCTCACGTTAATCCTTTCTTTGAGAATAAGGCCCAACTCTGTTTCTCGCCATAAGCTCCCAAACCCCTGGAAACCTACGCCATAAAGAACCTCACACTCAGTCGGAAGCTCCTTTGGGACCAACTGTCTCTTTAACACAATCATCCAGCAACACCAAGGGGAGCTTGGATGGGATTGGACGTGGCCTTCTAGGGAGGAATTCACCAGGATCCCGCACTAAAACCCCATGTGATTCTTCCTGCATATCAGGGCTGTCTCCTGCCATCAGTCTTCTCCGGGTCAGACGAAACTTGTTTCCCTGGAGGCTGAACTCAGATGGAGATGTCAGAGAGGAGACAGAATTGGAGAAGCAGGTCCAGAGAAAGGAAAAAATTTCTTTGTTTCTAAATGTTATGTTAACTCAGAAGCTTCATTGAGCTCAATATTGGAAGGCAGGCTATTGTTCTGGTGTGGGGGGGCTGGGAATGTGATATTTTTTATTGTCTTTTAAGGATGATACAAGCGTTCTGACAGCACTTTGAGAGGAAGACTTTTTGCAAAATTGGGCCAAAGTTGTATAATAATACTAACAATGTACAATAATACTAATAATTATAGAGTACTTAGTGGTACTACATCCTGTGCCAAGTGTCCTGCATATGGACTCATTTACTCCTCACAATAAAATCATGAATTACAAACCATTATTACTTTCCTCTTACAGATGTGGAAACTGAGGCATAGAGAGGTTCACCCAAGGGGACAGCTAGTAAGTAGCAGAGTCAAGATTTGAACAGGCAGTCTGACTCCATAAAGCTCATAGGCATAGAGAGGGAAGGAGCTCTGGCTGATTCTTATATTTGGTAGGTGAGAATGTACTCTAATTAGTGCCTAATTAGATGCTGGCCATTTGGAAGGGTTTTATTGTAGCTAAGGAAGCCATAATTTCTCTTCAATGGGAACCTAAATTTGAGCTCCTGATAAGTGTTTGAAAACTTCCTAAGATACCAAAGGGCTCTCAAATTTGGAGTGAAATTAGGTCAAGACAAAAATTTAATATATTCCTGATGGCTGGTGGGTTGTCTGGGGGTGTGGGCCCTCAGGGCTTCTCCCAGTCAGGTCGCAGGGCAAGAAGGAGAGCAGTAAGAATAATTGAAGATGGATAGAAATTTTCAAAATCTACTTGCTGGAATCAGGAAGGATTTCTTTTCAATGATGCTGATTGCTTGAGGGCAGATAGAGCAGAGGCTTCGCGAACACTGAGTCTGAATTCTCTTGGTGTGCAGATAAATTTAATGGATGTTCCATGTCACACTGATGAAGAGAAGACCCTGGAGCTGTCCAAAGGGAGTGACACACTGTTGACAAATCTTCTGCACTTCCCATAGCACTGGGGAGCTACAGGGGCTGTGACTCAGAGGCTTCCCGCCCAGATGGGGCTGATGTGTGTGGAGCCTTCTGCATTATAATGTCTGCTCCCCCGGGCCACACTAATCTCAAGAAGGACATTCAAAAAATGTAGCAATTAGAACGATAACAGGAACCGTGTTCGACAATGAGTTCGCAGACAGTGGGACCGCAAGTTTCTCTCTTCCCTGATGCAGTTCCTGGTGGCTTCTGGGTTCTACGTGACACCATTTAGGTCCTCCTACAGCCACCAATGATAGCTTGGTTCTCTGTGGCTGTGGAGTCCCATTCCAGCCTCTAGGGAAGTAAAGTCTCCATTGCCAGCCCTACACCCTGGGTTTGACTGGTTTGAGGACCACCCATTTGGCTTAAAGAGTGGGTAGGATGGGGGGGGAGGAGAAGGAAAGAATTTACATATTCAGTTTTCTAGGGGATTATCCTTCTTTTGCAGTATTTTCCTTAGTGACACTTTTGGGCTCCCTTCTTCCTGCTATCATCTTCCTCTTCATCATTGGATTGATTTCAGAGAAAGCTCTTCTGACCTTCTTTCCAGATGCTGTGGGCCTGGGGCTGCCTCTTGCTTGGAAGGCAGGCCCCCTGCTCACATACTGCATGCAGGGATGACAGCAGGGCAGAGACAAGGGGAAAACATGAACAGGTTTGGACCAGCTGTCCAAGGCCTGAGAGAGAAATACCCTCTTTTTCTGTGTGTGTCTTGTGCTTCTCTCCGGCAGAGCAGCCAGAATTTGAGGTTTCAATCAGCATGTAAGTCTTGGGGAAGAAGCCAGCAGGGTCACCTGACCTGCTCCCAGGCCAGCTCACCAGCTGAGGACCAAGTTAGGCCAAATGCCCAGGGCTGCTACATATGTTGGGCGTTTTGTACGCAGAGCATGTTGTAATTGGATGGCATCCCCATTAGACAGCTTTGGGTAGAAATGCACGAGGCTGTTCACCTCCAGCAGAGAAGCAGTGAGCAACGAGTATCCACATACCTTATCCTTGGACCTTTATCTGCTGTATCTTCTTACATCCTTTGGAGGACAGGCTTATCCTCTTTCATTCAGCCTTCCCAGGACAAGTGGCAGGTGGGTCTCAAATCTCTGCTCTGACGTTTGGCAGCATTCAAGAAGCAATCTCATTAGAAGAAAGGGCTGAGAAACTGGTTTGAGTGTTTTCTGATTATAATTTAACATTATCTTGAGTAGAAAATCACAGGATTTTGTTGTAAAGCCCCTTTTTGACTGATGTGTGTCTCTTCTAGTTCTGAACATTTCAGTCACTGTCTTATAAAAAGAATTTTATTGATTTGAGGCTTGGCAAAGAGAAATGATCTACTTTGCAAAAATGGCCTTATAAAGAGTATGTGACTTTTTCCCCCCCAGAAGTTCTTTGCATCTTCTTTTATGTCTAAAATCTCATGATGATATGCCTTGGTCTTTTCCATTTATTGTGCGGAGTGCTTGGTGGGGCCTTTAATCTGAGAAATGGTATCCTGTACGAAAAATGCCTCAGACATTTTCTACTATTACATTCCCTTCTTTGATAACTTTGTCCCCTTCTGTTTACTCTGTTTTGTCTTTCTGGAGCTCTAGTATTTGGATGTTGAGTTTCCTGGACTAAACATCTAGCTTTCTCAAAAATCTTTTCTCCCATGATTTTTCTCTCTCGATTTGTTAATTAATTAAAAAAAAATTTAAAGCAAAGCTAAGCTTATATAAAAGTTGTGAATAGGGGCACCTGGGTGGCTCAGTTGGTTAAGCGTCTGCCTTCAGCTCAGGTCATGATCCCAGGGTCCTGGGATGGAGCCTAAATGTACGGCTCCCGGCTCAGTGGGGGCCTGCTTCTTCCTCTCCCTCTGCCCCTCCCCCTGCTTGTACACTCTCTTTTTCAAATAAATAAATAAAATCTTTTTTTAAAAAAAGTTGCAGATATAGCAGAAATAACTTTTTTTTTCCCTAAACCTTTTGAAAGCAAACTGTGGACATGATAATTCCATGATACCCAAATGCTTCAGTGGGTATTTCCTACAAACAAGGTCATTCTTCCGCATACCCGCAATACAACCATCAAACTCAGAAAAATTAACATTGCTACATTATTACCATCTAATTTCAAACTCCAGTCAAGTTTTTCCAGTTTCCCTAAGGAGACCCTTTATAACAAAAAGATCCAGCTCGGATTCACATGTTACATTTATTTGTTTCTCTTCAGTCTCTTAATCTAGAACAATTTCTCAGTCTTTCTTTTGTGACCTTGATACTTTTGAAGAGTACAGGTCATTTATTTTGTCTGATGTCTCCTTGATTATAGTCAAGTCATGCATCTTTGGTAGAAATATCCCAGAAGGGGTACTGTGTGCCTCTTATTGTATCCAGTGCATGATTTTGATTTTCCTATTACTAGTGATGTTCTCTTTGATCATTTGATGAAGGAGGTATCTTCTAGGCTTCTCTGTAAAGGTTACTTTTTGCCTTTGTAATTAATAAGTATTTTATGGGAAGGAATCTTGAACCTATATAAATATTCTGTAAACCATGTAAATAGTATAAATAGAAACTATAAAGAAAAATGGCTATTAGGGAGAAACCCTTGGGAGCTTGCTCAAGGTACTAATCTATTTTTGCATATTTGTTCTGTGTGAAGGTATATGAAAGAACATTTACAACTTCATGGAATTGAGAAGACTGGAGAGTTGTATGGTGCTTCTCCATTCTTCCTCTTGGAAGCAGACTTTAGTGTATGTCAGTCTTAAACTAAAACTTGAGTCTCTATTTTAAAACAACTATAGAATATAGGTGTGTGTATGTGCATATGTGTCCATACATTTACTTTTGAGCTCTGTCTGCTGAGAGGGTCTAGAAGAGATGCACCCCAGTATCAACAAGCACACTGAGGGCTAGCCCTGGTTTTGATACGTCATTCTCTAGTAGAAGCAACTAGCACTCCTTGGAGAAATAGCTCATTCTAGGCTAGGTTAGAAAAAGTACAGGATGAGCCTGGAATATCTTATGGTTTCAGAAAGTCAGAAAGTACTTGGGGCTCATGGGTGGCTCAGTCGGTTAAGCATCTGACTCTTGGTTTCTGCTCAGCTCATGATCTCAGGGTCATGGGATCAAGCCCCCCATTGGGCTCCATGCTCAGTGGGAAGTGTTCTTCTTTTCCTCTCTCTCTCTCTTATCCTCCCCCTGCTCACACTCTGTTGTTCTCTAAAATAAATAAATCTTTTTTTTTTTTTAAAGATTTTATTTATTTATTTGACAGAGATAGAGACAGCCAGCGAGAGAGGGAACACAAGCAGGGGGAGTGGGAGAGGAAGAAGCAGGCTCATAGTGGAGGAGCCCGATGTGGGGCTCGATCCCGGAACGCCGGGATCACGCCCTGAGCCGAAGGCAGACGCTCAACCGCTGTGCCACCCAGGCGCCCCTAAAATAAATAAATCTTAAAAAAAAAAGAAAAGTAAGAAAGTACTCAAAAATGGTGTGGACATATCAAAAGGACAAAGGAGCCAACTGAAAAAAAGCTTTCACTGGCCAAATCTGGGACAATTTGAGCAACAAAATAAGTAAAGAGAATAGAATAAGACAAGATAAAAGATGGCAACTATGCTTGTGGTGAGCAGAACAAAACATATAAACTTGTTGAATCACTATGTTGTACACCTGAAATTAATGTAACATTATGTGGCAACTATACTTCAATTAAGAAAAGATAGAATAGAATAAGATAAATATCCATGAGTCTATACTGATATAAATAAATACTTTAATAGATAAATAAATGACTGGGAGAGAAGATAGAGCTCTAACTATAGAATTTTAATTAAAAATATAGAAAGAACTATGGAAATTTTTAAAAAATCACCATTTGGCAAACGCCACAGTAATAATTGTTACAGGCAAGAGCCTCAGTGGATGATAAGATTAGCAGGTCAGAGTATATTGGGAAACAGGATATTTTGTTCCCCACCTATAGTTATTAATTAGAAAGGTAGCAATAGAGTGGAGAAACCTAGCAGACACCACCCTAACCAAGCAGTCGACGTTAACATAGCCAGTAATGAGATACACTGATATCATGTGTTTCCTGATGCGCTTAGAGTAAACATTCTGGAAGGTAGCTGACCAGTCCTCTTCAAAAGTGTCAAAGTCATTCAAAATAAAGAAGTAATGATCATTTGTCCTAAATTGTAGGAGGAGTCTCAGACACATGACAACTAAGTGCGATGCGTGGCCCTGGGTTAGATCCCAGACCAGAGAAGGAAAGTTGGCAATGCTTGCATAAGGCCTCTACATTAATTAATAGTGTGGTATCGATGTTCATTTCCTGATTTCAATCTTTGTACTATATTTATGTAACATTACCATTTGGGAAGGGTGAGTGAAGAATCTATGGTAACTCTATGTACTATGTTTGCAACTTTTGGGGAAGTCAAATTATTTCAAAAAGAAAAGCTTAAAAATTTTTAGTAAAATAAGGAAGTCAGCTCTGAAATGTTTCTGTTAGGCAGTCCTGAATTGTCTTCACAGATAAGTCTTTCTCTGGTGTTGTTCATTTTCTCCCAAGCACCTGTCTGCCAGCCCTCGTAGAGGGGTGGGCATAGGGCTTGGAGCCCCACTGTCCAGTATGCAGACATTCATCCATTTAGAATTTTACCCTGTATTGAACTTGGTGTCTCCAGGCCTGGAAATGTTTTGACTCAGTTTTTCCAGGGAATATGTCTCTTGTCTCCCATGGGAGGTAGAGGAATGCTGACCATTTCATTGCCTGGGTTGTGGGAAAGGACAGGGCTGCTGCGTAGGTGCTCCTTGTGAAGGCCTTTGCCCATCAGGTTGTGTCCAGACCCACTCCCCATCCCTGCCTTTAGAGGTACCTGGTGCCTTCAAAGCCAAAGCCTTGTAGGGACTCCCACGGCACACATCTGCTTGCTTGTCATCAGCCCTCCCTCTGAAGGCGGCTGGGTTCAAACTTTCTCTGATCTGTAGGTTTCATTCATCCATTCACTTTCCTTTGTCTTGTTTCCTGTCGTCTTGTCATCCATTCTCTTTGTCCACGTGATTTCTTCTTTTACATTTCTTTTTTTTTTTTTTAAGATATTATTCTTAAGTAATCTCTACACCGAAGGTGGGGCTCAAACTCATAACCCTGAGATCAAGAGTCCCCTGTTCCCCTGACTGAGCCAACCAGGCGCCCCTCCTTTATGTTTCTGTACTGTCATTTTTGAGATGGTTCCATGGAAGGCCAAGATAAAAACATGCTTTCAATATCCAGCCTTTAGTGGAAGTCCTCCTGGTATTTTGTACCATTTCTCTGAGCAGGTCCATCTGATCCTCATGCAAAAAGCATTTGGGCTGACACCGTGACCTGCAGAACTCCTGAGATATATATGAAGGTCAGCTGTCTCTTTGGGAGCCTTGCAACCCTGAGAGGCTGGCATTTACAGAGGGCCTCCATTCATGTGACAGACCAATGCAGGTTTTAATTTCAGCAAATAGTGTGTGAAATATTCAGATGAGAGACCTCAAGGAATGTTGTGGAGGTCACTTTCTCCTGAGGACTTGGCACACACCAGGTCACTTGTCTGAGACTTGAGGTGCAGCCACTCTGGGCAGGGACGGCATAGAAGGTGGAGAGGGAAGGTAGCCTGACAAAGAGTATGCACTTGGGACCCAGGTTCCAATCTCCCCTTAGCCATTCACTTGCTGCATATTCTCGAGTAAGTTATTTATCCCCTAATATTTTTAAGTTATTCACATATAAAATGAATATAATAATGCTTATCTCATTGGCTCATTGTGAAGATTTAATAGTACACTATATATAAAACATAAATGATACCTAATATGATTATTGTACCCTGTTCAAATGGCTTATCTACTGGGCTCCCAAGGATGACAGAAGCAGACAGTGAGGAAAAATAGCCTTGTGCTCATTCAAGAGGTGAACCCAGGCTTATCTGTCCTCCCAGAAGTGAGTGGGAAAGCATGGGCCCAATGCTGTACTCCCCCAAACACGCAGATTTGGTTTTGATGTCTGAGCCTCTCAAGCTGCAGGAGGGAGTCCCCTTCCCTCTCTGTGCGTTCACCTGCAAGAACTGCTGCTGTCTCCTTAGCAAACCAGAGACCTGTCAGGTCAGGCTCCTTGCCAAAAAGCTCCATTTTTGTTCTCCTTTGGAGTCTGTTCAGCAAAGAGGATCCTTGCCTTGTTCTTTTGGAGGTAAAACTCTTTGGTGCAAAGTGCTGACGCCTGACCTCAGGCCTTCCTGATACTCCAGAAGGAAAGTCATGCCTGAAGGAAGCAGCTGCCTCAGAGTAGGGCCATTAGACACAGAGGAATGCTGTCCAGGCTCTTGGAGAGCTCTCTCTCTCTCTTTTTCATTTCCTTCTTGTGTAGTTCATAGGAAGAGGGGCTCATGGGCTGTACCTTGCCTTGCTAGCTGGTGGCTGGCAGGGAGTTCGTCTGGATCACACAGAGGTTGGGAATTGGTGGGAATCACTTTCGAACTTTAGTGGGTTCCCTCCAGGGGAGTTAGAAAAGCCCATCTCAGTGCTGCCAAGAGAGTTGCTGTTACAACAATAAGAAAGAGCAGCTGTTGCCTCCAGGACTGTTATTCCAGAAACTCATAACAGCATGAGCCTTGATTTTAATATTCTTTTATAGAAGGGCTTGGAGAAGACATTTTGAGCTGGCAAATGTTTGTAATCATAACAGGGTGTGTGTGCCCCAAGGAGGCCTGCAGAAACTAAGGGGAAAGCTGAGTATGACCCGAAGCCTTGCAATTTCTTTGTGATAAAAGACATTTGACAGAGAGGAGAGGGCAAAGTAGGAAAGGAGAAGTGATGGTTGTTGTCTCAGAAAGCAGAATGGAGTCCAAATTAAGTTTTTTTTTTTTTTAAGAGCATACCATGGGGAATAAAATTGTTTCTACTCACATACAGGCAAATATTTTAAAACATATGTTCTCTGTAACCCACGGATAAAACTTCTTCAAGGAAACTGTGGCCTATGCCCCGCATCTGGGCAGATAGCACAATTTCCCCTCTTGTGGGTATTGCTTTTTATGTGATAACTGGAAAATTGTGGAGTCCCTGAAGTAGTGCTGTTTTCAGGCCATGGAAGTTGATAGCAGTACAAATGGATGGTAAAGTCTTTGTGCCCAGCACAAGCAAAGGATTCTGGTGCAGGCTTCAGACTTTGTAGTCCAAATATGTCTTGTCATGGTTTCTTCACTGATACCTAACTACTGGGTAGGGGCCGTACAGTGGTTCAATGCATTTAAGCAAGAACCCAACCCTCTTGGTTTGGATGAATTCGAAAAATCAACAAACAGAGGAAGATGTGGGTAGTACGGACCAATCGTCTTCACTGACTGTAACATTAGCCAGTCAGTCCCCAAAGGAGATGACTCTATAAGCAAATAGGCAGTCTTATAGAATTTAAGATGTAGGATATTATTTTTTTAACGAGGCCAGCTGGTGGCCCACGCAGGCTTCATGAAGTAACCACTGGTAGGACATCTTAGTCCAGCATCTGAGTCCTCAGCCTTGTGATTTGGGAACTCCCTTGCCTCAGAGCATGCAGGTTTGTGCTAGCTCTGGAGTGTGGAGGGATGCTTTCCAAACTCATGAGACACTGATTTAGAAACACTCCTACTAACTGGACACTCATGTCCGCTTATCTGGATCACTTCCTTCCCAGTGTCTTCCCTGGAGATCCTAAAGTTCCTTGCAAAACTGAAATTGAAGGAAGGGTTACCTAGTCTCATAGGACCACTCTGCTAGATCCTGAAGAGTTGTCCCAATTTTCCCAGGAAAAGACACTTTTCTAGCAACCAAAAACCATAACTTGGTCACTCTTGGTGACACTCATTTTTATTTTTTAAAAATGTTTTATTTGAGTATAGTTGACACACAATGTTACATTACTTTCAAGTGTACAACATACTGATTCAACATCTCTATACGTTATGCTATGCTTACCACAAGTGTAGCGTCCATCTGTCACCATCTAACACTATTATAGTATCATTGACTATATTCCCCATGCTGTGCCTTTTCTTCCTGTAGAATTATTTTTAAAACCCTGACCAGGACTTTTCTATTTATCTCCTATCTCTAGATTCTAAGGAGAGTTTTCTATTGCATTTGTCATTAGCATGTTACAATATTCAAAATTATAGTTTATCTCAATAAGCTAAAGTCCCCTGACTAGTTTCTGGTGGTAATGCAGAAGACCCCTGGGGTCCTTGGCTGGACCTGGGAGGCACTCCAGTCTTCTCTATATGTTTGTCAAGGATCTCTGAGGTGGATGACTTATAGGGGATGAATAACTATAGGGGACTAATCCCATTCATTGCATATTGATTTTTGTCATTTCCAGTTTTCAGAGACGTCATTTTCTGATCTTGTTTCTAAATCCTAGTGCTAACTTCAGGGACTTTTCTGACCATTCAGAAGAAATATTTTTGTAGCATATTTCCCAGGTCATCAGGAACACAATTTGCTATAATTCTACTTAGTTGAGCTGTGCACGTATAAAATCATTAAGAAGAAATACAACAATTCCATGGCCTGCCCCTTTCAGCTTGATGTGCAGTCTCAGGATTCTTCTTTCTGACTGGGGGAATCTTTGGGAGAGCTTATAAACCAGTCTGTCCTCCAGATGTGCTCACGGCTAAGAATCAGACCATCCCCCAGGAATCAGGGGCCTGAGGCCATGCACTTGGCCACCGCCCGTGCACTTCTATCTGGAGACTCCACGGCCTTTCTGAGAAGCTGCTCTGGGTCTGTTCTGTAGACAGATAGTGGTCAACCACTGAGATGGATTAGGGGCTGATGCAAGTGTCCCTGGAAACAGTAGGCTTTGCCATCTCACAAAGGGTGTGCTGAGATGCACATGTGCGATAAGGAGAACACGGAGAGGCCAGGAGAGGAAGCCTCCACCTTCTTCAGGCCCTCCCCTTAATGAGGGTTGTGCCTGCCTCTGATATATTTGGGAAAATCTTTCAATTTCCTGGAGAAAGTCCAAGAACTTTGACCTTAAGCCCCATGTAAGAATTTGATCCCGGATATTGGAAAACCTTTAAAGAAAAGCTTCATTTTCAAAGCCCTTACTGCTTTTCTGCATCATTAAAGGTTGAGATCAAAATTCACTTTGATTCTTTTGTTTAGGGAAAGATCATTCTGTGGGAACTTTAAAAAGAGAAAAACTTTGGTTTTTTTTTTTTTTTTTTTTTAACAGTTTTAGGTTTACTTGTCTCCGTGGGCTCCTCTTGGCTGTGACCATTTGTCAGCTTCTCCTTGTTTTTGAGGATCTGGCATTTTTTTGAGGGGTATTGTTCAGGCATTTTGGAGAATACTACTCTACTGGAATTTGTCTGATGTTTTTCTCATGAGGAGGCTGGGGTCATGAATTTTGAGAAGGAAGATCACGGTGGCAAAGTGTCTTTTTATCACATCATATCAAAGTTACACACTATTAATGTGATTTATGACTGTTGCTGTTGACCTTGACCACCAGACTGAGATGAGCTTGTCAGTCTTCTCCACTGTGAGGCTATTCTTTTTCCCTCTTTCCCAGCTGTCCTCTTTGCAAGGAGGCCACTGTCCACAGCCACACTTCCTGAGTAAGAAGTCATATCTTCCCTCTCTTGGGGGGGATTATTTGGAATTCTTCTGCATGAGACATTTATTTTGTCTCCTTTCTCCACCATTTATTAATTTATTTAATAATTTATTTATATTAACATGGGCTCATAGATATGTATTTATAATCTAATGCTACTTTATGTTTTTTGTTGCTCAAATTGTTCCAGTATTGGCCATTGAGAATTCTGTGCTCCTTTGGCATACCCATTAATATGGGTTACTTTATTTTAAATTTTTTTTTTTTGTCTTTTCTTACTCTATGGCATTAGGAGATGCTCTAGGCTCATCTTGTATATTTCACACCCTATAGGATCAGCCATTTCTTCAAGGAGACCTGGTTCCTTTTATTGGGGAATGGTATTCGAAATAAAGAGCTGGAGGAAGGGGCACCTGGGTGGCTCAGTTGGCTGGGCGTCCGACTCTTGATTTTGTCTCAGGTCATGATCTCAGAGTCGTGGGATAGAGCTCTGTGTTGGGCTCTGCGCTCAGCTGGAGTCTGCTTGTCCTTCTCTATCTACTCCTCCCCTGGCACCCTTTCTCTCTCTCTCTCAAATAAATAAATAAATGAATAAATATCTGGGCATGAGGTGTGCTCCTTGCTACTGGGATGTCATTTCTTCTAGTCCCCCTCAGCTGACAGAACAAAGAAATATGTGTGTGTATATTAACCTGTGTGTATACATATATCTATAAATATTCTATATGCCACCATCTGTGTCTATATTAAGCTGAACATGAGTTCATACTGATGCCTCAAACTCTAATTCCATTACCATATGGACTATTCTTGCTTCCTCCCCCTGCCTGTCTGTAAATTTCCACTCCAACAGTGAGAAACCTGGTTCTGCAGGAACTCTTTTATGCAGATAAACAATGTTAACATTTTGATGAAATTCTTTCAAACATCTCTGTCTTCATCTTGCTCGGTGTTCTTGCCTTTCTGCTAATATTTTTCTAAATAGATACAGGTGTATATATATGAATATGTATAGCATATATTTTTTATTTTCACATATATGGTACTTACCTTACATGCTCCCTCATACCGTGCTTTTTCCTACTTAACTACATATCAGCAATAACTTTTCAAGTTAATAAATTCTGATGTACATTTTTGTTTTTAAAAATATGTATTTCATAAATTAACTAGCCCCTTATTAATGAATGCTTTGGCTGTTCCCAGTTTTGTCACTATTACAAACAATGCCACAGTGCAAAATCCTTCTGTACATTATCTCTGTAGAAAATATTCCTAGAAGTAGAATTTATTCTAAGATAGGAGTCTTTAAATTTTTCAGAGCACTTCCAGGAACTTATGATTTTATTTATACTAAACTTCCAGGAGTCAGCCCCAATGTGATGGTTGATTTTGGGGCTTCTGGGTGGGGGTCATGTCTGTTTTCACCTTCATAGCAGAATGGATGCCTTCTCTCCTGCTGGCTGCCCTTCTATCAGAGCCTGGGATCTCCCTAATGTCAGGGTGTGGGGCTTGAACTTGATTGTTCTCTGGCCTAGTCTGACCTAACTAGGGGCCAGCTGATGAAATCTGTGACCCTCGGTCTCCCCCACCCCCATGCTCCTCACTAGCATACACCCACATTTCTATAGATTCCACCCTGTCCTAATTGACCACGAAAGCTCTGAGTACATCAGCCCCTGCTTGATTCCCAGAGCACCATTATCACGTATGTTTAAGTATCTGGGATGGATGAGTCGATTTGCAGATCAAGCAAAAAAGAATAGAAATTAGAATAAATCTTCACTCAAAACTTGGAACTAAACCCAGGGCAAGACCTCCTCGAAAGTGCCAGGGAAAGGCTTTGTCTGACATCCTGTGGTGCTGATGCTACTAATCTCTGCCCCAGTGTCAGCTGCTAAGCTGCTTGCTGAAAGGAGCATAGAGACCTTTCTTAGAGATATTTTCATTAAAGAAATTCTCAAGGATTAGAAGTCTTCCATGAAATGGCAAAACGACAGGTCCTGGGGCCTGGGATCCCTCCTGAACTCGTATTATGTGGGTGGACATTTACTTCCCTCGGGCATTTGTTGTGAGGATTAGAGAAGATAACTTGGGTGCATTTGGCATATAGTATATATTCAGCAAATAATAACAACTAAAAATAGCTAATATTTATCGAGGGCTTATTATGCGCCAGACACTATTCTAAGCATTTTACATGTGCTAACTGATTTTATCCCCATGAAAAATACTGCGAATTGGGTGGGATATTTTCCCCCAAATTTTAGAGATGAAAAAAACAAGACTTGAAAAGATAAAGCAATCGGCCCACGGTCACACAGACAGTAAGTAAGGGAAAGGACCAGGATTTAAGGTTAGCCACCATTCCCAGAGTTTGTATCTCCTTCCCAGTCTGTGGCTTTCAGGAAACAGTGTTCCCTAGTGGAAAAAACGGTGCCTTTGGAATCCATGGCAGACACTGCTAGATGCCTCCTAACACCCATTCTCCCCTACTTCCTTACTCACTGAGCCCCAATACTTTTTGCAGGATGGTAATATGCCCAATTAAAAATAAACACCTCCACAGACTTTCTGGCAGGTAGAGTGGACATGTGACACAGTCCGACCAATGAGATATAAGCCAAAAGGACAGACCGGGCTGGCACTCACGTTTCCATCTTGTCTCCTCCCCCTGCTTGTAATGCCCGGAAGTTCAGGAGCCTTCTCGTGAGCAAAAGGATGAACGCCATAAGGCAAGGATGGAGAAGCAGAAAGACAGAGGGAGCCTGGGATGTCAACAGCATTGCAAAACCGTCCAGAAGTCCTGGAGGACTTACATCTGACCCTCCTGGGAAAAAGAATAATTATCCCCCTTTTAGTGAAGTCACTCTAAGTCTGGTTTCTCTTACCTGCAGCCCATAGCAATCATAATTGTTAGAAAATCCCAGCTGTACTAGTAGGTCCCTCAAGTGAGGGAGGTGTGTATGCATGTCTGTGTTCTACCTCGTTAAGCTCTGAGCCTCAGTTTACCTATTTGCTCTTATTTCTCATGTTACGTCTCATAATGTGTGGAAAAGTAGGTGCACAGCCATTACCAGGATCAAAGAAGGAAGAGAATGTGAGGACAGGAGAGAAGGAGAGAGGGAGGAAAAGAGGAAGGGAAGGAGCAGGGCAAGAAGAGTAGGAAGGAGAGAGGAAAGGAGGAAAGATACAGGAAAGAAATTTCTCCCAGCTGGTCATGAACACCCATAGCACAGAGTGTGGTACAAAATAGGACTTGTCTCTTCTCAGGCCACACAAAGTCAGCGTCTATGGATGCCTTGGAGTTTTGTGTTCCCCTGGCCTTGTCTTTACTTCCTTTTCTGTCTCTGTCTTATCTTGCTAATGCTTCCTGTGGTCAAGCCAAAAAGGCCCTCAGTTCTGATTCTATCTTACCAGGGCAAAAGGGGTATCCCCTACAATGTGGGGTTGGCTTAGTGGGCTCTGAATCTTGATAAAATTGACAGTAGTAAGAACATGGATACAGGAGGTAGACTACATGGGTTCAAATCCCACTCTATCCGTTACCAGCTGTGTGACTCTGGAGAAGTCACTTAGCCTCTCTGTACCATAGATTACTTATCCCTAAAACAAAGATAACAAGACCTATTTCATAGAGTTTTTGTGAGTTTATATGTAAAACATTCAGAATAATTGTTCTCAACTGGGGACAGTTTTGCCCCCACTTCACCCCCGAAGGGCATTTGGCAGTGTCTGGAGACATTTTTGGTGGTCACAACTGGAGGAGGGGTGTTACGGGCATTTATCCAGTGGGTAGAGTTCAGGGATGCTGCTGAACATCCCACAAGGCACAGCCCCCACCACAAAGAATTATCCAGCCCAGATGTCAGTAGTGACATGGTTGAGAAATCCTGACTTAAAACAATGCCTGGGTCATGAAAAGTGCTATATAAGTTGGTGTGACTTTGATGTTTTGTGCTAAAGATTCCTTTTCTACTCAGAGTGAAAATGAGAATAAAAGGGGAAAGGGGGACCAACACCTCTGCTCTGCCATGTATATGAGGGCTATAATGATGAGAACTTTTAGAAAGGGTCTTTAAAGTATCTAATGCAGTGCCTGGCATGTAGTAGGTGTTCAGTAAACATGAAACATTAGGGCTACCCCACCTTTGTCACTGAGGGTTGTTAATCTTTTTGTGAGCTGGAATTGCTTTGTATTTTCCTGAAGCCTTTTGATAACAGAATAAGAGGGATGTGTGGGTGTGGGCATGGAGTTAGGCGTCGGGAGGGATGGAGTCCTTCTCCACGGAGAATGCTGCGATTCAAGGAAGGGAGTTGGCAGGCTTGGTCTTAGGTGGATTGTGGGGGCGGGGGTGGATGTTAGGACTGAAACATCCTGTGGCTAACCATTTGGAGCAGAGGCCAGCAAACTGTTTCTGTAAAGGGCCACATAGTAAATAGTTTAATCTTTGTGGGCCAAGAAGCAAAATCAAGAATATTACATAGGTAATCATGTAACAAGAAGAAAGACAAATTCCCATAAACTCTTAAGAAAATTAAAAATCTTATTTATGTACTCCAGTTTAAATTTGATATAATTTTCACATCACGAAACATTATTCTTCTTTTGATTTTGTTTTTTCAGGCATTTAAAAGCACAAAGTCCAGGGAAGGACATCTGGGTGGTTCAGTCGGTTAAGCATCTGCCTTTGGCTCAGGTCACGATCCCAGGGACCTGGGATTGAGTCCCATGTCTGGCTCCCTCCTCAGCGGGGAGTCTGCTTCTCCCTCTCCCTCTGCCCCTCCACCCCAGTCTCGTGCACGCAGGTGCTCTCTCTCTCTCTCTCAAATAAATAAATAAAATCTTTAGAAACAACGTGAAATGCAGTCTTCACTCCTGGGTCATACAAAAACAGGAAGTGGACAGGATTTGGCCTGTGGGCCATAGTTTGTCCAACCCCTGGCTTGGAGCGTCATCCGCTCAGCCTGCGACTGTTCTCACCCTGAACACCTAGCCTGGTTCTCTGTCACCAATTCTGGTCATTCCCTGTCCAGTTCCCCAGGAGCAGACTTATCACAAAATAGCCTGTCATTGCCTCGGCAGTGGACTGGGCATACAAATGGGCGAAGTGTCTGTCCTGCCCTGGCATTGCTCACCACTGAGGGGAGATGGCCACGAATCAGGACAGTAAGAGGGCACCGTGGTGTAGCGCCACAGGGCAAAGGGTGTGGGGGAAGGAGCCCTCGTGGCCCTGGGAGGGCATGGAGCGTGTGTATGTGGGGGAGGGTCATAGAAGCCACCAGCTTGAGCTGAGACCTGAAGCTTACATAGGAGTTTTCTAGAGATGGGGTGGCAGTGTAAATTTTCAGGGAGCCCATGATGTAGCTGATGACAAGGGGATAAGTGGTGTCCCGTGTTCAGGGACCTAGATATTATTGTTGTTTTTACTGCTGGGATGCAGGTCGAGGAGGGGCAGCAGCCTGCTAGAGGTGAACCCAGCAGCCAAGGTGGAGTGTGAAGTCCTGTGGCCCAGCCTCTGGGCCCTGCCAGGACCCTGCCTGGTGTTCCTCTGTTGTGCAGGGGCCTGGCCCAACTCCTCAGGCCTGTGCCTTGCAGCTGTGCCAGGCCACCTCCCTGGACCTCTGTGAATCACCTCACCTCAGATGGGGCCGAAGCTGCTCTTTGCCTGCCTGGCAGCCCACCACCCCGTGTCCTGCTGCTGGTCCACCTGCCCTGGTCCAGAGAATTCCCCAGTCTTCGGGCTTCTGCAGAAAGAAACACTAATTTCTGGTTACTAAAATGTTTCCCTGGAATCTGGCCTGCCTCCTCTCCTTCCTGCTTCCCAGTGAGGTCTAGACTCACCTTTTTTTCCTCACCTGCTTTGGAAGTGGGGTCAGTGGAGGTGCTACACTTGCACATTCTTACCTCATAGATCTAGAGGACAGGGCAATTCTATGATGTCCTTGCAATTCTAAGTTTCACAGGAGCCTTGCTTTGGTGACAGCTGCAGGGAGCACGTTTTGGAGGATGTGTGACTGGAGGTGGCAGACGTCAGCTCACATTCGGCTGGAGGCCGTTTCTCCATTTCAGATTTTAGATTTCGACTCTGTTACTCTCCAGTTGGTTGTATTTTCTGCAAGGTCTGTAAGGAAGGTCCCAATCTGAGGAATCAGAAGATATCTAAGACTTTAGAAAGTGAGTGAATTGAAACCCTTATACATCGCTGGTGGGGATATAAAATTTGGTGCCGTTGCTGAGGAAAGCATATTGGCAGTTCCTCAAAACATGTTAAACATTTGATGAAGCAGTTTCACTCCTAGCTATACACCCAAGAGAAACGAAACCATATGTTCACACAAAGACTTGTACACAAATTTCATAGCAGCCAAATATTCATCATTGCCAAAAAGTGGAAACAACCTAATCTCCATTGACTGATGAATGGATAGACAAGTACAGGATCGCGGTACGGCAGAATATCATTCAGCCATAAACCAGGAAGGCAGTACAGACACGCACTGTAACGTGGATGGCCTTGAAAGCATCATACGAAGTGAATGAAGCCAGACACAAAAGACCACATATTATGTGATTTTATTTCTATCTTTCTTTCTTTTTCTTTTTTTTTTTTAGGTAGGCTCCACACTGTGGAGCCCAATGTGGGGCTTGAACGCACAACCATGAGATCAAGATCCATGTTGATATCAAGAGTCAGGCACTTACCTGACTGAGCCACCCAGGTGCTCCATGATGTCATTCGTATGAAATCGTCAGAATAGGCAACTCTACAGACAGTAAGTAGATCAGCGGCTACCAGGGTTTGGGAGGAGGGGCGAATGGGGAGTGACTGTGTAATGGGTATGGTTTCCTTGGGGCTGATGAACACATCCTGGAAGTAGACAGTAGTGATGGTTACACAATCTTGTGAAAAGAAAAACCATGAAATTGCATACTTTAAAAATGGTTAAATGGTGAATTTTATGTTATATGAATTCTATCTCAAAAAAAAAAAAGTAAGTGAAGTCAGCTTTCGGTTTCCTATGTGTGTAGAGGTCCCTGGTGAGGCAGTGGTGTTTCTGACGTCCTTATATCCTGGCTCGTACAGATCCTGAAGCCTGGCGGGCCTGAATCCACCTCAGGATTCAGAATAGGACAAAATGCAAGATCGGCCTCTCTCTGATCCCAGGAGCAGGTGATAATTTCTCCCCTGTGACAGCATGGGGACAGATATTAACATTTTTATATTTCATCTATTATTCTGAGGGACTTTGATGTCTACACTCGGTTTGCCCCTTTGCCCTAGAGGCCCAGGACTTGTCCCAGGCAGGGTTCCAGGCCTCTCATGAGGAGGGGCATCTTTCCTCTTTCACCTTCCATGTCCATGGTCTCTCTGCACAGTCTGTCCCCCACAAGGAGGGCACCATTCACAGACTCACACTTTGCACGGACATTTGTTTAGACTTTTGTGTCAAGTTCTGTCCTGGGCCTGAGGATCCAAAGATGAATAAGACCAAGTCCTTGCTCTCAAGGAACCAGTGAGGGAGGCAGAAAGGTGGCTGAGCAACACTGGTGTGATAGAGGACATGCATGAGGTGATGGGAGGGAGGGCCCAAGGGGAGACACGTGCACAGGGCCTGCAGGGACAAGCAAGAGTTCATCAGGGAGACAAGGCAAAGCGACAGGCTTTCCAAAGCCATGGGCGTGGGACAGGCCCTTAAACACGGAGCTAAAGAGTTGAGAATGGGGTCGGGGGTGGGTAAGTAGATGAGCAGATGAAGTGAGATGACTAGACAGGGGCAAAGCTTGGAAAGCCTGAGTTTAGAATTGATCCTGATAGTGGAGGGAAACTACTCACGGAATTTAGGAAGGGAAGTTCCATCATTAGATTTGCATTTCATGATGGGGGTACATATTGGGAGCAGAACAGGCTGGGTTGGAGAAAGAGTGGGCATTGGGGTTGGCAGGAGGCTGCTTGCAGAGTCCATGCACGAAGATGGAGCCAGACAAAGGCCATGGGCATGGAGGAAGCTGGGGCAGAACTGCCTAGGCTGAGATGCTGAGTAGCTGGGGGTGGTGCAGGAGGGTGGGGGTAGGGGAGAGCAGTTCTGGGAGGCTCCCAGACTTCTGACTTGGGTAGGAGTCATTATATGATGAGGGACCCAGAAGAGGAGCAGATTGGGAAGGCAGATGACAAGCTGAGTTTGGGGCAGGGTGAGCCTAAGAGCCTGAGACAACATCCAAGTGGAAAGGTCAAGCGGCCAGCAGGTGGAGGGTTGGCATTCAGGTTGGAAGGCTGGGTGACTTCTACCTGTGTTTCCCTGCATGCATGTCCCATTTCTTCCCAGGAGTTCAGTTTTGGGAACTGTGACCTGGAATCTGCTGGCGCCTGCTCCTGTCAAGGTTATTCTGGTTTAAACTCTTTCTCCCTGTTGGCATGTGATTTCATGCTTTTCACTTCTCCCTTTAAATGGAAATGCAGAAAATGATCTTCGCCCTCCAGTGGGGATTGAGATTTTTTTTTCCTCTCTCAGCTCTGACACCTGCTACTGTTTCACTTGCTATTAAAGGTCTGCGTGACCGGGTGGCATGCCTCAGGCAGTGCTAAATGGGTGTGTGGGAGGGCCGGGAGAAGTGTCAGGAGAGAGGTGTTAGAAAGTGACTCACGGCCCCCAGAGCAAAGACCAGAAGGCTGGGGCTGGGGAGCCAGAGTGAGGGCTTCCCAGCAAGGACCCATGGTGTGCGCCCCAGAATAAAGGGGCCACTCCTACCCTGGCATCCAAGGCTCTGCAGCTCTTTCCAGGGCTCCTTCCTACCACTCTCATCCACCTGCTGGGCACGCCATATTCTGCCTTGTCGGAGGTCACACAGCTTGTACACAATGGAACCAGAATACAAAGTCGGTCACATATGGCAGTCTGCCCTTTATCCCTCCACTACAATGCCTCTGTCTCCATGACAGATGATCCCATCAGGGTGAGAATAAAGGGCAAGCTACTTGCCCACCCAACCCAACCCTACTTGGCTCCAACCGTGAAGGACTGGAGTGGGGAGTTCCATCTGTAAGGCCAAGCCAGCAGGAGAGAGATAATGGAGTGGGGTCTTCGGTGCCTCCCCTTGCCGCCCCTCCCCTGGGAGCCTGCCAGTGCCTTGGGCTTCCCTTGGTCTTCAGCTCTGCTCAGGCTGCAGAGGGAGGTGGGAGCTACCTTCTTTCTAGTCCTGGCTTGTTTGCCAATTTATTCTCTTGCAAACAAATCCTGCCTTGTGGTATTGTTGCTGTAATGGGAAAGAGGTTCATCTATTTTCAATTCTGCACTGTGGGCAGACTTTTAAGGGATCTGTTTTCAGTTCCATATTAATCTGCTCTCTGCCACAGCTCCAAATATCTTCTGCTCATAAAAACGGGCCATTTTACTTAAGGTCTGGGGGTGGACAGGAGATAATATTTTGCTTGTTACATTTTCAAATGGGGCAAGGTTAAAGGGACTTGTCCTATCTCAAGACAATACCCAAAGGGATTTGGAAAAGATAAAAACCCAAATCCTTTACCTATGAAAATTCTTTGTTCAACAGAGCTGATAAGAAGCATTTGTACTTGGTGTGTGTGTGTGTGTGTGTGTGTGTGTGTGTGCGCGCGTGCATGGGCGTTCACACACATGTGCACATGCCCATGAAGGCTTGCACATTTCAAGCTGTTGAGGTCTCAGACTACCCCTCCTTGGTCAGCAGTACCTCCTTACTGGAGAGATGAGGAGTCTCAATGATGCTCAAGGCTTCCTTTTTATCTGGGAACACTGCAGGGCTTTGAAGGACCAAATCAAGCAGTAGGAGATCCTTTCTCCTGCTCTTGAGGCCGGCCTAGGGCACATTTTTCAACATCTTCTTTCTGTTTCCCCCAGAGAGCTCTAGGCTGAGACCCTGCTGGTTAGAAATCCTACATCACAAGGCTTTGCTGGCATTTAATCTCCCTAATCCATACAACGCCATGGCATTATCTCATGTTTAACAATGAAAACAATACATCTTGGCCTTGGCAGACAGACCAGTCAGAGGAAAGCTGTAGGAGGCCATGAGTGGGATCTTGGAATGGACCTGAGAGTTCTGAAGCCACCCACCCCACCCCGCATCTGCTGCCCTAACCATTGCTCCTCTATTCCCGTCCCTGCTGGGCTTAAGGAGGTGCAGTTCTCACCGAGAAAGGAAGATTTAAATATCCTTAATTCTCTGCCCTGAAACATCATTCATTAAAACCCTAATGTTTCCGTCTTTTTTTTAGATTGCATTTCTTGATTGATCTTCCCCCTCCTCAAATGGGAGCCTAGTGACTTGCAATTACCATTATCTGAGAGATGTGTTTGCGAACATAGCCAGGGGCTTAGATGTGCTTATTATTTGCAGAGTGTGTTTTGTGCTTTCCCAGGTTTTTCCTTGCCTACGTGATGCTATAAAATCTACGTGTAATCTTCACACTCTGGGTCTCATTTGCTTTCAGACGTCTGGGCCTTCAGATCCATGTGTGGCCTGCCCATCTACGTATTATTCATAGACACACCTGTTCTCAAGAAAGAAACCAAATAGAGATTAATTAATTAATCTTTGAATTGGAAGAGGAGGAATCACAGCTCTGGTTTTTAAACATGCTGCCCCCTCCACGCAGAAATTATTCCCAAAACGTCTCTCAAAAGCCCTCTTCTCCAGAGCAAAAGCCTGCCTCCTCTCCACAGGGGACCTCAAGAGCCCTGTTGGGGGCACCTGTGTACAGAGATACACCTCTGTTATCCCTGATGTTGCTCAGCTGTGTTCTTTGCCTGACAGGAATGGCTCAGCTGTGAGAGCAGGCCTGCATCACTAGAAAGCATTTCATTTTGATATAAAAAAATATCCAGGGGTGCCTGGATAAGCATCCAACTCGTGTTTTCAGCTCAGGTCCTGATCTCAGGGTCATGAGATTAAGCCCCTACTCCTCGAGTCATCATCTGGTTCCGCACTCAGTGGGGAGTCTGCTTGAGGATTCTCTCCCTCCCTCTCACTCTGCCCCTCCCCCCATCTAATCTAGATAAATAAATCTTTAAACAAAAAAAAAAAAACACGTCCAGAATTTAGAAGATGGAGCACATTGTATCCTGGGAGAATCTTGCAAGGCTTACATTATTGTCAGACTTTAACCTTTGCTATTACTGATTGGTTTTGTTCCTCAAATTAACTTTAAAAATATTTGAAGTAGTCTTGCAGTTGAGGATTATTCCTAATCTCTTAGTAATTCCTTTAGTGTGTGTTTGTCTTTGAGCTTCTCCCTTGCATTGGCTTGAATAACAGCTCATCCTGTGGTAGGTTTTTCTCCGAGAATGAACCAGCTGTCATTTTGTCACAGAGCAGTGTGGCAGGTGGGCATGACCTGAGGGGCAGAGAAACCCAGGAAAGGTCCTGATAGGAAGTTGAAGTTCTGAAGTTAACTAAACTACAAAGATGTTTGTGACTTTGTAACATTTTAAATGGTTGGAAGTGTAGCCCCTGGGTTTAGAACAAACTCTACCACATATTGGTTAACAGACCTGGGACAGGTTATTTAACATCTCTGAACATATGTAACCTCATCTGGACATAGAGAGAGGGAGAAAATAAAGGATTAAGTAAGATATTACATTTTAACGTCAGACACCTTCAGTAAGTGTTGGGGACTGCATTATTACTGTTGAGTTTGTAAGCCAAGATTTAAAAGCATGACACTGACTGGGAGATGGAGCACAGGATGGTTTGCGGTGAAGACAGCCATCTCCATGACAACCACAGCGCCCTCCACTTAGCAGGTTTTCTGACAGATCACCCCAGGCACCATTTTGCTTATAGCTCAAAGATTCCTTGGCCCTTCCAGGAGCTTTAAGAATGAAGATTAAGGAAGGTTTTCTTCTTTTTAGGAAAAGAATAGATTTTATTAATTTTAATTTTACAAGCAATACAGGAATATATTCTCTTTTTAAAAAATTAAACAGTCCAGAGGAGGCTGATGTCTCCTTTGCACACCATCTCCAGCCCTCATCTCCACCCCAGGGGGAGCTCACACCATCAGTCTGATGTGTCATCTTCTACACAGTTTACCATGCATCGAATGCCCACAGAAAATATATAATATTGTTTAATGTGCATGGGTGTGTTTATTATAAGTTATCACATTATGTGTCATATGACAGCTGGATTTTTGTACACACCACAATAGGTCTTGAAGATCTTTCCATGTCAGTACATAGAGTACATTTTAAAAAACTGCTATACAGATACGTGTGTGTGTGTATAAACTACACTTTATTTAGCCAATCCCATTTTGATGGTCATTTATGTTTTGCAAACAAAGCTGTCGCACACATCCTTGGACCTGCCTTCTGAGCACATGAATAATTGTTTTTCTGGGGGAGATACAGAGAAGCCGAATCACTGACATATGGTGTACGAACATTTTTCACTTTAACAGATACTGCCATATTACTCTGCAAAGTGATCATACCAGTTTACAATCCCACCTACACAGCATGGAAATCTTTTTTTTCCTTTTTCACTTTTTCCAATTTAGTAGGTAAAAAAAAAAAAGTTCCCTCATGTTCAAATTTCCATTTTTCTGATTACCAGTAAGATGGAATATTTTGGTCACACATTTTGGGGCCATTTATATTTCTTTTTTATTTATATTTTACATTTTTTATTTCATAAAAATTTTACAGTTATATTTTGCATTTATATTTTCGTGAATTAGAATTTTATATCTAGAATATTTTTCTACTGGATTATTATTTTTTTGATCTGTAGAAGTTCTTTATGTATTCTAGATACTGATCCTTTGTCGCAAGGATGTTCTCCTTTTGTTTTTTAACTTTGTTTATGGTATCTTCTGTCATACAGAAGTTCTTGGTTTTGACGTAGTCAAATTTATCAGTCTTTTATGTGTGTTTGTGCCTTGCTTAGAAATCTTTTTCTATACCAAGCCATGAAAAAAAAATCTTCCTGCATCATATTAAAATGTTTCCTCGCATCCTAGGTTGTTACTGAGAGGGGTATTCTAGGTAAGGAAGACATTATCTACGTGACAGGTGTATCTACGGTCCAGGCAGGAGGCTCAGGCCCTGACAGCTCAGAACTGTCACTCAACCCTCACAGACGACTTGAGCAAACGTAACAGTTTCCAGCAGAGGGCAGTGTCTGAGCGGGTCTGCCTCCGTATATTGGGGCCCTCAGGGGTTCCCTGACTCACCAAAGGGAACATTTTAACTGCTCTAAAATTAGCAAGTGCCAGTGAGAAGAAAATATGTCTAGTCAGGGAAAAGACCAGAGGCAAAGTCTGTTGCGAGTGTGCTACCCAGTGGGAAATAAAACAGGGCCAAGGGGAGAGTGTCCTGGTGTACTCTGTGTTATGACTGCATCTGGGGAAAGGACAGATCAAAGTTAGCCAGGATCACAGAGGGTTTTCTCCAAGGAAAGCTTTGATGTCTGCTTAAGTCTGGTCCACACACCTGAGATGAAAGCTCAAGTTTTACAGAGGAAATGTTATTTACTGGACAAACAAGAGGTAGGATGGGAACATGTGATCCCCAAAGTTACCCTTTTTGATTCCATCCATAATGCAAGCCCGGCTCCTTCAGAGGGGAAACTGAGGAAACAACAGACAGTGCTGTTCAGTCCAGCTCCCACCCCATCTCACCCCAGGTACGTCCTGGGTCTGTAAGTGTGTTCCGTTGTTTGTCTAATACTATCAATGTGGGATTAGCTGTACCATCATGAACCTGGAAGAGCTTTGGCAGTGAAATGCAAAGATTTTAATAAATCTATTGATCTACACGAATTTGCGAATCTGAGTCAGCCTCTCTCAGCTCATGTGCTGGGTTCTTTTTGTGGTTCCCGCTCATCCTTCTCTACCTCTGCCTGCCCTGCTCTGTGCTCAGGGAGGCTGCCTGTGTGGACAGAGTCACAGTCCCTTGTTCACTGGTTTCTAGTTCGGATGGACGGATGAGAAGCACCTGCAGAAAGAGAGGTTTGCGTCTTTATTCCCCAGGCTCCCTCCCTGTCGGGCTGTAGCTGGCAGCCGCTCCATTTCTTTGCAGATTCAGGGTAATCCTACAGCTCTAGGAAAGACTAACCACGCTCTCTTCTTCCCCTTTCATGCCTTGGGGTGGGAGAGCTTTCCAGACAGTCTGGGTGCTTCACTATCCTGTGTGTACTGTTTGATCCCTGCCCCAACCCCGACTATAGCAGAAACCTAAATCTACCCGGAGTCTTCACCTTGAAACAGATCAAATGTATAATTAAAATTTTATTGTAGTTTTGATACGCATTGCCACACACGCAGTCTCCAAGCCCCGTGGTGGCTGCTGCCCACACACCTTTCCAAGACACAGCATGAGTCACTGCAAACCTGCCTAAAAAACCCCAATAGCTGGGTTCATTTTCTGTAATTCTCAAGTGTTTATTTATCAAAGACCCCTTCCTCCAGGCTCACAGAAAACTCTCATTGCTATAAATACTCTTTAATTCCATTTTAAACTTTAAAGGCAAACAACCTGGAAGATGAAAGGATCACAGGAACCAATTCTGATGCCTTGATGGTTTGACTAATTCACTGAGGGATGGTCGGAGAAAGTTGCTGGGGATATACATTATTGCATTTCTAGGCAGCCTTCCCCTTCAGGAAGAGGATTGCTGTTCTGTAAGCTAAACAGTCACGATAAAAAGGCAATCCAGGGGGCGCCTGGGTAGCGCAGTTGTTAAGCGTCTGCCTTCGGCTCAGGGTGTGATCCCGGCGTTCCGGGATCGAGTCCCACATCGGGCTCCTCTGCTGGGAGCCTGCTTCTTCCTCTCCACTCCCCCTGCTGTGTTCCCTCTCTCGCTGGCTGTCTCTCTGTCACATAAATAAATAAAATTAAAAAAAAAAAAGGCAATCCAGGTAGATGAAGACATTTAGTGCCCGTCTCTCCCCCAGATACACATGACTAAGTGACCTCGTCTCCCACCCTATCCTTTCCCTTCTCCTTCCGCCTGCTGATAAAGGCGTGAGTGAACAAAGCCCAGAGGTTCCATTAGAAGGAAGGGACCCTAATCAACATGAGATCACCATGAATACCTGAGAGCAGATTGGACACCTGCTCTAATTAAACACTAAGTGAGTCTTATTCACTGCAGACTGTTCCAGTTAGATCACTTGTCCTTTCTGGGTGCACCACTTCTACCCCTGTAGCGGATCCACTCGACCTCATTCCCAATCCATCTCTCACCCCATGCGCAGCCCTTGTCTAGTGACTTAGGAGATGCCCCCGAGGCTTTTTCCTCCTCTGCCCCATGTGCTTCCATGCTCAAGATCTGTGGATTCATCTAAGTCTCCCTACTCTTCATTCTTCTCCCCACCTCTACCACCAGCACTCGGTCAGGACCCCCTGGACCAATCTACTAGCTTCACAACTGGCGTATCCTCCTGCCGTCTGCATTGCCCTCTGCATTGCCCTCTCCATGGCACAGCCAGAGGGAGGGTTACAACTTGTGATCCTATCCCTTATACCCTTCTCCTTGAAATACTTCAGAGGCTCCCCTTCGATTTTGGGATAAAGACCCAAAGCTTTATAAGCCTGCACAGCCTGGTCCCTGCCCCCCACTCTTGTGTCCTCTGATGCCGTGCCTCCCTCTGTCATGGTCTGGGTCCCTTCCTTGGGTCTTCTTTCTGAGCCTCAAACTTTCCATGTTCCATTTCAGCTCACATGCTGTGCCTTTGCCTGTAGTGTTCCCACCACCACAACACCTACTTTTGCCTAGGAGACTCCTTTAGACCCTGACTCAAACAACCCCATCCCCAGGGGAGCCTTCCCTGACCTGAGACTAGGCTGGGTCGCTGTTACACACTCCCATGCCGAGCTCACAGCCTGTAATTATACACTTAATTGAGATTGATGCCCGTTTCTTCCACTAGAATGTATGCCCTCTGAGATGGGGAGTAGTGTCTGTCTTTGTGTACCTGGCATTGTGCCTGGCATATAGGACAATCTCAAAAAAAAAAAAAAAAACCAATTTGCTGGAAAAATTAATGGACGCTATCATGCTCTTTCCTTTAATATCAGCTAGTGGTATTAGCACTTTCCCCGACGGAAGAAATGGAGGTCCGGGCTCTGGAGAGGAGTAGACATGGCACTGATCAGAGTCAGGGGGTAGACTAGATTGTTTTCTGACAGCCAGCAGTTCTCTGAGTTGGGGGATATTCATATCCTCTTGTCTCTTCCATCTGTGGAGATGCTCCCACAGTCTGGCTCTGTCTTATGCCAGTGTTGGTGTGTCCATGCCTGCACACACCCCCAGCCTGTGACCATAAGAGCCCCTCTGCCTCGTGGCTCCAAGCTCTTGCTTATTCTTGGGCTGGGAAAACTGGGCCTTCCATTCCCGAGCCTGCTTCTGAGCAGATACAATAAAGCACTTAAAAGCCAGTTGGTATCTTGGAACTTCTTTCCTCCTACATTATTGGCAATGCAAATGATGGCTTAAAGTACAAGCAAAAAAGGTTTTGTTCAGAAGTTTGAGTTTTCAGAACCATCCCCAGGGTAATAAAATGGGAAAGGGAAAACCAAGCACACAAGATCTTCTTCCACTCCCCGAGAGTTGGCCAAGATGGCAGCCTAAGGAGAGATGTATAAGGAGGAAGGGAGCCAGGGCTCAGAGAGGTAATTGTCTAAACTAATGGTTCTCAAACTTTAGTGTGCACTAGGGTCACTTGGAAGGGTTATTAAACACAGATGGCTGGGCCCCACCTCCAACATTCCTGATTCAGTTGGTCTAGGGTGGGGCCCTAGAACACGCATTTCTAACAAGTTTCCAGGTGAGGTTGATGCTGCAGGTCTGTGGAGACCACACCTTGAGAACCACCATGTTATGCTGCACTGCCTCCCCACATGCTCTGATTTTTATGTGTATTCCAATTATGTGGTTGTTGAAGCGTAGACTGATTAAGTAGGTTGGAGTGGAGCTTGGTAGCCATGCTGATGTGGTGAGGACCACATGCTCAGAAGCAAGGCTCAGGTAAGCCAGCCCCTTCTTGAGCCTTGGTCCTCTTTGACAGAGATCTCTTCCTTCCTTTATGCCTTCCTTAGATATCTGGGGATGTTTTGGAGGGCCTTAGAAAGAGGGGGTGCCAGGGAGTATCATTCTAAACTAAGTTTCCAAGGTCTCATCGGTGTAAACAACAGAAATCCAATGTCTGCATGCCAGGGACAGCGTTTGTCTCAGCTTCAGAAGGAAACCTGCCTTCCTTTATCCCCCTTTGCTAAAAAGACCCTTCCCCAGAGTGCTGACAGGTGTGAAGAGGAAATACAGTGTAAGAGATACACAGGCAAACCTGGGAGATATTGTGGGTTCGGTTCCCAGGCCACCACTATAAAGCAAATATTGCAATAAGGCGAATTAAATGAATTTTTTTGGTTTCCCAGTGCATATAAAATTTATGTTTATACTATAGTGTAGTCCACTAAAAATGTGCAATAACATTGCCCAAAAAACAATGTACATGCCTTAATTAAAAATACTTTATTGCTAAAAAAAACATTAACCATCATCGGAGCTTTCAGCAGGTCATTTTTACTGAACAAATATAAGTATATATGTAACAAATAGAATAATGACGAAAACTTAGAAATGCTATGAGCATTACCAAAATGTGACACAGAGACACGAAGTGACAAATGCTGTTGGAAAATGGTAGCAATAAGCTTGTTCGATGCAGGGCTGCCACAAACTTTCAATTTGTAAAAAACACAGCATCTGTGAAGTGCAATAAAGCAAAACACAGTGAAATGGGGTACGTCTGCACTGGCAGAATCATGCTGCCAGGTCAGACGGGTGGAAAGTGTCTCTCTACTGGGAGTCGGGTCTCACTGAGGCTGTAAAAAGGGTAGGGAGTCAGTGTGGAAAAGTAAGATTTTCTCCCCTTTGTGAAAGAACTGTGTGTTACAGCGTATCATTTAAAAGCAAGAGCTCTGGGCTTAGATGTTTAAATGAAATAGCATTTGTAAACTGTTTTTACCGCGGTGCTTGGCTCTTAGAGAGTGCATAATGAATGAGAGATGTTGTTATTTTTTTTAACAAGAATGAGAATGAGTAGAATGAGAATCTATAACAAGAGGGAAGCGGAAATGGGAAGCCTGGTAGCTTATAGAATAAAACAGTAGGACCGTTTAGCCATTGGGAGGTCCTGTTCTCCACCTAGCTCAGTGTCTGGCCCTCAGAGACGTTCAGTCCCTACTTGTTGGATGGAAGGAAGGAATTATACAAGTCTAGGTAAATTAGTAGTTGGGGGGATTTGGGCTTATGGAAGTTTTCCAGAGGGAAAGAATCATGGAGACACCAGAATTCTTTAAAGTGAGGGCTTCCGGGCCCTGAGTAACAAGGCTCAGTTTCTTCATTTATACAACAGGTCATACCAGTACTGTACAGGGTTATTCTGAGACACACTGGACAATGCATGCCAAAGTGCTTGGTTAATTGTCAAGCACAAATCAAGCATTAACCACTTTAATCAAGTGGGGCAACCACCTAACAGTGCTAGGGCTGTGACTTCAGTGCTGGGGCTGAGAGGAAAGGCTTCCTGTCCTCAGGCACTTGCTCTATTGGCTTTGCCTTTGGGTTTGGCTCTTGTGCGTTAGAAACATCTCTGAACTTCTTCATATTATTTGCTAAATGGGATAGGAACGTCTTCAGAAGGCCTGAGTCCAGGTGGGTGAGCAGGGAAAGCCAGGTGAGAAGTAGGAAGGGCCCACATTGTGGGTAAGAGAGGGTGCCCCGAGCCTGGCTGACTGGCGCGCAGCAGAGCTGCTCAAACCTCCCTCCCTCTTCTCCACAGCCTCCTGCACCTCATTTATTGTTAATGCTGTTTCCGTTGGCTCCTTTGCAAATAGCCTGAGTAAAACATCAGAGCGGGGAGGGGGATAGTGCTCGCGGTCTTCCACGACTGCCTCCCCCACGTTCCTTCCCACCTTCCTTTCCCTCAGGTTCCTTCTCCCTTCATTACTCTGATTAACAGTGGTGATCTAATTGGCTTGTCCTGAAACCGCCAAATAGGACTCACGGGCTCTTGCGGGGACAGTGAGGAGGACAACTCAGGCCCAGGGTTTGTGTTTGCTCTCTGTTTTCCTGGATGGTTGAAGGTAGAAAAGCCAATGCCGAATTTGCAATCTTAGAGAGGAGATCCGGGATCACGTAGCAGCTCTGCCCCCCTCCCCCCTGGAACTGCCTCAGCCCACAGGAGGATGGCAGGGGCTCAGCGTGGGGAGGACCATTCAAGCCCTGGCGGGTGGGAGGCCCTATGGCTGCTCCCGCAAGGCCCCCAATCCAATAGAAAGGCAGACCCGTGCAGGATCCTGGGACAAGGCCGATGAGGAAAAGCAGAGCCAAGAAGGCATAGGCTGAGCATAAGTCTCAACCGGCACACCCAGCTGCACAGGGAACACGGTTTCTGTTACTTCTTGTAGCTTAATTACTGCTGCTTCTGATTCTTACAGCAACCGCGTCCTTGGTTTTTTCCGATAGCTTTCTCACTAAAAAGTGCATCCCTTAAAACACTGTCAGGTAAACTTGCCCACTTCTAAAATGTTGTATGACTTTAAAATCATTTTTAACCTACAAGTTCCACACAGACTCCCTCTTATTTTTTATAAATTTTCTGTTTGAGAACCTGAGCCTTTTAACCTGTCAAGTTTCCCACAGTCTGGATTTTGCTGATTGCATCTTCAAGGAACAGTTCAATATGTTCCGATGAGCACTGTATTTCCTGTAAATTAGTAGCGGGATCCAAAGGCTTGATTAGGCTTAAGTTTGATCTCTTCGGTGGGATTATAGATGCGGTGCGTTTTTCATCAGAAGGCGCATAATGTCTGCACGTCCCCTTCATGTGATGTTAGCAGCTGTTGATGGTTAATGCCTAGATCCATTCATTCACTGGGGTGGCAAAATGGTGATGTTCTATCATTTCTTTGTCATTTCTTGTTGGCATACTCCCACCAAGAGATGTTTCCTCTCATCTACAATTTGGTTATCCAGTGCTGTAGTTCACAAAGGAAATGCAAGACAAATGCTTGATTCTTTATCTTTGTGTATCAGCTTTTAAGATAATGAATAAATGCTTCTCATCCTTCAGTAGTGATCAATTAGGTTTTTTCAGATATCATTAAGAACCTGTGGCTTTAAACATATTTGATGGATTTAAATACATTTATACGATTATTATCCTTATTTACATATAAATTGTCCCATCTTTGGCAGTGAGAGCTTCTTCAGTTGGCTCCTGAGTCCTGTGGGCATGGCCCTGGTATCTTTGATACCTTCCCTGCTATCGGGGGTGACAAGGCTCATCGACACCAGACCCAGACCTGAAACCAGCCCTTCCTCCAAGAAGCCCTGATTTCTTTTTAGTGGGATGTGATGCCGGGGATGCTCGTTGCTAATTTGCTACAATATTAGTCATTGTTTTTAGTCCTTTCAGTGGACAGACTTAAGGAGTTAATAGGGGAAAAATCTATATACAGTCAGTTCTGCTATAATGCTTGTTCTGAAAATGTAAACTTGTTCAAACACGATTGGTATATTAAAGAACGACTTGAGCCTAACACAAATTTTGCATTTGGCTGTGGGAGATTTCATACAGAAGAAATATTAGGTGAAGGCAGAAAACTGCACCCAGCTGATCTGAGCTGCTTAAGAAGACACAAAACAGTGAAAAAAATTCAGGCATCATCTTTCCAAAAACCAAAGAGAAAGCCCATCTATCTACAAAGACCTTAAACCCAAACTGCCAAACCCTGCCGAAGTGGCACCTTTTGCTGCCATGCATGAGTGGCTGGTTTGGTGGTTTCTAATATCTACAGTTCCCAGAGTTTTCAGCTGTCAGGTGAAGCTACAAGTGCAGACAAGAAAGCAGCAAACAGAACTTCCAGCAATGACACAGACACTAACCGAAGATGCTATGCACTGGGTAACATTTTCGGTGGTGATGAAACAGGTATCTATTATAAGTGCGTGTCTCAGAGGGCCTCCATCTCAAAGGCAGAAAACCATGTCCCAGGATTTAAGGCTATAAAACATCTCGTATCTCGGGTGTTCAGCGCCAGTGCCCAGCAGAGGATAATGAGCTAGCTGCCCACAGCAGGTTTTCCAACTTTCTACCCAATTTCAAGTAAGTTTCCTTCCATTGCTTCACAATAACTAACAAGCCCACTTCCACAAGCAATCTTCAGGTCCTTTCCAAGGCAAAGTGCCATATTTATTGTCATATTTATGTATTTCTTACCCACTTAACATGTATAGAATTGTGCTAAGTGTCTATCTTTTTTTAAAAAAAATTGTCATCTATGAGGTTTTTGAGTGTTGTGCCCTTAGTCCTATTTTTGCTATAAGGCTCATGGTTTTTAGGGAATGGTTTTCCATCCGGTAATTCCTCAGAGCACATATGTCACGTTCGACATGCACACACCTCATGAGTTCATACTGACACTTCCAATTCTACTTCAGCACTGTAAGATTTTTACTTACTTAACCTCATCTGGAGTACATCTGTATCTCACTTCTTCCATGCCGACGTCCTTGTTCTCAAGGATGTAGGGGATGATAGAATATTCCATAATTACTCATTTGCTTTATCCCCTCTCTCACACACAAACAGCCTCAGAATAACGGTACAAAAATTGCCACAACCTATGTAATTACAGAGAAGTCTCCCAAGAAAAGTTCTGACTGGTCACTTTCAAGGATTGGCAGTGGAAAGACTGCTCTGGGGCCCCGCAAGACCTTATCCCGACCCCCTTGCACTCACCACTATTGGGTTGAGTAAACCCCCTCCTACATTCACCTGCTGTTCTCAAGCTGGTCTGCTGGACTTCCATCAGATTCCCTCCCCTCTGTCAGCTTCCTCTGATACACCTGCTAATACCTGGCAGATCTTGAAGATATTGGTGGTTTGCCCTGCCTACTTGTGTTTTTGGGGTTTGTGGGTATATCTTGTCACTTCAACTTGTTGTAAATGTTGTCCATAGCTGTTTAATTTTATGCTATCCAGCTGCTTCATCTGTCTTCATGTGGAAATTCTGGGAGGTTTAAAAACCATGTCACTGTCACTGCTATCGTCCCAGAATCCCTCATTTGATAACCATTTTTTCATAGTTGGTCTTTGAATATTGACATTGATTTTTTTACATATATACAGATGTTTTAAATTTTTATTTAGTCAAATCTTTTTGATCTTCCCCTATTATTTTTATGTTTAAAAAGTCATTTGCCATATAAATGTTACATGAAAATCTTTTCACAATTTCTTATGATATTTTAAGTTTCATTGTGTATTTATACTTCTCTCATCTATCTCACTCATTTTTAAAAATGTTTTATTTACTTATTTGGCAGAGAGAGAGAGAGGGAGAGCAAGTGAGCACAAGCAGGGGGAGCAGCAGAGGGAGAGGGAGAAGCAGGCTCCCTGCTCAGCTTCCCTGGGATCACGACCTGAGCCAAAGGCAGATGCTTAACCGACTGAGCCACCCAGGTGCCTCTATCTCACTCATTTGAAATTATTTTACGAAATATTGTGGGAGGAATAGCTAAATTAATTCTTTTCCTCCTCCAACATCAAATTTCTCCAAATGATTTGTTGAATTTATAGTTCTTCCTTTATTATAGATCAATTATAAATATCAAGGTCTATATCTAGGTTATATCATCTTAATATGTCTATTTTTGTAATTGTACCAAAATGCTTATTTGTTTTCTTTATTTAATTTATTTCAACTTAATAGTATATTTTAATGTCTAGGGCATGTCCCTCCTCACTACTTTTATTTTATTAAAAAATCAAGAAGCTTATTTGCTTTCATCCACATTATTTCTTAATGAAGTCCAGCAAAGGGCAAGTCTAAAGTTAATTTTTTGGGCAGCCCTTTGGGTCTCTGACAATTTCCATACTTAAAACGTAATCATGTCTACTCTTCCAAATGTTGTGTGACATCCTAAGAGGTACTTGTCCATGGTTGCATCGTTGCATCTCAGGATCGGCTGGCAAGGCTCATGATAGCTTACTCAAGGCTGGGCAAAGAAGTGTTGGGGAAGGCTTAGGCCTGACATTAGACCTGCTTAGTAGAGTGGTAAGAGAGCCATTGAGCTGGGGGATGCCATCTGCAAGTCAGGATTCAACCAGGCAGACAGGCTTCTTGTGCCAAGAGATTTAACCTTTCCAGTTGTGATTCAGGAAGGTACTCAATGTTGGTAGGTCCAAGATAGAGAAGAAGTTCTACCCACAGGTAACAAGGACCCAGCCCCAAGCTTCGGTTCAGAGCAAATACTTCTTTTAACCAGTAACACGTATTTGTTAAGAGCTGAGTGGAGTTAGGACTGTGGTATGAAGCCATGGAACAGAACAAAGCTAACGGAATCACAAGAATGCTAATCCATGATCTTGATCTCTCAAGGTTGCTGAAACCGAGGGCCTTTCACAACCACAAGCCAGCAGTAACGATACAACACATTGGCATTCTAGATTTGATTTGTTTCTAAACGTGCCTTTCAGCTCCGACCTTGTGAGGTGAGGCCTGGCAGTTTATCAATGCCTTCTCCTGTCTTTCTGAGACAAAACCAAAACCAAAACCAAAACTAATATGCCCAATAAGTGGAGTGTAAGGACTCCCATCTTGTAAATAAACTTGGAAAAATGTTCTGGAATATCTTCTATAAAACATCAGCCCAGAGCCTCAGTTGAGATTCAGTAGATTTTATTTTATGTGCAGCCTGTGGTTTAAAGGGACAGGAGTCAGATAGTAAACCTCAGCCTTCGGGAAGATGCAGAGATGGTAGATAGGAACAGGCAGCTATGTCTGTTGGCAGTGAATCCTCTAGTGACGCAGGCCTATCCATCTTTCCCGGTGCTTTTCCCTTGGTTCCAGCAGTCAGAACCTTCAGTGCATCTGCAGGAAAGCATATTAACTGGTTCTCTTAGCTTAATCAAACTTAGAGATTTGAGACCTTGTAAGGATGACCGCTTCCCTCTCCCTCATTTTGCAGCCCAGAGAGGAGGCCCGAAGGCCTGGGGAGGAGGAGGGACGTGCCCAGGGAACTTGTCTGCAGAGAAGCCAGACCTGCCAGCACATCGCTGCAAGGTGGCAGGTGCTTTCAGTTTTCACCCTTCTCATTTGACAGACAGACCAAAGGAAGCCAACAATAGGACACTTTCAGACCAATTACCAAGGGACGTTCTGGGAATCCTACCGGTAAGAAAAGCATCAGGCCAGCCTTCTTTAGAAGGACTCTCTTTAGAAGGACCAGAGCTTATGAGTGCTCATTTTTATATAAACTGCTCATAAAGCTATCTCAGAAGGTACAGCCTTATAAACACCCACAAATAGAACAAATAAACAGTGCATTTTAATGACCTAAAGAAAACAATAAGGAATTATATTTAGCTAGGAGGGCTGCCATAACACTGTAAGTAAAGTCAATACATTGCTGAGTCCATGAATTAATTAGTGTTTAAATAATAGAAATGACTGTCAATTACAAAACATTACCTCAAATTACTTGCTGTGCAAACAGCTTCTTTTGCTATTATTAATAATTCTAGCTACTGATTTTCTGTAATTGCCAGGCACAGTCTTCCTTTGGGTGAACAGGAGAGCAGAGTTGGACTGCAGAGTCAAGTTCCCACTCACACCATTAAAAGTCAGTTGGTGCCCCCCCCCCCGCCGTCCCCTTCTGCTGACCCTTTAATACTGGCTTGCTTCTCAGCCCCCATTCCCTGTTGTCTGCGAAACCTGAGAGGCAGTCACTTGGTATTTGCTCCATATGGTCGGAACTAGCTTTAATATTAAAATCAAACATCCAAGAAAATGCCTGAGGCAACATTTTCTGTTTCTGAGCGTGGCTTGCTCGATGAAATCACTCCACTTTGTGTGAGCAGCTCAGTAACGGTGGAGGGCAGATCTGGCTGGGTAGTGGATGACAGGGAGCGCTGTGATTTATTAGAGGGTCTGGGCTTGTGGTTTAGAGGATCAGAGTTCAGGCCCCTACTCTTCAGTAACCTCAATGTGGGATTTGGGACAAGTTAGTTAACCAATTCTGAGGTTTCATTCTCCTCATTAGGAGAAGTAGACTGTGCTCCTTGTCATCCGTTTCACAAGGAAATGAATGAGGATTATGGCTGGTGTTTAAACCCTGAATAAGGCATATGATAAATGAAGAAAATCTTTGCTCTCCTTTTTCCATTTAAAATAGCCATGCATTAATTCTTGGGCTGATTCTGATGGGGTCAACCACCTGTGTGCATAGAGCCCGAGGAACAAAGGTGCAGGCCCTGGTGTTCCCTGCCCTCCCTGTGCCCTGTGAAACTCACATACAACATCAGGTCCTGCCCCATCGAGAGCGGGCACTTCCCGAGAGCTCCTGGTGGGCAAGCACCGTCCTCAGACGTTACATGGATTTTTCTCATCCAGTCCCCCCAGCAACCCTGTGAGGCAAGTCATCTTTGTGCACTTGCTACAAAGAAAGAGACAGAGACACAACAAGAGTATGGCCACAGAGATAGCAAATGACAGAGCCAGGATATCAACCCAGAAGGACCCTCCCACCCTGCTAAAACATCAAATATACAACTATTCTCAGAGGGGGCTTCAGCCCTCCACTCCTGCCTTCTTTCCTATTTAGCAACCAGGGTCTAACAACTTAGGAGGCAAATGTCTCACATCGAAGGGGCCTTCCAAGCAGAAGCCCCTGCTTCCCCAAGGAAGCTCTTCCCAGCGCTCTCGCTCTCGTGGCACCCTGGGCCCACCCTGTTCTGGCTCTCAGCTCGAGGACCCCATGTGACTGGGAGCTTCTAGAGGACAGAGACAATTCAATGTTGGGTCCACAGGCCCTCACCCAAGTTCTGCCTCTTGTAGGTAAATGATTGTATAACAAATAAGTCTTTCTCTCTCATATCCCCCCCAAATTATGCACACGAGGACTCACAACCTTCAGCCCCCAAAGTCCCAGAATGCCGCTCCAGAACCCTCTGACCAATGGCAGTGTCCACACCTGCCCTCCAAGATGGCTACACAGGTGGCGGTGGGAGAGAATGGCGGCTTGGCTCTAATTCTTCAGCACTGGCTTCCACTGTGGTGTGCAGTTTCTGGTACCTTTTAACCCATTCCCCTTTGCACTTTCCTCCCCCAGGATGCTTGATGTCTTTTTCCAGACCCTTCCCCCCAGGGGGCTGGATGGCATAGGCAACAGATGGGAGTCCCTAAGAGCAACAGGATACTTCTCTCCTCCTCAGTCACATGCTTATCCACTGCCTGCGAGCTGCCACCACCCTGCTAACCACACCACCCTATCCTAAAAGGTGACTGAAATAAAGCAGGAAATATAAAGCAGAAAACCCATATTCTTTGGCTGATCAGTCTCTGTAATAAATGCTACAAGGTGGAACAGAAATAAATTTATGAACTATCCAAGCTGCTATTCCTTGATTTCAGAGTAATCCAATCATGGGGAAATGTCAGTTCCAATTGAAGAGGAAAACAAACTTCATATGTCTGGCATTCCCCAGCCTGAGCGATCGCTGAGGTCATAAATGCTGTGATTGTTTGAGAGCCCCAGCAAATCCTGTGCTGGGCACTGTGGCCACGTGTGTTTGTGCAAGCGCTGTGCAAACCTTTCACTCCTCAACACGCACACGCTCTCACCTCCTCTCCGGCGCGTCCTCCCACCCTCCCTTGGAGGGGTGTTGATATTTCAGCCCACAGTGGGTCTCTAGAACTCAGACTCCAGAACACAAGGGGAAAGAACCCACTATGCTGTTGAAGCCAGGTGCTGCCATGGGTCCTGACGGCAGAAGGCAGACTGGATCGATTAGAAGCCTCCAAGGCATTCAGAAAATTCACTCCAATCAATGGGAAATGAGTCAGAGGAACTGCGGGCAGCCCTGGCGCCTATCAGACTAGGCTTCTCGTGGACTTGTCAGGGTTGCCAAGGCCTCTGGATAGAGTGGCATGGATCACTGGTGACCCGTGGCAGGAAAAGCCAAGGTCTGCTCCAAAGCACCACTCAACCAGAGGTACCAGGAAAGGACAATGACTCAAAATGCCCTGAATCTTGCTTTTGCTCACTTTCTGAACATCTCAGTGAATCTCACTATCTGATCTTGGGGTTTGGGCTTTGTTGACTCATCTACCATGGGATTGTCTGAAATTTCTTGGACAAAAATCTCTTTCCTTTCTTTGTAAATTAGGTAGATTCTTTGTGGTTCCTTATAAATTCTTTGCCTCTTTCCTCACCGGTTTTCTGCACAATAGACCATACCCTCCTTTTTTAAAGCCTTCTGACTCTTTGCTCCCAGACAGTACCATCCCTGGGTATTTCTCCTTCTCTTTGGCTACTTTTCCTTCGTCTTCTTTGAAGACTCTTGTTCTTTTGTCCTTGAATGCAGTTTCTCAGGATTCTGTCTTTCACATTTTTGCTCTACACTTTCTCCCTAAGGGTCTCTGTCCAGACCCGTGGCTTCGGTGACCACCTGTATGTTCACTTATGGCCCAGCTGAGACTTTTCCCAAGCTTTAGACCCATGTCTACTGGATCTCTCCCCTTGGACATCTCACAGGTGCCTCAAATTCAATGTAACTAAACATATCATCTCCGTGCTGTGTTCCCCATCTCAGTTAATAATTACCCAAGGAAGAACCCCAGGGGACTTGCAAAAGTAACTCCTCTCTATACCTACCATGTCATAGCAATTCTGTTCTCTCATATCTTTTGATTCTGTTTTTCTCCATCCCCATCTTCATCATCTTGGTTCAGGTGACCATAGCTTTCTCTTTACAGCTACAGGAGTCTCCTAATACACCATTCTGGTTTTAGTGTGGCCCTCTCTTAGTTAGCAGTCATCATAATAATGCTGCATATTGAAGAATCTCAACATCCCATAAAGACAAAACAAAAACATTAATTTCTCTCTTATGAGTTTGTGGGGCAGCCAAGCCAGCTTTGCCGTAGGGGCAGCAGCTGGAGTGGTTCTGCTCCACTTGTCTCCCCTCATCCTCCTGGCCCCAGTGAACTGGCCAGGGCATGGTCTTCTCAAGGCAAAGGCAGAGGTACAAAAGGGCAGTGGAAATACCCAAGGCCCGTTAAGGCCTGGACTTAGAAATGGCACACGGTCACTTCTGCCCAAATGCCATTGGCCAAAACAAGTCACATGGCCTGGTCCAAATTCAAAGGTGGAGAAGCACACTGCTCACTATGAGGTCATGGCAAGTGTGTGGATGCAGGGAGCAGTAAGCAATGGGGCCAACAGTGTAATCTGCCACTGGACCACTCTAATCCATTTTCCACCCTGCAGCTAGATTTCTAACTTGCAAATCTGATTATGTAACTCCTCATTGTCCTTGAGAGAGTGTGTAAATTTATGATATGACTCCAGTCCATCTCTCTTCTCACACCACCAATCACTCTGGTCCTGCCACATTGAGTTACATTTATTTTCAAAATTCACCTGAACTTTTACCTCTAAGTCTGTTCACAGCTGGTTCCTTTGCCTGGAGTACTTCCTCATCCTCTCCTCACCCCATAACTTAGTCCCCATCCCATGCATCATTTGACTAACCACATGTGTCATTCAGAAACCTCTTTAAGTGCCACCTCCTCGGGACATTCTCTATGGCCCCAAGGTAGGGCTATCCTTAGGCACATTCCTTGTTCCACGTACTTGTACCTGTAATAAGACTTAACTATCCCTATTGTAATTACACTTTTGTCCTTGAATGCAGCTTCCTCAGAATTCTGTCTTCCACATTTTTCTCTGTACTTTCTCCCTCAGCGTCTCTAATCAGACCCCTGGCTTTGGTGACCACCTGTATGTTCATTTGTGTTCCACCTGAGACCTTTCCCAAGCTCTAAACCCATGTCTACTGGATCTCTCGCCTTGGACATCTCATAAGTGCCTCAAACTCAACATATCATTTTCCCCTGTGCTCCCCATATCTTAGCTCCTATGCCAGGGATATCGTAGGTATGCAGTAAATAGCTTGTAATGGGGGCATCGGGGTGGCTTAGTCATTAAGCATCTGCCCTCAGCTCAGGTCATGATCCTGGGCTCCTGAGATCAAGCTCTGAGTCAGGCTCCCTGCTCAGAGGGGAGCCTGCTTCTCCTGCTCCCCCTTCATCCCGCTCATGCTCTCTCTCTAAGAAAACAAAAACAAAAATAAAAAAACAAAACAAAACCCAAAAACCAAAAAACAAACTTGTAATGGATGATTACCGCATCAGAATCTGTCTCTGAATACAAATTTTAATGTCTTTGTTTATTTTTAACACAAAATTAGATAAACCAAGAGTAACTCTGTATATTAGAACCATAATTGTTCTGGTCCAATTGATAAGATTAGCCTGATAAGCCTCCCAGTTCTAAACAAAAAACTTGCTTTGTTCTGAATGGAGATCTACCTATTTATGCGTTAGCACATTGAAAAATAAATAGCATCTGATATTTTTGAGACACACACCACTGGTTGCCAATCCAAAAGCTAGTCCCCTTCTTCTGTTTTAGCAGAGCCCCCATTCTGCTGGGAGGGGCAATGTGCTCACCCCCAGCGGGATGACTCCTGATTAGTCTAGGCCAATTATGGAATCCCATTCCTCTTTGCCAAGGAATAGCTTATGAGTGGGCATGTGACCTAACAGGCCAGTGAGATCTGAGGTGAAGTCTACTGGCCACTCATGGGAAAGTTTTCACAACTGATGAAAGAGAGAGCAGGAGGAGGAAAAGGGTCCTCCTCCTCAGGCTCACCCCTTGTGCTTGGAATGATGTTTTGTAAGGACATGGCTCTTGGAACTGTGGCAGCCATCTTACCATCACGAGGGGAGATGTGACTGATGTCCTGAGAAAGTCAGAGCAGGAAGATGAGAGAGTTTACATCTCTGCTGACCCTCAGCGGCTGCCCCCATGTTGGAGCCACCTACCTCTGAGTTTTCTGTCACATGAAATAATTAACTGTCTTTATTGCTTAAGCCACTCGTCTGTGGTTATTCTGCTATTTGCAGCTGAATAATTCCTGACACAAATAGCTTTGAAATTTACCCCAGAATACCCCAAATTTGTTATTAGCAAATATCAGAGACTTCCCATCACTCCAGTCTGTTATTTCACATAGTTTTCTTCAGGCCTGCAGTGTTGTCACAGCTGGCTTTTATTGACTGTGGTGGCTGATAGGCTAGAGAACGGGACTCACTGGCATGATGATTCTACCACTCCTTTTGTTTATTAATCCGTGTTCCAATCCTCACAGCTTTCTTACTGTGTTCCCCGAATCCTCAGAGGAACTGGCAGGTGTGGAGCTACAACCTCTTCACCTGTGTTTTGAAACTCGTCCTAGGGATAATTTAGCAGAGTGGTAGAGAGTAATGCAGGTGCCACGAAGTAGTTCATGTGTCTAGTCCTCGGAACCTGTGTGTATTTGCATGGCAAAATGGACTTTACAGGTGTGATTAATGTAAGGTGCTGAGTTGGGAAGATTATCCTGGATTATCTGAGTGGACTTCCATATAATCACAAGAATCCTTGAGAGTGGAAGGGGGAAACAAGAAGAGCATGAGAGGGAAATGTGACTATGGCAGAATGAGCAGAAATGAAGGAAGGGAGCGTGAGCCCAGGAGTGCAGGCAGCCTCTAGAAAAGAGAGGAGGCAAGGAATGGGATTCTCCCCTGGAGCTTCCAGAAGAGAACACAGCTCTTCCGACACAGTGATTTTAGCCCAGTGAGACTTGTTTTAGACGTCTGACCTTCAGAACTGTAAGATAATAAATTTGTGTTTAATTTGTGGCAATTTGTTACAGTAGCCATAATAGCTAATACAATAAATTGACCTTATTGACTGCAAAACTGAACACCTCTGGTTCAGGCAAATGGCTGGGTGCTGCCTGACTGAGGGAGGAAATGATGAAATACAAACTCAAGCCAAAGCCAGAAGGGGCGGCTGGGGTCAGTGGTGAAGTAGATGGAGTTTGCGAAGTGTCAAGTACGTAGTTATCAAGGGAAAAGGAAACCCCACCTGAGATGAAAGATATACAAGCCCACGTAGGCTTGGAGCTCTAAAGGGTCCTTTAACACTTTGGAAAGCAGGACCTTGTGTGAGGGTCCAAAGCACATCACTTATATCCTCTGAGCAGTCCTGTGTATTCTCAGTAAGACCCTCAACCGAGATTACAGGGAGAGTGTGCTCAGACTTTGACCCACGGGAAAGATACCAGCCTTTTCTTTTGTAAATGGCAACAAATCATGGTCACTCAGTCCACAAATATGAAGTAAGTGCCAATTCATTGCATGGCGTGAGACGCTAAGGATACAGTGTTGTACACGATAGCTATGTTCTCTGTATTCTCCCCCATCTTAGTAGGCTTGCACTGCTTTAACAAAAATACCATGGGCTGGATGGCTTAAACAATAAACATTTACTTCTCACAGTCCTGGAGGCTGGAAGTCCAAGATCAGAGTGCCACTATGGTCAGGTTATGGTGGGGGACTTCTTGACTTATAAGGACTTTGCTGTGTCCTCACATGGCAGAGCGAGAACACTGCTCTCCTCATCTTTCCTAGGGAACTTACGTCATCATGGAGGCTCCATCCCTATGACCTCATCCAAAGCTAACTATGTCCCCCAAATCCCACCTCCACATGCCATCACCCTGGGGATTAGGTCTTCAACATAAGAATTTGGGGTGGGGAGACACCAACATTCAGTTCGTAGTATACCTCTAAATTCCTCTGGGGAAGACAGACATTAAAGCAAAAGACAATGAACAAATCTGTAATACTTATGATAAGTGAGATGAAGAAGGAGACTCGGATACTAAAAAAAGAAGAGAAGAGGGAACTAAATTTAGATTGGAGGGCCAAGGGAGGTATTTTTTAGGAAACCATATGTAAACTGAGACCTGAAAGATAGGTGGGAATTTATCAGGGACCAGCTGAGGGAAGAGAGATCCAGGCCCAAGGAACATCATGTGCAAAGGCCCTGAGACAAGAAAGGAAGGGGGACGTGCTGTGGTAGTTGTATAGTATAGAAAGGAGAATAGGGCACAAGAGGACCTGGCGCCTTTTAAAAGCCTTGGGGGGTTTCAGGCTAAGGTTGTTCTGTCTTCCCTTTGTCAAGCTTTCTGTGGCATGAACCATGAGTACCCACGGACTGAAGAAACACCAGTATAACTCAAGCTCCATGGTCCCAAGCAGCCTGCGGCTGTCTTCTCTCTGGAGGGTGCAGAGTGAGGCAGAGGTGAGGGCATCATTTCTGTCCATCTTTCTTTCTGGCCCAGCTTCTTTGCTGTGACCTCTGGACATTTTCTAAATTAGAATCATTACCTATATGGGGAGCCTGCAATGCAAATCAAATGAGAGGCTGCGGCAATTTAATGAAGGCCAGTGACCCCGCGATCTAATGGAGAGAAACAGCTCTGGTAGAGAGAGAGGATGCCACCGCATCGCATACCGCTTGGAGCAGGGAAGGAGTTGAATTCAGGATTTTTATTGTGCTCTGCAAGGCAGGTAAAATTGATTTTTTCCATTCATACCTTGTTCATCTCTATTTACATAGATACCTATGTATCTATGTCCATTTATATCTATATATCTACTTACGTATTATGTCTATACATCACCTATCTGTATCTAAATCCATACATGTGTGTGTGGCAAGGGGAGGCATATAATATTTATATGTCTCAGGTAGGCAAAGGACTCTTCTTATAAGGCCCAGTTAATCATGTTTTCCCCATTCTCATCCGAGCATCAGATGATGAGGTCTTAATGGTCAGAAGATCCTCCAAAGGAAATACGGAAGAATACACTTTGGAATGGCTGAGCAAAGTGTGGACATTCAAACTAAGGTAAGGAATTAAACAGACAGATAATACAAAATTAAAAAACCATTTTGTCCTTTTATGTGTAATGAAATATAAACATCTTATGTGGATATACACTTAAACTTTGATAGTTGCACACTACATAAAGCTAATTTATTCATTTAAAAATCAGGTATTGAATGCCTGACATGTGCCAGGAACTATTCTATGAATAGATTTGGATTTTCTCAAACTTGTATGTGTGAAAATCATAGGTAGTTTCTGAATATCACTTAATTCCAACTTTTGTGACAGTTTGAGAAAGTGCTTTCAATATAACTGGGAGACCATCATCCTCAAAATCTATTTTAATGGGTTTTCAATTTAGGAACTCAGATTCCATGCTAGTAGCCTCTGTTTTTGTGTTCCCCCCCAATGTAGTGAGGTTTCAGATTCTTGTTTTCTGGTATTTCATTCGTTCAAGGAATGCTAGTGAGTGTGCCCACGAGGAGCCTGGCTAGAGTGGTGAAGACGTCAAGGGTGCAGCTGTCAGTGAGCCGACAATAGACTAGGGGAATCGGGAATCAGTTTCCGCCATTGAACAATTTCAAGAAAAGCTTGGAGGCCCAGAACCGGAAAACTACTGACACAGGGTAAGTCAACTAAGCTTGTATTTTCTCAGCTCATCCAGTTTCGCTGGTCGCATTTGTTGGTTAATTTTCATGAAAATTCAGCCCTGGCTTTTATTCTCAATAAGCTAATAGATTTTATTTTTATATCCTTTTATCCTGGCACATAATTCTTTATGTTCATAGATCAATATTAGGGGGAAATTTCTTTGCCAAGTAATGATCCATGTAGTCATAAAAAAAGGGAAATTTTTCAAAGTTTTTCAGAGCCAAAAAGAATTATTGCAGATACAAGTGGGTCTATAACTGTGTTGTCCAAATGTCCCACCAAATTTATTAGCCATTTTCAGGTCTTTCATGATTGAGAGTGAACCTTTTGGTGATTGAAGCCAGAAAATAATCTGTTGACTATTAGAAGTATCTTAGATACTATATCATCTAATTCAGACACTTAGGAATGAGGAGACTGAGGCCAGGCTTATTGACATCGCCCACCCATCCAAAATCTTCTAGGTCACCGTCATTGATTTCATAAATTACACGCAGGATTCTTGCTTAACTGCTTGCTAGACCCTTCCCACCAGTCTAAAATTGCTTCTTGAGAAAGACTGAGGGTGAAAGAGTTAATTTGCTTCAGATGATGTGGTCATGATAGAATTTAGACTAGAACTCAAGACCAGGACTAATTTTCACATAACCAAAACGCATTCGTAAAATGGGGTAACAGTTCTTCCTCTGCTGCATTGTTATGAGGATTAAACAGGATGAACTATGTGAAATCAGTATATTCACTTTTCACATGTAATTTGTCTAATCTAAAAGGTGAGTTTTTCTGGGGCACCTGGGTGGCTCAGTCAATTAAGCATCCAACTCTTGATTTCGGCTCAGGTTATGATCTCAGGGTTGTGAGATTGAGCCCCACGTCTAGCTCCATGCTCAGCTGGGGGTCTGCTTGGGGGGGAGGGGTTCCCTCTCTTCCTCTCCCTCCGTACCTTTCCCCCCATCTCTCTAAAATAAAAAATGAAAAATAAATCTTAAAAAAAAAAGTTGAGTTTCTCAAATCACCCAAGGGCAGCTTTATAGGACTTCAGAAAAGAACTGGAATCAGGGATTGGAATCCACCCGGGCTCTCTCTCCATGTCTCCTCTCGGGCTCTCCCTTCACATCTGTTTGATTCTTCTTTATGGGCAGACAAATCTCTTCTGCTTTCCTGATCCATAGATCATGGTCACCCAACTGACATGTGGGAGAGACTAAATCTTTCTCTGTTTCCACTGGGCATTCTCAAGGAAGAGACTTTATGTGGTCATGGTTAAGTGTGAACCAAGTAACTGGGTGTGTTGGGGGTGGGGGATAGAGTAGGGATAGCAGTCAGGTTGCCATAATTTTGGGAAATGTCAAGGAGTAGGTAGGTAGTTCTTCTCAAGAGAGAAGAAAACTCGCAAGAGGTGGAAGATATGACATGTGTCCGCCTGGTTTAGAGTTCTAAAGTTTCCTTTAACACTTTGGAAACAAGGACCTTGTACTCTGCTCACTTTTCATCCTGCTTCCACCTCTTTTTTCTTGGCTAATGCCAGTGCGAGTGTCCAGGGTGCATCACCTGCATCCATCCTGTGAGCAGTTCTCTGCGTGATTAGTAAGAACCTGACTTAGTCAACTTGGCCACTATAACAAAAACCGTAATCTAGCTGGCTTATAAACAACAGAAATTTATTTTCTACAGTTGCAGAAGCTGGAAGTCCAAAATCAGAGTACCAGCTCAGTCAGGTTCTGGTGAGGACCCTCTTCCTGGTTGCAGACTGCTGACTTCTCACTGTGTCCTCCCAAAGTGGAAAGGGGCAGGGGAGCTCTCTGAGGCCTCCTGAAGGGCACTAATCCCATTCATGAGGTTCCACCCTCATGGCCTAATCACCTCCCAAAGGCCCACCTGCAAATACCATCACATTGGTGGTTTGGATTTCAACATATGAATTTCATTCAGTCCATAACAGAACTTCAGTCCAAGTTTCAGGGTAGAGAGAGGGCTTGGACTCCAGCCCACTGGAAAGATGTCAGTCTTTCTTCTACAATAGTAGTAAATGATGGGTCATTCACTCAATAACTGTTAACTAAGTGCCAATTTACTGCATGGTGTGAGATGTTGGGGCTTCAGTGTTGCACAAAATAGTTATGGTCCTCATATTCTCCCCCTAAATTCTTTTGGAGAAGATGGACATTAAACCAAAAGACAAAAAATAGATATATAATTACGATAAATGTGATAAAGGAGGAGAAGAGGTTAGTAAGAGACAATAATAAAGGGGAATGGCTTATATTGGAGGGCAAGGGAAGGTAATTCTTAGGAAATGATATGTAAATTGAGACCTGAAACATAACTAGGAATTAATCAAGGAAAGAGTTGGAGGAAGAGACATTTAGGCCCAGCTAACAATGTGTGCAAAGGTCCTGAGGCAGGAAATGGGGGCTTTGGGCCCGCTTAGGGCACATATCATACAGGATGTGATTTCTGGAGGTGAGGAGAAATGGTACTCAGAAAAAATGGACTGGCCATTAACCTAGGAGGTGTTCCCTATTACTATTATAAAATAGTGGAGACCTGAGAGTTTTATTAGAATCTCTATCCTCACATAGGCAGATTAATTATATCATTAGCAACCTTACCCTGGGACTTTTTGGAAGCTATTGATATAAGCAGTACTATGCAAGCAGAGAGGGACATTCTATGGGCTACTGTTGGGGTCTCTACTGTGGTAGAGGAAGATGGCAGGACCCTATAGATTCTAGGACCCAGCTCTGGACTTGTCATTAGCCCGGTGGGGCAGAGGGGAGTGGTTGCCAATTTGCTTATCACGTAAGTCAACAACAGTTTGGGGTTTTGGTCTCTCACCTCTTTTCTCTTTATGAATGTGGAGCGATTTCTTTCCAAATGCCAACTATTCCTTGTGCTGGGGTGTAAGAAGAATGCTACTGGGTTAGGGTCAGGAAAATGAGGTTATCTAGTTCCTTTGTCCATTTCTCCTTCACTCAGTTTAACTCTGCAGTTTTCCAACAGGGTTCGAGAGTGAAGGAGATTGCTGGCAGAGCTATCCCAGGGTCATGGGGGAGGGTGGAAAGCAGTAGCCCATGGGCAAAATCCAGCCTGTCACCTACTTTTTGAAATAAAGTTTTATTGGAACACAGTCATGCCCACTGGTTTACCTGTTGTCAATTGCTGCTTTTTCACTTGACCAAATGGCCCACAAAGCCTAAAATATTTATTATCTGGCTCTTTAAAGAAGTTTGCTGACCTCTGGATATACCACAGGTTGTCCATAAATTATTCTGTTAATGATCATTTCACCCTAAAAAGCTAGGAACAAGAAGCAAGCAAAAGCAATGCCAATGAAATTATTTTCTTCATTTGAGAAAATTGTTCCGTACTTTAAAAGAAAATGAGGGAGGGAGGGAGAGAGAGAGAGAGAGAGAAAGGAAGGACGAAAGGCAAAAGAAGAGAAAAGGAAAGAACTGTTTCCGTCTGATCTAATTCTCTTATTTTACTAATGAGAATGTGGAAGCTCGGGGGTAACACGTCCTGCCCAGTGTAATACAGGTAGGGACCCAACCGCCCGTATCGTGAGTAGAGGACTCCCCGTGCTCAGCAGGGACTACATCAAAGTGCTACAGTTTTTTGCTCTAACCTCCATCTTGGGTGCTTATAAAAATTACATATTTTCCTTACTTGGGAAGTACAGGAGTTAATAGCATACAAACCTGCCCTTTGGATAGTCAGAGAGTTGCCTGCATCCCTGAGACATAGGCCCCTTTCACTCTTTTACCATTGCAAAAAGGAGGAGGGAGTCCTTTCAGGGACCATGCGCCGGGGGTCAGAGTTGGCAACGTGTGGGCTTGGCAAGTGTGAGCCATGACAGCATTTGATTTGCAGCTTCCTTGACTCTTCACACGTGTCTGCAAACATTAATCAGGCTTCCCAAACAGAGCTGATGGGTCTGAATAAATAATTTCGAGTACACCGAACACCAGCCATCTGAGAGAAGTCGAGTGGAGGACTATTGGAGCTTGCATTCCGCATATGCCACTCAGCTCCTCTCATCTGCCTCTGTCAGCAGCTGGGGGTGCTTAATCCACATTCTTCAGTCTCTCCCGCTTCCTCTCCATGCTGGCAAGGGTCAGACGACCTCCAGAATAGGTCTGGCCAGATAGCATGAGGCTAGACTACTTGGCAGAGAGTATCGTTTTCTCTAGAACACGTTGCAAGATGGAATCTGGGGCTGAGCTAATTCCCTCCTGGGTAGAAGGCTAGTGACCCCAGCTGGGGGCAGCCTCACCCCAGGTGAGTCCATAACTCACTGCCTTTATCCCTGCTCTGCTTCTCTGCTCTGGCTGACCTCTGCCCTCCCTCCAGCGGAGAGACCACGGCTCTGAATATTTGTCCTAGCCCCTACATCGTCACAGGCCTTTTGAACTCCCAGACGCTCGCTTGACTCTTTCAGTTTATGGTCCTTTCTGTCAGGTCATTGTTTTTTCAGATAATTTGGAAGGAAGCCCCTAGTGCTGGGCCAGAGGGCATTTGGGGCTGAGCAGCCATCCTAGCCTACTCTAAGTCACCGGCTTAGGGCTGCTCCTTTCCTGCCCCCTCCCCACGACTTCTGAGACTGGAGCCGTCCACATGGATGCTTGCGAGAGGGAGGCGGAGGAAGATGTGATCCACAAACAGGAGAATTCAGTGTGACCATGGAGGCACCAGAAGCTGGAAGAGACAAGAAACAGATTCTCCCCTAGAGCCTGTGTGGAGCAGAGCCATGCTGACGTCCGGACTGCCACCCAGTGAAACTCCTAGAACTGTGAGAAAATACATTGCTATTATTTTAAGCCACGAAGTGTGTGGTGATTTGTGGTAGTGGCCCCAGGAAACAAATGCATCCACCTCTTCTCAGAGTCAAAGCCTATCATATTCTATGGGGTCTAGCTCCTGTCAACTCCCTGACTGCCCTCCTACCCCTCTCCCCATCCTTCCCAGCTCTGGGCACACCGGTCCTTGTCCTTCAGAAAACCATGACACCACTCCCCAAGGTCTTTGCTCTGGTTGCTCCTTCGAGCTGAGGCTCGGGGACCTTCCTCACTTCTTTCAAATTTGCTCAAATAAAATCTCTCCAGGCTACACGGCTTAATGCCTCAGCCTGTTCTCCCCTTCACCACCCACTCCTGATCCTCCCCATCCTGATCTGTTTTTTTTTTCTTTTTTTCCTTTTCGCTTGCTGTGGAATTAATTAATTTATTATTTATTTATTATTCTGTTCCCCTGCTAGGATACGAGATTCTCAAGGGTAGAGCTGATCACCTGTTTTATTCTCCACTGTGTCCTAAGCTCCTAGAATAGGGCCTGACACGTGCAGACATTCAGTTAATATGTGTGGAAAGCATGAATAGATGTCCTCAGACTTCCTGTGGCAATGACATAAATTAGAGATGCCCTCTTTTCTCCCCATCTCCTACCGCCCTCCTGCCTTGGCCCTCACTATATTGGCAAAGCCAATAAACACACTAAGACACAGAATATTCAGTTCACGATCGTAGAGAACAGCTGGGTATGTTAGTGAAGGCAAAAGTTTCAACCTTTTCTTCCTCTGACCCCGGGAGCCTTTTACACACATTGATGTGCAATACTCATGACCTAACAACATTCTGATGGTTAGCCTAGAGACTTGTTTATATAGCAAGGAAACTAATTTCAGGCCACAAATCTCAGGTGTCCAAAACATCATTTTTAAATTTCTCTTCCCCGAGTCCCATTCCACATAGTAGCAGAAAACACAGTCTCACCAACTCGGGATAAATGTGGTTACCTCAGGGTTACTTCCTTAACCCACTTTCCCTGGCATGGGCTTTATGCCTAGGGGGTTAACAGAGTTTTGAGGCATCGGGAGTTGGCCGTGGAGGTGCCTGCACAAACTGTCATTTCCCAAAATGCCTATCCGTTGGGGGCCTCAGCAATTACGATTTATACAGACCCATCAAGGACATCTTCCTGTCCCAGTTAAGAGGCCAGATCTAAGAGTCACGCCTGTGCCACTCAGCCACAAGAGAGAAGAGTGGGCTGCCCCATCTTGGCTGCCCAAGCAACCAGGTGATCTGCAGATATGTCTGGAGCACCCCCATAACCCAGGTACTGGGGACAGCAGTGCGCAGGTCTGAGAGTCCCTGCCCTCAGAGATTATACTGTAGAGGGGAGCGCCAGGTCATAGGCACAAGAAACAAAATAAATAAGGAGTGATGTAGGGTACTGTGAGGAAGCCAGAGGTGGGAAGGTCTGTCGAAGACATGACATTTGAGCTGAAACAGAATGATGTGAGGGAACCAACTGTGCAAAAATCTGGAGGAATGGATTTTCAGGAGGAAGAAACAAAAGAGCAAAGTCTCCCAAACAGGGATAAGTTTGTCCTGTTTGATGGAGTAAAAGAGGATAGTGTAGCTAGAGTGTAGAGAAGGAAGAGAGATTGGAGAGAATTGCAGGAGAGATGTGGCCACAGTCACGTCAGCTGTGAAAAACTTTGGACACAAAGTTGTTTGTTGGGTGTCCTGGCTGTAGCACTCTTGTGGTTCATCTTGCACTGTCTAGAAACTATGTTGCAGCTCTGTCAGGATGTGGAATCCTGAGAGCCATGCAAGTGATTCTTGCCCGTGGAAATGCAAACTGTGTCCAACAGAGAGGCAGGTGATCATTATCCTGTAGATATTGACTAGTTTAGTATCTGTATTTGTTTCCAGCATTCTTGATGGTCTCCGTATGCGTGTGGTTTTGAATTCTCCTTTGAACTAGCTGTAACATCTTATTAGTTCCCTCATTAGTAGTGACGTGTTCATTTCATATTTGTTTAAGAGTGGAGATTTCACCTTTGATAAGGAAGTACCTTTTGGAAACCTTAACCTCCTTTCTGTTCTTCCTCCTATGACCACTTTCTCTTGTTCTCTTGTTCTGAACAATCGCATGTCTTGGAATAAGTCAGAAGCAGATGACACTCTCTTCTGTGTACAGAGGAAACAACTGGGGCTTGGAGAAATGAACACTTAACCTTGGTTTGCTCACTTCTGTTCTAGTTTGCTCACATAGGAGGGAGAGGAGTGCCACCTCTATGGGTTCTTTAGGAAATGCATTGAAGTAGTTTTGGGAATGGGAAGGGGTCTATTCCCAGAGATATAAATGTCCTGCAATGCACAAAGTAGTTGCCCAAAAGGAAGCTATGCTCCCCCAAATACCATGGCACCGCAGGGAGCATCGTTGCACTTGGGTGACATTGATCTACAGAATATTGCTCTTGCATATGGGGGCTTTAATGGCTGCCCCCAAGAATCCTGCTAGGACCCAGACAAACATTCTTTTCATTTACCAAATCACTAAATAGAAAGCAGTTTTATGGTCATATTTCCCCTCTGGCATGCAGAAATGTTTATGGCCTTCAATAAAGACTGCTCTCTATTGAGAACTGAATTGAGTATATATTGTTTTAAACTTCAGCATCCTCCAGTAAGATTTATATTCTTGTTTTGCTTAAGATTCACATTTTAATGTGGCAATAAAAACTAGTGAGATTGTCTCATTGTAAAAGATCCTATTTAGTTAATTATCAGGCCCCACGCCACAAATCACTGTATTGGGTTTCTTACACCCAGAGAAGGCTGTTATTTCTCCTCCTCACATGAGTCACATGAACATAAGTTGTACTGAAGAGCAGCGCTGAGACTAGAGGTGGTGGGGAGAGAAGAGTGGAAAGAGGTAACTTCTCTGTACAGTGAGCCCCCCCCCCCAAATGCCCACCATGCATGCATTAATTCAGGAGGCAGTGTAGTGAATGGGCAGTGTCCAGATTCTGGGGTCAGATCTTGAATGCCAGCTCTGCCACCCACCAGCTCTGTGACTTCAGGCACATTATTTAACATCTCTAAATCTCTAGTCCCATATAGGTTACAATGATGCTGTATCAACCTCCTGTCTTAGTTTTGAAAGTTAAATTAGGTAATGGATTTAAGGAGGCTGGCAAGAAAAGCAGGCAGTAAGTGTTGGATCTTCCTTTAGTAGAAGCTGACAACCTTGAGAAGCATCCAGCATAATGTGTCTGACGCTTGCCTGGGGTCATCAGAACTTCAGACAAGTATCCAGATGACTGGGAGTAGACAAGGAGACATCAGGAGTAGAGATTCAGCTGAGGGTTTGAGCAGCAAGGAGCAAGGTCTCAGGCAAGGGTCAGAGCCAAATGAGGTCAGAAGCAACACGTACTTAGAAGGGTGATAGACACACAAGTAAAGAACAAGAATGGAGCTTGTTATTAAACTGGGTAACTTCTGGGAGATTTCTGGACAAAAAGCAGGAAGCCCAGAGACTGGGGGTAGTTGACAATGGGCTGCTTCCCTTGAGAAGGAAAGTGGGGTGGGCAGGATCAAGGACTGCCAGGTGAAAACAAAACAAGTAAGTCCCTCTGCAGGGCCCTTCGGCAGAAAGCACGGTCTTCCCTTGAATAGACTTTGTTTCCCACCTTCCCCACACACAGGGCAACCAGCTGGCTCTGAGGGCAGCACTGACAATCCGCGATGCAAGCTGTGATGAATCAATGATTCAAACATCAGCTCAGGGTCAGGCAACTGTGCCCCAATGATGATCTGGAGAGCCTCAGAGATTTCAGATGGATTTTATCTCTGGTGTCAACTCTGAACGATTGGTGATGGCTGCCCGGAACATTGTCTCGAGAAATGTTTTGAAGGCCACATTTGGGAAGAATGCTGTGATTGATTATTTATGTCTGCCAAGAGCTTAGACATGATGAGGGAGGTATACTTGCTTCCTTTTAGCTGGAAGTAATGCAGCCGATTCCTCCTAGCTGATATGCAGCTGGAGCATGCCCGTAGGGTGTTGATAGAGGAACTTATTCATTCATGTATTCATTTATTCAGCATTCCCAGAATAGCCTCCATGGGCAGCGCTGCTACACTGGAGAGAAACAGGGTGTGCTGTAGGAAGAAGTTCCAGGGACTCTCAGAGCTATTTCACAGACCTAATCATGCTTTGGCACTTCATTCAGAGTCAAATCAAACAATCCCCAGTAAATAAAAATTATTATCATCCCAATTTTTCAGGCTAGAAAACTGAGGTTCATCTCAGTTTTGGTAATACCTGGTTTAATAATCCCGGCTGTAATAATTGACATATCCTCAAATGCTCAGTCTTCTGCATCTTTCACTGAAGACCTGGAAAAGGATGAGATAATGCAAGTACAAAGCCATTTGCCCTCTTTGTCATTTAACAGCATCCTTCCTGACACACTGGCCAGCCCTCCACCGAGCTCTGAGTGTTACCAAATTCAAGGAATGCGTATTCGGTGAACTGGCCCATATTTTATCTCCCTACAAAACAGCTATTTAAATATCCCTCGAGTATGCACTTTCTGAATCATTAAGGTCTCAGGGTGCATCAATTACACTAATTTGGGAAAGTGATCACATTCATGCAGGGCTGTTATTTTTAAAGAAAAGACATTTCAGTGAATTGATGGGGAACTGGTGTCCAGAGTATATAGATTTCCAGTTATCCCCTGTCATGGCAAGAGTCCATCGGTTTCCTTTAAGAAATGAAGAACACATTATGCCTGGTATTAACAGAGATCAATTTCAGTAAAGGAAGACATCCAACACAAGGGAATTGAACTGAGCTGGGAATAAATGACGTAATGTTTGAAGCAATAAGGGGTAAGTCATGCTGGGACTCCAAGTTCTTGTATAAATGATGATTAAATGGAATTTGTGTCCCCGCCTCTTGCTAAAGGGGATATTTCTTTACTGTAAAGCATAATGTATCTATTTTGGCACTGTTGGTGAAGTATGCAGTTAATAATTGGGCTTCTTGAAGATTTCAGAATTCTTTGGTCTTAACATGAAGGGAGGGCCTTATCTTTACTGCCAACTCATTTCTGCTCTTCAAACCGAAGCGACAGTCTTTTATAAGAATTTGGCTTTGGGTGTTATCTTTCAAGAAAACGGTATTCCAAACTTCAATACAGTGAATAGAGTCACACAGACACCATGAGGATAATATGGGAGACTTGGGAAATAGAATAAAGATAAACTCTCCGCTGAGATGTGAGATGCAACGAAAGAAAAGGAGATGATGAGGTGAACAGCAACAAGGCTAGTGCAGGATTTCTATCGGCTGCTCTAAAAAAAAAAAAAATTACAACACCAACTAAACTAGACTTTTTCTTTCTCTTTTGGGGTCCGTAAAAGCTATTTAATTATTTAGGTTGATTCATGTAGACGTTTAAAGCTGGAAGAGAACTCAGATATTTCAACAGATGAGAAAGTCCCGGGAGGCAGTGTGATTTACAGAGAATCCCAGTGTCCCTTTCTCCTGGCTTGTAGGCATTGCTCGGTAGCTAAATTTTCGTTTTTAAGAGGAAACCTTCATTTTAAAAAAAACATTGTTTCAATTCTTTCGATTTTGTTTTTGATGGTGGTCCTGAATTTTGAACATACACCAAAAACTAGGAGCATGATTGGACGGCAGAAATGTTAACTTGGAAGTAAGGTGAATGCTGAGATCCTGATTCCATGTCGCTGGTGGACTGGCGCTTGTGGCATTGCCAGCTCAGACACAGGGTCATGGAGGAGCCAAGATCTCACCAGGAGAAAAGAACCAAGAACCTCATTTAAAAAAAAAAAAAAAAGCCATTTCATCATTTTTTCCAGGCTAACCACAAGGTGTGTACTTTTAAGGACTTAACCCAGAATGAGGAGGTGGACTAGGAGTCAGGATTCCCAACGTCATAGAGAGATGCATCCCAGAGTTTTCCTGGACAGGAAAGGGGCTGCCATCCTGACACCTAGAATTCGAGATAGACACCAGTCATCTATCAGTCTAGTCCAGTCCCCTCACTCCTTTGTCCACCAACCACCATGGCCACACCCTGAACCAATCCACCCCCTCCCTCTCCCTTCATGCTGTCTGAAATTTGAAATTTTCACTCTTGGCCATTTCCCTATTTCTCTCACACATGTCACCAGTCTCAACTAAAAACTCTCTTCCATCCTTCAAGACCTCCAGTTCTCTGACTCTACTGGGCCTCCCAGTTCCTCAGGGCTTTCTGGCAATCCCGCCTTTTCTACCATTGTTTATCATTGATAGTCAGTTCACTAACACTCTTCCCAATACCCTCCTCTGCCTACTGAGGGTCATCCTTCCATTGATAATCAGCACCCTGATGATCCCAACTCTGGAAATCCAACTACCCACTTCCTCAAGTTCTGCTGCTTAGTGGTGCCTGTGAAAGCCTACCATGGGGCCTTCTTTATGCAATATAGATGCCAACCTCTTGGACCCTGAAACTTTTTGGTCTGGTTCCATAATGACTAATTTAATCCTTTACCACCCCCCTTAATTGCTCTACCCTGTCCCTAGTCCTAGTTTCCAACCCCTCATTTGCAACACATGGCTTGACTTCCTGTTCCCTGAGAAGGACATGGGTAGGGCGGTTCCTAAACTAACCTAAAGTTTCAGGGAGCCTGAATGACCGGAACCGGGAGGCCAGAGGGCAGTTAGACAAGTGGAGCCTGAGCCAGAGGGAAGGCAGGTGGAGCCAGAGGGAAGACAGGCCAAGCCATAGCAGAGAATGGAAAACCAAATGGATAGTTAAGGTAGGTTCCGGTGCAGGAGGTCCTGAAGCTGAGGCCGCAGGATTTGTTCAGAACCCTTTCACAAGGACCGTATCTGTGCCTCACTGGATTTCTAGTTCATTTCAAATCTCAACTAAAGACGTTAGAGCCTCCTCGGCCTGAAAGTCTTTAATTGTCCAAATCACAAATAAATTTGTTCTGAAAAGCATTTTTAGATATAGAGTAAAAGATGCTGTGTAATAAAGTTGTATTCTTCATATTGAGTTAGGCTGAGGGAACTCGTCCCTGAAATTCTGCAACTCAAATAGAGCCCCGGCTCAATTATTTTCCCATTTGTTGTCATCATCTGACTTCCCAGAAGGTAGAGAATTTTAGCCTGGGGAAGGATTTTCGGTCAGGCATCCCGCTGAAGGCATGGGGCTGTAAAGATACTGACAGATCAGGAGTATGCTTGGTTGAGTGGACCTTCTACGGGTAGTTTCACTGCCTCACCCTCTCTCTGCTTTCACTCTGCTTGTTTGGGCGATTTACAGAATCCCTAAGCAGGGTGGAAGAAACTAATGACCCAGAGCAAAGGGTATCTGCTCATTTGGCTTCTCTTGGTCATAAGATTTTGATGTCTTTTGACTCTTCCCTGATGCAGGAAGATAATCAATAGCAAGTTATTTTTTAGGCACAGTTCTTGAGAATCAATTTCTCCTTGTGGAAAAGCTCAGTGCACAGATGGGCCCCAGGGACCCTCTGGCCAATGTGAAAGGCTTTGTCCTGCATAAACATTCCTGGACAAAGTATGGTGGTTGAGCCTTTCCCTAGGCAGCCGCAGGGGCATGTGTAGTGAGAGAGGGACCAGGAAGTGGCCAAGAGAAAGCTTCTATATAGGAGAACTGCAAGATTCTATCCAACCTCTTAGCTGAATCAGCAACCCTGAAATGCCAGTTGGACCACTGGGCCTCCTTCCTTAAGAGCTAAAGTGGGGATTAGAGAATGGGTTAGTGGGCAGATGGACCTACCACCAAAGAGAAGAGCTAGTGGTCAGTGGGAAAGCTGTGGGGCAGGGCTTCTTGCCACGTGTATTTATCTAGTCGTTGACATGTTTAAGTTTCCAAAACAAAGGCAAGTCAGAAAACCCTTTGAGTGTATCTTCTTTAATAAGCCAAATGTTTGTTCTTTAAAGAGGCCTGGACAATTTATCCTGGAATAAAAGTTAACAAATTCTGTTATGTCAATAAAAATGTTTACCCATTAGGTTAATTGATTTATAATAGAAACCTTCACCCACTTCCGAAATAGGCTTAAGGGAAAACAACCAAGAGATATATGGTGGCATTTTCACTGCCTACCTTCTTTTTTTGAAGTAGGCTGAGTTCCTTGTTCAAGGTGACCCTGAGTGACCCTTCCTCCATGGCTTTAGCTCTCACTGGGTTCTGGTGACAAGCCTAGAGGTAGTAATGGCTTCCCTCTCTTCGTAGTTTTTGGGTGCTTCTTAATCTTGCCCACACCTTAGTAAGAAGGCTTTTTGTTAGAAGGTCCTCATTGAATTCTGTTTCTTGCTGGGGCTCTCCAGCATGTTGGAAAACCTATATGGTTGTAACACTTACTTAAAATAATCTCTGTTCTTGGACCAAGTATCACCAGTTTATAAAAGGAAGTAGCCCTGGTATGGGGCTTTGCACTTTTGTTCGGTGTGGTGTTTGTTCAAGCTTCTACTCATGAAGCATGCCTGGGGAAGTAGTGTAGGCATCATCAGTCCCATCTTACAGGAAAGGAAATGGACTCACTGGACTTAGGAATTTGTTCAAGCTTCATGACTAATTGGGGTTACAGTGGTCAAGATCTCAGCTCTCCAGCAGGCTCTTCTAGCCCAGATGGTTCTGACCCACCAGCAGCCAAAGGAAAATAGAGCCTTCGCTTTATTATTTACCCTTCATCAGTTTCTAAAGACTTGAGAGAAATGTTTCTGCTGAAGAGCCACCCTTAGCACAACTTCCAACTTCAAAACAACAGATCTCCTTTCAAGACCACGTGTGATCTTCTTCCCCTTTATTTCCACATCAGAGTCCCGGCTGCTTTTACAAATCATCAACCTTTTACATTAGGCACTGTTTCAAAGATCTTCCAGAGATCCTGGCTGAGAATGGCCGAGCCGGGTTTAGCAAAGGAAAAGAGCTCTCATTTAATCATTTCAAGTACGTTTCTCTGTTTCTCTGTCTTACTCTCTGCCTCTTTCCCTGTTTCTGTGTGTCCCTCTCTCTTTCCTCCTCTCTTCATGACTTTCTTTTATAAGAGGCCTCATGGGACAGGCTGATAGTCCTTTGTATGCTGAGGCACCTAGACACTAACAGTGGGAAGTCGTTGCCACCTCTAGGCCTGTGACCAGAGCCCATTAGAACTGTAATCATGGAGGCATGGCTGCTCAGCCCCTGCCAGAATTGTGGCGCTGAAGCAGAGAGGAACAAGGAAGAAAGACCCCAGTTTGTCTTTCTACTCTCACCTTCTGGTCTCCCGCTGGTGCTTCCCAATCGCCAGGACCAACTGTGGGCCAGAGGGCAAGGGAGCCTGGGTGGTGCCACCTAGAGAGGTAGCTTTTGGGCAAACAGCAAAGTAGAGATGAAAGCAACGGAAGGGGGCAGCAGGTGGGGAACAAATAGAAGAGAGCCAACATAGAGATGACTCTACCTACTAACAACAGCAGGACTTGTTAGTGGGATGAGTGAAAGATATTTTAGTTCATTGCTTCAATCCCACTTCCCCCTTCCAAAATAGTGTCAAAGCATGTCTTGATGACTTTTGGGAGTCCAGTGAGTGATTGTGTCGCCCTCTGGACATTTCTGTTTTCTCCACTCTCTCTGTGCCTTTGCCTTGTGCTCTGTTAGGTGGAGCCATTGAAGTCATGTTGGGAATTGTGTCTTTTTCTTCCTCCTGCATTCTTCTCCTTTGCTGAGAGCTGAAGAAGAAGACCAGTTTTCATGGATAGACCCCCAAACTAGTCATGGCAGAGGTCTACCCAAATGGCAACAGCAGATGTGGCAGGCTTGCTTCCATCCATCTGTCAATCACCTGATACAGGAGATAGTCTTACCATGAAGCTAATGGGGTTTAATTATTCGCACGCCCATCCCACTCACATAGGCCCTTACAAGGGCCCAGAAATTTCATATTCATAATGTTGTCTTCTTTTTCTTAAAGAGGGCCCTCACAATTATATAAACTTCAGGGCCAAAAATCCTGGCCTGTCCATTCCTCCATATCTTTGTCCCTGAGGATACCTTTTCTACCCATGACTAGGCTGGCAGTGTTTGCAGAGGCCAAAGCAGAGCTAATTAATATACATAGGTCTATTGGCAGAGAATCCTCAGACATATGGTCTAGTCAATGGGCCCAAACAAAGGAGCAATTGCAAGGTGTCACCACATTCTAATAAAGCTGTGGCAGTGAAACACGGTCAGTGACACGAATGACAAAAGCAGGCTGCTGAGGACCGGCCAGTCACAGATGAAACTGTGATGCTCTGCAGTTTAATAAACCTCCTGTGTAACCCTTCGGGGGGCGGGGGGGCGAGCTCCTTGGCTGCTCGCCCACTTGTGCACCTGCTATCTGGAAAGGTGTAGTGAGGAGAGCACAAGCAGGCTTGCTCTGCTAGCCTCTCTAGGATGAGCCTGGTCCAGGCTGCGGGGAAGCCAGCAAGGGCTCTGCACCTGGGTGTGTGTGTGTGGATGCCAGCCCTGGGACACTGTGCCCTGGGTTAGGTCGCAGAGATGGAGCCGTGGCTAACACTGCCAAGCCCTGGGTTCCAACCTGGTCAGTCAGGCCACAAAATGCCTGTAATCCCTCATGCCGTTAGCTTCAAGATTGACTGGGTTTAAGATGCAGATGCCTGAATAGTGCTGATCCTTCCCTCCTCAGAAAAACCAGCCAAAGACACACTCCAGGTTGAGAATCAACTAGGCAGCTGCACTGGTGATGGAAAAAAAAAAAAAGCAATGAACATTTTCTTTATACTGATTTATCATTTCAGTACTTACCAGAGCCTTATTTAGAGACAGGAGGGGAAGAGCCAAAAGAAGGAGGAAAGAAGGATGAAACAAGAAGGATTAAGAACAAAGGCTCTGGAGGGTTTGATCCCAGCCATGTTACCAGCTCTAGGACCTTGGGCAAGAAACTTAACCTCTCCGGGGCCTTAGTTTTCCAATTTTGTAGAATGAGAATAAAAATAGTGCCTAGTCCCTTGGGAGCTGTGAGGATTAAATGAGTTAAGACATGTAAAACCCTTCAAGTGTTCCTGGCACACAGGACAGAGCTCAGTAAATACTAATACAATTTCTTCTGTACTCACATAACATCTCAGGCTCAGAGCACCATCTTTGTTGGAGAAAGTTCCATCTTTACGTAGAGAGGATTGGCTCTGAGCTTCCCAGCCACAGCGTGCTGGCCTCTTCACTTTCCCCTCAGCATCTTCCATCTGTGAAGTCAGAATACCAGTACCCTCTGTCTCACCAAGTTTGTTCTAAGAAGCAAATGAGGCAGGGGCACCTGGGTGGCACAGTGGTTAAGCATCTGCCTTCGGCTCAGGGTGTGATCCCAGCGTTATGGGATCGAGCCCCACATCAGGCTCCTCCGCTATGAGCCTGCTTCTTCCTCTCCCACTCCCCCTGCTTGTGTTCCCTCTCTCACTGGCTGTCTCTATCTCTGTCAAATAAATAAATAAATAAAATCTTTTTTTTAAAAAAAAAAGAAGCAAATGAGGCAGGAATTATACCTGAGCTGTTCTTCTCTGAGAAGGACAGCAGAATGTTTGTATTATTTGGACATCCTAAAATGACTCAGACATGTGGACTTGGCCTGCATCCCTGGCTCACGCATGAACCTCTGTCAGTACCTTTCCTCTGTGCTGTGATTAGAGTTGCCATCAAGGATGGTCAAGCTCCCCGAGAAAAGCCCATTCTAGCCCTGCAGGCTGCTGTACAATGACAGACTCCATCCTGGAGTGAATTCACTTCAGCACCCCCGCTCCTCCCCCGAAACAGCGTGCTGAGGGCCAGTCCCGAGCTCTGGCATCGTGAGGGGCTTAAAGTGGCTCGCCGAGCCCACACACCGTCTAGGCAGCCGGGCTGCAGGGAGGGCAGGGAGCAGCGTCTGTGTTCTAGGCCTCAAGGACAAGGACGGACCCACCCTGGCACATGCTCTGTCTGCTCTTTTCCAGATGGCAGATCTGCTTAATGAACTGCGCTCAGAGCCACAAGGAAAGGGGCTTTTTGATGGGCAGAGTTATTAGTGCTCCGTTTTAATTATGCCTCCTGGTGTTTTCTCCACTGCCTTCCTCTCACTTGACCTGACAGTGCTGTTAGTGTCACCCAGATACTGCCTGTGATAAGCACACTGAACTCCCGTAGGTGGGGATGAGTATCAGGCTGATTGGAAAACACAGGTCATGAGCCTTCTCTTTCTTGGGTCAACTGAGTAGGCCTTCCTGCTTTGACTTGTGGGGAGCCCAGGAAGTACGTCGTAGCTGAGATTTGCTGATGTGTGGGCAGAATCTGATTTCTAACATCTGGTGCAGACAGCCCAATTGGAAAGGGAAAGAAAACTTGTCAGGGGCTCCTTCATGCCATGTCAGCAAGGTGCTGAGAGAAGGGAGAGAAGAAACGCACCCAGCCCTTCCAGGGAGCTCTGGGCACATGCAGCCTGGGCCTAGACAGGAAGTGTGAGGGGAGCAGAAGGGAGGGGACCGTCTTCTGTAGAAACAACTCCTGGCTGTCTCAGGACCAGCATGGTGAGAACTGTTCTCAGAGAATGAGGAGGGCTCTCGCAAAAGTAAGGGATTATCAAGGGAATTTCTCTTGGTGGCGAACTTTCTTGACATTGGAAAAAATGTTTTCTTTTCCTGCATTCTCAAAAGACACTTCCACAGGGTATACCGTCTTTGATTCTCAGCCTGTCGGAGCTGGGAGCCCTCTGCCTCTGGGCTTCCATGTTGCTGTTGAGGAGGCTCATGGCTGTCAGCTGCTGTTCCTATGATCCAGGTTTCCTCTCTGGCTGTTTTTAAGATCTGTTCTTTGCCTTTGGTATGAAAGCAATTTTACTACAGCGTGTCAGAGTGTGGGGTTTTTTTTTCTTTATTAGCCTGCTTGGGATTTATTGTGATTCCAACTCTGGAAGGTCCTCAGCCTTTACTCTTCCGGTATGGGCTCTTCCCATTTTCTATACCGTCTCTCTCTAGGGAACTCTGCTTGGATCTGTGGTTGACCTTCTGTCTCCTCCATGTCCCCATCTCTCAGGCCTTTATCTGTGGGAATCCCAGGAGATTGGAGCCGAAGTATGTTCTTCCAGAAAGAATTTACATTTGCTTCTGCCATCTGCCAAGGGTGCTTTCAACATTGGGCTGGTCTGAACTAATTTCCTGGTAATTAATCTCAGTACTTTTTGGTGCATAAAGATAGTGTGAATTCAAGCTCCAAACCTGCATGGATATAAGGAAATTGGGATATTTATTTGGGAGAGATTGTTTTTCTTCCAAGGGCCAAGGCAACTTCAGACAGGTTTCCTCATTTGTGTCCTTTTGAGCAGAAATCCCCTCCCCCGCCGCACCTCCACCTTTATCCTTCTGCTGAGGGGTAGTGTGTGGAGAATCCCTGCCATTCCAACTCCCTGCCTCCCCCAGCATGGCAACAAAACCCAAGACACTGGAATAGATGACGGGGGCCAAGAAACCCTTGAGGGCAGTTGCTATCTTCTATGGCCACTTTATTTTTACATGCTGAATCTTTCTCCACTGCCCCAAGGGTTCTGAATTTTTTAAACACGTTATTCAGTATTTAAATTGTTGTTGTTTGCTTGCTTATTTTGGAATAGAAGGGTTGTCGGGATTTCTAGCCCATTACGTTTCCCGAAATGGAAGTCCACATCTCCACATATAATCCCCTCTCTGAAGAATTTGCCAGCTTCTCACTCTCTTGATCTTCCTTTTGCTCTCTGTAGGCTGGGGTGGGTGTAGCTGAAGCTCTTTACTGTTGGCGGGGACCCACCCTCACAACAGGAGGCATGAATGGCAATCTCTTATCACATGGGAAGAAAGTATGGTGTTAGAAGCTCTGTATGTTTATCTCATACATTGCTTAGTTCCTATTTTTTGTATATATTTTATCATGTGCACATTATATTAGTATTGTTGTGCATGCTTGCAATCTATTAATCAATAAATATACATCTTTTAACTGATGGGTCTGTATAGTCATGAGAGTTTGGACACTCCACTAATTTTTGAAACCATTGGGAGCCATTCTCTATGTTCTTATGATTTTCATGGCTGGGGAGAAAACATTCATTCAGAACTTTGCACACACTGAACTCTACTTCTTCAGTCCAAAACCAGAAGATCTGGCATGGGTTATGACAACAAACTGTATGTCAGTTTGGTGAGGGAATGTGCCTGCTAGGCCCAAGCCTGGGACACTGTGGTTGACCCTTGGATAGCCCCATTCTCTGAGACTCATTTCTGCTCCTCTGCTATACCCTATAGTTTCTCATCTTAACATTTCTCTCTACTGCATATGTTTTTCCACAGCTTTTGACTTACTCTGTGGACACCACAAAGATTTAATTTCTCTGTTTAAAGAAAAAAATGGAATTGATATGACATATATATGTATATATCTGTACCTACAAAAGCAATTGACAGCTCATGGCCCCAGTCGGAGCTCACACGGGTTCTCCTCCTGGTACCTTGCCTGGGGCTGTGTTTGCTCTGAGCCTCCACTGCTCTTCCAGCTCTCCTTGGTGCATTTCCTTGGCCTGTCTGTCTTTATCCTCTGTCTGGGGCATGTTTTCAGGCCTCTGAAGACACATTTCACCCTGGCAGGGGACACAAGCAATCAGAGTTCAAGGAAACCACCTGGCCAAATGACCGCTGCCAGGGATGTCTACCAACAGGAATCAGAGAGTCAAAACTTATTCCCCATTTTGAAACTGAGTTCCAGTCTTGAAGTACTTTCCTGATGGTGATTCCAGGACCCTCAATTCACAGTATGATCCCGAGTGGGTCATATTGCAGGACAATGCTCAGTCTGGAGCTATTTATTGTTTACAGTCTGAGAAGATAGGAAACAGAAGGCTTAGACGACAAATATTGTAAAGTGTGTGTGTGTGTGTGTGTGTGTGTGTGTGTGTGTGTGTGTGTAAATTGGTATAAGCCACAGATTTCATGAAGTCCTAAGAACAGTTTTTGGATGCAGAGTTGTGATACTCTGGTTTATCAGTATGGAGAAGCCATGGCACGGTGAGCAAGAAATGTTGCGCTTCAAGGCTTCTGCACACTGTCTCCATCATCACACAGACACATGACTTGTGGGCATGCCGTGGTTGGGTCATTTCCCAAGCCAGTCACAGCTGAAGCTGGTATCGTCTTGTTCTCAGCACCGTTGAGAAGTCTGGGTCTGTGAGTGCGGATGAAACCGGAGCAGACGGCGCAGAACTAGCGGCGTTATCACCTCGTGTGCGGTCAAGCGCAGCAAGCTGGGTCTCCAAATAGGCCTGTGTTTTCTGAGCTGACAGCCTGCCCCTGTTTATATTTTCTCCTTAAGGAGGATATTTTTAAGAGCCTATTTCGCAGAATCAATTTTAGTGGGCCCTTTAGAATGGGAGGTGAGCTGAAGGTAGTTCAGTTTGTTTTAACAATAACTTCGGCTTATTGAAGCGAGCATTAGTGCCTCATGTCCCCATATGGCAGCCATTAGAGACAGGGAAAGCTTGAGAGGCATATTGCTCCGAGATAGCTAGTAAAAGAATTGAAGACATTTTTATAGGACCTAAAGATATCACCAATAGAATAAGGATGAAACCCATTTGTAGATGACAGGCGAGAAGAGGAAATCTGAGGAGTGAAAAGGTTCCCGCTCCAGTATACAAGGTGGAGACGCTTTAGGTGAGAGACCCGTGGTTCGTGTGTGTATTAATTTAATCATTTATTTCCTCACTCAAATCAGTCAGCCAACATAGATTGAGCACCTACTGTGTTCCCAGATGAGGTGGGTTCTGAGGATACAGGGATGAGCGAGACACAGTCCCTGGTTCAAGGGCTTGCACATGGATGATAGATCAGGAAGGAGGCCACTGAGTCCTTGGGGAGGGGGAAGTGGTAGAAAAGCAGGGGTGATGTGCCAATGCCTGTGGGGGATACAGGGGTGCTTCTACCTGATCTGCCGGGGCAAGGCTGTGGTGCGGGCTGTTCCAAGCAGGCAGAGCTGGAGGTACAAAAGCTGCAAGAGGGAGAAAACAGGTTGTCCTTGAGCAGCTGCAAGTCGCTCTCGGTGGCTTCCACTAGTTCGAGGAAGGGAACGTCAGGAGGTTACGCTGGAGAGGTGAGCAGGGATCCCGATCACAAAGAGCCTTCGGAGGTTCCTGGCAATGGGAAATCATTAAAAGCTTCTAAGCAGGGGAATGAGAGGATCAAATTTTCATTTTGGAAGGATGCTGTCAGTAGCAGTATGGGAATGGCTTAAGGCTGGGAAAGGTGAGGATAAGAAGCAAGTTAGGAGCCTGGAAAAGTAATCAAGTCAAAGGGTAAAAATGGCCTGAACTAAGGTAGCTGACATGGAATAGAGAGCAGCAAACAGACTGAAGATGTGTTAGGAAGGTAGAATTAACAGGCTTGAGAATAAATTGGGTGTGGGAAAAGAAAGCAGAGAGAAGCTAAGGCTAGTGCTTATGTTTGTTGGTGGGAGGGTGGTACTAGTTGCTGACATGGTGAACATGGGGGAAGGAGGGAGTCTAAGGGGACAATGGTGCATTACACTTTAGATATCTCACATTTATCTGTGGGATATCCAACAGACTCTTAGACATGTCTATCTGGAGCTCAGTACAGGGAACTGGCAGGACTTACAAATTTGGGAGTCACCAGCCTATTGTTGGTACTGGAGATAATGAGAATAGGATGAGTTTCTCCTACGTAGAGGCTAAAGAGGAGAGGTCTGAGGACAGAGCCCGGGGGAATCAGGCAGGCTGGAATAAGGCTGGAATAAGGATGAGAAGCCCACGAGGCACCCGGAGAGTCAGCAGAGAAGTAGGAGACCTAGGAAAGCATGATGCCAAGGGAGTATGTGGGGGGGGGGGAGGAGGGGGAACAGGGGGAGGAAGGAGGATGAACAAGAAAGGGTAGGAGGAGAAGGAAGGAGAGCAGAGGGGAAGAGGAGGAGGGGGAAGGAGAGGAGAGCAAAGGGGAGGAGGGGGCAGGTGTCCATGATTCAATAATTAGCAGATCACTGGTGGCCTGGGTGGGAGCAGTTTCAGTGATGTGACAGGAGAGCAATTGCAGAGTGAGTGGGAAGTGGGAAGTGGAACCTGGGAGCAGGGTTAGCTTTCTCCTTCAAGATTCTACCTTGAAGGGGAGGGGAGATGAGGTGGTGAGTGGAAGAGGGTGATGAGGCACAAGGAGCAGATGATAGGAGAGACTTGAGATTCCGATGCTGATGAGTAAGAGCCAATAAGGAGGAAGAGGTTCATGAAGTAGGAGTTGGGGGTGATGATTAGAGAGGGGCCCCTGATGAGGGGGCTTGCCTGGGTCCAGAGTGCAGTGGCAGGGGTCGGGGGGGGGCAGGCTTTAGACCTGAGGACAGAACCAACAACCATAGAAACCCAGGGATGTTCACCAGTAAGTGTCTGTGTTTCCACATGTGGAATCAGCTTGGGGTCAGCTAAGCGGCTCCACTCCCTGATCCTGGCTGGACGTACCTGTCTGAGACTCAGCAGTTGTCAGCTCTTCGGGATGAGTCTGTGGTAACTGGGGTGACGAGTGCCTGGGCTCTGCTCCACCGGGCCCTTAGCTCCATCCTGGGACAAAGGGCTAGCACAGCTTGTCTTTCCCCCGCTGATTGCAGAGGTGCAAGGGAGCAAGTGCCGACGTCGGCGCCAATGTGCAGCCTGTTTGTCACGTCTACTAATATCCCTCTGGCCAGAGCATGTCACATGGCTGAGCCCTGTCTCAAGCCGCACACACATACCCCCAACCCCCACCACACACATTGCAAAGTTAAATGGCAGAGAGCACGGGTTCAGTCCGGATGAAGAATTCCTTCACACAAATAAAGAGAAATACCGTTTTGACATTTTGTCAAACACAAGAAGAAAAAGAAGTTTGCAAGTATCCAAGGGAAAAAGACAAATTAAAGGCTTAGCCATTCCCTCTTCCATTCAGGCCAAGGTGCTGCTGTATTATTTATGTCTGGAAAGGTTAACACTCAGCTGTGGTTAATGAGTAAAGCCGTCTGGAGGAGAATCCTTCGTGATAGGGTCAGCACTACCTTATAAAACTTAACGACAGCAAAGTTGGTCTCATTGCTTTTGTAGAGAGGGGGAAAGCCCTCTACCACCTCAACAGAGTTGGTAGAATCTGCTTTTGGGTAAAAGAAAAAATATTCTCTCCAAATCTTGTTTACGAGAAAAGACTATTCAACTGTGAAAGAGGATAAGAGTGTATGTGGGGAGACAGGAGTGGTTGCCAAAGGGAGAATAAGACATCTGTGGGTTATGTCCATATTGTACGGGGATGGGCAAGAAATGATCTTCTGGGTCCACTAGGTCAGATCCCCAGTGCCACACTGAAGGGGGAGTCCAGGGGGCAGGAAGGCGAGTCTGTGACGAGGCAGCTCTCCCCATCTGCTTCAGCCAACGCAAGTGACCAGCACCTGCCCTTCTTCCTCCTTTCTATTGCCAGGCAGATCCGTTCTACAAATCCCTCCCTCTGCTTTAGAAGCAGGACTGAAGCGTGCTGCTGTGGGTTTTACAAACAAGTAGTCAAGGAGTACACGGTCCCCTGTGGATCTTGCACTGACATAAATCAGGGGTCTACCCGTGGCATCCCCTTTCCTTTCACTCAGTGTAGTGTGAAATATACCCTGTCGGGTCATTGATGAAATATAGTATCTGATTTTAACTAAACTAACTCTCAGAAAATGAACACCCGGCTTTAAAAGTTTCCTGCAAAGAAATAACACGTGAGAGATTTGCAGGGACAGACAATGTGGAAATGGCCTAGCTGACCATTAGCCCCGCAGGTGACCGGGCTCTGGGTCAGCCACCCTGCAAGGTGCAACAGTGGTGATCTAAACACTTCTGATGAGACGGCAGCCAAATGAAAAACATGGAAATGATGATTCTTTAAAATACATATTTACATCCACTCTCATGAATTATCATTAATTTGCCCCAAGTGTGTGTTGTACCTGGACATATGCCACACTCGAGTAGGAAACTACCATGAGCAGTAGAATGTCCAGAAGTTAAGCATTCAGAACGCATGCACAGACTTCCACAATAGCCTTGGCAACAGTGTAGGTTGGGTGACACCCAATCCAGTGTTTGTTTTAAACATCAGTGTACAACAGTAAAGAAGCATCTTTAAGGATTTCTTAGAAGCAAAAAATCACACGTCTTCTTTCTGTCTTCTTCCTTCTGTTGTAAAAATGACTGAAACAGATGTGGAGGAGGATACAGCCACAAACTAGAGTGAATTCCTTCCCCAGAAAATAATATTAACAGATGAGTAGAAAACATGGTTGAAGGTTAGAAGAAATGTGTGCAGAAGAAATTATCCTGAGTGGGAGGTCTGTGATGCTGTGGGATGAAAGTACAGATGTCTGAGTTAATGGTGTTACTAGGTTCTTTTTCAGTAATAACTCTATAAGAACTATTGTGTGTGTGTGTGTATGAGAGAGAGAGTGAGAGTCACTAATGGGAAGAGACACCGAGCAAGACGTATTCTCCACAGAAAATGACTTCTTGTAAACTAGTGAGTGTAACCACCAAAGGAGCGGTGGAAAAAAGAATTTTTATTTGGAGGAAAAAAAAGATTCACCAGTCAGGCTACCTACCGATTTGCCCCGTGTGTGAAATTCTTTAATTCATTTTTCCTAAACAAAGTATTGCAGCAAAGAAGTAGAAGCCACAATTTCATAGGGCAGGACTCTCAAACCTGAATGTGTGTGTGAGTCACCTGAGGTCTTGTTAAAATGCAGATTTTGATTCAGTCCTTCTGGCCTGTCCTGAGAGTCCGTTCTCCCTTTCTTTCTTTCTTTTTCTTTCTTTCTTTCTTTCTTTCTTTCTTTCTTTCTTTCTTTCTTTCTTTCTTTCTTTCTTTCTTTCAGATTTTATTTATTTGACAGAGAGCACACAAGCACAAGTGGGGGAGCAACAGAGGCAGAGGGAGAGGGAGAAGCAGGCTCCCCACTGAGCAAGGAGCCTGATGTGGGGCTTGATTTCAGGACCCTGGGATCATGACCTGAGCTGAAGACAGACGCTTAACCAACTAAGCTACCCAGGTGCGCCAAGATTCCCCATTTCTAACATGCTCTCAGGGGATGCTGATGCTGTTGGTCAATGAACCACACTTTGAGTGGTGAGATCATAAAGAAAATAGAGAGTGTTAGGGTTGGGATTAATTTTACAAAAATAAGATCATCTACAATATAGTAAAATCTTTATTTTGTAATGACAGGTGGAGTGATTTGTATAATTACTTAAAAGCGTTACCTGTTTGTTATCCTTTTTAAAGTTTATATTTTTGTATCTATTTTTATGTACAGAAAACTTTGGTACAATAGCACATTTGAATAACTTATAAATACATAATATACATTTTGAAGGTTGTTTACTTTTTAACTAATGGGGCGTGCAATACAAAAATATCAGAAAACGCTGATATAAATTAACACTATGAACTCTGGTCATTTTCCTTCATTCATTCAGTGAACATTTGTTACACACTAATATTGTCTTAATGACTGTTGATCGCACATATATTCTAAAAGACATTTAGCCTTGGGGTGATCAGATTTTGTTAGCAATATGCAAAAATATAAGTGGGCCATCACCATAGAAAGAAGAAAAGAGTCACCCTGTAGGTTGGATTAGGCAGCTGTGCTGTGGAATGCCCTGAGTCTGGAACATTCCGGTACAGCACTCAGTAAGCATTTATTGTATCCCTAGCATGCCTGGTGAAGGAATGTGAGCTGAGGAGAGGACGTGGTCCCAGAAATGTTAAGGTGACTCACAGTGGAGCCCTGCTGCTGATTCACAAGGTCCACCCTTTGGGACCAGCACACTTCAGAGGAGTTTAAATGCCCAATCAGTGGCTTTGTCTAGATGTTACTTCATTTTTCTGTTTAAGAGCATTATCTCTTTCTATAGAAAAAGAGTTTCGGAGGGACTTTTATCACAAAAACACTTTGTATAAACCACCTCTTACAGAACCATGGCTATGGCTTCGCTAAGATAAGTCCCATTGTACATAATCACTAGTTTAAAGAACTCCCAATGAGAAAACTGAATAGAGGGAGATATTTGACTCTTACTTAAGGACAAGTAGAAATTACTTTCTTTGTATTAGAAAGAACCTGGGGCAGAATCATGTGTTCAGGATAAAGGAATAGGTGTTTTTTCTCTCCCTTCCTAATTCTGATACGGGGAAGAGAAATAAAAGAACTAGGGTTGAGAAAAAGGGAGTTGAAACACATGGGAAACGAAGTCCTCAGCAGGCTTTAAATGAGGATAGAGCTAGCAGCTGAGAGAAGCCATAAAGCTTTGCAATATAAATCTAGCCTAAAGGTCCAGCTCTGCACGTCAGCCCAGAGGCATAGTAACGGTAAGGCAGAATTTGTAATAAAGTGAAAAGAACATAATAATCAGAACGTGGCTATGGGAGAAGAGTTATATTTAATGATAATTAATAACTAATAAAACAGAAAATAAAAAATGCTTCTCTAACAAAAATGTTTGTTCTCTAAGGATAAACAGCTTTATTGTCTATTGTTTCAAGTCAGCAATTTTAAAAAGTAAACTAAGGGGCTCCTGTGTGGTCCAGTGAGTTAAGCATCCACTTGATTTCAGCTCAGGTCTGATCGCAGGGCTATGGGATCCAGCATCGTGTCAGGCTCAGGGCTGGGCAGGGAGTCTGCTTGGGATTCAATCTCTCTCCCTCACCCTCTGCCCCTCCCCCATGCTCGCACGTGCTCTCTCTTTCTCTTTCTCAAATAATAAATAAATCTTTAAAATAAAATAAAATTAAAAAGTATACTAAATAATTAATAACGAAAAGGTAGAAAACAAGTTACTATAAATCTGTTAGTTTGGACTTGGGCAAACATCATTTGAATCTAAAGAAAAACTTTGCCCAATAAATTGCCCAAAATGATTAAGACATCTACTCCCACTTACTGGCAATGTGTGCTAATTACAGGAAAAGAACCCACTTTCTTTTTTTAATCTCAACTTTGAGAATGAAGATTCATGGTTTTTCTCCTCTTTTGTCCTGTCTTCTAAGGTGATAAAGATTTTCAAAGCTGTAAGGGTAAACACTGCATGGTTAATTTCTTCAACAAACATTATTAAGCACCTACATGCCATCAGGCATTCTTCTAGGCACTGGGGATACAGAGGTAAACTGGAGAATCAATGGCTATGCTCTCATGGTGTTTAAATTCTAGCGAGAAGATAGGGAATGAATGAATGAATGGTTCTGATAGTGCTAAGGGCTACATGAGGATAAGACAGGGTAATGTGGTAAGAAGTAACTGGGAGAAATGCTTAGCAGAGGCCTCCTTGAGGAGCTGACATTTAGATTTAAAGACAAAATAGAATTCAGCCTCACAAAGATCTAGGAGAGGAACATCCCAGGCAGAAGAAACAGCAAATATGAAAGCCCTAAAGGGAGAACTATTTGCAGTGAGTCAAGGAGAGATGGGTAGTAGGTCAATTTAGAGAGAGGCAGGGCCTAGATTATGCTGGTCCATAAACAGTAGGAAATTTGAACCTCATCCTAGGTACAGTAGGGAACTACGGGAAATTGGAAAACAAGGGCACGATATTTTACAGCTCTTCTCTGCAAGAGTTGGAGTATATTTTCCCATCTCTGAAATCTGGGCTGGCCTTGTAACTTGCTTTGACCTCAGATCATGGCAGAGATGATGTGTTGATTCCAAAGGCTCAGCCCTAAGAGGTCTTGTAGCTTCCAACTTCACCTCGTTGGAATGCTTCTGCCACCACATAAGAAATCGCGGGCTGGGCTACTAAGCGGCAAGTGACCATATAGAGAACAAGGCCAGGCCAATAACCAGCACCGAATCCCAGATGTGTGAACAAGGGGCATTTACCCTCATGAGTCCTCATAGAGTTGCCAAATGACCACACTGACATGTGTGAGCCCAGACAATTCCCACAAAAGAGCTGCCCCACTGAGCCCAACCTAAGTTACTGATCCACAGAACTATGACAAATAAGAAATAGTTGTTTTGAGCCACTGTGTTTTGGGATGATTTGTTATACAACAATAGAAAACTGAAACAGAAGCTCTGGAGAAAACTCTGTAAGGAAGCCTAGGGTGGCCGTGGAAATAGGGCAGCACTATGCCCCTGAACAGAGCTGGGTCTCAGTGAGAACAACTTCCAGCAAGAGGAAAGCACTTGGGAAAAGCCTGTGTACATCTGTGTCTGGCTGCTTTGAGACCTAGCATTGCCCAGGGTGCTGAACTGGACTGGAACGACTGCACCCTGAAGACTTTGGGGCTCACAGACACTGAAGGATGTTGAGTTGGGATTCTAGGGTCCAGAATGGAGTGGATTTTTAGATCTATCCACTTATAAAATGTTTACAGGTTATACTTAAGGTAGCCTCATTCAGAACTGAGTGGAGAGTGGGGGATTCTGGACTCCCCTCTTAAGCTTTTGAGGTCTGGGAATTAAGCAAGTTTATTGCCCTTTGACACCTTGAATTCCCTTATCTCTTAATTGCCAGTGACAAGCTGCATACCACTTGTAGAACATTTATCTTTCCCTAGTTGATATGCCACATCTGTGGAATTCTAGGTATTAATGAGCTAACCCAGCAGCACTGGATATTTGAGAAGAACCCACAAGCCACGGTGTCTGGTAAAGACCAGATTCTTCTTCTTTTGTTATTGTTGTTTTTTAAGTAGGCTCCATGCCCAGTGAAGAGCCCAACACAGGGCTTGAACTCATGACCCTGAGATCAAGACCTGAGCTGAGATCAAGAGTCGGACACTTAACCCACTGAGCCACCGAGGCACCCCAAGCCCAGGTTATACTATGCTCCTTTGTAGACGGCCACCAGCTCACTAGGGGACCTTCCCAGCAAACATCTCTGAGAACAGAAGGGAGGATCTCAGCAGCAGGCGGACGCATGCCGTCTTTCCTGATGAGATTCCCCACTCCCTGTCACACGACATGGAGGCTGCGCCTGCAGGCAGCTGAACTGCTGGGAAATTTCCTCTTCTGTGAGCCTTGTTCACGGAATGTCCTTTCTGAAGCTAGATGGGAAACTCCCATATCCTAGCTCCCTTGGTATGGCAGGTACCATGCCCTTCACATCCCTCCTAGGATCCTACAGGATTATGGGGCTTGAGTCTTGCTCTAATTTGTCTCAGTCAACCCAAAGAGTCACACCTGGTGAAAGCAGAGTCCTTACATCATTAATAGTTACAGCCAGCTCCCCACTATTCATCAACCCAACCCAGAAACCTCCTTCTTGTCCCTGGACTACATATTCTGTGCTTGAGCTGGGACAGGTTCACTGTGCGTTCCCTCACCACAACCATCTCCCCCACCCATTTCCAGGTGTGTCCCTCAGTGACCTCATAGCAGCCTTCCCTTCTCCTCCTATGTGCACAATGTCAAGAGCAACCTTCATGCTCAGGCCTGGCCTTGGGACCTCTGGGCTTGGACCCCGTGTCTCTTAATCCTCTCTCTAGGGTGTTATCTCTGGCTATGATTCCACACGAGTGGTTTCCAACCTCCTCCTCGACAGCATGGTTTATATTTAGGTTTGGCTGCAAAGGAGCAGATAGATGATGCAGAACCACCTCTTCCCCGGGGATGGGCCCTGCTTTGTCTTCCTGACATTCTCTCTAGGAAGAAAAGTGGTGTCTGGGGGCCAGGAAGCAAGAGAAGCATGGTGAGAGGTGAGAAGAGTGTTTAGTAGCTAAAGGAACGGGTAGGGAGATACAAAAAGGGAAGGTGGGACGTGAAGCGTCAGGGACTGCCTCAGCACAAACTGTTGATCTCAAAAAACAAAAAAGGAAGAAAATTCCTTGTGTCTTTGGAACTTGGGGTGTGATATAGACTCAACCAATCACTGAAGCTTAATCAAATACCCACTATGTATCTAGCATAGTCCATGACCTCAAGAACTTACGACCAGTAGAGGAAACACGTGTAAATAAAAATTACAGTGCAGAAAAGACCAGAGGTTGAGTGACTGCTCTGGGAGCTCAGAGCCAGCCTGGCACAGTGAAAGGGGACATGTCCCAGAGACTGACACGAGAACCAGGTCTAGGACTCAGCATATAAAAAGCATCATGCATCACATTAAGGGATTTAGACTTTATCTTGTAGGGAATGGGGATGGAGTCATAGTTTGTAAGCAAAGGAGTGACACAAATAGATGTGTTTTAGAAAGCTAAGTCTGTGACAGGGTGACTTAGAGGACAAGAGTTGTAGTCAGGGAACTATTTGAGATACACTCATGCCCCATAGAGGAGCATACCTGTTGGGGTTTTTTTTTATGTTTCTTTTTTAATACAGAATTTTAAAATTTAAATTAGCCAACATATAATACATCATTAGTTTTTGATGTAGTGTTCAATAATTCATTAGTTGCATATAACACCCATTGCTCATCACATCACGTGCCCTCCTCAGTGCCCGTCACCAGTTACCCCATCCCCCCACCCACCTCCCTTCTGTAACCCTCAGTTTGTTTCCCAGACTCGAGAGTCTCTTATGGTTTGTCACTGGCACTGAAATTTAGAGGGAGCAAAATATGAGATAGTGATGTTTAAAGATTTTACCAGCTTCAAACCCCCCCTCAACCCCCAGCAAATGTGACATCCCCCCCCAAACTCTCCAGTGTGAGATCAGCTTACTTTTTGCCTGATTTGCCCCTTGCCACCACCACCAGCCAGCCAGATAGATGGCTGAAGTGGGAGGCTCCAAATGAGAAGGGGGCAGAACACTTTCTATGCTTCAGAGCCATGTCCTCTTCCTCTCCTGCTTTCCTCACAACCAGTTAGCTCCACTGATTGCAGGACAGATCCAGTGCTGCCTCCCACATCACTATTTATGACCCAGATTGTAGGGATTTTCACAGGTGTCCTCTCCAAAATTGGCGCTGGGAGCTCCTTCCGGGTAACCCAGACAATGAGCTAACTATGCTGGTATGGGTGTTGCTTCTCTCCAGGTGTGGGCCTGACCCTAAGCGCAGCTTCCCACAACACCAGGGGCTTCTCTGCCTCAGAAGGGGGTCTGTGATATCCCAGGAACCCCAAGGTTTCCAGTCCTGAACAGTTGGATTCAGAGAGAACATCTGTAAACAGCTGCGATCCAACCCCAAGCTGCCTGGCACTGCAGCGCATGTCTGCTTCCCAATTAACAAGGTCATTTCTCACCCTTGATCTGTGAAAAGGCAGGAATAGCAGCGGAGCAAGGTGCCCTGGTACTGACGCATCCCTGGTGGATTGATGATTGACAGAAGCCTGTTCTTTCTCTTCCGCTGTATACCTGAAGCTCTTCCCTTTCCTACGAAAACTATCCCTTAACCCGTGTCAAGTGACGTTGAGCAATTTGTCCCAAACCTGGCGCACAGCAAGTAGTGACCCAGATGGGACGCAGCTGGCAGAATGCTTCACTTAAGAAATTAAGAAGTCATGAATTGTAGATGAAATATCGCAGGCTTTGAATCTGGATTTCCATGCTAGCTCTGCTCTCTGTTGGCTGTCTAATAGTGGGTAAATTTTACCTTTCAGCCTCCATTTCCACATGTATAAAATGGGCAACATTACTATCACATTCAATAAGATTGTGGTGAAAATCCCATGAGATAATGTTCCTAGCATGCTTGGCTCCCCACTACTATTAAGAAGTTGACAGTGGAGAAGCATACTTTCATCCAGGCATGATTCCTCCCTCTCCTGGGCTTCCTCTGCACTGATGAATTTCTACTATGTTCTTTGTTAGAAAAATGTAACTGTCTTCCATATGATCAGTTTACCCCTCTGTGAATTGGCACACTGTAAGGAACCATTAGGAGTCATATATAGTCACTTATCTAAGGGCATGATCTCTCACCTGGTAACCTTGTCCAACCAGACTCCAACCCAAACGTTGGAAGGCAGTGACAAGGGCCTCTGAACAGCCAAAATAGATGTTCCAAGGTCAACCCATCATAGCTCACACAGTTTGGGAGCAAAAGTTCCCTGGGTTTGGGATAAAAAGTTTCTGGCTTTGAAAAAAGATTAATTCAAATCCAACTTTTACCATTTGTGTGACCTTGGAAAGTTGCTCACTTCTTTGAGGCTCAGTTTCTTAAATTTAAATCAGGGTGACAGTACTTGCAAGGATTAGAGATAATGTTCCTGTCCCCTAGAGGCTCCTTAATAATTGGGCTGTTATTATTTCTGTAAGGTCAGGCTCCTCCAGCCCTTGTTGATGCTAATAGTAGTCAGTAATACAGTTACACAAAGGTAAATACGTGTGCTTCGCTGATCACCAAACCAATAGGTTCAGGCAATGAGGAAAAAGTCTTCCAGACAGCAGTGGTTCTCAGCCCTGGCTGCACATTAGAATCTGGAGAGCTCCTAACCTTCCAGTGCCTTCACCACCCACACCCCAGACCAAATACATCCAAGCACTGTGGCTGGGGCCCTGACATCAGTATCAATAATGCTCCCCAGGGATACCGATATGCAGCCAAGGTTGAGAACCACTGGGTTGTTTCCCCAATGTCAGTGTGCACATGTAGTGCCTGGGGAGGTTACTAAGATGCAGAGTCTGACAAGAAGACCTGGGTGAGGCCCCAATTCTGAATTTCTAGTAAGTTCCCTGGTGATGCTGATGTTACTGAGTAACAAGGGCTAGGGGAAGATTTCTCTATCATATCTTGATAAAGCTTTGACAGCTGAGAGCCTAGTGTCATGGGAAGAGACAAAAAACCTTTACGATGGAGTCTTGAGCTCTAAAAGCAGAGTAGCCTGGGACTATATAAGCAGAGGCAGATAGCCCTCTACTTGCTAACGGTCCCATGGAGTATCAGTACATTGTAACAAAGTCCAAGTTGATGGTCATAATTACAACCCCAAATCTTTGAGAAAAAGTTGCATTATGTGTAGGAGCATTTGTTTAAGAGGACTGGGAAACATATATATTTTAGAGAATCTCATAACAAAATACATATCTTCAATTATAAGAGGTGAGCTTTAGACAAATCTTCCAATGAAAAATAACTAATGTTTTATTGGTGCCAATTACTGGGTTTACCAGAAGGTTGTCATTCAGAAGGCACCTGACACTCAACCCTAGTCAAGAACTGAGATAGGCAGTATCACTGTTCCCAATTATTCATTCTTCTGTCCCTATAAAAGGACTATAGTTTCCCACCCCATTGACACAGAGATTGGCCATGTGACTTTTTTGGCCAGTGGAACATGAGCACTTGAAACATGCTGTGTGCCACATCCAAGCAGAAGTTTCAAGAATCACTGCATGGTTCCTTTGCCTTTGCCACAAGACTCTATTAGGGGGTGCTCCTTCATTCTGGATCCTGGAATGAAGAAGACATAAGCAGGGCTTGCAGTTGGTATGTCTACGGGTGAAAAATAAGCATTGTGACAAATGACTAATACATGAGCAATGCAGAGAGGGTTGCAGAAAACAGAAAAGATGCCATTCCTCCCCACGTGCTCAGTGAGGGGGGTTATAGTATGAAACAGAAAGTGAGTGTGGCCAGTAGCAAATGTGGCCCCACATATGCAGATCCTGAAGGGATCTGTAAATGTGGGGAGAAGGAGAAAACAGATACCTCCTGGTAGATTTGGGGAGGTTTCTTAGAGAAAACACTCACTGAAATGAAGAGAGGGTCTGGAAGAAATTAATAGAGTGAATGACCTTAAAAGGTGAGAGAGCTTGGGTTAAATATAAGATTTGAAGCCCAATTTTAGAGTTAGATTGAGGGAGGGAGCAGAGAGGGACAAAAAGGGGTGAGGGCTTTGTTATAAAGAGTGACAGGGGCACTTGGGTGGCTCAGTTGGTTAAGCATCCAATTCTTGATTTTGGCTCCAGTCATGATCTCAGGGTTGTGAGATCAAGCCCCATAACTGGCTCCTGTGGAGCCTGCTTGAGATTCTTTCTCTCCCTCTCTCTCTCTGCCCTCCCTCACCTCTCTTAAAAAAAAAAAAAAAAAGAGTGACAATTTTTTTCCTATTAGAGACACCAAGCCTTCAGGATGCTTCTTTCCTGGTCTTCCTAAAGAAGGCATCTGGGGCCACTTTCAACATCTCTTCTTTATTCCCTGGAGAGGAACCATGGGTCTGATTGACTGGACTCCTGGGCATTGATTTGACTTTTCCTTGCTCTTTCTCTGGTTACATTTTCTCTGGTGCTGATGGATGTGGTTAAATAACAAGGTCACTTAATTCTCTAGCCTAGGACAAATGAGGTACCCCAGGACTTAATCCAATTCCCTCAAGTTTGGCCCCAGGTCGTAGAGTAATAGCCCCAGCTGTCATGAAGTGTCTGCTTGGCCAGCCATTGTCCTGTGCTTATATCTACCTTGCACACCTCACCTGCAGGGAGAAATAATTAATGTGGGCAGGCTTCAAGTCTTCCTGTGTCCTCTGGCCAAAACTCCACCTTTAATACCATTTTAATGCCAAACCCCCCACCTAATTCTAAGACTACGTATCTTACTCATGCCTGCTATCCTTGTGGCTATCACCTGATGCCCAGAGAGATATTTTCAGCCAGAGTCAAGTTTTAAATAATTGTGTGTGTGTGTTTGTCTTTTAAGAGCTCCATGACATTTTGTAATTACGACAATGGCGGGGAGGGGGGTTAATTTCCTAAACTTTCTTTACCAGTTTATCAGAATCCAAATAAGAACATAAGATCTGAAAACAGGTGAACTCAGCTCAACAACTAAGGAGTACATGAAAAAAAGAGTAAATCCCACAGAAGTAGAAATGGCCACAGGAAAGGGACAAGTATGAAGAAAAGAGAAAGTCTTAAAATGAGGAAGTCAGCTAGGGACCACATGACTTGAGCGTCTCCCCCCACTTCTTTCCCTCTGTCTCTCCTCCATTTGATGAAGCAGGCAATGTAAGCTCGCAGGTGCTTGGGCTGAGGTGGGTGTTCCTTCGTGTTGCAAGTCAACAGAAGAGAGAGTCTTGCAAAATCATTTTCTTTCTCTTCTCTGCATGTAAAATCCATTATAAGGCTGAGGCATTTCTCTGCTCTAGAGAAAAGAAAAGTATTTACAAAGAAGGCAGAAGAATGTCTGCACACATGTACACAAAAGAGAAGGCCAATTAAAGCCTACAATAGGGGAGAGCTTTGTGAGCTTATTTCTGCTAGGAGCAAAAACTCCTGGCCATCAACCAGCTTCCTTTAGACAAGCAACTAAATCTGAGCCATAGGGATAAGAGACCTGAAGAGTTGGTCAGAATTTGACATCCACTGGCTTGTACTCCACCATCTTCCTGCAGGCCTCATCATAAGGGCACTGGATAGAATGGCCTAAGGGAAACAGAATTCTCCTGATAGAGCAGATATCTTTAATCACCCAGAGCCATTAAATCAAGAGGATGTGGTTCAATTCTGTCTCTGTTCATAGAGCCACTGACTTTCCCCTCTGCATCCCTCATTCTTTTTCTACTTTTCTATTTTCTGGGTTTCTTTTTTTAATCCTTAAAAAATAAAATCTTGCTTCCTTCTAATCGCTACTATCTGCAATTAACAGGAAGGGCTTTCCTCCAATTAACTACTATCCCCAGAGTAGGATGAGCATGTAGGAAGCCAAGCTGGTGAAGCATTAGGAGAGAAGGGAGGACAAGACCCAGACGGGGGGCAGAGAAAGATAAGGCCAGAGTTGAACATGGGGAGAAGATCAGGTGGGGGCAAGACTGCTGGGGAGCATTGGGACACTGGGAAGGGCAGATAAGAAACATGAGTCGTACTTTATACCAGGCAGAAGCTGGGCTGCTATCTCATACCAACGGAGAGACCATTGTTATGGCAAAGGAATGAGGAGTCTGACCCCAGTGGTTGAATTCCGACTGCTGACAGCTTTTAAGCCTCACCCCTCCCTCTTCCTCTTGTGCCCACAGCAGCTGATAAGAAAGCCTGGGTGCTCCCTCTTTTGTGAGGGCGAGGGATTCACACCGAGCAAGCCCGTGCCTGTGCAGGAACTCTCATTCTGGCCCCACTCCCGACCACAACAAAATCTCTGTGCTGGATGCTTTGTCTTCTTTCTCAGGCAGCTCCCTCCTCCCACCCCACCCCTGCCTGAGTGGCCTGCCCTTCCCTCCTCAGAGACCTCAGTTACATAATCCAAACCTTTCCATACCCTCTTGGTGTGTGCAGGGCCCACTGTCAGTCTCCGCATCTGAACCAAAATTTGAGTAGGCATCCACCTGAGTCTGTGGGAAACAGAATAGATCCAAGAATATACTCTCATCATCCGTGGTGATATCTGGTAATGATATATTCAGGCAAAGCAACAACAGCAAAACAACTTCGGAAAAGCTGGGCCAACTTAACAAAGAGAAGGTCAAGGCGAGAGGCTGATACAGCTGATAGGGGATAGAAATGGAGATGGTGGGAAGTCAAGTCAGTATTTCTAATCTCAGCTTATTTGTTGGTGTCTAGCAGCTGGGCTACTTCCATGAATTTGAACTGCATATAAAAATCACATGCTAGTGTTACAGCTCTTTTAGAATTTGTCTAGCAGGTTTTCCGGTCTTCACCGGAAAACCCTAAAAAAAAAAAAAAATCACATGCTACAAGCACATAACATGTGAGCTGGGAACACTGACCATGGTTCTAGGAAAACTCCAAACCTCCATTTATCCCACTTGTTCTGACCCTTTCTCCCTGAGTTTTCGGTCTCTGTCTGGTTCTCTCACTGCCTCCAATTTTTATTTTATTTGTTCATCATTTGATTTTTTGCTTTGGATATACTCTGACTTGAGCTGGTATTCCCCCCTCAGATTCCATTCAAAATTTGATTTTTGTTACCATACGTTAGGACTCTAGGTAAGCAATGCCTCTATACATACAACACACAGACACAGACACACAGACACACACACACACGTTCATACACCACACACACCAAGAATGGAATGCTGACTACTGGGAACAAAGAGCTGGTGAGGTATACTCAGAATCCAAGCTTCCCAGATATCTTAACTGTCCCACCCCATGGTTTACATCAAGCTATACATTACAAGGAAATTACATGCAGGTAGAGTCTAGTGGCACTGTCTTATTTTCTCTGAAATTAGGGCAGGACAGCTAAGATTATTGGTGAAATAGTGATTAAGTCAAATAATCAAGAGACAAGTATTTGGCCCAGTAGTGTCTATTTTTCAGTTAATCAAAACTTTGCAGGTAACTGAAAAGTGAGGTTGAAAATACTAGATTCGAGTTGTATACAAATCAGCAAAAAAGATACTCTGATAGTGGAGAGAACCAAACCGGAAGTTCCAGTTTTAACTTTGTCACTCTCTCTCTGTGATTTTATATAAGTCACCTCATTTTTCTGGGCTTTAGTTTCCTTGTCTATGAATTGGGAGTTTAGACTAATATCTAACGTTCTCTAAACTATAAACTCTTGGTAGATACGTTAGTCAGGGTAGTGTAGGCTATGTTGCAGTAACAAACTGAGAATCTTAGTGGTTAAAACTTGAAGTTTATTTCTCACTTATGCAAAAATCTACTATTGTTCTTCGGCCTCCCAAGGGAAGTTCTTTCCCAAAGATTCAGGCTGATAAAGGCTCTATCATTTAGTAGTTGTACCATCTAGAAGACAAGGCCTCTAAGGCCTTTGCACCAAACAGAAGAGAAAACTGAGGGTCAAGCTCTAGCTTGCTAATTAATGTGTGACGTATAACACTTCCACTCACAGCCAAGTGACTAGTTAGCTCTGTCCAACTGCAAAAGGGCATGGCAACGTGGAAGAGCATTTATCTGCTGTGGGGGGGGGGGTTAGGACTCTAGGTCAAGGTCATAGGCTCCCATCATGTATGGCCCAGCTACCCTGACATAGAGATTTCCCAAAGACCACAGACAATACCTCTAAGAAGGAGATGCTATCCTCCAGAAATGGCTCAGAGCTCAGAAGTACACTAGCATGTGAATGGCCCCAAAAAGCTTATCACCAACAGGACTAAACTCAAAGCATAAGGTCTTCTGACAAGGCAACAGGAAATGCTCAGATGGTTTGTTTGAGACCTAATAGGGGGTGGGAAGAGGACCCTAGGTGTAGCTACCAAATCACATAAGGGTTGAAAATGGACCCTCATCTCATGATACTCATATTATACTTCATCTAGCACACTGGGCCAAAAGAATGGACAAAAATAAGTTGCTTAAATTGCTCTTTCTGATGCAGCAAAACAGATTCCAGTTGCAAACTAAACAAAGCGGAAGGCAGAGAAGGCATTTGCCCCCAACAATCATGTGCCTACCACTGGCTTGCTGCCTGGCCAACTCACTCAAGCTCAGCAGTCAAGTTGTAATTCCTTCATGTCCCAACTAAGCTGAGGAATCTAGTTTCTTCCACAGATTCTGAGTGTGCTGTGAAGCCTGGTGAGTTTCTTGGCGTTCCTCCTTGCAAAATGAGTCTAATTTGCAGGAGAAAGAAAAGAGGGTTGGAGCAGAACCACCTGCAGCCTAGGGCTACCACAGTTTGGTCACAGATTATGCAGGAGTCCCCCTTCGAAGCCTTGGAATAAATCTTGCAGGTTACTGCCTTCATAATCTGAACAAATTTGGCTTTACAAAGCATTAAAGGGCCCAGGAGATGTGGAGAGGAAAGGAAGAAAAATGGAATGGTTTCCAGGTAGCAATTCAGTTATTCTTTACGCTGAGAGTTCAGCCATCTCTGTTTTCCAAAGATCCACTGGGGAACATTTTCAGGGGTAACCTCCACTTTGCCTTACTGATTGGCTATCCAGAAAAATAAATGTCTCCCTAGGCAACACCCGACTCATCTAGATGATTCCATGTGTAGTTTCTCAGGGGAAGCCACTTTTACAAAGCAAGGGGGAAGTTCTCAATGCTGGGCCATTGAGTAGTGTTTGTGGAAGCAAGGAGACTCCTATGCTCTCCTTTCCCCACTTCCTCCTGCCCTATCCCTATCTCCATCGTGTGGAAAATCCTCAATCTATTGGAGGCCCAGCTGGGTCCAAAGCCTGAGGTTAAGCTATGTCTGCTTATGGGTGCGCTTATCAGAAGTCTATTAAGAAGTATCATCCATTCTAGAGGAATACAGGAGCCACAAACAACCAGCTTAACCCTGTAAGAAAATCTTAGTGGTCAGAGGAGGCTCTGAGTTCTGCTTAGAGCTGACCGCACAATTTTATTTCCCAACAAGCCCTCCTGAACTCCTAACAGTTTGATAATATGAGTAAGAATAATTTGCTGACCAAGTTATGTGTCAGTCACTGTACCAGGTGCACTATTATGTATGAATATGAGCTAGCTCTTGGTAACATACCAAGCATAAAATTAAAGATTGTCAAGAAGCCAAAGTTGGATATTTATGAACTAAATGAGCAGTTTATGGCGTTTCCTAGGGACTTTGGTCCAGTAGATCACCAAGAAGTCTGGCTGCTGCCGTGTACACTTGGGAATGTGAGTGAAGCTCAGATGGTGTCTGTGGATTTGCAGAGAGCTGGGTGGATGTGAAAAGTTCCTGCAACTCTGGAGAGGAGTGTGTGATCAATCTGGCCTCGTTGTTGTCTGGAGTGGGTCATAATTTTCAATTGCTAATCTTGAATTCATTAAGAGATCGCAGACTCATATTTATTAGTCATTTGTGTTTAACTCATGCACTGGTACATTCTGGTTGTTATTATGTTCTCACAAGGCCTTATCACCCAGTCCTCATGCCACCTGAAATTGGGACCAAGTCAGACAGATGCTCCTGTCCCCATGTCAGGGGCTGGGCTCCAGTGATAAAGGAACCCTAATGACACAAACCTGTGTAAAAAACCAGGTGATCTGGTTAGACAAGAAGAGAAATAGCTTGAACCAAAATGGGAACCAATTTTGGCCACTAAAATTGTGAGTTAAGAGGCTCTGATGTCAAGACCCACAGCCGCCCCGCCAGGCAGCACATGCTCACTGAATTATGGAGTGAATGCTAGTGGTGTGAAAGCAAAACCTTTTGTGAAGCATACAGCCATTCCCTCTACCTGCAGAAAAGGAAAGATCGCACATAGAAGAGACCCGGACAGATGCCCCCTCACACCCCCATCTCACTTTCCACTTATTGCCATGCTGTTCTCCCCTCCACTCCCCTTCACTCAGTGCCATCTGGTCTCCTTCCCCACTTTTGGGCCAAATAGAATCCTCACAAACCCTGCCAGCCACCACCTTCTGCCAAACCCAGTAGTCTCTCTCCACCTTTGCTATGGGTTGAATTATGTCCCTGGAAAAGATATATTGAAGTCCTTACCTCCGGTACCTCAGAATGTGACCAAACATGCAGACATCATTAGTTAAGATGAGGTCATACTGGAGTAGGGTGGGCCTTTAATCCAATTGGACGATGTCCTTATAAGGGAACAACATGTGAAGACACAGAGACACACAGGGAGAAGACACGCATGTGAAGACGGAGGCAGAGACTCCAGTTATGCTGTACCAGCCACGGAACACCTGGGGCCAGGAGAAGCTGGGAAGAGGCGTGGAGAATCCTATCCTGGAGCTTCAAAGGGCGCATGGCCCTGCCAACACCTTGATTTTGGACTTCTAGCTTCCAGACCTGCGAGAGAATAAATCTGTGTTTTAAGCCACCAACCTTGTGCTACTTTATCATGGCTGCTTGGAAACAAGTACAGTCCTTCTCTTGGCATTTTCAACCTGTTCCACTTACCTCTTCTCTGTCTCGAAACTCTCCCTATCCCTGATTGCCTTAACCCAGCATTACCTTACTTCTTCACCGCTCTGCTCTTTTCTCCTCTCTCCCTGGTGTCCCTAGATGCTTCGTCCTACATGGCATGCATGTTCATGGTAGTTTTCCCTTTGAATTCTGCTCTTCCTGTGATAAGTCTCTCTTTAGGTTTCAGCTAGCACACTCATGGAGATCACTCCCCAGTTGGGATCATTCACTTTTTGAGCACCTACTCTGGGTTAAGCATAGAGTTAAATGCTACAGATATGGGAGAAATCAGCACAGCTATGGGACTAGTGTACTATTGAGTCTTAATTTTCTGTCCTCCAGCTCAATTTACCTACCTCTCTATCTAGCACGTCAACCCTAATTCACCAGCCTCCCCAGACTGTTCCTCCACTTGGTTTATTATTTTGGTTAATTGCTCCATCAGTCTTCTATTTCCCTAGGCTGGTGACCTTGGCTTCTCTTTGATTGTTCCTTTCCCCCTAACAATCAATCCATTATCATGTCCTTTGGATTCTGCCATTATCTTGTTCTTTCATAACCACCCTTGTTTAAACCCACATTAATTCTCATCTGAAATAATCTGGCAACCTCCTCTCCAGTCTCTCTACCTCTCGCCTCTCTCCCTTCTGAGTCATCTTATGAGAATAATTCCTTTTTCTCAAGCACAGCTGTGATTAAACATTTTTTAACCAAACCCTCAATGTCTCCCCACTGACTGACAAATTAAGTATAAATTACTCACCCTTACATCAAAGGTCTTTTATGACAAAGCCCTGATCTACCTTATCTTCCAACTCTTCCCCACTGCACCTTACGCATCAATCAAATTAGTTGACTTCTGGTACTTCTCCATCTTCAGATTTCTGCACACGTTATTCCCTCTACCTAATAAGTCTGGAATGCTTTCTTTCCCACTCCTCTAGTCCCACCTGATAAAATCTTACCCGTCATTCTCCAAGCGCTATCTTGAACATCACCCCCTTCACATGGCCCTTCCACCATGGGATCCTTTCTCTCTTTGGTCTCCCATTACCCATGGTTTGTATCTCTCTTGACTTGATTGTATTTGTACCATTTGCATCTTTGTCTTGTCCCCACAGCCAGACTATGTCCTACCCATCATGGCAGATTAAGTCCTAAGATATATGAAGAATGCACCAGAAATGGATGGTGTGGGTTTCATTCTAATTATATTGACAATGTGCTAGGAGTGGCAACACCCTATGATATTTCTAAAAGCTCTTCATTAAAACACAGAAAAAGGACTTGACATGGATTAGAGATGCCACAGTGACCTGCTCTTTGAGATTTAGTGGAATCTTAAAGGAAAGGAAGGTGGAATTAAAAACAAAATGTGTGTCCAATAAGAGACTGACATCTTCACAGCATAAAATTATAAAAATAGCAATCAATATTCATTTACTATGTGCCAGACTCGTTCTAAATGTTCCATATTTGTTAATTCATTTAGTCCTCACAAAACCCCTTTTTTCTGATGAGGAAACTGAGCACAAAATCGTTAAGCATCTTGCCTAAGATCACAGCTAATTAGTGATGGAACTGAACCCAAGCAGATTGGTTTCCCAACGGCTCCTCCCAACCACAGTGTTATCTAGCCTGCCTTTCACTGTGTTATAGGGACAGGAAGTGGGCCTTCTCCCTTGGAGCTAAGCTGAGCCCCAGAACACACCCATATTTTGACCTGCATGATTCTGTCTAATAAGCCACCCCCACACATAAACCAGTGTCCCCAGAGTCTCCTTGGAGCCATGTTTCACACCAAGAGCCTTGAAGGGTCAACTCCTCAAGCATGGGGCTGTTGCATAAGCCTCTTTAAACATGGAAATGGTGCCACAATCCCTGACCAGAGAATGGATGACAGCAGGAACGGCCACTCAGGAAGTAGTGAAGGGTGCCAGGCTTAGATGCTCTGAAGAAATGAGCCTCACTGTGTGTTGAGGTTAAGGTGGCTGCCTTAGCTGCTCTCTTTCCCCCAGATGCCATCTGGCCCTCCCCAATCCAGTCACCGCCCAGGGGTATGAGGAGTGCTGTGTGACATTGTGTTGAAGCCATACCCCCAGTTCTCCACATCCACTCCAGTTTCCCATTCACTGTCTCTTCTACCTAAAAAGTGCCATGCTAAATGATGAACCATGGTAGGGTGGTAGGCGGAGTGTACAGATGCCATGGCTGGGAGGGCATGTGGGCGGTGGGAAGCACATCTGCTCTGGGGGTTGTACAGGCTAGCGTGGGTTGAGCTCCCATTTCTTGCCAGGCACTGTTCTATGCACTTTTTATATATTAACTCATTAATCTTCATAGCAACTGCTCGCCGATGGCCCTCTTTTTTTTTTAATTTTGATTTTACATATGAGAAACCTGAGGCACAGAAAAGTATGGTAATTTTACCAGGTCACACAGCTAGTTAGTGAAAAAGCCAGGATTTGAATTCATCCATATCCCTTGCTCTTAACCACTAACCTTCACTGAATGCCCCCCTCCAAAAGGATGCAGTCACGGATATGTGAAATGGCCCTTTAGAGCACGTTAGAATCAGAGCTCGAGCTTTCCAAACCAGAAGTCAAGTACCATCCCCAGAACTTCCGATTATCTTGCTCCAGAGTGGAGGCTGAAAGTGTCTATAGATAAAATGGCTCCCCCAGTGGATTCTAATGTTTTCGATTTGGGCTTGTTTGGGCATCCATGTAAAGTGCATTCATTCTGTCTTCTGGCCATCCAGTTGTCAAATACCCTATGTGCCAATATATAAGAAAAGGCCCAAATACACGACTGAGAGGAATCCCACTGAGTTCTGAACAACTTGGATATATGAGCTTTTAGAAATACGAATAAAGAATCAAAACATCTACTCATACTTAATTCTTTAGTCACATATATACACTTAAAATCACGCATTACGCAGCGTAGCAAATCAATTTAGAAATATTGCTTTTTCCATTCTCATCTTCCACAAGATACCCTCAGTTTGACTTCTCACACGCACCCAGCACATCTTGTCTTCACATCCCCAGATCCTTGTTCAGGGGCCATCTGTGCAGGCCCCTGGCACATATCACCTGCACGGCTCTTCACTGGTCAAAATACACTGGTTTTTTCAATACTGGTATCATGAGGTTGCTGGAAATGTTATCCCATGCCACAAAAAATATATTTGCATGACATCAAGGCCGTCAGTGGTCTGTGTGTGTTATGGGCAGGGCCAGCCCTCTGCTGGTAGGCGAGGCTCACCCCTTGCTTCGCTCTGACTGTCTGCACTTTGTTCTGAGCAGTGTTTAGATATTGCAAATGTTATTCCTGCTGGTGAGCATATTCTTGCTATTTACAAACTACCAACCCCTTACCATATTGTCCCTTAAAGTGAGTCTCGAAAAAGCTTATTTACAATGATGGCCACACTTGTAATTGTGAGGTTACCCACTTAGAGATAATCAATGGAGCTAAGACTAATAAATAACAGCTAAATAATAATGGAGCTGAAATTGTGAGATTACGCACTCAGCAATTTAATGAAGCTTAAACTACATTACATTTCTTTGTCTCCTGTTTCTTCACTGAGTGACCAGAGGTGACTCTCTGATGTTGGTTGGGGTGGTTTCTCTAGTGTTTGGGGTTCCAAGTAAGGTACCTGGAGGACATGTCCTCTAATGTGAGACACTTTGTAAGGGTTCCATTAGAAAGTGATGGACTGTCTTCCAAAAGGTAATTCAGAGCCGAGAGGATCTCACTTTTTATCCAGGCATGGACAGTTTGTTACCAAACACCAAACAATAAGGCCCTGCTGCTTCTATCTCTATGCTCACTGGCTCAAGCAACATCATACCTGGGGTTGCTGGACTTTCTGTCCCCTCTTTCATTATCCTCAGACTCTGAAGCGACAGAGGCAGGAGAGCTCTCCTCCTCCTCCCACACGGCCCCCCTCCCACCCTCTCCCAGCCAGGTGTCTGCATCTCCCCTGCTGGGGCCTCAGCGGGACTGTGAGGCCCGCCGCAGCTTTTAGAAGGCCCCTGTGTTTGAACAGGGATGAGACAGGCCTCTATAAGCTGCTTATTCTAAGTTGGGGATTGTTCCTCCTAGTCAATTGATACTGGATATAATTACTTCTTAGAATTTTTGAAAACCAAATGTGTAAAGAGAAATTAAAATCTAATTAAATGGATGTAGGCAGTTCTGTCTGAGCTGACAATTCTTAAGCCACTGCAGTTTGTCAAAGGTTACGGTATCTGTCCCTGGGTGCTTCTGTCTCCACTTGGCTCTGAGCCCAGAGCTCTGCTCCCCCCTCCAACACCCTTTCGTCAGCCCTGTCCTGGGCCCAGGATCCCTACTGCTCTTGGGCAGAGATGCTGGCTCACAGGCCATCTGTCAGTGACAATTCCGTTTGGGGCATCTCTGGCAGGGGCAGGGGGCAACGACACCCCCAGTGAGACCCACCTCTTGGTGCCAACTCTACTCGGCCTCCAGCTGTAGCCGGCAGCCAGTAACGATAAGGCTTAGACCCCTCGGCTCCACTGTGACAATCTCTCAGACCAGGACTACCCAGATGCACACACATGTGAGCAGCGGTGTGAGGTTCCTGAGTGAAGGGGCTGGTTTTCACAGCAATCTGACATTGCCACCACATTGTTACTGCATTTTACGAATTGGAAAATCAGTTTGTAATGGATCGGAGGGGGGAAAAGAAAGGGGAAAATCAACACATGTGGTTTGGAACGTTCTGTCCTGTGCCCTCCTTGCTTCTGAACCCTGCTCTCGTCAATTTCAGCTTCTCCAGGTTCAGGACTGGGGGCTGCATCTTGTTGTTTGTGGTTTTTTATGGCTTTATTTGAAAGGTGGTTTTTTCCTCCCCAGGCCACTTTGTTCCACGGAAGCATTTTCAGTGGACAGAAACAGAGGTTCGTCCGTATCACCTAGAGCAAAGGGGGAGGTGGGCGTGGTCACTGCAAAGGTTCACCTGGAGAGAAGCTGGATACGTATGCGTGAGAAGTGATGGGACCCAAGGCAGGCGAGCTGCGGGGAGCAGCGTCTCTCTCCCCTTCCTGCCATGGCTGCCCAACTCTTCGTAGCTCTCTCTGCTCCATTGTTTTGTTTTGTTTTTTTCCTCTCTAGCTGCCCCCTCTGTGAGCTCGTGGCTTCTGCTCCTTCTCTGCTCTGCCCTGCATTGGCCCATCATGGCCTTTTCTAGCCTCATGACCGTGGCTCCACCTCCCTACAGCCCGGGCTGTTAGTTTGAGGTAACATGCGGAGGGAATCTGCTGGGCTCCGGGCCTTTTTCCCTGTGCGGCCTCAGTCTGAGCAGGCTAGGTAGGGGCTGCCCTTAGGTCGGTGGCCTCCTCTGGGCCTGCTGATTGCCTTCCTCCTGAACAGAGCCACTTCGTAGAATGCAGACCCCCTAAGCAGCAGGGGCCATGGAAGGGGCAGTTTTCCAGGAAGGTGTCCTGGGCTCCATCCATCCAAAGTCCTCTTGCTTCATGGCCTCTTACCCAGACTGGGTGACACCAGACCGTCTGGTTGACTCCTCCCCCACCCTAGTCCTTGGGCAGGGGTCTCTGGTGGGTACCGGACGACGACAGGGGCCTCACCTATCAGATGTAGTGGCCCGGTGAAAGCACCTTCAAGAGCATTCCTCACCTTGGCACCATGGCAGCCCTACTGCTCACTGCTGGAAGGGGCTTGCAGAAGACGGCTGGAAGGTTTTCCCACTCCCAGCCTTGACAGTACACAGCTCCACAGGGGTTAATTGGGTTTTGGCTGATGAAATCACAGCAGTTATCCACTGTCGAAACTCTTTGATAGCGTAACAGCTATGGCTCCCTAGACACTTCCCCATTCCCTTCTGAACCATTTTCATTCTCAGTCTTGTTGGAAACGAGCATCTGCATCAACATGTCGGTGCCCCCTTGTAATAATGCCATAACGCTATTGTTTTCACACCGCTGTTAGGAGTGGGTGCCACTGAGTCTGACACACACGCGTGCCAGTTTGCTGGCTGAGCCCCACTGACACCCAGAGCCATCGCTTAGCAGGCTGCCTGGTGAAGGGGCCCTTCTGTCCCCCCAGTGGCCCTCTCCAGGGGCCAGGGGCCAGCAGGGGACCTCTTGATCAGTGTGGGTGCTCCTGTCTCCATGACCAAGCACCAGGGACAAAATGCCTGCCGGTGGTGGGCAGAACCCTAGTTAACATGCCACGGTGGCTCCACAGGCTTAAGGCTCATTCCAGCCCCTAGGGGGAGCTCAAGGGCTTCCTCCATTTCCAGTGGAGCCTTAAGGGTACTGTCGCTTCCTGCCTCTAGGGATAAAACTTTGAGAATTAAGATCTGACTTGAGCCTAGAGACAAAGTGAGAAACACGACCCTTGTACTGCATTTGGTCTGGGCTACAGGAACCCGCAAGAGCTTTGGCAACCAGGCACGTGTTCATTAGTGTGACAGAGGTCTTAAAGACCCCTAGGGTGGGTGCGACTCCTTCTCCTGTCTCTCTCTGTATCTGTTACCTCAGAGTTAGTAACCACTTCTTCCCCTCTTCTCTTCTCCTGGCTTGGACCACGTTGAAACCTAGGTTACTTTTGCCATCTCTTGGACCAGTATCTTCCATTCTGGTTCCTTCCCTTGAAGGAAGTTAGTTCTGGGACAATCTTTTAGAAACTACCATCTCCCCACGTCACCCCTAATGCAATTCAATGCCTAACATTCGAATAGGGACCTACACTTTCCCTGATTATCTTTACATAGTAGTAACATGTGTACCAAAAGATGGCGGAAGAGAATGCGTTTGCTATAAATTGTCAACCTAAAATGAGGCCATCTAGGTAGGTTCTCTACGACTGTGAGACAGAGGGAAGGGGGCCTGAGGATCCAGGGAGTGTTATCCCAAGACACTGAGTCTCAGTGTCAAGCATTTGCTTTCTGCCTTGGCTCATGGCAGGCCTCACACACCTCCGAGACTGGATGCTAACTGAAGCAGCTGGTGTGAAGAGCTGGTGGCTGCAAGGACACCGGGGCTCTGCAGTTCTAGTTCCTGGCCCATACAGCTGCTATTTCACACTAGACTAACAGAGATAGGAAGGGGACAGCGCTTTGCAGGGGAGCCATCCCCAAGGACAGGAGCTAGTCAAGGACACCAGGCCAGGTAATCTGTTACCTCTGGGTGAGATATAACAGTGACTAATCACTAGTTAGGTTATGGATGTATTTATACATCTGATATTAACACCCAGTACATTATTTATGAGCCCAAATATGAATAATTCAGTGCGTCCACATTTAGTAGGTTTCTGCCTAAAAACCAGCTTTGCACTGCAGCTTGGCTCCTGACATTGAACCAGAAAGGAGGGGGAAAGAAGCTGCTTAGCTCGTGGGCCATGCCTAGGGAGGCTCAACGGCTCCCTGTGGGGAGTCCAGGCCCCGCCCACCACTGGCATTTCACTTAGCACCTCTGCTACCTTCTCTTGGTTTACTCCTCTGTGTAATGAAGGTAGTTGTTGGGCTTGATGGTCTCCACATTCATTCCAGGCTTGAGATTCTGAGAAGGAGAAAAAGAACTAACGAAAGAGGTAGGAACAGAATGGTTGCACATGGCTGGGATCTGTGCCCAGGTGGTTGGTTTCAGGCTATGACTTGCCAGTGGTTCCAGGCACAGACAGGTCTATTCGATGGCCTTGGTGTCTACATGTTTGTATCACATGACCCTATGACCCTACTGTTTGTGAGCTACGTGAGACCAGAGATCTAGTTAATAGCTTCGTCTGTCACACCTCTCAGGATGTTGCTCATCACGTGGCGGGTCCTTATAGGCGAATGATAAATGGCAGGTTTGATGGGCAAGGAGACACTTGCCATGTGGCTTTCCCACAAGTCCAGACCTCTGTCCTTCACTCCAACAGTGCCAGTCTATCCCTTTCACTCTTTTAAGCTCAGGGGAAGGAAAAAAACAATAACCTTGCGTCTTGCAAAACTCATCCATCTTTTGCCTGTGGCGAGAAGTGAGCTGAGCGCCCCTCTTCCTAAGAGCGGATCTTCCATCCTGCGTCTACTGTGACACAGCAGGCGGAGGAAGTTGGGCAGAGGCCTCACGCAGGTCAGTTCTCCAAGCCCCTTTGTTAATCTGCAAAATAAAAGTGTCATTTATAAGGCCATTTTCAACCCAAACTCTTTATGTAAACCAGGTGGGGAGAGAGGCTGTGGACCTGCCTTGAGTCACCCTGAGTTTAGTAGCACTCGGAATGTGATAGTGAAATTGCCCATGACCCCTTCAATGGTAGAAGAATAAAGCCGTGAGCTCCAGGCCCTGCGAGCCAATGGCTCTGTCTCTTGGCCAGAGCTGGCAGGCACAAGCCTCAGGTTTGGGCCGATATCTGTGAACCCAGCAAGCGCTGCTAAATCACATCTGCTCCTGTGCAAATAAGTCCATGTGCCTTCCTGGGGGGGTGGTGGAAGGGGGGAGGCCGAAAGCGCCCCAGCTCCTGATGTAGAACTCTAGGCAAGAGACAGCATTCAGGAACAGTGGGAATCAGAGTTGGAAGGCTCCGGGTTTAGCCAAATGTCCCTGAGTGCACCTGTTCTTAGATCATGTAGGAGAAACGGAATCGTTCTGTTTCTAAAGATACGAGCCAATGGACTCAATTACCTCTTTTGAAAGCCTGTTCTGGCTTGTGATCATGGGCACAGTTTTATTCTAATTGAAATCTCTCTTGATGAGGCCTATTTCTTCTTTTTCTTTAATCTTCTGAGTTGATGGTGAAGCAGAGACCATGGTTAGAAATCAGCCTTCCTAATTGGGTCTCGTCTTTCTCCAGCAGAAACTACCTTTGTAATCTTAGGGTGAGAAGCCAGTCCCCTGTTCTCCATGTCTCTTTTCAGTACCATTTTCAATTGTTGCACCCTCTTTTCAAATACAGTGATGAAATGTAGTAGCCCCCTCCAATAGTCAGAGGCATGTTTTCTGTGACCCTGTCCGCAGATTGCAGGTTTGCTTTTAAAAAACACCAACTTTTGGGGCACCTGGGTAGCTCAGTTGGTTGAGCTTCTGACTCCTGATTTCAGCTCCGGTTGTGATCTCGGGGTCATGGAATCCAGCCCCATGTTGGGCTCTATGCTCGGTGGCAGGGGGGAGGGTCTACTTGGATTCTCTCTCTCTCCCTCTCCCTCTGCCCCTACCTCTGATCGCTCGCTCTCTCTCAAATAAATAAATAAATCTTTTTTAAAAACTAAAACCACCAACTTCTAACTTAATTCAGTGGCTGTTTCACTGTGATTCTCAGATGGTTTTCTCCCCCAGAAATGCCTGTTTTAATTGTATGATGCTCAGCTGTTATAAATATAATAGCATATAATGACACTGAGACATAGTGGCCGGTGATGGTAATTAATAATCATAATGAAAGGAGAAAGAAATGATGATGACCTCGCGCTGGTGACAGGGAATGGGATTCCTGGAATGAACTGATGCCAGCAGAGCCTCCCCTCTGCTGGGCGCTCCAGTCGCGGGAAGCTAAAGACAGTCCCAGTCAATTGCCAGCCCTCAGCATTGTCCCAGGACAATTTGTTTGGTCATAATTATCTCCAATCTCCTGGGGCGTTAATGCTTATTGGTAGGCATTATCACATCCTGATCTTACTCACTTAGGACTTTCTCACTGGTTTCCAGAGAGGACAAAGGTGGAAGGAAACCTCACCAAGGGCTCTGCTGTCTGCGTCGTGAAGCCCACCCTGGAAGGATTTCCGGGGCTAGTGGCTGCCTAAGGTGGGCGGAGGGCAAGCGCGTTACTGAGATCATCCCTGACTCAGAGGTTTCCCCTCTATGGCTGGTTGGAGGTGTGGGCAGCTGGTGGTTTTGTTAAAGATATTTTTGATGCATTCTAGAGTTACTTTTTCCACTTAATTCAATAAATACGTATTGAACACCTGCCAGCCAGGCACTTTGCTGGGCATCAGGAGTGAACACAAGGACAAAGATTTTGTCCCAAGGTACTGACAAGCAGTGGGGAAGGAGGAAACGGAAGGGTACAGAGAAACACAAATGTGGAGAAAGCGTACTGCAGGTACAGAACAGAATGAACGGAGGAAAGAAAGATTGCCTTCGGTTTGTGAGGCATCTGAATTGTACCTTAGAGAATTTCTTTTCCATTGTAGATGTTTTCAAACATACAAAAGTAGAGAGAATAATATAACAGACTCCCATGTGCACATCACCCAGCCTCAAAACTCCACACATGGTCTCACAGGAAACCTCACCCATTTCCCACTACAACCCCCATGAGATCATTTCCACTCAAATCCCAGAAAGCATAATATTTCATAGGAAGGCACTTCAATAAATAAAGACTCTAGTTTAATATAAGCACAATACAATTACACTTAAAACAATTTCCTTCATGTCATCAAATGTGCAATCAGTCCCCAATTGTCTCATAAATTTTTTTATGGCTTCCTTGTTCAAACCAGGACACAAATGAGATTGACAGGTCCTGTAAGTACTTTCCTCCTCCTCTCTTTTTTCCTTGCACTTTGGTGTTGAAGAAACTACGCCCTTTGTCCTCCAGAGTTTCCCTAAGTCTGCATTTTGCTGACTGCATCTCTAGAATGTTTCTTGCTCCTCTGCCCCCTGTAGTTTGTATAAATTGACAATTCAATATAGAGCTTTGCTCAGATTTGGGTTCAATGTTTATGGGAAGGCTCTTTTTTCGGTGGGGTTGGGCACTTCCATCAGGAGGGTCATAAAGCCTGATGATCTCTTTCTGTGATGTCAGCAGATGTTAATAATTGCCTCCTAGACACAATGCTCCATTGCTTGATGGCACAGATTGTCTTGGATTGTTGCTTTGTAATTATTTTATAACCTGGACATGCGTGTCTCATGAAATTTCTAGTGTGTGTTATATTGCATTCTTAAAAAAAAAAAAAAGGATATGGGCATTTTAATGGGCAGTAGGGAGCCACTGAAGGCTTTTTGCAGGGCAGTGACCTGTCAAATCCATGGGATAAAGCAGAAAGTGTCAAGCAGATTAAAGCTGGGCCTTAACAGCTAAAATTTTAACTTCTGAAACCCAAGGGCCAGGTAAGCGGTGCTTTGGTTGAGGCCCAAGCCCAGGAGCTCATCCTCTGGGGCACTTGCTACCATAGAGGAGATCGTGCTTCTGCCCCCAACCAGGCTCATTTCAGAGGGTGCCCAGCAACCCAGCCAGGAGGAGTGTGAAAGAGCCCTTATCTGCCTATGTTTGAATAACTGAGACTATTTCTTACGGTGGGTGTTTCCAGCAGTTAATTAGGTAAAAGTGAACCTCAGCCAGGGAAGTTTGCACATTTTGACCAATTAAATATGTGGCCCTGCGGTGACTTCCAAACATGCAAGAGGGAGGGGTTTCTTAGAGTCAACAAGCTGGGACACTTCTAGACAAATTTAACCTCTTTGAGCCTCCGTTTTCTCAATTGTGAAAGGAGGGTAATAATAGTACCTAAGTCTGAGTGTTGTTTTCATGATTGAGTGGGTAGAATGTGTGCAAATCAGCAGCACAGAGCAAGGACCCAGTAACTATTGGCCGTTATTATCATGCAGCACATGATTCCTCTGCTGTTTGCTTCCGAAGCCTCAGGATGGCAAGTCTTGAAGTGGAGTCTTAAGGAAAATTAATTGATGAAGCTAGTATTTAAAAAATGGCTGCTTTCTTAGATCTCTCAAGGGACTTGGCTATAACACCAACGTGGGTCAAGTGTTTTCTTCTTTCTTTTTCTTGTCTTTCATTTTTTTCTAGTAAGGAGACTTTGTATATTTGGGAAACTGGTGAACTGTTTGAGAGTCCAAGCAGGGAATGAAGTGTGGCGATCACACTGATTGCCAGCCTGCTCCTTGGACCCCTTGCCAGAACTCTGCCAAGTGCCCTCACGGGAACTGTGAAGTCATTAGAAACAAAGATGTAATTAACATCCAGAGCAGGCAGGGAGACGAGCTGTCAAACTTTGTGATCTACAAATGGCCATGAGGCTGAAATCACCAAAGAGAAAATTAAAACAGCAAAAGCCAAATTTGCCTGACTTGTCCTTTGTTTTTTGGTTTAATGAGAGCCTAGCTTAAAGCTTGCTGATGAAAATGGGGGTGTGATGGGCTTTGAGCATCTGTGAATTTAGGTCTCTCTTTCAGTTTTGTTGTGATTTCCAAAAGGGACATTTTCCAGGACTCTCTTCACAATCCTATATAGTCAGGGATCCAGCAACAAATAGGTACTGAACATCTAAGGTATTAATGTTAGGTTCTAGGGAGAAAGTAATAAACAAGAAAGACCAGTGCTTGGCCTTAGGGGACTTACATTCTAGAGGTAGAGACAAATAAATAAGCAATTATAATAGGAGGAGAGGTAATTAACTTAAAGAGAGCCCAGCCTAATTTATAATGTCCAAAAGGCAGCCCGTGGGTTACTAGTCAAAGATTTAATACAAACCAAGAATGAATACCATCTCTACCCCAGCTACCATTACTTGAGCCTAGTTTCTCACCACTGTGACTGACTAGACTCTTGTAAGAGTTTCCCAGCTACGCACCAAGAGCAGATTCCTCTTCCCAGAAGACCACTTTTATCGTGTCAAATCCTGCTCAAAAACTTTCTGTGACTTTCCACACTGACAGGATTAAGTTTGAATTCTTTATCCCAGATTTGGCAAATAGATAAGGAAGTTTGGGGTGGGACAGTGGATTCATCGAATGAGTTTGTTGCAGGGAGTGAGTGGGGAAGAAACAATACCAAACAACCCAGATGGACTCAATGACCTTTCTTGTTCTGTCTTCTCTGGGTGAGCTCTTGGCATCTCCTGAGCTTGTGTACCTGCCCCCGAGAGCCTGCAGGAACCTGAGCTCTGCTAGATATTCCTGTATGGAGGCTGGTTGGATTCTCCTTCATGTCAGCAGTCACAGATCAGATGAATATTAAAATTACACAGATCTCACATATTAGTTATGAGCGATAATGGTGGCCCCAGTGAGTGAGTATCATCCAGGGGTTGAAATGATCACTACTCCCAAGGAACCAAAGGAAAGACATTTTAACCAGAGTACGTTGAATTTGTCCTAAACCGGAAATACAACTCCACAATTCCAATGGCTTTTCCACGTTTTATGTCAACACTCCAAACTTAAATAGCAACTATTGGAGTACTTATCACATTGCACTTTAATGACCTGTCTCCCCACTATCTTTTTGGTCCACCAGTCTGTAGAGTCTTCTTCAGGAACCATTTTTTAATTCTTGTTTTAAATAAAATACCTGGCATAAAGCCTGGTACACAATAGGCACTCAATAAATGGTAAGTGAATTCCCATTGCCTTACAAAGCCCTTTCTGAGAAACTTCGGTCACAGTAATTAATCTTTTCTCTGAAGTTTCAGGGCGGTCATCCATCCCATTCATGTATTTTTTTTCATTTTTACAACTTTTAAATGAGTTCTTAAAGTTCACTGGAATATTCTCTGTTCACAGGGAAAAAAAGTTATAAACGCTGTCTTTGCCCACGCTAGCCTACAAATCCTATTTTTAAACCATCATATTCAACTCAGCAAGCACTTACTGAGCACTTGCTATGGGCTGGGCTCTGGAAGGAGCACTGGCAATAAAACAATGGCTGGGCCCTGTCTTCAAGAAGCTTACCATCCAAGAAGGCAGCTTGATGATGATTTCACGGTATGGCAAGTAGTGGGTACAGAGAAGTTCTCACTCTGGTGGTGGGCATGAAGGCTTCATGGGGAAAGTGACTTAGCACTTACCCAGGGGGTAAGATCAGAAGGGAAGGAGTTTCGGCAGAGGCAAGGTCGTGAGAGAGAGCAAGGTCTGCTGTGCCGCATGCGAGTCTGAATGACAGGGGAGGTAGGTGCCAAAGAGACTGGGGGAGCAGAGATAAGTGGCGTGGGAGAGGGATAATCACAGAGCCGCCTTCAAGGCACAATATGGGACTTGGACTTTATTCTGTAGATGGCAGGGGCCTTTGCGCAGAGAAAGGCTGAGATGACTCCAGTCCAGGTGCAGCCAGGGGCATGGGTTGAAGATGGGGCAGCAGCCAGAGGGCTGAAGCATAGCCTGGGTAAGAAGTAGTGAAGGTTGGAACCCAGGCAGTCCCAGCTTCCCTAAGCTTTTTCCATTTGTCCCAACTGCCTTTTCCTCCACTTCCTGCTCCCATATTCTCCAAAAGTATGCTCAGTGGGCTGTAGGGTCCAGTGATGTTGAGGGTGTCGGTGTTGGTGTGCTGATATGGACATTTGCCGGTCCGGTGTTTGTTCGTGGAGACCACTTAGTCTCTCCCACTGGTCTTCTGGACCACCTGCGGTGAACCCTGCTTGCTACGCTTCTCTCTCCCACTCTCCCACTCAGCCTCTAGCACAGTGCCCTGTCTATGTCTAAGCCAATGAAGGTGTATGAATTCAGATGGACGGATTAATCTGTGTATTTTGCTTATAATATATACTTTTTGAGGGGAGGATCCGTGTCAAGTGAACATTCTGTTCACTGCTGACACGTTGTACAAACACAAACATTAATTAAAACTATACAGCATTTGCAATTCTAGCCTTAACAGATACATGACAGGAAAGCGTGGCTCAGAGTTAGCCTGGACTGGGTCCTAAGCCTCACCTTGGCCCTGATTCAATCTCGCTCTCAGCGTGGGGCTCGTTAATTTCTTCAAGATTCAGATGAGGCCTCTGGCTCCCCTCTACCCAAGTAACAGCTCCTGTGAACCTTCCAAGTAAGAAACAGGCAATGGTCAAGTTCAATTATCAGACATAACTTGTGATCACAGGGTGCTTTTTCTCTTTTTAATTCAGTAAGAAGAGAATTCCCCAGTTACTACACAGGATCCATAATCGCTGAAGATTTCAAAGATGGCAAGTTGCATCGAAAATCATTGACTCTTTCCTTAAGGATTTACCCAGTGCTTTGGGATCCTGCTGTACCCCCAGTGGCCCCATTAAAGGCCCAGTTTTCACTGTTCTGGGAAGGCTGTGGCAAACCTGCCTCACCCTCAGAATACCGCTGCTAAAAGCTCTGTGAATGGGGGTGTTTATAGGGTGTTGCCCAGAACTGGCGAAGAACGGGAAAATCTTGCCGCTACTCATTTCACCAACGTTTATTAAGCAACAATGTGTTTTAAGCACGAAGGCTCAAGCCAAAGAAACAAAGACAAGAGTCAAACAGCACTGGGTTGAGTCTGGGTTCCCCTCTGGAACCAGGGGAAATTTCTTCAGCTCTATGAGCCTCACTTATCCGGAAATGGGGACAGTTAAACCCCCTCTGTGGGTTGCGATTAGGATTAACAAAGGGCCACAGCCAGCTCACAGGTGTTCCTAAAATGAGTTCTCTTCCCCTTCCTGTTAAGGATCTTAAAATCCGCAAGTGAATACAAACATCAAATAACTAGAGAATCACCTAAAAGAAGAGTATAATGTTGCTTTAATTTATAGCAAACCGCTCAGCATCAAACAAGGGAGCCCGCAGCTGTCGGGAACGGAACGGCTCAGATTCTCAAGGTAATTTTTCAAAAATACATTCCAAATGAGCGTTGACATAAACTCTTCTTTAGCTGAGCTTTAGCTTTGTGGCACTTAAAAAAAAATCCGTAATATTAAAAGTAAATTAAATACTGCATATGACTAGGCATTGGAGGTGTTTAGGGAGCAATTTCACAGTTGACGACTCAAGCCTTCCTGTCTGATGAAAATTCACATTTCCCCAGGGGTGGAGGAACGGAGTCCCAGGGATCAGGGAGGAGATGAGGACACAGGCAACGTGACCTGATTCAGAAAGTGGAGACCTTGGGCGAGGGGCTCAGACAGACACCCACCACTGTGTGACGATGGATATCATTTTCTGAGCCTTTAATTGGCCATGCGAACAGATACTCTTGGCTACAGAATCTGGGTCAGGAAATGTGGGTTACCTTCCCCACATATGCAATCCTGCAGGTTATTCAGATCTGGAGGTGTGGGCAGTCTTGTAGCTCTGCAGGACCTGGGGAGCCTCCCACTTACGCCCTCACCCCCCGCCGTGTTGCAGTCCCCTTCTCCACCACCACCTGTTCTTCTGGAGTCTTTTGGGATCACTTCGGGGGGGACCAACGTGGAGCTACCTCTCCAGCAGCAGGGAGGAGTTCAGGCTCAGCCTTCCATGTACTCTGGTCTGTCCAACCATTGGGATGGAACTTGGCAGAAACAGAACCCAGGGCCCTTCTGGGTTATCAGTGGGGGACTGAGCATTGGACTTGGTCCTCATCCAAGGAACAGAACCGAATTAGGGCTGTGTCAGCCATTCTCAGGAGAGAGCCAGAAACCTGAAGTCAGGGACACGGTGGATCAGAAACCAGAAGGGCCCAGCTTGGAGCCAGGGGAGGACAGAACCAAACCTTGTGGATGAAGCCAAGTTAGTAATGAAAAGGGGTCAAATCACACAGGAAACTTCAGAATGGAGCAGTTTTGACCAATCTCCATTTGCTGTTGTCCCCGCTACAGAGGCTTTCCCTCTAGTGGCATCTTGAAGGCACTGAACCTGTAGCAGGCAGGCCAGGCCTAGATGGGCAGTCGGTGTCTGTGGCTTGGAGCCATCCCACCTGGCCCTTAGGAACAAGCTTAATAGTCTCCTAGGGCTTGGGGCTTTAGGATCCACAAAGCATATCTCATATACTGTAATATCTTGGCCTTATAAGAACCCATTTTATAGCTGGGGAATAACGAAGATGAGAGATGTGCCCAAAGTCACTTGGCTTTTCAGTTGTGGAGCCTGGTCTCGGACCTACTTCCTCCATATCCCATCTCGTGTCCATGACCTTGGCTGTATTCACACCATGTTCCGCCAAATCTAGGTGGGAAGCTGGAACTATTCACTACTCTTGGCTGGCAGGATGAATGACAGTCTTGTTGGGTGGTGGCCTGATAAGCGGTCATTACCCTATTTCTGATCTCACCTGTCCCACCCAGATCTGAGAGCCCACAGTGTCCTTGAAGACAAGATAGAACCCATTTTGGCCCCTCACCATCTACCAGTGCTGTGACTTAGCTCCAGGCGGTGATTTCACCGGGACTCCCCATATAGCCAAACCCCGTTTTCTTTACTCCATTTCACTGTTCTTTAGCATAGCTGTTCATTTCCTGTGTAATAACACCTAGCTCTAAGAGAAATCATGGCACGAGTTTTAACAGGTCTCCCATTATTCAATAATCACCTGTGTGAAATCTCAACAAATGCAGGTAGCAATCAATCTGCAGTTAATTAATACAAAGCAACCAGTCCCATTAAATTCAAATGTTGCAATGGACATGCTTGGTTGGCTAAATATCAGTGCCATTTATAAGTACATGCTTCTTGGGATTGTCCTGGACTTGAAAATATTTTTTATTAACTAGCTGGTATTTAACAGAAATTAATTGTTTGCTATGCATCATCAATTCCATCCCTGAGAAGTAAGACCTAGAGTTGCCTTGGAACAGCTGTGTGCATGGCGGAGTTTTCTGGGTAGTTCTTTGAGACACACCGCACTCTCTTCCCTTACTCTCTGATTCTCATCTCTACTTCTACCGGCCCCTACCTAGCATTTTAATGAGGCTTCTAATATGGCTGTAATTTTGCAAGCTGTTCCCTAACTTTTGTCTTTGGAGTTGCCTCGTATTCTAAAATATTTTATTATTTGCTAATACCCAACTGGCTATGGATACTAACATAATAAGGGAACTGGAATCATGAGCTAAATGGATGAGTAAAAGGGCTAGAATAACTCTATGAGGCAGTTCCTCTTGCAGTGTCAGGACACTCATTTATGGAATGATAAAAACATTTGCCACTAACCTACTCCATTTGTATTTGTCAGCATTCCTTTAATTGAAGTGACAGAATCCCACTCAAAGAATAACTGAAGCAGATAAATGATATTTACAGCCTCGTATCAGTGAGTCCAAGGGAATTCAGGCATGGCTGGATCCAGGGATTCAAACAATATCATCAGGACTGTATTTGTTTCCTGTGACAGCTCTAATAAACTTCCACAAACTTGGTGGCTTAGAACAAGAGACATTTTGCACAACGTTGTGAATATACATACTGTCACCTAAGAACAGAATGGCCAATTTTGCATTATGTGTATTTTACCACAATAAAAAACACATGGAACCCTGACATGTTTTCTCTCAAAGTTCTAGAGGCTAGCAGTCTAAAATCAAGGTGCCAACAGAGCCATGCTCTCTCTGCAGGCTCTAGAGGCGACGTTTCCTTGCCTCTTCCAGCTTCCGGCTCCTGCCAGCAGTCCTTGGCCTCACAGATGGATCACTCCAATCCCTGCTTCTAACGGCATGGGGCAAACTCCCTGTGTGTTTGTCTCTGCATTGTTTTTTCTCTTCTTGGAAGGACACCAGTCACTGAGTCCCACTCCAATCCACTGTGACCTCATCTTAACGAACTACAACTGCAATGACTCTATTTCCAAATAAGGTTATTCCAGGCGGACCTGCATTTTTGGGCATCGCTGTTCTATCGGTACAATCCCTTAGCCGTATTTGCTTGTTTTCTTCATCTTCGTGCAGGCTCCCAAGTGGGAGCAATATAACTAGAGGAAACCTCAGGAATCCCAGAAAAAAGGAAGAAATCTCCACCTACTCTCAGCACCCAAAACTGGGGTCTGATTGGCTCTGCTTGGATCAGGTGCTCAGCCCTGGACCAATCACTGTCTGAGGCGGTGGGAGATTCAGATCACTCCTGAGGCTGAGTGGGCGGGGCCGTGCGACTGACGCAAAGTCTTTGTAGAATGTTATGGAGAGACAGGACAGATGCAAAGAACAGATGTCCCCTTCATTATTCCTCTTTTATGTAATTTTCCATGAACATAACAATGTTTCTGTTATTAGAGAAAAGAACTTATATAATTTTAAAGTACTGTTTTCACCTACAGAAACTTGATCAACCGAACATGATGGCTTTGATTTAGGAGGCATTAAATTAGAAGTTCCTTAAAGGTAGAAATGCATATGTGTGTGTGTCTGTATTCAGCCAGGATTTATGGCAAGATTATAATTTATGAAGACCTCCAACTCCTTTTCATTCACCAGAGTAAGTCAGAAATTTAGGGGAAGGGACTCTCAGATGGCAGGAAAAGCTGACCTGTGGCATTCAGGTACTTTTAGAACTATGGGGGTATTCTGAACATGAGTAATTTGTTAAATGAAGGCATAAAGTAGATTTCAAAACCCACCCCACCCCCCAATCCAGCTGAATTCCATTTTGCAGCTTTGCCAGTCTCATTAAGGGGTGACAGCAGATTCACCAACAGAAGTACCACTTTCAACCCAGACTTGCCAGAACAAACCCACAGTGGCAGCTGGATCTGCTCAACATCTTCTCGACACACCTCCCTCTCTCTTATTTCTGATGTGTAAGAAGGGGAAAGCCATTATTCCCCTTCACCTGACAGGCAAGGTCAAAGACTCTACTGGAAGAGATTCTGTCATCAGGATGGGGAAGGTAAAATAGATTTCATCCCCTCCAGGGTACGGCATCTGTGGCACAGGCTAGTAGTGTTCTCTGGCAACTGGCACCTTGAATGTCTTTCCTAAATGCTTGCTTATCTTAATGAGAAGGTTTATCTGGACAGACACATGTGCCGCCATTGCATTTGTGTGCTTAGTAAGCAGATCAGTAGCACTGGCCCATCAGCTACATCTGGCAGAAGCTGAGCATCCTCTGTGGGGATGCCATTTGCCTGGTCTCACTCATGCCTCAGTTAACTACCTGCTTTTCCAGAACCCTGACACGTGAACGATGGTTTGGACTTAAGCGCCGCACACTTAGAGACTCCCTTCCCTGCTCCTGCCTCACTTCATATAATAGCCTGTTCTTGCCTCATCTGAGCTGGCAGTGGTTTTAACAATTCCCAAACTACTTGAGGGGCAAGGTCCTCAGCCGCAACGAAGCCCCCAGCAGGTGCATTTCATTCACCATTGGCCATCCCAGGTGGTGCCAAACTGTGGTGCCTGGGACATCTAGAGAGATCGGGCAGTCCCAGGAAGCAGAGACAAAGGTCTGAATGTGAGCAAAGGAGAAAGGAGACTGAAGGATTGGGGAACAAATAAAGATCAGTAATATTGCTGAGAGAGTGAAGGAAAGATAAACTGCCACTGGCCGTGGTTTGCCTGGGACTTACCCAGTTTTAAAACTAAAAATCTCACATCCTGAGAACACCCTCATTCCTGGGCCAACCAGGATGGTCAGTCACCCTCCATAGACAGAACATGGGCTTTTTATGCAGAGCAGGTGGAGAAGATCCTGACACATATTCAAATATCACTTCAAGGCTGAGTACATTTAAAATTTTAAAATTGCCACTTTACCTGCACCCCAACGTTTATAGCAGCAATGTCCACAATAGCCAAACTATGGAAAGAGCCCAGATGTCCATCGACAGATGAATGGATAAAGAAGATGTGTACACACCCACACACACAAACACACACACAGGAATATTACACAACCATCAAAAAATGAAATCTTGCCATTTGCGATGACGTGGATGGAACTAGAGGGTATTAGGCTAAGCAAAATAAGTCACTCAGAGAAAGACAATCATCATATGATCTCACTCATATGTGGAATTTAAGAAACAAAACAGAGGAGCATAGGGGAAGGGAGGGAAAAATAAAATAAGACGAAATCAGAGAGGGAGACAAACCATAAGAGACTCTTAACCATAAGAAACAAACAGGGTTGCTGGAGGGGAGAAGGGTGGGGGGATGGGTAACTGGGTGATGGACATTGAGGAGGGCACATGATGTAATGAGCACGGGGTGTTATATGCAACTGAAGAATCACTGAACTCTATGTCTGTAACTAATAATACATTATATGTTAATTAATTGAATTTAAATAAAATAAAATTTTAAAAACTAATGAAAAAATAAAAATTGCCACTTCGCCTCTGTGGCCCTGGTCACTGGAAGCATCTCCCACAACAAGCCACAGATGTGACCCAAAGTGCTCAGCTCTCGAAGGACAACACCTGTGGTCCATGTCCTCTTCCCACTTCTCTGAAGCCACCTTAAAAAGCTGGCAACATTTTGTTCTCAACACATCAAGTTTCCAGCACACTCCAAGTATATATTGAGTGGCCAATATAGATCACCGACTAGCCAGACTAGTATTTTTTTTAATGGCATATCTAACTAGCTTTTTCATCCTTTTCTTAGATTTTTATTTAAAAAATCTAGCTAACAAAGGGAGTGTCCCTCGTGAGAGAGACCATAAGGTTAAAGACGGAAGCAAGTCCCAGACTCACAGTAAGAGTCAGAATTAGAAACTACCTCCGGAGTCAGACACAGACGTGCCTGCAAGGGAGAGCTTGACCTTCAAAGGTCTCTCAGGCCCAAACCACATCCCCAGGAAGTGGCCCTACACTTCCCACAGCCCCGCTCTGACTTCCACACCTTGTTCATCCGTGAGTGCCACGTGACCACGGTCAAGTCTTATTAGTTTGATAGCAAGCAGAATGTCCGCAGCATACACGGGACTCAATAAACGTTTATTGAATGCATGCATGAATAAATGAAAGAATCTGGGGCTCTGTAGGCAAGGCTGGATCTGATCAATGCAATCCCCCAGCTCATTGCATAACCCAGAAGTTCATGATGAAAGGCAAAGTAAACTATTTCCCCACAAATCACATCATGCATGATCAAGAAGTTGGAAAAGCATCTCTTGGGTGGTTCAGATTGGCTCTCCCAGAGGCAAGAAGCACAACAGTTTTGTCAAAGCCACACAAACACCCCCCTCAGTGGACTGCTTTGAAGCCTCTATTGATCTCTGAGAAAAGTATAATTTAACAAAAGTGCTGCTTCCAGCTCCTTGTCTTGTTCTCTGAATTTCCTCCATGTCTTTCCAGCTGTAATGTGACATTCAACTGTGTGTGTCAGCCCCAATCATGGTAAAATCCCTAGCTCACCTCTGGGTTGTTGGGAGAAAACTGTCTTCACAGCTTTCTCTGGACAAGATGTTAATCTCTGACGGATTGGAATTAAAAGTCCTCCGAGCAGCTCCGATCTCCTCCGGGCTCTGCTGCAGTGAAGGCATCAAGGAAGGTTAACCCCTCAGGCCCAGATTCAAGGCCACATCTTTGTGGCATCTCCTGTGGCCTGCTGCCTGCAGAGCAGAGATGGAAGTGTGCAACATTGTTTGTGGAATAATAGAAATGTCAGAGTCAACTCCTGCTAAATACTCCTCCTTGTGAGTAATAAAAATTGTCACAGTCTCTGCTATTGAAGGATTAGAATACATTTTCAGAAACCACTTCTCCCTTTCTAGGCCTGGGAGCACTAAGAAAAAGTAGTCACCAAGGTGCCAGCTTGCTGAAATGTAACTTCTCTGTTCTTTTCATGGTTAAGGAAATTGATTTTCTGCCTAACCCCCATTCTGGTTAAGAGCAAGATGTCTCTAATATGATGAGACCAGCCCTTGACTTGCTGGACAGGCTAGGGCAAGCCATGGACATTAAGAGTTTCCATTTTCAGCAGGACCCAAAGCGTGGCTGTGAGGTTCAGCTATGAAGCTGCATGTGTGAGCATGCTTTATAAACTGTAAAGTGCTGTACAAATACGAGAAATTATTGTGGACCACCCAAAATTACTAATTTTGAAGAAAACTATGCTGAATATAATTGAGTATCTCTTTAATGTCTCATAAAGCATTTTAGATCCTCCCAGTGGTTCGGTGATTTTGAACTTTGCTTATCATCCTAGGCAGAGCTGCTAAACTCCCGAACCTGTGCATGACCACAGTGTTGGAGCTTGGGCGGCTTGGAGATTGTAATAGTAGATCTCACCACAAGATGGCAGTATTGATGACATTTCTGTGTCTTGATCCTTTAAAACAGACCTGACATTTGAGGAGCCCAGACCAAGTGTACAAAGGGAAGTCCCCATGCCGCATGTTTAGTTACTTAAAACTTAAATCAATCTAATACACAAAGTAAATAAAATATGCTACCTATCTTGAAAAACATATCTTCCTAATGAAATGGACAGCCAGGTGCAAATTTGGAATTCTGAGCCCCTCAGTGTTCTGGGCAGGAACAGCGGGTTTAGGGGAAGGTCAGCATCCAGCCTCCCTGCGTGGAGGGTCAGCTCCATCCTGCACACTCCAACCATACACTGCGCCCCTCACCCTCAGAGGCCAGACCTCTGTTTGCTCTGGAAGTAGGCTCGGGAGTGTTGGGTAGGCACTTGTGAGGTGCTAGGTACCCAGAGCACGGTCTACAACAGAGGTCAATTGACTTTTCTTTAAAGGGTTAAAGAGTAAATATTTTAGCCTTTTATGGGCAATATGGTCTCTGTCAAAACTATCCAATTTTGCCATTGGATCCAAAAGCAGTCATAGACAATACACAAATGAATGGGGGTAGCTGTGCTCCAACAAAACTTAATTTATCAAAATTGGCAGTATGTCAGATTTGGACCACAGGCCATAATTTGCAGACCTTAGTCTAGAAGCTGGGGCAAGGCTTGCCAGTAAAACATAGGATATCTAGTCAAACTTGAATTCCAGATAAACAGTGGATTTTTTTTAGTGTAAGTATGTCTCAAATATTGCATGGGATATACTTACACTAAAAAAAATTAGTGGTTGTTTATCTGAAATTCAAATTTAACTGTGCATCATGTATTTTTATTTGCTAAGTCTGGCCATGTTGGCTAAGGCAGGAGTTCTGCATAGCTGACTGTCCCATTGGCCCTGTGGACCCCTTTCCTCCTAGGAAGGGCCATAGCTGGAGGGAGGCCAGAGCATAGCCCCTAAACCACAGGCCCTAGGTCGTGCTATCCCAGGTCTAAGGGCAGTACTGGTTTCTTAAATGACAATCTTTATGCTCTCAAAGAATAGATATAATGTAAAAAATAAATAAAAGAAAATAAATAAAGGTATAATGTGCATGTTTTGCACTTCAAATAGGTTTTGTGTAGTTTGGTCATTTAGTAAACAAATGTTTATTTATTGAGTTCCTGCTATGGGCAAAAAAAGTGGGGGGCATGATCCCTGTCTTCTTGGGGCTTTGGGGGACAGACATTATAGCAATTCACATATAATAAATTAATAATTATAAATTGGAAGATAAGAATAACAAGGGAGATAAAGAAATGGGGAGGCAAAGCAAGGCACTTCGGAGAAGTGACATTTGGTCTGAGATAAAAAGGCAGCAGATTCCAGGCCGAGGGAAGTGCCTGAGTGAAGCCCCTGCCAGGGCACTGGGTCACCGGAGAGAGGCCAGAGGGACTGAGATGGAGTGAGGGGGCGCAGAAGGAGAGGAGCGGCTAGGCGGGCCAGAGGGCCAGGCTTTGCTTTGTGAGGCCTGTGAGCAATGAGCCAGTCGTTTAGAGTGCCGCGGAGAGGCCCACAGGCTTTCAGACAGGGAGAGACCATGGGCGAATTGTCATACTTAAAAGCTCCCAGTGGCTGTTTCTTCCTGCAGAGAGGTGGAGCAGGAGGAAGAGAGAGGAGGCTTCATGAGGAAGCCACTGCAAGGCTTTAGAAAGAGAGTGAGATCTGCACAGCTTGGAGAGCGGAGGGCAGAGGTGGAGAGAGTGGGAGCAAGCCGGGGCGGGGTGGGGGGGAGTGCCAAGACTGCCTCCTGCGTTTCCAGTCTTGCCAAGGTGAGGAAATGTGGAGGAGACGCAGGTGTGGAAAGAAAGTAGAGGTCTCCACCGTTGGCGGGCAAAGTGGGACATGCTTTGATTCTTCCAAGTGGACGCATCAAATGAGTGGGTGGATACATTTGCCTGCAGCTCAGAAGAGAGGTCAGCGCTGGCCATGGCAGGGGTAGCCCATAGGAGATATTTATAGCCATGAGAATAACTGAGACCTTCTTGGTGAAAAGAGAAAGGGGCCTGGGACAGCTCCCAGAGGCACTCCAGAGCTAGAAGAGGAGACAGAAAAAGAGAAAAAGTGCCATGGAAGCTAGAAGAAGGGAGGTTTCAGAAAGTTTTATTTCTGACAATTACCGAAAGCATCTTTTTCCCTTTAGAACTTGTGGTTCCCTCCCTTATCATGGCCTCCTGTATCCCAGCTCTTTGCTATGTTTATGGTGATAGAAAGAGGAAGCAGATGGGAGATAAAACATCAACCACTACATACATTCTCTCCCATTAGTATTTGCACGGCAGGAGCTCACCGTTGAAGGAGTAAGAAGATAAATGGGTGACTTTCAAATGAGTGAATAAATATCTTCATTCCCCTCCCTTCTTGGTTAGGAAATAGATTTTGAACCTTTCAGAATTTCCTTGAACAAAATGGCAGCCGATAGGAAGAGGCTCCTTGAACAAACCTAACATGCGTTGGCATTTCCCAGTCTGGGATGGTTGTCCTCCCATCTGACCTCAGTCAAGTCCACTGTGCTCAGGAGCCCGGGGACATCAGGGCCCATGCTAAGCTCACGAGGATGATGGGTGTTATGTGTTGTTCTGAATACCTGGAGGGAAATCATGGGGCTCCCATAATTCATATTAGTGACATTTCTCATTCCTAGTAAATAACCTTGTGTTTTGACCTGTAACAATGTGAAATGCTAACAAAGCCATGAGGAAATTAAAATCCCTTGATGTGGCTTGGAGCCTGCCGGCATGGATCCTGTCCAGGTGACAAAAGGTCTGCTAGACCCTGGAAAGAAACAAAGGAAGGAAAAGGTCACGGAGGAAGTGGCCGTGTGGTGAAATGTCAAAGTACAAGAGTTTATCTAGACCAAAGAGGTACCCTTTACATAGAAGAACTCCAAGCCAAGGGTGACTCACGGATCTGAGCACCAACTAATACAAGCAAAATGGAAATTGGTGATTAAAAAAAGACCTGAGATGTGGATTGCTCTGTTGGAACACAATCTGGTGTGTGGTACGTAGTACTTAACCTTTATACAGAACTTAAAATTTTTCAAAATGCTTTCTCATATATATCACCTTATTTTAATTTTCCAGAAACCTGGCAAGGGAGGCATGGCAGTGAATAGGATTCCCGTTTGGCAGGTGAACAGAGGGAGAAAAGGCTCAGAGATATTAAGCAACTTGCCTAAGGTCACACAGCAAATCGGTCAGGTGCTGGTCAGGACCCAGGCCTGCTGAACCCCGTTCACTGATACTACTGCTACAGGACATTATCCTCCTGAACAATATCAGGTCACGAAATGAGATCAACACAAGGCCTGAGTGAATCCATAAAGAATTAAGGAATTTCTGCCCAGCAGTTAGAGAGTCCTATGCCTGGTACATGTCTGTGTTCTGTAGGGTCTATAGAAGTAGAAGCCGTTAGTTAAGACATGGCAGTGGAATTCTGAAGCAGGTGCCATAAGGAAAGCTCACATTTCTCAAACCAAACAAAGGCTATTCCTGGAAGGCGGCAGGCAAGGCAGCGTCAGTATCAATGTGTTGCTCCTGACTATCCCGTCCATTCCTCAGACAGGGGGCCGCAGCCGGACCCCTCTGCAGCGTGGCCCCTAGTGCATCTGCGAAGTCAGGCGGAGTCAGTAATGCCTCAGCTGCCTCAAATTATTTGATCCTCTCCTCCTGTTTCTTTTATGGAAATCTGCAGAAGATCTAACTACTGAACTTCAGATATTCGGCCTAACTCCCACCCACCAGGCCAAGCTTCGGTGTGAATAGGGCAGCTGGGGGGAGTGAGAAGCAGCAGCCAAGGCCTCAAACTTGAGGACAAAGAGTGAGCTTTGGACATCACTCCCCTTTGATCCCATGCACCTAACACAGTCATGCCAATTGCACGCAATTAAGGCTCGCTAAACTGAATTACTCCAAATGGATTGAAGAGGGAGAGAGTGGTGAATATGTGATTGCTTAAAAAGACACAGCTTCTATAAATCCTTAAGAAACAGACAGACAACTCATGGAAAAACAGGCAGAATGCCTAACAGTCGCTTTGCAAAACGGAAAAGCTAAGTGACCAAAAACTGTATGAATAGGGGCTCAACATCAGTAGTTTCAAGGAAATGCTAGTTAAAACCACTTGAGATGCCATCCACACCTATTAGAATGAAAGACACTGACCACACCGGGGGATGTGGAGCTACCAGGAGTCCCACCCTCTATTAACTGGTTCAAATCATACACATTGGAAAACCGTTTGATAGCACCTGCCAAAGCTGGGCGTATCCAAATCCCATGGCCTACCCACATCACTTGGAGGTATATACCCACCATAAATGCATACCTGTGTTCACCAAAAGACATGAACTAGAATGCTCATAACAGCATTTCATAATAGCTCCAAACTGGAAATGACCCAAATGCCCATCAACAGTAGATAAAGACGTATATTCGCTGGGTCGCCTGGGTGGCTCGGTCGGTTAAGCGTCCGACTCTTGGTTTCGGCTCAGGTCATAATCTCAGGGTCTTGGGATCAAGCCCCACATTGAGCTCTGTGCTCAATGAGGAGTCTGCTTGAGGATTTTTTTTCTCTCTCTCCCTCTCTCCCTTTCTCTCTCTCTCGACCTCTCCCCTGTTCATGCGCTCTCTCTCTAAAATAAATACCTCTTAAAAAAAGAAAAGTATATTCACACAACTGAATATTATACAGCAATGAGAATGAATAAATATCAGGACATGGTTGAGTCTTATCAGCATAATGTTTAGCAGAAGAAGCTGAACACAAAATGCAAGTTTACATTAATTTAAAGTTAAAAAATGGGCAAAACTACTGTCAGGCGACAGAAGCCGATATGGTGACCCTTGCAAGCGTGGTGACTATAAGGTGTGGTCCTGGGGGCTGGTCAAGTTCTGTCTCTTCATCCGGGTGCTGCCTGCTAAGTGTGTTCAGCTTACGAGCATCATTTTCAGCTGAACACTTGTGATTTATGCATGTTTCTGAATGTATTTTATCCTTCCATAAAAACACGTTCAAGCCAAAAAAAGAAGCAGCAGCCCATCTCACCAGCATTCCTAATTCTGCTGCCTCTGTTGGTGCCATCCAACAGAGGGCAGCATGGGCAGTCGAGAAGGGAAAGAAGATTGTTCTTGCCTTCCATCACCTCTCGTTGCACATCCCTCCTTAGTAAATTTTCTCCTTTCTCTTCTCCTTTCTTTACTTTTTGACTTAGATCTTAGCTCTTTGGGAAGACCCAATCGGAGGGAAGCATTGAGACAGGCATGGTGTTAGGAACCTGGGTTTATGCACGAAGAGCTGGTCATGCCGGACTTTCTGGTGTAGATTTAATCACAGGAGGAAGAGGCGGGGCTACATCCTGGAGACCTTGCCTGGGACAACGAGGGCACTTGGAGCTGCCAGCATCAGGCAGCGCCATTTCTACATTGTAGACAGATATCTGGAGCAGCAGCTGTGTGGAGGATGAAGAGGGACAAAATTAGAGCCAGGGAGGTGGGTTAGAAGCCTATTTTAATGGTTGGAGCAAGAAATGGCGTTTGTCCTGGAAGGAGGCTTCATTGTTTCCTGCAATTCTCCCCACCTTATCCATATACAGTGGATGCAACGAACAGGACAGGCTGGAGATAAAGGGGAGAGGCAAGGGGCTGGGGTCAGCCAGGAAAGGAGGAGAATGTGGGCATCAGGAATGAACCTGACCTGGGACTGAAGCCACAAGGAGACCAGCAGGCGCCCAGTTAACAGCTTCAAGGCTTTTAGTTCACTCTGTGGTTACTAAAGCCAGCTTCGATCATTTAAAAATCACATTTTGTTTTTCTGGAGATATTTGGTCTTTATTCCTTAAGCAAACATTGATATATTTCTTCTTTTCTGCGCAAGAATTCCTAGAGTTTATCGGCTCTGGCTAAAACAGCTCTTCCGTGCTCCATAGTCTCCGCGGCCTGCTTGTAAGCAGAAAGTCTGCTCCTTGTCCCCTGCAGCTGCCCGGACAGGTAAATAGAAGGGACAGAAACGCCCGCCACGCCCACCCCTGGGGTCCCAGCCATTGGAATCTGGAGCTGGTGCTTTATAAATAGTCAGAGGCAGGAGCAGGGGTGGCACACTCAGAAAAATCCTATAGTCTAGAAATCCATGTTTGGATAACCTGAGTCAATAAATCCCATCAAGGTCAAAACCCAGACCTTGACCACGTGGCAGGATCAAAAGCCCTTTATCTGCATCTGCGACTGCCTGCCTCAGGCTTCCTCAGTGTGGGAGGCCAGGCGGGGGCTCTCCCCAGGCCTTGAGATCCCAGATTTGGGAAACTCCTGTGAGGAAAGGGCGAAGGAGGCCAGAGCTGGGGGCGGGGGGTTCCCTGGGCTGATGGAGGGGTGCAGGCTGACTGCTCTGCTTCCTCCAAGCAGGGGTGGTCTGGAGGCTGTGAAATGGCCAGAAAGCCCCAGGTGGCCCCTGGAACGGGGACAGCGTCTCAGTCACGTCCTGCTTCTCATGCCCTTTAAAGATGCCTCCTCGCTCGAAGCGGCTGGCTTGGGCTGGGTATCTGGCAGCAAAGGCACGTTTAACTAGGATTATAGGGAAGACCCAGCTACCTCGTGTGAACACAGAGGGCGGCGAGTGAAAGCGGACTGGGGCGCCTCACTCAAGCCATCCTGTGATCCTGCAGAAGGGCTGCCTTGGTCCTAGGGAATCCCGTCGCCCTTGGCATCCAACTTCACACGTCATTCACGGACCTGCCGGGCCGCTCGCTCCTTGTTGAGCAGAGCGCCCCCTACAGCCAGTCAGTGCACTAGCCTCAAAGGGGTGAACGCCATCAACTCCCTCTTTTGCTTTTGCCATCACAGCACTGGTGGGGCAGGCAAACCATCAAAACTACTTCCTAGGGGCGTCTGGGTGGCTCAGACGGTTAAGCGTTTGCCTTGGGCCCTGGTCATGATCCCAGGGTCCTGGGATCCAGCCCCGCGTCACGTCGGGCTCCCTGCTCCCCGAGAGCCTGCTTCTCCCTCTTCCTCTGCCTGCCGCTCCCCTTGCTTGTGCTCTCTCTCTCTCTGTCAAATAAATAAATAAAATCTTAAAAAAATAAAAAACTACTTCCTAACATGATGAGATAAGCACAATGATGGAGATATCTCAAAGTATATGGAAATGCAAATGAAGGCTATGTTTGTCTTACCGAAAGGGGAGGCACCCCAAGGGGGGGCACTTAAGCAAAAGGACACAGCTAAAGGATAAGGCAGTGCCTCCCAAATGGGGTACCCACACGCTCGGGAACCCACTGCTGTGGGTCAAGGCACATTCAGAGCCGCAGACGACGAATGGCGCATCTTCCAAGGGTGTTCATTTTGCTTAAGTATTTGGGTAAGATAAGCTATACAAGTAGAGATTAAAGTCATTTTTAAAATTAAAATAAGCATGAATGTTATGCAATAGAAGGCAGAATTGGCGTGAAGTTTTTAAATGAAGCATTAGCCCTCAAGGAACCAGTATGCATGCGGGGGCTGGTCTGCTACAGACATGGATCCTGGGGTCTTAGTGTCTTTGCTTCTGTCATTTGGGGTACTCTGGAGAAAAAGAGGGGAAGCCTGGTGTCCACACTGCGTGGGGCTCGGAGGTGGTGTCAGGCAGACTGAGAGCAGACAGGGGAGACGTGAGCTTCACGGAACACGCGTGTGAGCTTGGGCTGTCTTTGTAGGTGGTGGAGAGTCCCGAGGGGCCTGCCTAGACAAGGTGATCCACCGCTCAGGCTGCAGTGCGACCCTCACCCCATGCCTGCGTGGGCCTCGCACCTAACGCACAGTGCCCGCCTAGTCATTCCCCTGACCCCAAACCTTCAGCGGCTGCCGTGTTAGGTCCACACTGTGTGCAAAACCCCAGGGCGGTGTGCAGACTGGACTGCAAGGCAAAGGCAGGAGGCGGGGTGACGGGCGACAGGTCGGAGGCTGCACCAAGGAAGCACCGGAGGTGGGGAGGAGCAGAGGACATCTCAGACCCTCCTTGTTCTCTCCTTGCCATTGCAACCTCCGGCTCTCGCACCCTTGCCCACACTTCAGTCGAGCTGAATGACTCACCACTCCTTATGCTTTCCTACAGACATCTTGTGCTCTCCAGTCCCACCACCTGGCTGTCCTCCCCTGACCCCATCTCCCACGGTCCTTCACGGGCCAACTCAAGTGAGTCTCTGCTGCGTGTCGGGCACTGTGCTGTGCGCTTTGCATAATCTCAGATCTCTCTCCCTGCAAGGTGAAGAGTAGTGTCTCCATTTTGCAGCTGACAGACCCCGACCATCACAACGAAGCCCAGACTCTGATGGCCCGCAGGGGCTGACCCCCTCGAGGCTGTGGTCTGTACCTTTTCCAGGGCTCATCTCAGAGAATGTTGCCCCTGATGCCCTTCATCCGGGCTCCTTCTTCCCACCACCGCCCACAGCCCTGTCATCAAGTCCTGTGGATTTTACCATCCCCTCGTCTCCACCGCCACTGCCATGTGTGGTTAGGGCCCCTGTCATTTCAGCCTCACTGCCCTGGAATCCGTTCTCTGTGCCGCAGCCCGGGCGGTGACTCTAAAATGCACAAGTCGTCAGACCTTGTCCCTGCATAAATCTCTCCGTGCTCACCACTTACCCACCCACCAGTACGGACGAGCATCTACTCTGTGCTAGTCACCCATCTAGCTGCAGGGGACACAGCGGTGACCCAAACAAACCTTGCCCCCATGATGTCCAAACTCTTTAAGCCCCACTTACAGGCTCGCCAGCAGCTGGGTGCACTGCACTTCCCAGCCTGTGGCATTTTCCACTCTGCTCATGCTGCAGGGACTGTGGTCCCACAGACATAGCTGGCCCCTGCTCACCGCTGGGAACCCTGCATGGGCCCTTCCCTCTGGCGGGAGCATCCTCCCCCGACTCCTCCTGCTGCTACTTGACTCCTAGCCCCTGGTCTTCCTCCCAGTCCCAGCTTCAAGGTCACTTCCTCCAGAGAGCCTTCCCCAACCTCCCTTACTGTGTGCACCCAGAGTTCCTTGTGTTTCCTTGCCTCTCCTTGAAAGTGGAGACCGTGTTTTACTTAGCAAGTCACCGCACAGTATGTGAAGCCTCCGCACAGCTTTATGTCACACGCACCATTGGAACAGCCAGCCCAGGCTGTGGCATCACGTGCAGCCACATGGCCCCTGGGGTGAACACCCTGACGCAGCCTCCCCTGGGCTCTCGAAGCTTCTGAGGGGCCAGTGGGGGAAAGGAATGGAGCAGAGAGGCCACAAAAATGGACTCCAGACTGCCATCCTTCCTCCCCCTGATTTTCATCTCGTCCTGTCTCCAAATTACAGTGTGAATCCAAATTCATTGTGACTCGGACCCATGAGAACCTGGTTCATGTCAGCATCTGGAGGATGAAAATGGAGCTTTCCTTCCTGCCAGGCCATTAGGACTCTTCCGTCCTACCAGCTTTCTAGGGAGTGCTCACTGGAATTGGGGTTATTGGGGAAAGTTTTGGGGTCTCTGCACCTAGAGATGTATTTGGGGAGAGGTCAGGGGGCAGCACTGAGTCTGGTTGGAGAAGCCAGTGTCCTTCAGGTTTTTCAGCCTGGCAAACATTTTTCAGGTCTGTTGGGTTTGGGCACCTACCAGCAAGGCTATATTAAAGCGCGTAAAACCTGAAAATAAATGGAAGAGGTTTGTGGCAGAAGATGGCTGGTTTGGAAAGGGCTGCTCCTCACTGTTCAGCCCTGCAGCCGGGAGGGAGCTGTAGAAAGACAAGGCTGGAGAGGGAAAGCTTTATGTCAGAGAAGTCGTGGCCCACCCCTTGGGCCTCCTCCCTCCTTGTTGGAGGAGATGTTCGTGTGTGTGTGTGTGTGTGTGTGTGTGTGTGTGTGTGTGTGTGTGTTTCAGGACCTTCTCCTGCTTCTTCCTGGAACCTACAGGACAGGTTTGCAAGGACAGGAACTGTAGGAAGCAGCTAATTTCACCGTAAGGGAGAGGTGCTAACACCAGACTCATTCCTTCCCATCCCAGGCCCCTACAAGCACCTGCCAGCCAGGTGACCTCTCCCTGACCCAGCTGTCCACGAGCCAGTAGCAGGGAGCCCCTGGCCTCCTGTCTTATTCTCAGCCTACACCCTGCACCATTCTGCCCCATCCACCTCGTTCCCATTAGTCTCACCTGTTCTTGGTCGTCTTGGAACATGACCTCTGACCCTCATGCTCTGTATCTGGCTTTACTCTTGTCCGGGGTATCTGACCCGGATTCTGCTCATCTGTTCCTGACCTTTTCTCCCCTCATGAAAGTCATTTGCATTTGTGTCCCCGACCATATGCTTTAGAATACCAGGAACAGAGCTGAAGAGGCTGGAAGAGCAGGTGTCTGGGCCAGCTTCCCTGGGTGTGACTCCTGGCTTGGAGATTTCTCTGTTGTGAACCGGATCACCACCATAAGTTACGGAGCCTCCCCGAGCCCTGGCTTCTTCATTTGTAACCTGGGGATCATGATGGCACCAGCGTCATCAGATTGCAGAGAGAATTCCCGTAAGCGAACCTACATGCAAGTGCTTAGCAAAGTACCCGACCCATAGTAAGCACTCAACGAATGTTAGATGATAAGAAATTCAGCCCCCAAGGCCCTACTGACTGTCATGAATGAGAAATGGATGCTTACCACCCATATCCCCCAAAATACAAAATAGGTTTAGAGTAATGGTGCCTTTCTCGGTCCTAGACACCCGAGTTCAGAAAAAGGAACCAGAGCCCCAGGGAGAGCCATGGGCTGAGTTAATGCAATGTGGCTAAGGGATGGGCAGGGGTCCGTGGAGCAGGGGTTTGAGAAGCAGACGTTCACGCTGAGCAGAGGCTGAGGAGCAGGGATCCGTTGGGCAGGAGTCTGCGGGACAAGGGTCCAAGGAGTAGAGTCCCCAGCTTCCCAAATGAACCCCCCGCAAGAGATCCGACGGCATGAACCACAGTTTGTGCCACCTGACCAAACTGGGCGGCAGTGGGCCCGAGGACCATTCCATACCTGAGAGAGCTGGTGAGAATCACGGAGGCTAAGCACACAGCACCTTCCAGGGGTCCTGGGAGGCTCGCCCTGGCAAACCCAGCGGATGTAGGGGGGGCATTTTCAGTGGCACCTGCCAGCGTGCAGCCGACCCAGGTGGTGTTTTCTCCCCTTTCGCTGAAGTTCAGACTTGGTTCTGGAGCAGCCAATGCAAGTTCTGTAGGTCCAGCACCTCGCTGCCCCTTTCTGAGAGCCCTGTTTCCCTTGACCTCCGAGCTCAGCAAGCATGGAAGTGCCAGGACCTTCCATACTTCTCCAGGGAGGACAGGTCCACTCATCGCAGGGAGACACCATCGTTAGTGTCATCTCATTAAACTGCAAGCAGCTGCTGACTCAGGCTGGGTTGCGAAGGAGCCCAGGAGCAAGGGAGGGAAGGAGCCCTGCCTCCTGGCCCCTGGGTGACCTCCCCTGGGAGCTGCGTGGGGCGGGATGAACAGCACCGGAAGGGCCCTGCTAGAAGGGTGGCCTGCTCCTGCCAGCCACTGGGCCGCAGCCCGCAAGGGTACCAAGCTGAGGGTGTTCGTGGGGATAAAGTCGCAACAAAGCTCCCACAAAGCACAGTGGCTTGAACAAAACAGAAGTTACCTGTCTCACCCCCAGCAGTCCGGGGCCCGTGTGGAGGCCCACAGTGTTGGGGTCCCAGCCTCCTCCCTCCCGTGGTGCCACCGCTCCTGGGGTGTTCCCCTCACCCGCATGGTGAAGACGGTTTCCCAGGCCGTCCGCACTGCAGCCAGTGGGAGGAAGGAATGGGAAGGGCAGAGCCGTGCCGGGCCCGGAGCTGGGGGCTCTCCAGCCAGAACGCAGTCGCCGGTCAGGACAGCGGGAAAACGTCACTATTCAGGCAGCCACGTGCCCAGCTAAAACTCGGAGGCTCCGTGAAGGAGAAAACAGGTGTGGGGAAAGCTGGCAGTCTCTGCCCCGATGACCCATTCCGAGGCCTGCCCGCGGAGACCACACGGGTGCCAGGACGGACAAACCGCACAGCGCACGCACGATGGAAGGAGCGCCGTGCCATCGGTTACTCAAGGACCGTTTATTCGGGCCTGTAAGCACTGAGGAAGTAGAGGCTAAATCCCCATCCTTTCCTTCATCAGCCTCCCAGTCTTGCGGGAGAAAAACGATCGTCTAACGGGCTTCATGATATCGAGGAAACATTTGCTTTTTCATTAACACATGTTCACCATGCCTCCGTTCATTCTGGAACATGTGCCAGCTCCAGGGAGACGGTGATAAAGGACACAGGTACTGGCCTTAGGCTGCTGATTCTTTAGAAGGGGTGTCAGACATCTATGGGGCAGGAGCACTGTAGGAGGTCAGGGCTGGGACTGTTCAGCACAGGGGTCCCTAATGCCACCTGAAGGTTCCAGCAGGACCAGAGTCTTCTCGGGCTTTTGTGCTGGGTTGAGACCCCAGAACCTTGTCTGACCCTGGAGAGCGGCCCCTAAATGACAGAAACCGAGTTTCTCACAGGCCCTGCTGAGAAGTTCAGACGTGGGTTTAAATTGATTTTTTAAGTATACAGAAATAATTTCTTGCACATTGGGTTATACCCTAAGATTTCCTTCCATCCACGAAGTTTGGCTCCAGGAAACTGAGTTCTGGGGGCAGACCTTGGGAACATTCCCCAAGGCAGTAGGTGGGGTGCGAGTGTTCCGGGGATAAACAGGGAGTCCGACGCCTCCCACGCCTCCCAGAACTGCAGCACGTTGCTCCTCCCGTCAGCTGCGACTTGATGGCTGGGGGGTGGTGGTGAGGTCAAGGCCGCCTGGCCCACGCTGCCCACTCTGCTGTGAAGCTGCAAAAGGACGGAGTTCACAGTGCTCCCAGGTAACTTGACGAGTTTTATGATCTCCATGGCCAAAAACATGCTTTCTCCAACCGAAATCACTATGACTTGAATTAAAATCCATTTTTTTTTTTAGCATTTGAAGGGCTAGGACAGCAATGGTTTTATCACCTGAAACTGTGAGAAAATGCTTTCTAAGCTGCAAAGAATCATAAATGTAGGAAGTGGTTTTATTTTTATATGCAGATCGTGAAGCGGGTGAGACAGAAACTGAATTTTATTGGTAACTAGTCTGTGCCTGGAACTGTGCTAAGCACATGACATACAGGATCCCCCTGTAAAAGCGCAGTGGCTCTGCCTGAGAAGCATTATTTTATTCATTTTACAGATAGGAAACTGAAGCACAGAGAGCTCAAGTAACTTGCCCATGGTCACACAGCTTGTTTGTGGCAGGGCCGGGACTAGAACCCAAGTCTGCGTGACCCTTTCCTCCCTTCCACAATCCTAGAAGATTGTAATGAAGTCATCCATAGTCTTTTTCTTCCTCTAGGCTAAACAACTCCAACTCATTTTTTATCCTTTTTACGATGAGTATTTCATCTTACAAAATATCTGACAGTTTTGAAGATCAAGAACTATTCTTGGTGGGTAAAAATAGGTGGAGTTGTCTTGGGGGCTTAGTATGTTGTAACCTCTGAGAGGAGTTTGTGCACATCTTAAGATTTCACTAGTTCTGGGGGTCTGAAAGTAATTGTGGCCAATTTAAGCCCGCAGGGTCACCTGAGAGCCACTTAAAACAAGAGTGAAGACACATATTGTCAATATGAATTTTATTGTGGCGTGATTAAGAAGGGGTTGAATGTCCTTTGAGACACTTAGCACAATGTTAACATAAAGTCACACAAGGACAGTAGGAATGTGGCAAGTGAGAACATGTTTTTCCATCCATCACTCTGTTCATCCACCCAGCTCATTACATTATTGCTGTTGGGGACCAGGGCTAGACCCCTCATAGCTATCAAAGTCATCAAAAACAAAGGAGGTCTGAGAAACTGTCACAGCCAAGAGGAGCCCAGGAGATGTGATGACTAACGGTAACGTGGGATCTTGGATAGATCCTGGAACAGAAAAAGGGCATTTGGTAAAAACTAAGGACATCTGAAAAAACCAGGACTTTCGTTAATAATAATGTTTTTTTTTAATCACTCATCAGTTCCAATTAGATAATATTGTCATTCCTCATTGAGGATGCGAACCCAAGGGTAGAAGTGAAGATACGTCCTGAGGCACAGGAGGGTGGCAAGTGTGCGTGACCCCAAAGAGCGGACCTTGCCGCAGCCATGGACCCGCTTCTCAGGGGAGCATGGCATGAACCCTCTGGCCAGTGGGAGTCATGGGTCCTGGACCAGACTGGGGGCTCCTCCAGGACCCAAGTCCGTCCCAGACCAATTGTGTTAAGCATTGCTTACCATGAACCCTTCCTCTGCCATTCGCCACCTTTCAAATGGCCGTAGATTTTACTTGGCAGGATTTTCAAACAATCCCCTCCACCTTGTTAAGCTCTCCCCGTAATTAGCAGAGGGAGAAATGCCGTTATTGGAAGCAACCTCTCTGCAGCTCCCTTCCCTCTGTTTGGCAAATTAAAAGCATTTGGAAACCCTTCCGTGGGCCCAATCAATAGCCCAAGCCGTAATTATTCAGCGGGGCTGGTGGTTTTTTGTGCTGACAGACGGCTGGGTGTGCTGGTGTGTAATTGTTTCATAGGCTTACGCGGCTTATCTCTCCCCACGATCGGGGGCTGCCACGAATTAATCGGTAGCATCTTTGGGGAGACAGGGGAATGGACTTGCCTGCATCTAAACCCTCTCGGGCCTCCCCATTTCTGCAGGGGAGACATTAGCCACAGTTAGATGGGGCTCTTTATTTTCTTATTTCTACCCACCTGAGGCAGCCGAGCAGCACTTTGGGGACACCAGAATAAACGCCCACTTTATAGGATAATCATGCGGTATCGGGCTTTAGATTGTGGATAATGGTTACGTGCTGAAGAAAAGTAAACAATCAAATCTTATTCGTTTAGATTTCACTCACCTCAGAATTACTGATAATTTGGATAGGACGTGGATTTTTTCTAAGATCTCTTCCTAGAGGATAGTGCGACTTGCTGTTGTAAATAAAACTTTGGGGTGGGGAAACATTGAAGATATTTCAGGGGATGAACTTTTTTCATCCCGTCAGTCTTTATCCATGCCTGGTCACACAACAACAGCCAGTTTACTCATTCCAGATCCTTCTAGGGTCTAACAGTCAGGAGCCCAAATTCCAATCCTGCCTCTGTATTTCTCTAGACAGGTTTCCTAGCTTTCTTTCTTTGCTGGCTTCGTTTCATTTTTCTGTAAAATAGGACTATGACTTTTCAACTTCAGGGGGGTACTATAAAAATAAATGAAATAAAAGAGATGACAGTAAATTTAAGTATAAAAAATACTATGTCAATTAATTGTTTCACACATTAAAGAAAGTATTTTAAACTCCTGTGGTTACTTCTTTTTTCAACGTTTTGCTTACTTAGTCTTATTCCGTGCTCTTGAAAGTGATCAAACTAATTTCCTAAGACTCGACACAGATTAAATTTGATTCTATTCCAATCTATAAACAATTAGATCTACAAAGAGTATCTGTTTACATGAAAGGGAACAGAACACCCAGTTTTCTTGTCTTTTTACATGAAAGGGAACAGAACACCCAGTTTCCTGTGTGAGCGCAAACCCAGGTAACTCACACCAGTTACGCATGATTATTCACGTGTTCTGGGACACCGCATTAGATCGAGGCATTGGCACCCCTCTCGCGCAATCCTATACGTGATGTCGTGAGTAACTGCCCCCTGGGATCAGTGCTGAGAAACATCTAATATCGTGAGTGGTCCTCTTGAGAGGCTCAGGTTTCTGCGGATCTAGTCATTGCTCCGAAGGAAAAAACGGCCAGAAGACTCCGAGGGGCACTGGGCGCACTGAGCCACGTGATCTCTTTCTAATCCTTTCCAAGGTGTCTGGGGTTCACATCAGTCATCACCACACTCACCTAGTTTTTAATAAATGCCCACATGCTTGTGGTCCTGTCAAAGGCAAGCTGCCCAGCAGCCTCCACCAATCATATCAATGGGTGACGCCACCCGGTGCTGATCGGGACCCCGCTAAGCACCACACCAGTCCACCTTGACATTGTCCTTTTGTCTCCTCAAGAACAGAACTACCTAGGATAGGGTTCAAGAAGAACCCACCTGATACCGAATCCCCGAAGCATTCTAGCGTCTGTGCGGCAAGTCTGCAGGCAAGTCGTTCATAATCATTGATATTCTGTTTTCATTTTCCCACGTTCAACCTCCATCCACCACCACCCATTCATCACATTTTTAAAAATTCAACGTGAACAATATTGCATATATTCTCTGAGTAGCTCTTTCCTTATGTCACAGGAGAAATTAAAGCAAACCAGTCAAAAGTCTCTGGAAACCTAGAGTGGGTTGGGAATAACTGTCTCTTTAAATGAAAGAGACCATGAAAACTGATTGTTCCAGTCTGAGCATGAGCCATACTTTATCCTGGAAGAATTATTAGGAAGAAAGGGACATACATTTCTTTTGACACTGTATATTAAGTGAACTTTCTAAACCCTATTTGTCTGTATTAAGTAAATACGCTCGGAGTTTCCTACCATGTCCCGTATTTCTTCTGGTTTTAAATTGAAGGGATTAAGACTCCTAATTAAGACACTGGAGGAGGCCCGGTCAGTTTTGCCAGCGCAAATTAGTTCAGAGGCCCAGAGCTGCTCCTTTCTGTTTGCTGGTACGGGAGGTTTGTTTGATTTAACATGATTGAGGAAATGAAATATCCCTAAGACAAAGAACCAATATTGCACTTCGGAGAGTGGCTGAAGGGAAATTGGAAACTAATGCACATTAGTGGTGGATCCAAATACAACTGGAAGGAGAAATGTTATTTAGAAGGAAAGTGATATGACTAGACTAATCCTTTGAAATAGATTGTACCTTCTACTTCCTTTATTTCTTTTAAAAGAAAATACATGAAATAGAATCTCAAATTCCTAACAAGGCCTCGTGAGCTTGGGACATTATCTTTCCTTCCTTCAGCACATGCCAAGCTTTTATATGCATTATCTTGTTAATATTCACAACATTTCTATGCAATAGCTATTATTATTGCCAAAGGTAGACAGTGGCCTGAAGCCCAGTATTCTTGGAGACTCGTAATTATTGTTTCTGGTTCCATCAACTCTGAGCCATTTGGTAAGTCTGAGAAGAAAGATCTCAGTCAAAGGCAACACAGACTTGCTCAAATTTGGTGTTGCATCTGGTTTAACTGGGTTGGATTCCTGTTCAGTGGATCTGGTCAAGCCAGGATGATTCTCCAAGCGCAATGGGAAAATGGGCAAGATGCCAAGCTACTCAAGCGTGGTCGCTGAGGTCAAAGAGCAAACACAGCCTGAAATAGCCTTCGCTCATCCCCGCTGGTCTTGCCATCTCCATCAGAGCCTGTTGTCTCCTCTCCTGTCTCTCCTGGGGGCGCACAATCCTGCACCTACTTATTCCAGACTTAGGGGGCGCTTTTACCTCTTCCGTGCTCCACAAAGTCAGTCTTTTGGTTTTTATTTACATAACAGTATTCGGTAAAAATGCAAATCCTTGTGCTGAGGGAAGGGGAGATGAGTCCTTCTGTGTGGTTGCACGCCCCACGCGTGTGGTAACTAACACCTAAGTCATGGGATTGGTCCCATTTTACGTTTGAGATGGCCAGTCAGACTTCGAGAAGGAAGAGGATAAAAAATAGATTACCTTAATTTTTGTCAGTTAGGCATTGTAATGAAGAGCAAACCCTAATCACTCAGTTCCTACTACCTGGGATATCCATGATTGATGGGCCAAAAATGCAATCACACACACACACACACATCACGTGTGTGTTTATATGACAGGTGAGACCCTGGGAACGCTAAGACCCGGGTATCCATGGGTAACCCATAATAGGGTAGAATTGGATGTTGGCTGTGTGCAGGGGGAAAGTGCTTTGGAAAAATCAGTCCATAAGAGATATTCAGGAGTCCTAGAGAAAGATTCTGACAATATCAATTATTGTCTCTTCTGCTGGTTACCTCATAGAAGCACTGATTTCTTTGTTCGTCCTGTGATTTTTGCCAATACGTCAGGCCAGGGTATGACAGTTGTCCAGATGTAAATTGTTTTAAGGGTACCTGAGATTTGCTCTAATCAGGTATGGTAAGACACAGACATAGAAATGACTGTCATGGAGGGAGAAGGTTTTTTTTACTTACAGATCTCTAGGAACAGGAAGCATGGCATACCACGCAGGGGACAACATGGGAAGCACCAGGGTCAGTCAGGAAGCACGGGCAACGGGAAAATGTAAGCAAGAGCCTCTATCGCGGTTTCCTCGGGGAGGAACGGGCTAGGCAGAGCAAGCAGGTTTAGGATTGTGTGGTTTAGATAATCTTGTTGAGCTCCACGGTATAGGGACTGTCCCTAGTTGGTTGGTACCTGACCCTCAGGAGATTATGGCAGGGAAATAGTGGCCCTGAGTGTGAGAGCCCAGTAAAGACCATGGTGCAGGGTATGGGCTCTGGATTGTTTGATTTGAATATGGAAGGCGCACTCACAGGCAAGTTATTTATTATCTCTAGGAATGGCTAGTCCTGAAGGGATGATCCCTCCGGGGTCAGCAAGGCTCCAAGATCAAAGCATTAAAATACAAAAAAAATTAAAAGTCATCATTAATACATGAATGCCAAAGCTGTACTTCCGGTTGTTCTGAAAGACAGAGGAAGGGCTAGAGGAGTGTTGGTCTCATGGATGTTGGAGTGACCTTGACAGTGACTCTTCATTGTACAAAAGGGTTAATGGTAGAGCAGTAAGCCCTATTTTTTTGTTTTGTGTATTTTTTATAAGAATACAATTCAATAGTTTTTAGTATATTCACAATTTGTGTAACCATCACCCCTATCTAATTCAAAAATATTTCCATCACCCCCAAAAAGAAACACTGCACCCCATTACCAGTCACTCCCCCTAGACCCTGGCAACCACTAATCTATCTCTGTGAATTTACCTATTCTGGACATTTTATATAAATGAAATCATATAACACTTGGCCTCTGTATCTGATTTCTTTCCCTTAGCATAATGTTTCCAAGATTCATCCATGTTGTAGCGTGTGTCATTCCTCTTTATGGCTTAACAACATCCCATTGTGTGGATAGACCATGTTTGTTGATCCAGTCATCAGGTGATGGACACTTGAGTTGTTTCTGCTTTATGGCCATTATGAATAACGCTGCTGCGAACATTTGTGCCCAAGTGGCTGCATGAGCAATGTATAGGGCTTCCAATTTCTCCACATCCACACAGGATGCACCTTTTTGAATAGCCATCCTAGTGGGTATAAAGTGGTATTTCACTGTGGTTTTGATTTGCATTTTCCTAATGACTAATGATGTTGACCATCTTTTCTGGTGAGAGTTCGATTTGTTATTCTAACTTTTCCTTAATAGACAGAGAATATATAGTAACTGGGAGAAAATTAAAAAATAAACCAAAAAGGCAATAAAAATTATTCTTAATTTTATAACCGAGAAATAATTATTAATACTTTTGTACATATTTTTTCTGAAGATTATAAAATAATGTCATTGTACTAGTTTCTAACTTCCTTTTTCTCACTTAATACACATTGTGAACATCTTTCCATGTTAATACCTATTTTCTATAAACCATTTTCATGGCTGCTTATTATTCCTCTGAGTACATTTACCAGGATTTATTTGCCCAGTCCACTATTTTGGAGGGTCTAGATTGTTTCAAATGTCGTGCGAAGATAATTTGGCAAACAGCATCCTTGTAGTCAAATTTTTGGACAAGTAAGTTATTATTCTTTAGCGTAAATTTCCAGAAGTGAAATTTCCGAGTCAAGCAGTATGCAAAATACCAATGCCAAATTTGTGTATCATCAGTCACCAGACTCTGCTCTGTAGAGTCCCACTTTCTAATTCCACTTCAAACTTGAGACTGAGGCTGTGGCTGGCCAGCTCAGCTGGTTGGAGAACAGAAATAACAAAGCCAGGCTGTGGATTTGCTCTCTGCCTGATAAGCCCTGAGTACTCCTTTCCAGACAATTTATAAATGTCCATCATTGAGCATGAGTCAACAGAAGAGGGAGCATGGCCATATTAGCACATTTCCTTCAGATCTCAATAATATCCCTTTCTGGGGGAGGCCTCCTCTAACCACCTGCTAAGACAGGCCAGTGGGTCTTTGTCTGCCTTGGCTGTAAGCCAGAAGCTCTGCGAGGTCAGGCATAATGTCTAACTTGCTCCACATTGTGTCCCCAGCACCCGCCTAGCACCAGAAAAATATATTTGAGCCAAGTAACTCAATACAAGACTGAATTAATACTCTTGAAAGAAAAAAGCCAAAGCAAGCCTTAGTAACGCTGGGCTGGACACAAAGAGAAGCACAGCTGTTGATGGCTGCAAACAGAGACAACACGGCATCAGCGCTCTGCCTGCTGGGAAGGGAAGGAGGGAGCTAACACAATTGCGTGTGTGCAGCGGGCTTTACCTACATGACTGCGTACAGCGGTCACCAGGTAATACCTGTAGGATAGGTCTTATCCCCATTTTAGAGATAAGAACACTGAGAGCTAGAGAAAATTTATTTCTCACCCACAATCTCACCCTCATAAAAAGCAAGGCGGTATCCCACACTGGCTCTGTCTGCCTACAGAGCACACCTTTTCTCATGATACTGTTACACTGTATTTATTCCAGAAAGCTGAGAACCAAACCTATGTGTGGTCTGAGCAAGGCTGTAAGGCCTTATACGTGGCTCTGAGTGTGACCGACATTGCCCCAAAAGAACATTATGTCTCATTAGATCACCGTGGAGCTGCCAAACTCGAGACAGCCTGATGGGCCCCAGAGGGCCCTACGCCGGAGGCCAGCTCTGCTTACGCTCCTGTCAAAGGGGCTCTTATTTAGGAGACGGGTCATGGTGACTCCCAAGCGTTGATGGCATAAGTAATCCACAGGCTACGTGGCCTCCTCGCCAGTTGTCAGGAAAACTATATATCCGCCAGCTAATTCTGAGAGCCAGTTCCCTTTCATGCAGATTTGTGACTCTCCTGGGCCCTGTAGGCACATTTAAACAATGAAAGGAGATTAACCACTCAGCCGAAGAGACATTTTTAATGTCACCACCATAGCATTGACTTTTTCCACTTCAAACACTCTGCTGGCATAATTCGATGCAGGGTCAATGTGTGTACCAGAAATATTCTCTCTCAGTCTTGGGAAGTGTCTGCCAGGGAAAGTCATTTCCAGGAGCTTTCCAGGTCCTGTCTAATTGCAAGACCATCGAGTGAGTCTGAGCCTCACAGAGCCAGGCCAGACTGGCCCACTCTGGAATCAGGCAGGGCATCTTTCCCCCTTTAAATGGAGATAAATGGTTCCTGCCTAACCAAGCAAAGACTGAGCGCGGGCAAGACGCAGTCAGGACTGAGGTAGGTCATCCCGGGCCCCTCCTTGGGAGGAGCGTAAGGCCTAGCTGGCTTTTTCTTTGAGTTTCAGAGTCTCAGATCCACAATCTCTTGTTTGTTTGTTGTTTGTTTGTTTAATTTAGGCGTGTGTACACTAAAACACCTTATTGACAGTTTTTCAAGGGGTCATGAGCAGAGTCCCTACACGGGAGATACGTAGGGGTTGAGGAAACCCACTTTCCTGAGCCTGCCCAGGCTTTCAGGTCTGATCTGAGACCAGGATTGGGGCTGGCTGTGACCGGCGGGACTGGACGAGCAGCAGAGATCCGCCAACACGCTTCCCTCATGCTGTTAGCGCTTAGTAATCTTGGCAACTTCAGCCTCCTAAAATGCTGGGCCTCTTCGTCAAGAGCAGAAAGGAAAAAAGGGGGTGGGGGACCAAATTGAGAAGTTTAAGAGAAGCATGGTGTTTAACAGATTGATTTTCTGTTGCCTCCCAGTCCATTCAATAGAACACATTTCTATGAGCCATTACTCACAAACACTCATAGACAACAATTATAGTAACGACAACATAAATCTCCCTGATATAAGCAAGGAGTAGCTCCCCAGACATCTTTAGGAAGCTGGGGAAAGAGCAGGGAACAAATGATGAACTCTTTAGGGCACCTGCAATTAGGAGAAGAGAAATTACTCTCATGCGTCTTTAGAACTTAGAGGTACATAGGAAGCCACCATCCTGGCTCGGTGGTCTCCAAACTTCGATTATTTATCCCATCTGTAAATTTTTTTAAAGATTTTGATTTATTTATTTGAGAGAGAGAAAAAGAAATAGTGAGAGAGCACGAGCGGGGAGGAGAGGGAGAAGCAGGCTCCCGGTGAGCTGAGAGCCTGATGCGGGGCTCAATCCCAGGACCCTGGGATCGTGACCTGAGCTGAAGGCAGATGCCTAATTGACTGGGTGGCTCAGCCGATTAAGCATCTGCCTTCAGCTCAGGTCATGATCCCAGAGTCCTGGAATCAAACCCTGAGTTGGGCTCTCTGTTCAGCAGGGAGTCTGCTTCTCTCTTTCCCTCTGCCTCTCCCCATCTTGTGCTCTCTCTCTTGCTCACTCACTCTATCTCTCAAATAAATAAATAAAATCTTAAAAAAAAATAAAATAAATAGATTTTCCTCTTTCATCTCAAAGGATCATCCAGATACCTACCATTTCGGAGACTTCTGCCTGAAGTCTCCTGGAGTCTGTAATAGTTTGCTAGGCTGCCGAAACAAGATAGCATGGACTAGTTGGCTCACACAAGAGAAATGTATTTTCTCACAGTTCTTGCAGCTGAAAGTCCCCAGTCAAGGTGTCAGCAGGGCTGGTTTCCCCTGAGATCTTTCTCTGTGGCTTAGAGATGTCTGCCTTCTTGCTGTCTCCTCGCATGGTCGTGCCTCTCTGCCTGCTGCCTCTGCGTGTCCAAATGACTTCTTTTTATAAGGACACCAGTCAGATCGGATTACAGCCCCACCCTAACCATCTCCTTTTAGCTTAACCACCTCAGTAAAGGTCCTCGGTCCAAATATAATCACATTCGGAGGAAATGGGGGTTAGAGCTTCAGTATGGATTTGAGGGAGATACAGTGAAGCCTATAGCAGAGTCTTTCCCAGATAACATGTTGTTCAATGGCCTCCTTAGGAAAAAAGATAGCCTGATACCCGACACTGGAACCAAGAGGAGGAATCTTGGAGGCTGTTCTCAAGCCATTAGCTGGTTACTTGCCTTCTGGCCTCCTGGGGAGTAATGCTGCCCCTTTAATAACTGTAGGACCACCTTTCCCAGAAACCAAGGTTGATTCCTCGGACATCAGATAATGTCGGGCCACCGGCTGACTCCCGGAGGTGATGATAGATCCCTTACTCCTTGGCCTCCTCCCAAAGGGGAAACACAAGGGAGACCTCACCAGCTTGGGACAGCACAGGACTGTCCTCCCTCAGACTCTCCCAGCTGTGGAGGCAGCAGCCAGGACACGAGCGAGCTTCATGTTGGAGATCCAATGATGAGTCGAGTTCACAAAACTCCTGCAGCACCGTGACAGGGTGGGGGCCATGTGCATGGCTGGTCCTTGGCAACCCTTGCATGTACTCTCTTCCCTCTTCGAACACCCTCTGCCCTCAGAGCTTTCAGGGCCAACACTATCGCTTATGTGACTCCCTAATTCATATCCCCAGGGTTATTCCTATTTTTTAAAGAGGCTAAAGCAGAGTGGGGAAAAACCAATCCAAAGGAGTAAATCCCTAATGTTCCCATTTTGGACATTGGAATTTTAAGTTAGAGAAATACTGAGAAGTAGCAGAACCTTTTTTGGCCTTTCAGATCATCCTGTGGTGAGAGAAGCTGACTCGAGCTACTCTTATTCTTAAAAAGCTACCGCTTCCTCTTTGGAAGAGCTCTCGTCCACTGTTCCAAAAGGGACTTCAGCAAAAGGGGTTAGAATTTGACTCCGGATGGAACTGAGTCTAAGCTAGGAGGTCAGTCGGAATAGTGACCTCCTCAGGTGGACAGGAAACAGATGAAGGAAGGACAGGGCTTAGTGGGAAGTGAGGACAGAGTGTCTGGAGTTCTACTGACTGAGTGTGACTCCTGGGTCTGCTACTTCCTGCCTGGCTATTCTGTGCCTCAGTTTCATCATTTCAAAATTGAGGTAAGTCCAGTGTCTGTCTCACAGCACCGTTAAGAGCTTTAAACAGGATAATACCGGTGACGTGCTTAGCACAGAGCTGACCTCTAATAAGTACCCACAATGAGGCAAGCACGCAGCGCGCTTGCTCCCTCTGCACAAGTGACGGGGGCCCGTGGGAAGAGGGGCCTCATGTAACGATTTTTTTCCTACCATAATCTATAAATATGTGAGGGGACTATTTTGAAATATTTAATGCAGGGTAATGGAGGCTTTTCAGGGCAAGATGGGGACAAGCTTTAACAGGCAAATGCCTATTTTGGATTCCTGGCAAGACTGGGAAGAGACAAGGCAAATTCTGTCCAAGGACGTTAGCACTGGGAGGTGATGGGGATAATGAGAGGGAAAATTGGCCAGAAAAATTTAACCTTGAAAAATCAAAGCCCAAACCAATGAGTCTTAAGCTTTTGGGATAATAAATTCCCTCAGAGAATCTGATAGCCATGTGCAGTCTTCCCAGAAAAATGTCACATGCTCCTATTGCTCTCCATGGAACGCCAGAATGACCCTGGACCCCATGAAGCCCATTCATAGATCCTGAAGGAAGCTGACCCCAGATTAAGAATCTCTCATAGGAGAAAGAAAAGCCAGCAGACTGACAGGGCTTGATGTCAGAAAAGACCTGGAAGCATCATGCCCCAGTGCTGAGCCAGGCCCTCTGGTTCCTGAGGAAGCCCTCCGGGTAGCTGCTCGGTCCCTGCCACGTGGCTTGCATTCACAAGTGGCCCCTGCTGTGGGTGTAGTGTCATGTGGACACTTGAACCTGTGATGTGTACTGGACCCTAAGGACCAAGGTGGGCAGTGGGGTACAGACAGGGAGGAGGGGGCAAGAGGGAAACCAGATGTAGCAGCCAACGCCCTTTATGGAGAAGGCTTCCATTGTGAAGCCGGGTGGAGACGGAGGTCAGAGTGGAGCTGAGCTGTGGCAGGAACAGACCTCACCGGGTCTTCTTCCTCAGCCCCGCAAAAATGTGGGGTTCCCAGGACTCACTCCGGGTCCCATCCTCTCTCCCACCCTACTTCCTGGTTATCTCTTCAATCTGTCTCCTTCTTGCCTCCATGCCCCTGCCACGGCCCTCAGGACTCACCACCATGGCTCACTCAGACTCCTAGGGGCCTCCCTGCCTCCCCCCGCCCCGTGCCTCTTATTTACACTCCATCCTGCAGCCAGCATGCTCTTCCTCAGTGGAGAATCTGACTGTGCCCTCAGAATTACATGCCACTTGCTGAATATGGCCTCCTGAACACAGCTATAAATACAGAGTACAAACTGAGGGTTGCCAGCGCCGAGGGGACTGGCAGGATGGGCAAAATGGGTGAAGCGAAGTGAGGGGTACAGGCTTCCAGTTATGGAAAGAGTTAGTCACGGGAAGAAAAGGCACAGCCCAGGGAATGTGACCCACGATAGTGTAATAACATCATGTGGCGACAGAAGGCAGCCACGCTTGTGGTGAGCACAGCGGAACGTATGCACTTGGCTAATGGCTACGTTGTACACCTGAAACCACTGTAACACTGTGTGCCAACTCTACTCCAAAATATATTTTTTAAAGATTTTATTTATTTATTTGAGAGAGAGAGAGCACAAGCAGGGGCAGCGGCAGAGAGAGGAGGGAGAAGCAGTCTCCCCACTAGACACAGGTTGGATCCCAAGATGGGATCGTGACCTGAGCCAAAGGCAGCCGCTTAACCGACTGAGCCACCCGGATGCCCCAAAAATAGTTTTTAAAAATAAAAAGAAGGAATGGATGATCAAACTCTGTAAGTGTATCATTGCAGTCATCTTTAGTGCTATTTTTTTTTTAATACTTTTTTAAGAATCACTCTGTGCTCTTCAAAATGTGCTAGGGGTGAGGATTCTGGCTCAGCCAGCCTTGAAGCTGAGGACTAGAAAGGCCGATCCAAAGATACACGAAAACTGCGTGCTGAGTCTGGGGACAGACAGCAGCGGATCCGGGTCCTGCCCCCATCTTCAAGACTAACTTTCCAGGAGGGTCTCGGAAGGAAGCCCCACCTTCCAGAGCCCTCCTTCCCTGTCCATGCTTTCTGGGGCCTGGGCTGCTGCACTGGAGAGGTGGAAGTGGGGGGCACGCACAGTCTGATTGAGATTGTGTGAACTTACGTTCATTTGTGTCACTTAATTATTGCGGTCTCCAGCCTTCTCCAATAAATGTGTTTGCCTAACCCGCAGCCTCTGGGCTATCATTCTAGCCATATCTGTTATGACTGAGTGCCGTCTTGGGAACAGAGCGAGCTTCTCTGAGTTGTAAGCCGAGTAGGGCATACTAAAGAGCTTCCTGGCCTTGGGGGAGGGAGGTGGGCAGACAAGCCCCCTGCAACCTGGGGACCACGCCCTGCCGTTTCCCTGCGCCTGGTCTATACAACAGTTGCCCCGTTGCAGCCCAGGAATTAAACCGGAGTCTGCAGGAAAGGCAGGAGCCCGCTTATGGCTTTAAATATTTAGGCAACTGGAAAAGCTCATCCATCTTGATCTGTTGGCTTTTTCAGGGGAATGGGAGGCGCTAAGATAACATCAAGCAAACCGCAGCCCCCCCGCCCCGGGACAATTTGGAGCGTAAGTCTTTTGTGCCAACATTTCTATTCAAAGAGCATTCAGGGCCTGTTCAAGGTTTTGCTTCCCTCTCTGCTCAATGCTTTGAGTTAAAATTCTTCTTTTCTCTCCTGCCCTCTAAAATAGATTGCACCGGGCAGCAGAGGCTGGGTATTTAACTGCAAACTCCACAAGCAAACGAGCAGCTGTCTCCGTATTGACGAATGCATGGCTTTTGTCTTTACAGATGCTTAAAAAATGCACAGCGAACAGAGAACTGTATCCTTCGGGGGAAACAGATCTACCTCCTAAATTGTGTTGTTACTTGCCCTCGGATTAAAATTAGTTTGCCTTGCCTGAGCTGACACCAACTTGTGTGGAGAGACGGTTGGAGAGAGTCCTAGGAGGAGGGGAAACTTATCTGACCTGGACCATCTGCTGCCCAGGTTCTATCAGGAGGGCAGTCTGAGGACTTGCCTCAAAGAGCCGAGAGCTAACTGACGGCCCCGCTCCCTCACTCTTCCGGAAGGTACTTCTAGGCTGGCAAAGATGTCACTCATCAGTTTTCAGGGGGACCGTCACTGTAGCTCTCTGACGACAGGTGTCTCTCTAAACTCACACGTCCCAGTGATCAGTCTATCAACAGAGAAATGGAAACCTGGGAGGTGGTCTCCGTGCTAGGCCAAGGATGCGGGCCGCCTTGGCACCCTCTGCGGCCTGGATTTGCTGGTGGAGGTGGGACCCACACCAACAATCCTGGACCAACCCCGTCCAGCTGAGACGTGGAGCTCCGTGCTCAAGAAGTGGCGGACGCTGGGGTTGGCGGTGGCTGAACAAGCCCTTCCATCCCTGGTGTTGGCCAAAGAGGAAAACTGTGGGTCCAAGGCAGCCTGGGTCATTGCCGGTGCAAAGCCCTGGTGTGGTAGATGAGACCGCAAACTGTACGGTCAGCAAAGCAGGTGCCCTGTGCTGCACCCAGCCTGACCCACATCAGACTTCTGCTCCAGTATTCGCTCATGCTGCCCCATCCGCTGGCAGATTTTGGAAGATGCAGCAGGTAGAGACACTAAAGAAGGTGCATTTGTGTCTGCAAAACTCACCATGGAAATCCTCTAATGAAGGTGGGACTTTAGGTGAGTGAGGAATAAGCTTCTATTGTGTGAACGCACTGCTATTTGGGGTCTGTCTGCTACAGCAGCTGGCATTACCTTAACGAAAGCATCGTTTTGTGTATGAGGTGACAGCGACAAATTTTCCTAGGTTATAATTTCCCCCTCCTTTCCAGTGACCCATATCTTGAATCCACAAAGACCCCTCCTTAGTAAACAGAAGTTAGTTCATTGGTGAAAACAGACAAGCTACTGGGAAAGAAGGTTAGTCCTTCCAAGAATATGTCAAGAAAGGCAGCTAGAAAGAATATTGAAAGAGATGGTAAATAAGCTTCTTAGTTGGTAAGAGTGATTTTATAAACCACTTCCTTTTTTTTTATGCCCCCCCCAGTATACGTGGAAGGTGGTGAGTAGTGAGAAGTGACATCCCCATGCTACAAATGAGAAACTGAGGCAGAATGAACGCTTAACTTTGCTGAGAAATCCATCAAGTTGGGGCTGCTGGTTTTGTGACTCCCATTCCACTGGTTGAATGAGCTTTTGCAAATAAGATTAGTGATATTACCATATCAAAGGAAGTGGGTACAAGGCTCCCCTCTTTTGTGATACAGACAAAGAGAGCTGCACTACAATCACCACTTTTCCTACCATCCTTTCCCAATTTAAATTCTAATTAGATAAATGTGAAGGTAGGTGAGATCAGAGAGGATAGGGCCAGGGCTCCTTGCCAGAATAATCAGGGACTTTACAAGAAATGGGGTGGAGGGAGTTGAAGAGGAAGAATGGAGGTGGACAGAAAGAATGTTCCTTTTTTCTGGCACAGACCATCCCTTATGGATTGTGGTGAGGTCCAGAGCACTGTGGGGTGAGCACTGGGGACACTGGATGTTCGGGGCAAACAAGTTTTCAGTGGGTACCTTCCATCCGCATATCTGGAGCCTGCCAAGATTCAGATGGGGAGGGATTAGGTGGTTGGGAAGGTCTATACCAGGCTGTTTGTTGCCGTATTCGACATACATTACCCTGCCTAGTTCAGACTATGTTGTCAGGGAAGACTGAGCCCTTCACTCCCAGGCACAGCACTATGCCGCAGAGTCCGCACAAGGATGGCGGTGTCCTACAATTCTGTGGCCGCCACTAACCACGTGTGACTACTGAACACTTGAAATGCGACTAGTGCAACTAAGGAATAGACTTTTTAATTTTGCTTCATTTTAATTCAAAATTAAATAACCACATACTGGCCAGCAGCGTGGTAATTAGAGTGCGGTGAGGTTGCCTGTGGCACAAGGGAGCTCTCTGCCCCCTGCAGCCCACCAGAAGGAAGGTCAAGTTCATCGACGCACACTGCAAATTTCCTTGGTAAGACTCCTCTAAAATACATTGTGGGAAATAAGCTCCTGGAGTTTTAACTCATGAGGAAATTCAATAGACAGTTCCTGTGCCCCTCGCTATTTCTCTCATGTGCCCTAGCTTGTTAAGAAACAATGTGTCTGCAAAAGCATGCAGGCGCAAATCCTGGGCCCGACATGCGGGCAAGAAATACATTTATGTCATCTTTACAGTGACCCTGCAAAGTAGCTATAGTCCCCATTTTTCAAATGAGCAAACTGAGACTCAGAGAGTTTCAATAATTTCCCAAAGACACTCAGCGAGCATGTGGCAGAGCAGGGAATTTTACCCAGATCTATCTGAATCCATTATATTCTTAACCATACGCGTAGATGTTCCATAATTCAAACCACACGTGTACTTTTCTTCTCCAGTGTCTTGCACACAAAACATCTGGCCCCTGATTATTTTCTTTCATTTCCCCTTCATCACTGATTCGATGCTAAGTAAGAGAACTGGAAATGTGAAGAAAAGGAATGTCTGGCATCACCGAATATTAATACCTAACGTTTGTACAGCACCCCACAGTTTACAAAGCATCCTGATATATTTTTTTTTCATTTGCTCTGCCCATAAAACATAGGGGGAGTTATGATTATTTCTTTTTTATGGGGAGGAAATGGAAGCTCCAAGAAGCTAAGTGACCCCACGGCTAGACAGGGGTGAACCCAGGGCTCAGCCCCAGGCTTTCGGACTGTAACTCAGAAGGGAGGCCGGGGCTCTGCCCCCTGCTCAGAGCTGCTCTGTCAGGCTCCAGGAGGCATCAGGCAGACTCTGGGGCAGGCGCTCTTAACCTTCACAGAATAGTAATGACCCCTTCACAGAATAATGCTTTTAAATACACAGAGTCAAGTACATAGAGTTTCAAAGAAATCCAATTATACTGAAATAGAAAAATACTTTTAATCAAATGTGCAATATAGTGTTACACCAGTGCTTCTTTACTAACTCATCGGTGCTAACAGCTGATCTAATAACGTTTGCAATTTCAAAGCAGTGATCAGTGTAAATTATATTTTAAGGTACCTGCAACAATATCAATATCATATGAAAATATCTTTAATTTCTGATAGTAATAAAAACACAGCCAATACTATTATGGTTTATTGCCCACATTTATAATTGACGAAAAAACTTAATTCCAGATAAAGTTTAGGGAAAATAAGGATGTCATTGTTTTCCCATCACAGAACCTTTGAATTCTACCCATGGAATCTCTAGGACCACCTGCTCAGGACTTCTCAGTCTGGGGGCTTCGATTATGCTCAGTCTGGATCTTCCTTTCCAATGCAAGCAAACGGTCTACCTGTAGGACGCACCAAACTCTTATCTCGGGCACCTGGGTGGCTCAGTCCATTAAGCGTCTGCTTTCAGCTCAGGTCCTGATCCTAGGATCCTGGGATCCAGTCCCATGTCAGGTTCCCTGCTCAGCAGGGAGCCTCCCTCTCCCTCTCCTCCCCACTTGTGCTCTCTGTCGCTACCTCTGTCTCTCTCAAATAAACAAATAAAATATTAAAAAAAAAAAAACTTATCTCTAATCTTCCTCCTACAGGACCAAAGGAGGAAATTTGAGATTGCAGGCTTGGATTAAGCAAGGAGAATTAGAAACATTTTCATGGCCATGATGGTCAACTTGCAAATTCAACTTCTATGGGTGTTCCCACTACAGTGCCTGAAGTCATTGAATTTTCTATGTACCCCATGATAATGACCATGAGCATCCCAACCATCCATCTTGCATCCGGGTACCATGTTCCCGCCCAGGGCTCCGGGACGTACGTCCAAGGATATCCTCAGACAGTCAGAGGCTCCTGGTTTCTTCTTTTGTTTTCATTTTAAACCTTTACTTCCATAACCGATCCTCACAATCTCTCTCTCTCTCTTTTTTTTTTAAAGATTTTACTTATTTATTTGACAGAGAGAGAGGCAGCGAGAGAGGGAACACAAGCAGGGGGAGTGGGAGAGGGAGAAGCAAGCTCCCTGCTCAGGAGCTCAGCTGAGCCTGATGAGGGGCTCAATCCCAGAACGCTGGGATCACGCCCTGAGCCCAAGGCAGATGCTTAACGACTGAGCCACCCAGGTGCCCCCTCACAATATCTCGTTTTGATAGCTCTGAGGATAGTGTGATTATCCCTGCTCTTTAGGTGGAAAAAATGAGGGACGAAGTGATTGAGCAACTATCCCAAGGTCACGTATTTCACTGCAGAGAAGACAACTCAGGACTCCTAACTTTCAAACCCTACTCCCTATTCAGAAATTTGAGGTGGAGGCGTGGAGAAGATAGGCACAAAGGAAAGGAGGCCAGGGAAATCAGGCCAACTGGTGTGCATTTAATAGGAATGTGCTTAAAGTTCCCAGCGTAAACACTTGAAAAAGAGAAAAGAAAGGAAGGTGACCCTGAAGATTTGTCATTTCAGATTTCAAGGATCAACCTGCACATGGCCGTGTGCCCAGACCTAGCAGCATCTCCTGGCTTGAGGGAGACGTTGGATGTCTCCGAGCGCCTCTGGACAGATTTATAGTAATTTCTGGATGTACCCAAGCAGAGTGGCTGTCCCAAATCATTCCAGAAATCATGAGAACAAATAGGGGAAATGGCATTTATACCAACTCACCCTCGAGTAAATCACTTTATTATTTTTCTCAAGTGTTATATGATGGGTGAGAAAATCGTTGAAAGCCTGTTTTTCCTTTCATCATTAGTCTTAGCCCATTAACTGAATGATAAACAAGAATTTAATTAAAAGCCATTGTCAGATTTAAAACTCATGACACACACCAGGAATAAGCTCCGTAGTTGAAAGGATCATAGCGTAAGTAGCAGGGGGAATTCTAAGAAAGTTATTAAAGTGGAAATTCATTCGCTGCAGTGGAGAAACCCCAAATACTTGATTTTAACCTGTCAAGGATCCTTCATTTGCTTTTTATCTAGTGAGAGATTTGGAGGTTCTTGAGTATTTGAAGCAATCCATCACCCCCTGTCCTACTTCCCTCTCTGGGCATTTAGCAAAGAAAGTCTGGAGCTAAAATATGAACATACAATCTGTGTGTGATATAAATAAAAACCAAAATGGCTTTTCCAGGCTCGGTATATGACTGTCCCCAATGTCACCACTGAGATTTCTTCAGGATTTTTTAAAAATTCAATAGAAAATACACCTGTTTCCAAGGTTTAGTCACAACAAAAGTAACGCTGCATGCCCATGGGCGGTAGGAGGGAGGTGGGATGGAGAAAGACCAAGGACTTGCCCAGTGGCCTGGGAGGTACCTGTCAGACTTGCCACAGGGCAGAGAGGACAAAACTGCATGGAGAGTCTTTTTCCTAGGCTGCTGGGACATTGTGGACAACGTGAGTCTCACTCTGCTCTCTTCTTTCTGGGGAAGAGGTGTATGAAGAGGGACTAGGGAGAGTGGGAGTGGCATTGCTTATGAAAGTCCATCTGAAAGTTTGTGTGTGTCAAAGACACGATGGTGACCATCACTGTCCCCATAGCGGACAGCGCCGAAAGAGCCCAGACACAGCCGCAGCCCCCTCCCCTCGCGCAGCCTCGACCAGTGGGGATCGGCGGACGAGAGGGAATCCCGCAGACCGCTTCCGCTTTGTCTGCCGGGTGGCGTTTGTTGTTAGTGTTGCTTCTCGTCTTGAGTCTCCTCCGTGGGGAGCGGTGAGATGCCTGCCGTGGATCGCAGCCCCCTACCCACTGCGTGATGCTCACATCACACACCTAGTGAGACTTTAACTCAGCCCTTCTCACTGTGACCCAGGAAAGCGTATCCAAGCGTGGGGCAATGTCAGGGACAACATTCTAGGGATAACATGGAAAACATTCTCCTTTTTAAAGTATGCCATCAGCAAATTTCACTGTGAGTGTTATAAGCAAGAAATTTCGTGCCATACCCCTTCACAGGTGTGAATCTTGATAGCTGTGAATCACTGCCTTAGACCCTGGGAAGCAGCTTCAGGTCCAGGATAAGGCACCCAGCCCTCACCCTGCAGTGCGGACGACGCTGGCGGGAGTCAGCCTGACATCCAGACCACAGCGTCCCAGTGCTGGTCTGCTCCTCTGACCTGCTACCTGGAGGCCAACGTTGAAAGCTGGCTGCAGAGAGATGCTGGAGGACCGACGGGGAAGGGCTGTGTACCAATGGTTCCTTGTGACATGCTTCAAATACTCCTGGGGTTGTCACCAAGAGAAGCCAGGTCCTGCCAACTTCTCCCACACTGTATGACCTTCCTCGACCTTCACACACACACACACACACCACCGACCCTAAAGCCCCCTCATCCCCACATCCTCATGTCCCCACATTCTACTGTCCAGCCCGGGGCAGACAGAAGTCTCCAGGCAAAGCCGAAGAAACAACAAAGAGAAGTTTGAAATCAGTGAATGGCTTTACTGCTCAGTGTTTAACCTCAACGTCTCCCAGGCAGGCAACTCTCATTCCCCATTTGCTTTTTACCCTGAGGAATCTGAGGTTTAATGAGGTTCGCAGGAGAAAGACTCATGAAACCACAGCTGCCCAGTGAGTCCTTCGCGCTGGGGAGATGGCAGGGCAGGGAACTTAATGGCAGGCATTGCCAGAGAGCCTGCGAAGGGGGAGGCTGAAGTAAAACCAATCGTCTTTGCTTCCTTTCAATGGTTCCCGATGGTCTCCTCAGTTCCCTCCGCAGGGGAGTAGGGAAGCTTCCTGAACAAGCAGGCACTCTGTGGGATGCCGCTCCTCACCAAACTTGGCCAGGGTCAGTTCTGGGGTCTCTGCATCTCAGGGCGGTGTCGGCATAGCGAGGCCAGCTGCACTGGGTCCAAGACCCGATGGGTTGTCCCAGAGGAAGACCCCTGGACGGTGAGGAGGAAGATTACTTAGAAATTCAAGAATAAGATGTTTTCCTTCCCACTGGGCCACACTGTGCCACAGCCCTTAAAGACACACTGAAAACCCTGTGTCGCCAATTCCCCGGGAAAAGAGGCAGGGCCTCCGGTGAGGGAATCGATGCCCTACGCTGACACTATGTGTGGGGCATGACCGGGTGCTTCTCCAGCTGGTCTAGTTCTCCACGTAGGTTGACACAAAGTAAAATCAGAGATGGTAAGTACAGCAGAGCACTTGGCTGGTTGAACCCGGGGTTCAGACCCTGCTGGTGTAGATAGTCCCCCAGCTCAGGAAGCTATTTGAATCCATTTATAGGTGTTTGGTCATTGAAGGCTTTGTTGTCTTGTTCTTGGGGAAAGGGTGGGGAGAGAGCACAGAAGAGTAGAGAGGAAAAGGAAGCCCAGGGGAAGGCTTGATAGTAATCTCTTTCTGCTCAGAACTTTGACTTTCCAACATAACACAAACCTGGCGGGCCCAGGGATGTTTGAGATTCCCAGAGTCATGCTTTTGCAGAAAGAAAAGAAAGGACAGAAAACAGGGAGAGTCAGGGTGGGCCCTTGAGTGCTGCTGGGGAGCTGGAGGAAGGGGAGGCCGGGAGTCAGGGAGGCGGGGAGGCCCAGGAGGGCCAGCTTTCACTACGCAGCACAGGCTGGAGAGGTACTTCCACCACTCCCTCCCCAGAGACATTTCCTGCCCTCCCCAAATCCGTTTTCAAGAAAACATTCATTTTCATAATGCTGACAAGGTACATTGGGGACGCAACTAAAAAAGAAACTTTAATTTCTATGACTAATCTTTGATAGTAATTGTGATATGAATATTTATTGAAAATAAAATTAAAAAGAAATACTGGCAAGCTACTAAAGGCAAATTCCTCAAGTGGCCTCTTTTAAGAGAGCCCGACAGGCCTCCATGACCAGCAGCGTCACCCCTCCCTCGCTGAGGTGGGCCTGCGGGCTGTCTGTGGTCAGCTTGGCTGGCCTCCCAGCCCTGGGATCCACTGAACTGTCCCATCAGCTGACACTGGTGCCCACATGCCACCCCAGTATAGTCCCCCACAAACAAAAACCTCGTTTTCCTTCTTATTTTTCCAAGAATTTTTATGACTGGCTTTATGAATGACGGGCACATTAGAGCCAATAGCAAACTTTCCCCCACTCTAGATGACTCACTCTTGGCATAAACTGGTTTGAATGTGACCCCTAACGGCCCCCCCACCCAACCCCACCGCACTCTCCCCACACCCCTCCTTTTTTCCCAGATCATCTTGGTTTGCTTTTCCCCTTCTCTGCCACCTGTCACTTCTCCCCTTCCTCAAGCCTAACTCCACGACATATTCTTGCATTCGGTCACTACCTGGTTGAGACTACACCTTGGCAAAGAGAATAGCAGGGCCAGATGTGTTAATGTCACAGCTCCAGAGCCAAGGCATGTGGTTTCCTGTGTCTGAAATAATGAAGTGCCAGTGTCATTGTGGGTAAAATCTAAAAAGTGCTTTGGGCAGGAAGACCACATTATTCATTCGACAAATCTGGTCTCCAAGCAGAAGACACGACCCTGGGAGATTCCAGGAACCACAAGATGGTAGTCATGTCTAATGCATGCCCCAGTCACGGGACCCCTGTCCTCTGTCTTCCTGATTTGAGAAAAATATCAGGGAGAAAATACAAGAATGTATCATTTTTGAATACTAATAAGTGCTTGTCCTTGGTCAAGTACAGAAAGCAGAACTCAGCTTAACACTGACCTCTGGATTTCTCGCTACCAAAACCTTTAAGGAGACTCACAGATCAGAGAGACAAGCCAGAACACTCGGCCAAACTGGTGGTAACAGTGGGAAAGACTTAACAGAAGGTAACCAAAGATTTGCTGAAGAACAGCAAACAGACAATATGTTTATTGAAACCATCATGGTGGAGAAACAAGGAAGATACTAAGAAGAAAAGGAGAAAGCATGGCTGGCTGGCAAGAGAGACTGAGGACAGGGAAAGACATTTACACGAGAACAGGGGAGGGGCGGTGGCAAAGGAGAGGCAGTAGCTTGAGAGAAAAGAGCAGCAGGACTGTTGAGATTTAAAAAAAAAAAAGAGCAACAACAAGGGGCCCAGGTTCCAGCCCAGCTGTCCTCCCATTGCCATCCTCCCCCGGCTTTGGCTTTCTGCCTGCAGAGCCGCTTCGCCTCCCAGATGCGCGGTGCTGACTCAGACCTCCACGCTTCGCAATCGCTTCCCTGTCTGCAATGCCCTGTCCCTCTGCCTACCTGGAAGACTCCTACATGGCTTCTTAGGACTCACCACTCTGCCCCTTTCTCTGATCAGCACCCCTCAAAGTCCAGCCTCAAAGAAAAGTGGAAATAGCTCTTCTTTCTGCCAGGCACCTGTGCTGTAATATGCCTGTCGCTCTCACGGGTTATTTGGTGACACCTGATTTTGTTAACAGATTATAAACTTCTTGAGGATGAGAACTGTGTCCAACTAATCTTTATATCCCCAATACTTAGCACAGTTTCTAACACACGCTAGGTCTCAATAAATATTTACAGAACAGCTAAGAACATAAGTCGAGTATTAGAAATCACAGGCCTCAGAGGCTGGTTCTGCCATTTTAACAGCTTTTTGATATGTGATCCACATACCATAAAATTCATGCCTTTACAATGCACAATTCCATGCTTTTTAGTGTGTTCACAGGGCTGTGCACCCATCAGCGCAATCTAATTTTAGAACATTTTCATCTTGCTTAAAAAAATCCCAGTAATGGGGCGCCTGGGTGGCTCAGTCAGTTAAGCGTCTGCCTTCGGCTCAGGTCATGATCCCGGGTTCTGGGATCCAGCCCCATGTCGGGCTCCCTGTTGAGCAGGGAGCCTGCTTCTCCGTCTCCCTCTGCCTGCCCACGACCACCCCACCCCACCCCACCCGCGCTCATGCTCTCTCTCTCTCAAACAAATAAATCTTTAAAAAATCTTAAAAAAAGAACCCATTAACAATCAATCCCCATTTCCCTCCCTTGTCCGTCTTCTCCCCCTCTCCCCACCCCCACTCAGAGTAACCACTAACCTACTTTCTGTCTCTATATATTTGCCTATTTTGGAAATTTCATGTAATTGAAATTGTATAATTTATACATTATACATTTATACATTAAAATGTAGCCTTTTGTGTCTGGTTTCTTTCACTTAACATCCTGTTCTCAGGATCCATCCATGTTATATATAGCCTGTATCAGTCCTTTATTGTTTTTTACGTCCAAATAATGTTCTACTCCATTTTATGGACATACCACATTTTGGCTATCCTTTCACAGTGACAAACAAGCTGAAACACCCTATCACAAAGAGACATGATCATACCTTTCCCGGCCACTTGTCTGATTGGGTATAAAGATCTGTGTAGGCTCCTGGGCCCGTCAGAAGTCAGATCGCACACCAGTTATTTATACAGAATAAATTTAATATAAATAACTGTTACCTAGATAGAAAGTTGGTATCTTGGCATCTGAAAGAACACTAAGAGAATCCTCTGGTATCACAGAGGTGGCCCACCGCAGCCAGGTGCCTCGCTGGCTGGGATGATGGGTCTGCCCTCTCCAGCAGCACTGTGTCCCTGGAGCGTCCCTACAGGGAGCCTAACCGAGAGCCTTCCGGCAAAGCACAGGTGTGCCCCCGTATCACTAAATATTATACAGGAAGGTGGGTTAGGGCGGAGAAACAATAGCTTAGTAGCTGGAACAGTCACTATAGCGGGGGTTAGGGAGCGCATACGTTCCACTGCTGCTAACACAAAGTTAATCGGGGTATTTCTGTTAGCCTCTGAGTGTTAGTTCGTGCTGTTTTCTTTCCCCTTCAGCATCTCCTCCCAGTGGTGACGCAGAGCAACTATTCTGTAGAGTTTGCCAGGCAAACCCTCCAGAGACCAGCTGTTTCCACCCAGTCTCGATGCAAACAATTCCAGGAGCTGCCAAAGGGAAACCGTGGAGCCTGGAGTTACGAATAAGCTTTTTTTTTTTTTTAATTTAGGAATGGCTAACGGAGCGAGATTTAAGCACTCTTCTCCAAACCGAAGTGTGCTTTCCCCCTACAATATCGTAACTCTTTAGTAAAACAACCATCATGGGTATTTAACTTCCGTACTCGATAATGAAAACATGCTATTTAACTCTATGGACGATGCCCCTTAGAACGGAAGCAATGTGTGAACAGGTGAGTGACAGGTAGCTCTTAGGTGGAGCCTACCCTCCTCACCCAGTATGAGATGCCAAGTCTTCACTGGAAGCTTCCTGAGCCTGAATCCCTGAGTCCAGGCTTTCGTGCACGTAGGTTCTCCCTCCTGCTCTCCCAAAGGTGTCTGGGTTTCTTTCCCTAGTTCACCCCTGCCTCTCTCCTCAATCCAAGCCAGACAGTGAAAAGCAATGTGTCTTTTCTGTCAGGACCTGCTTTTGTTTCAAAGGAAACTACATCTCAAACTCTGAGCACCACAGCCCTCCCGCTGCTTTGCTTTTACCCCTGCCTCCTGCGGGTTTCTGGGGGGCTCACACGATGGTCCTCATCACGCCCCTCCCTGTTCACACTGGGTGTCCAGCCTAGGCTTTCTACGTGCTCTCCTTCCCTGCGTTATCACACACCGGGTTAGAACTACCTCCATCTGCATAGGCTACACCGGGGGCTGGCACTGTGTGGAGCCAAAAATCCAAAAAGAAAGTACACTTTGGAGAGCTTTTCCTCACTGAGAGGGAAGCCCTGACCCGATGAAGCCTAGATTCCTCTAGGAGAGTAATATGAATGCAAGATGCTGTTTGCATAAGACATTTTCTAAAATCATCAAGACGAATTGTGAGAGCTTTCCTTTTTTTACGAGGCAAAGCCAATTTCAGTGAGAAAATATGTGGTGTCGTCACATGGAGGCATACGATATCCGTGTGGTCGCTGAATGCTGTTTATGCTTCTAGGGTCTGATCTGAATGATGATGGAATAGGGGCAGGAATGTTCCCCAAAGGGGTGCTGGGAAGAACAACACAATTTGTTCCCTGCACTTCTCAAATAGGCAAGGTTTTTCTTTCTTTTTTTTTTTTAAAGATGAGACTCAATGCTGGTACTGATTGGAATAAAATCTTGAACTGGTTCTGAAAAACAATTTGGAACTACGTATCAAGAGACTTAAAAATCTTAGCATACTTTGTCCCAGTGATTCAAATTTCATGAATCTATCCTAGGAAATAATCAGCAATGTTATTAAAGATGTACATGAGAGAATATTCATAAAAATGTTACTTTTCACAGTAAAAAAAAATATTATAAGTAACCTAAGTGTAGAAAAGGTCACTCAACTGTGACACATTTATATGACAGGATAGTATTTGGCATTTAAAATGCATGTTATTGAGGAAAATTTAGTAACATAAAAAGGTACTAGTGATGAAATAGTGTATTTAAAAAGCAGCAGATGACAGAATTGTATCTGTAGTTTGAATCTGATATTGCAAAAATTAATATAATATCTATGTGTGTGTGTCCCAAATGTTAAGTGGATTACAAGTGAATTTTATTCTCTAGGTAGGCCCTGCTGTAATTTTCAAATTATTTTTTAAATGAGAAAAAGCATATTTTAGAAATGTATTAAATTATTTGATAATAGAAAATGATACTAGCATATTTATTGTATTCTTTGAAAACTATGATCTTGGTATGTCTTTCCTTACCCATGAAGCCCACCGACTCGTCAGCTTCAGCGTCAGGCCCACCTCTCCTGCTCGGGAGGCTGCCGGGTTACCATGGGGCAAAGCTCCGGGGTCAGCTGCGCGGGCAGCCCGCTGGGAGCCAGCTACAAACCCAGCAGAACAAAACAGAAAATGTTTGAAAACCATGGGGAAGGACCAGTTTAATGTTTGAGAATTTAAGGATGAAATTATGTGTAATAATACATGTTCCTTTTGAAGAAAATTACCAAAATAACAAAAGCTGTTATGTTTCCTCTCAAGCCTTTCAGAGTAAATTGGCTCTTAGGATATTTTACCAGCTCCCTTTTTTTCTTTCTTTCCAGGGAACAGAGCTGATGGAGTAGATAAGAAGAAGGAATTATTTTCTAAGAAGATGCTTAAATATATTAGTAGCTAAGGTGTGAGGAGCTTTATTTTTCCAGAGTTTTTCCATATGTCATTTCGTTTGATCAGCGAAACAGTCCAACGAGGTAGTCAGAACAGGTATTATCATCCCAAATTGTGGAAATTAAGTACAGAAGGATGACGATATTTGCCCAAAGAATCCAAAGATTGCCTCTGAAGACCTGGAACGCATTGCTGCCCAAGTTCTGCTCAGTCCAAGTCAACAGGAACCTGGTATCGTATCCAGAACCCATTCCCCAGAGTGGACTGAGTTTATGACTAATATGCCTGAGGCGAGTGTCCAAAGAGCTGGAGCCTTCTCGCCTGACCCACACGGCGTGCCAGAGCAGCAGGCTCTCGGCTGGGCTGTCGATCCCAACTGGGGCCTGAACCCCCACTTTCCGAGGACTCTCAGAGCCTGCTTACCTTAGACGGGCTCCATCCCCTGAAGACTGAACTGGACCTTATTTGGGTTGAAGTCGCCCTAGCTCTGACCCCTAATTACCTATCTCACACACACACACACACACACACACACACACACACACACACACACACCACACCATCACCATCAGACTCTGGCTTGTTTGGAACTGAGTCCTGACAGCTGTCACAAGGTCACAGGTCTGTTTAGTCGCCAGAGCAATGACAGAATCACAGTATGGCTCCAGGTTCTTTCAGTCTTGCTCCTCCCTCCTCCCTCCCTCCTTCCTTGTCTTCTTTTTCTCTTTCCCTCCTTTCTCTCTCTCTCTCTCTCCCTCCCTCCTTTCCTTCTATTTGGTTGCTATGCGGTTGTCCCCGGACCTCAGGTGCCGAGCACTGAGTCAGGTGAATTCCTCCGCCCGCAGCACGTGGCCATCATCTGTCCCTTTGAGGTCTCGCCCGCAGCACGTGGCCATCATCTGTCCCTTTGAGGTCTCTCCCTTGTCTTACGAGGTGATCCATTCATTCTTACTCCCTCAGCCAATCCCTTTGTCCTCTCCCCACAAGGCAATGTGTTGAATGCAGATCTTTTGCTTATCAGTGATATAATAAGATGTAAATTGTTGATCTGTATGCATCTATTTTTGGCATAAGCAGTTTCGATATAAACACTCCTTTATTCATACACTATGTTTTTATGATTTGTTCGTGCAGCTAGGTGCTCATCAAACCCAGTACTTGCAGCTGCTGCGCCCGTGGATGCAGACGCACGACACTTACCGGCTTCTCTCGCACGCCCCGCTGGCCGGGAAGCAACCGTGGGCGGAACCGCTCGGGCTTTGCTCATTGCGACCCGCCGCTCCGCCGTGCGCACGGTCCTAATGCGCTCTCCCAGAAAACGCGCACGCGGACGTGTGCCAGCTTCAATCCTCAAACGAGCGCCAGACTACATGACCCTGAATTTCTTCTGTCTCCGGATCCCTGCTCAGACAGGTTTACCTCTGGGTGTATCTCCAGATGACACATTGGACTCTTCTTTGCTCCATGTGAGTTTATAACAGGGGCCAGCAAACTTTTTCTGTAAAGGGCCAGAGAATAAGTAGTTCAGGCTTTGAGGGTCATAGAGTCGATGTCATAACTACTCAACTCTGTTTTAGCGTGAAAGCAACCATAGACAATATAGAAACAAATGGATGTGACTGTGTTTCAATAAACTTTATTTACAAAAAGAGACAGTGGGCTGACTGGACCACTGATTTGGATTTGGCCCTGAGTCAGCTTTGGCCATGAACTGTCATTCGCTGACCCAGTTTATAGCCACTGAGCTCATGAAGGAGAGACGAAAGTGACTAATTCTGGGAAGGCTGGTTGTCTTACTGCCCTATCACTTGTCTCAGTCCATAAGGTTGCCTACCGGTGAAAAGCTAAAGTTATAAAACTCTCTTTTGCCTCCTCAAACACTGTCATGTCCAAGGCAGACAGTATGCAGTCAATAAAAGCTTGCTGAATGAAATAATAATAATAATAATAATAATAATAATAATAATAATACATGCAAACATTTAAGTTTAGTGGTAAAGGTCACTAGAAACCAATCTCCTCCTCCCCCCGCCCCCCCCCCCAAAATCAGGACAATTTCAAGCTTACCCTAGGAAGGAAACTGTTTCCTGCCAGCTCAGAGACAGCCCACTCCTTGGGGAGGCAGCCTCCAATGCCAAGCCACCGAGAATCAGCTCCTGAAATGAATTTCTCAAAGGGTAGAGTACAATGTGTTCTTTTTAAATTGCAATATTTTAATTAACCCACTTTAATCCCCTCGTGGGCACAATATATTAAATGAAGAAAGGGAGGAGAAGGGGAGAGAAGATTGGGTCAGGGGAGAGGGGAGAGAAAATCTAAATTTAAACCAAAAAGATGTCTGTTCAATGAATTTTCATATCCAGTGTATTCCTTCAATAAATATTTATTTTAATTAACATTTTAAAAATTGGAAATGTAGTTCATTCACATGGTCAGACATTTCAAGTAGAGGTAAATAATGAAAGAGAAGCCTTCCTTTCATCTGAGACCCTCTGTGAAATCCTGTGTATTCTTCCAGAAGCATTCACAGAGTTGACAGACTTAACAGATGCACATAGTTCAGAATCTTTCTTTTTTCAGTTCATTCCATGCCTTGGATTTAAAAAGACCTTTTTACTATGTTTTCTAATTGTCCTATCTGTTCCATGTTCTTTTTGCCCTCTTTAAGATTAATCAAGATTTTTGTTTGTTTTTTACCCTCCCATTAGACCCTCCCACTAATTCATTAGGTTTATAACCTGTCACTCTATTTTTTTAGGGAAGTTCCTTTTAGATGCAACATTAATTCCAAGGATCCTTGTGATTACCTTGGGCCCATCCAGACAATCCAGGATAGTCTCCCCAACTCTAAGTCCTTAATTTAATCACATCTGTAAAGTCTCTGTGCCATGTAAGGTAACATATTTGCAAAATCTGGCCGCAAGGACATGAACATCGTTGAGGGCTATTTTTCTGCCTGCCATGCCTAGTTTCTCAAGAATGCCTGCCTCCTTGAATGGTATAGGGTGCTGTTCAGGGGCATGTGGCCTGACTCAGTCGTTAAGCATCTGCCTTCGGTTCAGGTCATGATCCCAGGGTCCTGGGATCAAGTCCTGCGTTGGACTCCTTATTCAGCTGGGAGCCTGCTTGTCCCTAGGCCTGCCAATCCCCCTGCTTGTGCTCTCTCTCTCTCTCTCTGGCAAATAAGTAAATAAAATCTTTTAAAAAAAAGAAAGAACAAAAGAAAGAAGAAAGAAAGGGGAAAAAAGAAAAAGCTGTTTATTCTTATTTATTTATTTATTTATTATTTATTTATTTTGTCATTATTTATTTTGTTACTCAAATTATTCCAAATATGGCCATTGGTAGTTCCTTTAGGTGGGTTCCTTTATATTTTTGATATATCCCTATTCCGTTTCACTGCACAACTTTTTTTTCTGGTACCACAAAACATTCCAAGCTCATTTTGCATTTTCTATGCCCCAATCCTGTAATCTACCATTATTCCCCTGTAACACTGATTTCTTTTATTAGAGAAACCAAAATCTGGAAACTAAATGCGCTCATTATTATTGGGGCCCTCTCAACATAGAGAACGAGGATGAAACCACACACACAGACACATCTATATTTATATCTATATCTACCTGTATTTATGTTTAAAAAATCATGAGTTCCTAGCAATACTTCTGATTCCAACCCAAAATAACCACGAGGCTTATTCCAGTATTTCTGCATTCCTTATTTGTAACTTCTTTCTCCAACAGCGAGAAATCTGATTCTCATTATCTACACTTGTTTATTCCATCCTGGTAGAAACATAAAGTAGATGCAGAATTGCTAACATACCCCGTGAGAAACAGATTTACTAACTACAATACGGCAACTGCCAGCCGTTCATTTTATCTTTGGCCTTAACGAATCCAGCGGCATCGCTGCTTTCTAGACTTGTGCGGGTGAGTCTTCTCCTGCCCCTTCCTCTTCAGCGTTTTTCATTTTGAAACAGTCAGGTGTTTTTTTTTAAGATTTTATTTTTTTGAGGGGCGTCTGGGTGGCCCAGTCGTTAAGCATCTGCCTTCAGCTCAGGGCGTGATCCTGGGGTCCTGGGATCGAGCCCCACATCAGGCTCCTCCGCTAGGAGCCTGCTTCTTCCTCTCCCACTCCCCCTGCTTGTGTTCCCTCTCTCACTGGCTGTCTCTATCAAATAAATAAATAAAATCTTAAAAAAAATATTTTATTTATTTGAGAGAGAGAGCACAAGCAGGGGGAGCTGCAAGCAGAGGGAGAGGGAGAAGCAGCCTCCCCACTGAGCAGGGAGCCTGACATGGGGCTCAATTCCAGGACCCTGGGGTCATGATCGGAGCTGAAGGCAGACGCTTAACCCGCTGAGCCACCCCGGTGCCCCAACAGTTAGATTTATTTGTTATGGCTTGCATTCCAACTTTGGCTTCTCCTATATCCTGCTTGCTTTTATTTATTCGTTTCTATTTTGAGGTGTGTGTAAGATGTCCTGATTTGAAAAGCCAAGCCTGTACAAAAAGGCAGACTCAGGGCTATGTCACTTGTTCCTGTCTATTACCACATTCCCATCCCCCTTCATCCCACCACTTTCCCACCCACCGCCTTAAGAGAGTCAATCTCATTTATCTTTAATGAATTTGTTTGCACAAATAAGGACCTATATCCTTACTTTCTTTATATCCTTACTTTCTCATGAGGAGTAGCATACTATAGATACTCTTGCTCTTTTTGTTTTTCTCTTAACAGTATATCCCGTAAATCAGTTCTAAGACATCGTCTTCGTTCTTTTAGACGGCTGTATAGTACTCCATTTGGTAGATGTGCCATAGCTTATTCAACCACTATTCTATGTAGAGGCCTTTAGGTTGTTTCTAGTTTTTTTTACAATTAAAAACAATGCTATAATAAATAAACTTGTACATATGCATTTTTTTGTATTTTTGAGGTATAGCTTTAGAAGTAGGATTGCTGAACCAACAATAAGTGTATATGTTATTGTTAGGTATTGCCAAACTTCCCTCCAAAAGGGTTAATTGTTTTTTAATATTCCCTATGACAAAATGGTAGGCATGCGCAGAAGGCACTTTTGCTGCATGCCAAGTAGAATGGCTGCCTTGCAGAAAAGCCCTTGTGCAAATATTTAAATTGTGAGCTCAACTGTACATTTTTTTCTCATAAAACATGTTTTTATTTGAAAAAAAACAACCAGCCGACATACCAAAAATGGTTATTCAGACTTGGGAATTTGGCAGATATTTTCTCAAGCATTCACAAAGTGAGCTTGGGGGAGAAAATGACAGTACTTGTTGCCAATAAAGAAATCCAAGGTTTCAAGCAAAAATTAGAAGTTTGGAAATCTTGTACCCATCACTGTATGTTTCCCGAAATTTAAAGACTTTTGGATGAGATTTGTAGTGATATTCCCTGATGCGATTTGTGATACTGCATAATGAATACATCATTTGGAAGAGCTGCATGACTCTCTGAACCAACATATTCTAAATGGTCAATTCCTTCTGTTATGAAATCATGCACAGGTGAGAGATCCACTCAAAGAGCAAGAGAGACCCCAAAACGTAATTTCAGCCTCCACATTGCCAATAACCTTTAAGAAACTCTCATTCGTCCAGTTCTGGTGCAATATCAAAGAAGAAGAGCCACAATTATCTGCAAAGCCTATAAAACTGCTCCTCTTTTTTCCAACTACATTGTTGGGTGAAGCCAGCTTTCCTCCATGTACTTCAACCAAGCCAAGATGTCGCGACAGATCGAACGGAGAAACAGATATGAGAATTTAACTGTTTTCTTTTAAACCAGATATTAAAGACATGTAAAACACTATCACTCTTCTCATAATTTAAAAATTGTTGTAAATAGTTATTTTTCAAGAAAATATTTTACTTATGTTAACATGTAATGGTTTTATTATTATTTTTTGTTTGTTACTGTGCTAACACACGTATTAGCACAGAATTTACCATTCGAATGATTTTTAAGTGGACAATTTTGTGACACTAATGGCATCACTCCAAACAGAAACTCTGTACCCATAAAGCAATAACTCCCCATCCCCCTCCTCCCTTAGCCCTTGGTGACAGGGGCCCTCCAGCTTTCTGTCCCTATGAATTTGCCTTTTCCAGATATGCCATTTAATGGAATTATACAATATTTGTTCCTTGGTGTCTGGCTTCTTTCACTTAACATGTTTTCCAGGTTCATCTGTGTCATAGCATGTATCAAACATCGTTCCTGGGGCGCCTGGGTGGCACAGCAGTTAAGCGTCTGCCTTCGGCTCAGGGCGTGATCCCGGCGTTATGGGATCGAGCCCCACATCAGGCTCTTCTGCTATGAGCCTGCTTCTTCCTCTCCCACTCCCCCTGCTTGTGTTCCCTCTCTCGCTGGCTGTCTCTATCTCTGTCAAATAAAAAAAAAAAAATCGTTCCTTTTTAGGGCTGAATAATATTCCATTGTAAGTATCTAGCTCATTTTGTCTATCCATTCACTTATTGATGGACATTTGGGTTGTTTCCACCTTTTGACTCTTCCACAAAATGCTGCAATGAGCTTTGGTATCCAAGCAGCTGTTTGAGTCTCTGATTTCAGTTCTTTTGCTTATATACCCAGGAGGACAATTATTGGGTCATATGGTCATTCTATGTTTAGCGCTTTGATTGATTATTCAGGATGAGTTATTTATGAATGCGAATACAAATATTTTTCTAATTCCCACTCTAATGTCTGCGGCAGTAAACATGGATAGGTTTAACCCACATAAACAAAAGGTATTCGGGGTCCTCAGTAATTTCTACTGGTGTGAAGAGGTCCTGAGACCAAAATGCGTTGAGAAGCTCTGCTATACAGCGATGAGAGTTAGCAAATTACCGTTTGCCAGCGATGTGGGCGAGTCTCACACATAAAAAGTTGAGTGAAGAGCTTTAATAAACCTCAAAACTGCTAAAACAAAACTGTGTCGTTTCGGGGGCTTACATCGGTGGTGAAACTCTAAAGAAAAGGCTAGATGGGATGACGCAAAATTAGGACAGTGATTGCCTCTGACAGTAAGGAGGGATGCCAGCGGGCGAGGACATATAGAAGGATTGGGCACTGCTAGCAATATTGTATTACCTAGGTCATGGCTATGTGGGTGTTCATTTTAGAAAAAGCTATTCTTTACTTTTTTGTTTTGTGTGTTTTTCAGTGTGTGTGCGTGTGTGTGTGTTTTCACAATTTAAAACAGGTTCATGAAAAGAAAGAAAGAAAATGATTTGGAGAACGGCAGCACTAAAGGTAGGCAACAATCTAAAAGGGAGAAAATCATGCCCCAATTAGAGTAACGTCTGTGGTCATGGAGAGAATGGCAGGTGGCGTGGAACTCTCACGACGGGCTTTGACTAGTGCCTGACCGAGGGAGGAGCCTACTTTCCCTACACACCTTGAGACTCTATACCTGAAAACAGTTGAGGAGCTAATCTCAAGAAAGAGATGGGTGTATGGCTACTCAGTCAGCAAGGGACAATGTCGACCACACCACTGTATTTAGTGAGTCACATTCCCTCGGCACCATCCGCTTTTACTGAACTCAATCCATTTTCTTGTGCATGTCGATATCTAAAATTAATTTACACACTTATTTCCTTGGTTTTTGTACACCATGATGGAATGTTCCTTGAAGGCTTGGTCCAAATCTCCTTCCTTCTCAATAAGCTTCCACACTTAACAGAGGGCTGGTACCCAATCCACCCCGAGGAGAGTTTCATAGATTCCCAGGCACTTTCACTTTGGGAGACCCCATTCCACTTCACATCGAGTCAAATGCGTTAAAATGTACTTAGAGCCCACATTTAATTTAACTGTTTCTCTGTAAAATGTTTTTGAGTATTTGTATGACCTTTGTAGTTTTTAAGCTTTTGAGCTTTGTTCTTGAAAGACTTTGAAATGAAGCAAAGAAAAGAGAAATTACGGTATAACTTCAATGGAAATCTATATATTGAGTAAGTAGATTATCTGATTTATAGGTTTTATACCTCTCATTGTCTTTTGTTATATTACAACACTAAATTTTAGACAACTGGTAACCATGCAAATTATTCTAGTCTATTAACATGGAAGTATACTTTGTCCGGTACAAGGACAATTCCATTCCCCTCCCCCTGTGTTTATTTGTAAACCCATGTAAACATCTATATGTGTTTCTGGTCTCTGAAAATTCTTTTGAATCTGCTGGTTATCGTATTGATGAGTTAAATAAAATTGTTGACATGTGTTCATTTTATATTTGTGTAAGAGTCATGAACTTACCTTTTTAAACAAGTTATTCTTTATCGGCTTTACCGATGTACCCAGTAGGTCCGCCTGACAGAGCAAGGGAAATCGTACCGCCAGAGAAGTGCATCCTACGGGCAGCTAAAGCCCAGGTTGGCACTTCTTGACTCCCAAGGGTGCACCTGACGTAGCAATAGAACTTCGTTGACTTGGTCTCTCCAGTTTTTGTTTTCCTCTCTACCAATTTTGCGTTGTGTTTTGTTTTCTTTCATTTGTGCTTTTTGTTTATGGCTGAGAAACTTCTAATAAGGAATGCAGAAATACTGGAATAAGCCTCATGGTTATTTTGGGTTGAAATCAGAAGTATTGCTAGGAACTCATGATTTTTTAAACATAAATACAGGTAGATATAGATATAAATATAGATGTGTCTGTGTGTGTGGTTTCATCCTCGTTCTCTATGTTGAGAGGGTCCCAATAATAATGAGTGTATTTAGTTTCCAGATTTTGGTTTCTCTAATAAAAGAAATCAGTGTTACAGGGGAATAATGGTAGATTACAGGATTGGGGCATAGAAAATGCAAAATGAGCTTGAGAAATTTCCCCAATGCTGGAAACAATGATTGGGAATTTGACTTTTTAGAATGATCATTTAATGATCTCTGTAAATGGATTAATAAATTATAAAAATATATTTTCTGTTCTGTAAAGAGAATAGAGTATGTATAGAGAATCTGGGTTAGTCTTATTTGTCAATTTGTCTGTTTCAAGCTCAAAGAATTTTGTGCCCACCAAGAAGGAAAACAGCTATTTGATATCTGGACCAGTGAGTGTTTGTGTTTCTATGCCCCTTATGTCTCAACCTGTGGCAAAAAAACGGTAGGCTTGAAGCTCTAAGCTCAATTTGTATCTGTATGTGTATGTGTCCATAATTCAGGCCTTTACCTCTTGTAGTGGAAGTGTGAAATGTCTCCTACCGTGAGACAGTCTTTATAAATTACATTATCAATTATCTCAAGAATCTCTATTCTAATTGACTTAAAGAGAAAAATAAGTGCTATGTGAATCGAATATTCCTCAAACTTTAATACAATGAGGGGACTGAATTTCTAATTCTTTAAATGTGCTACGCTAAAAAGATCCTTACAGAAACTAACTCAGAGACATTTTGAGAATCCAAGTTCATATAATTAAGGTAAACCTTTGGCAAGTAAAGCTAATTTAATATGTGTGGCTTAATAGAACTGTTATGCCTGTGATTTATCAGTGTTAAGCATAATAAAAGCATACATTTTATTCTACTTGGGTGTACTTTCGCCTGTGGTTATACAGGTTACTGATTAAATAAGCTAACAATACTCTTATAAAACGTAAATTTGTGTTCAACAAAATTGAATTATGATTTTCATAATTTTATTTCAAGAAAAATTGTTTTGTAGCATGCTGGTTTGAAGATGACTTCCAAGATTCCTGGGTAGCTTAAAACCTTGAGCTGGTATTAAATTGAGTTAATTAGTGGATAGTCATTGAATATCTAGATAATTCCTAAATAAGAATACGGAAACACAAAATTAATTAATTATATGTTCTAGAGGGGTTCTATCTATGGGTCGTGTTAGTGCACACGTTTATTTTTGATACTTTAAGGACATGTAAAAGAGAAATGCATGGCTACACAAAACTCTATTCATTCATGAGGTTTTAGTCTGCTGTCATGCTGGCATATGGCAGGGAGTTCTCAATTATCACCCCTCACGCCCTTTTCTCTATGAATGAGAAGTTAATGGCTTTGGTTAGAAGTTATAATTAATATGAGTGGTTGCAACTACACTTAGGAGCAATAGTGACAGAAAAATCCAACTGCATAAATGTTTTGCTTTTTCAAAGGAAAAGAGTAGTTTTATCCTAAAGCATCAGTCCTCAATGTTCTCGGTCTCCAGACCATTTTACTCTTGAGACTTGTTGAAGATCCCAAAGGGCTTCTGCATCTGTGGGTTATAACTACCAATGTCATATAGCAATTAAAACTGAGAATTTTAAGAATACTAGTCTATTGTTTAATTTGAGGATGGTAGTAATGAACAAATTACATGTTTACATAAAGGACATCTCAGAATTATAAAAATTTTTGTTTTGATCCCCTGAGATCTATCCTAATGGAAGGTGTCAATTTCTTCCAGAATATGAAAGAAGATAATGAAAGGAAAAACTCGGACTGTGAATTCTATTTAGCTTTGCTAATAAACCTGAGTCTGAAAAGAAGTTATGAAATGTGTTAAAATCTTAGCAAATTTCACTCTGTTTTGATTCATTTGTTTACCTGGTTTATCGAGAACGACTTTGTTTACAATATGAAGGGTGATTTTTTTTTTTTTTGCTTTCTGTGTAAATTGCCTAGACAGAAAAGATTCTGTATCTTACCAGAACAATTTTCTGTGTTTTGTGGGCACTTTATTATATTTTTGACTATTTACAGAGGAAAAAAAGAACTAATTTTCCTTTTATTGAAGAGGTAAGTTTCTTTCCAATTGCATTGCCATCCATGTGGATTTTTTTTTTAAGATTTTATTTATTTATTTGACAGACATAGAGACAGCCAGCGAGAGAGGGAACACAAGCAGGGGGAGTGGGAGAGGAAGAAGCAGACTCATAGCGGAGGAGCCTGATGTGGGGCTCGATCCCATAACGCCGGGATCACGCCCTGAGCCGAAGGCAGACGCTTAACCGCTGTGCCACGCAGGCGCCCCCATCCATGTGGATTTTTAAAAATATTTTACTGTCACTTTGATTAAATAGGTAACCAAATATTGTTTCTCAGACATCTGTGAGCCTATTTCAATCAATTGTCCAAACTCCTCTGACAACTTTTGTAAATTGTGCCTTCCCAAAATGAGATCCTAAATGTAGAAAAAACCCAAAACTGTCACGATGTTTTCTATACTTGAAACCATCTTTGAGATTTTCCAAAGAACCCCTAGAAAAACTCACAGTTATTTTTTCTTTTACTTTATAAAAAGAAAAGTCCTAGAAATAATTAGGTTTGATATGTAACTATGGTGAGAGTTTCGTGGGAAGAACTGTCAGCAGAGACGCTCAGCTTGCCCTGGGTTAAATTTGTATAAATAAAATGGTCCTAAAATAAATACTTCAGAAAGTGTATGCTTTGTGGGACATCCCTGGAAACTTGTCAGTATTCTGGTTTTCTATAATATGTTTTCACTCCAGGGGAAACACTGATCAAAACTCTTAAGAAAGAGTTCCTTTCAAGTTTTCGTATATTTATTAGTGTCCTGCAGATGCTTTGCTTAATGTATCAGGCCACAGCAGTACGGTGTTATCAGTCATAAATTTGGTTGTCATTTGAAATACTTAGTCAAACCTTACTTCTTTAATTTGAATCCAGAGGCTTCTAGGCCGTTGGTTCTCAGCTGGAAATACACACTATGGAATTTTACCCATGGAATATGGGTATTTAAATGGCAATGTAAATGCCCAGTTATATTTTTTATAAAAATACGATCCCGATTATTGACTCTCTTGACTTGATCTTCTCGGCGCACGCTTCGTATATTGTGTATATTACGTCTCAGGATTATTATATGCTACACCTCAAGATTCTTTTCCTTTATAAAAATTATATTCATGCATTCTGATAAACCAAATGCAGCATTCACTGGCTTCTTTGGAAAGAAGTTTAGCTTACATCTTTAGAGATGTTTGTCTAAATTTTTTTTTAAAGATTTTATTTATTTATTCGACAGAGATAGAGACAGCCAGCGAGAGAGGGAACACAAGCAGGGGGAGTGGGAGAGGAAGAAGCAGGCTCATAGCGGAGGAGCCTGATGTGGGGCTCGATCCCATAACGCCGGGATCACGCCCTGAGCCGAAGGCAGATGCCCAACCGCTGTGCCACCCAGGCGCCCCAGATGTTTGTCTAAATTTTTAAAAAGATTTTATTATCTATGTTTTGCATGTCATGAGACCTTTTTCATTTCAAAATTATGAGTGATAAATTAACCACAGACATTCTAAGTCTTCGTTATTTGTAAATGGTTTTTGTTTTAGACTAACGCTTCCCTGAGGTGATGTTATGAGGTAAAGGCCAGACTTTATGTCTTGAACGAAGGACAGTCTCAGAGTCTCATTGAAAAGGACTTTACCAGGTACTTCAATAGACTGACATTTCAAAGAATAGACTCTTAGGTACAGTCTTATGAAGGGACGTTCCTTAGACAACTTTCAGACTGTAACAGTGACCCAAGTCAAGATTTCCAGAACTCTTCTCAGTTGCGAGGCAGATGGCTTCACAAGACTGCTAACCCAAGATCCAGGAGAAAAAGGATTAACTATGGAACCAAATACACTGTAAAGGGAAACTTTACTAGGATGATCTGGAATACTGCTCATTTTTTTAATGTTCTATTTTCTGAATCTAGAAGAAAGCCATTCCTCTTTCCTTTTATACGTCTGTAACACACAATTTAGTAAGTTCTGCTTTGGGAAACAGAAACGGATTTTAAGTGATATCTGATTCTCACTGGGTCCCCAGAACTCAGAAACACTAAAGAGTCGCCTCACTTTTCATGGCAATATGGTTATTTGCATGGTCTGCTGTCCTCCTTTTTACCAGGATATAACTGGACAAGTTGAGTGTGCAACGTGGCCTTCTCTGAAATGCCATCTCTGACAGTGGCGCTCATTTCGTCAGACATGCCCACCGCTTTGTTTTATGAAGCAAAGGTTGGCTGTACTTACGGAACTGATGTCTACAAAGCCCTCTCAGGAAAGCTGGCCTGGCTCCTGGCTGGCAGTGTCCCAGCCTTTTTCAGGTGGTTAGGAAGGCAGCTTCCTAGCAGACCAGGAACCACAGGATATTAGGGAACTTAAGAAGAGAGGAATTCACCTAAATGCATAGGTATGGCAGTGAAATTTGGTGCAGACTGTTTCTTAGAATTGGTTTCCTAGTCTCAGGAGAGTAAATAGTGCAGGCTTTTAAATCCATCTGAAATTTCTTTTGAAAATTCCCAGACAGAAGTTCATTTTATGACATTAGCAGTTGTTCAATACTATATGGCTCAAGATTTGCAAAGCAGGGGCGCCTGGGTAGCGCAGTCGTTAAAGCGTCTGCCTTCGGCTCAGGGCGTGATCCCGGCGTACCGGGATCGAGTCCCACATCGGGCTCCTCTGCTATGAGCCTGCTTCTTCCTCTCCCACTCCCCCTGCTGTGTTTCCTCTCTCGCTGGCTGTCTCTCTGTCACATAAATAAATAAAAACTTTAAAAAAAAGAAAAAAGATTTGCAAAGCAAACTTAAGGAAGCCTCTACGTTCATGAATACCCTTGCTGTATTTATGTAAATAATCAAGCCAATCAAGCCAAACCTAATTGAAATCAATCTTGGGGCACCTGGGTGGCTCAGTCGTTTAAGCATCAGAGTCTTCATTTTGGCTCAAATCATGATCTCAGGACCCTGAGATCAAGCCCCGCATCGGGTCTGCACTCAGTGTGCAGTTTGCTTGGGATTCTCTCTCCTTCTCCCTCTGCCCCTCCCCCTGCTTGCACTCTCTCTCTCTCCCTCTCTCAAAATAAATTTAAAAAAAAAGGAAAAAGAAATCAATCTTATTTTGTGGTCAAGAATAATCTTTCCTTGAGATTCTATAATCACGAGGAAGATGGCTTAAGGGGAGAGACTATCTGAAAAAATTATGACAGATTTTGAAATGTACCAAAGGGGGGCACCTGGGTGGCCCAGTCCCTTTAACATCCGACTCTTGGTTTTGGCTCAGGTTGTGATCTCACGGTCATGAGATTGAGCCCCAAGTCAGGCTCTGAGCTCAGAGGGGGGTCTGCTTGCGACTTTCTCTCCCTTGCCCTCTGCCACTCCTCCTTCCTCATGCTCATTCTCTCTCTCTCTCTCAAATAAATAAATCTTTAAAAGAAAAAGAAAGGAAAAAGAAAGAAATGTACCAAAACAGTATGCAAAAAATTGCTGGCTGCGTTGGTTGGCAGACATGCGTACCCTAGAGCACACCATTCTGGCTTATCTGATTCTACGTAATTTAAACCTTTCATCATCTTAGAACTATTTTACAGTTCTGTTATTCTTTAAATGATAACAAGGCAAATAATTGTTATGTATAAGCATGCAAATTAATTCTATCTGATGGAGGAACAATTGATCTCTTCCCACCGCACCAGTATGGAAAAAGCCAGATATATTTTTTAAAGATTTATTTATTTGAGAGAGAGAAAGAGAGAGAGAGCATGAGTTGGGGGGGGTTGCAGATTGAAAGAGGGAGAAAAAGGCTCCCCACTGAGCGGGAGCCCAAGGCCGGGAAGTGGCTCAATCCCAGGACCCTGGAATCCCAACCTGAACCAACTGAGCCACCCAGGCACCCCTGGAAAAAGCCAATTTTGCATGTATCGTGAGTTCATTCCATGACCCACATATGTCTCTGCTCTTTGAATTCTCCTTTGAACCAGTTGTAACATCTTGTAGATTTTCTCATTAGCTAATAAATTAAATAAAATATTTGACATGTATTCACTTTGTATATTTATATGACAGTCATGGTTTTATCTTTAAAAAATTATTCTTTAACACGTTAAATTCTTTGCTTTGTTCTTGTGGTGTAAACGATTAAATTTATTATTTATACATGATTGGAAAAGAGTTAAATCGTCAACAGTCAACTGGCTGATGTGATGTTAGTTTAGTAGACATACTCAATGTCAACATTTATTAATTTTGAATCTATGGGAAGTTGCTTCCTGTATTGGAGCTAATAATTGTATCTTAGGCATCAAACCTTCTTGAAAAGCTCTTAAGCCCTATGCGCTGTGCTTGTGGGGTAAAGTTCATAAAATAACTGAGTAGTCACTCAATAAATGTTAAATAAATGAATGAGTAAATTAAAAGTAATATCTACCATTTCAGTGGCACTTCTCATGTGCCACATGCTCATATATATCCTAGAAATAAGGAATAGAACATGAGAAGCAGACTAGGTAGGGGGATTTGTTGGATGGTACTATTGTTCTTCCCAGCTGAGAGGTAAAGAACAGGCTGAGGTTGAATGCTCAGTCCCGAGGGCCAGAGCCCTATTCGAACCCAGGTTCCCGACCTCAGAGCCTGCCTTCCCAACCCGCAGGATATGGGAGCAGGTCTCATGCCTGCTCTCCCAAGGAAATCTCATCCAGATGATGCAAACCTTCCCCTCGTGGGTCTTCAACCCTCCAGCCCCATCATCCTCGGACTTGGCTAAGGAGACATCTGACGGCAAAGCGCAGTGCTCCTGGGCATTGGATTTCAGTTCTGCAAGCTGGGCTTACACCCCTGGCCCTGCCAGAAGCTATGTGTTCTTGAACAAGTTACTCAATCCCTCTGTTAATAATAATAATAATAATAATAATAATAATAATAATAATAATCTAAGCCTAAGAGTTGTTGTGAAGGAAAATGAGATAATGCATGTAATGGGCTTGGCGTGGCTCCTGGCACAGAGTAAGTGCTCAGTAAGTGGTAGTCATGGTAACGTTTGCCCCAGATTCCTGCTCCTCTGTGACCTCGTCTGTCCTCTGAACCACAGCAGTCTGAGCGGCAGGGATTGGGGTAGGAAGGAGGAATTGCGGGTGGGAAGACACATTTTGCAGAAGCATTTACATATTTTAAAAACTCTTTTGATTTCACAATGGGAAAAGTCTTTGGAAGCAAGGCTGTACAATCTAGTGACACTTTAAACAAATTCAAATTGGAAAGTTACAAGGGAGACTACAAAAGGGAACAGGAGGAGCCCAGCGTTGATGGGTCTAAATCCCAGAGGCCCTGGGCCAACCAGGCTCCAAATCCGGCCTTGACTCCTACTTGGGCGGAGTGTGACTCCCTCCCCAGGCTCAGCAGTGACGGGAAAGTGGAAGAGGCAGAGATCGGGGGCATTTGAGGACCCGACCTACACCAAGCCAAATATTCAAGTCTGGGTCCCGGTCTCTGTTCCTGAGGAAATTATTTGTCAGCAGAGGGAGTAAAACAAGTAAAACTTGTGTTGGTGAAAAATGAGCCTGTCTCTAGTGTGGACAAAGTCCCAAAGTAAAGCTCAGCAAAAGCAGTCACTGTGACTTGAGTTGCTTTTTCAGTCCCTGTGGTTTTAGCTGCTGTGTCCTGCAACTGGGGGGCTCTGGTAAGTGCTGACATCCTAGGACAAAGCGGGCTGAAGTGGGACGGGCTTAACTCCTCGCTGAGTGAGCAGGACTATGACCGGGGTTGTCTGAGGGCTAGACTCATGGCACTTGATAAGGGCATCTGAAAAGAGTTTGAGACTGTGCAGGGAGGGTTTGTGAGACAGAGACAGAGAGGGAGGGAGGGGAGAGATGTCATCCTACAGGTGCAAGAAGGGGACTACTTCTCACAACCTCCAGTGAGGTCCCACAGACACACCAGATGCCACAGCTGCAGCTGAGACTCGCTCTGACAGATGCAGTGTGGCCCAGAGGGGGGGGCCGGGGCTTTGCGTGCTGTCCAAGTTCCTGGGTTCAAACCCAGCTCTCTCACTGACCAGCTGGTTGACTTAAATTTTGGTTTCAGTGATTCCTTGTCTCTTTCGTACATGCAATCTCTGTATTCCAATAGATTTCCCCGTAAGTGCTCTCCCATTAAAAAAAAACAAGCTCTCAACGCCCTCTTTCTCCTCCAGCTAACACCCTCCCTCTCTCCTCCCTGGCAAAGCTGAGGGCATGGAGAACTGGCTGCATTTGCTCACCTCTTACTCTCTTTAGCCACCCCAGATCTGGTTCTTTCCTCCACCCAAACAACACACAGAAAGGCGAGTAATGGTTTCCAAGTTGCTAAACACAGTGGACAGTTTTCCATTCTCATCTCACGTCAGCTCTGAGTGGCGTTTCATACTTCGGAGATTCCCTTGCACGTCTCAAGTCAGCTGACCCCTCCGCCTACCCCCTCAGTGGGTCCGATCTGGTGCTCCCCAGCTCAGCCTTAGGACCGCCACCCAACCAGCTGCAGCGGCCCGAATTAATCCGGATCCATCCACAACAGCTCCTCCTGCCCTGCCCTCCACATCTAACCCACCGACAAGTACTCCTGAGCTTATCTGCTAAATATGTCCTAAGTGTGTCCATTTCCTTCCATCCTCCTGTCATCATTCTGAGCCACCATCGTGTTTCACTTGGCCAACAATATTGACCTCTTTGTTAGTCTTCCCCACGCATACTTTTGCCCTGAGTGACTACTGAATAATATTTGAAAAATAAAAGCCCAATGATATGTTCTAAAGTGCAAATATGATCCCCCCCCCACACATAAATACAAGTAAACACACATAAATACACATAAACACACACACTCACCCTGTTTAAAGCTCTTTGATGATTTTCCAGTGCTCTTAGAATCTAGGTCCAAGTCCTTAATTTAATTAGATTATTTATTTTGGCCTATAAGATCCAGCAAGATCAGGCCCCAGTTGGGCTACTACGTTGTCCATCTTCACAGGCCACCATTCACATCATAGTCTGGGTGAAGACTCCCCTTGAACTTGTGCAGTACCCAACCTACACAGCTGTGCACATAGGGCCCTGACCTATCTCTTCAGCCTCATTCTAGCTTCTCGAATGTGTCTGGCTTACCCTGGCCAACAAAATTTCAACATGTTCTCTCTACCTGGTACCCTCTCCTCCCTACCACCAATTCCTTCCCTCGGTTAATTTCCAATTAAAAGTCACTTCCTCAGCACAGCCTTTGGTATGGGTCAGGATCCTAGGAGGAAACAGCACACTCCAAGAGGGTGATTAAAGGGAGTTTAACAAGGGGACTAGCTCTAGGGTGAGGGCACATCAGTGTCACAAGAGTGATGATTACCATTGCGTGACTCTCCCCAGTGGCAGTGGACAGAGTATGACTATTGCAAGCACATAACCCCCTCCTCCAAGATCAGGACGTTCCCTCGCTGCTTTTCACTACACCCCCTTCCCCAGCCTAAAAAAGTTCCCAAACCAATCAGAATCATTGCCCCAGTTGCCTATAAGCATACACAAAATGACCCCTTGCCCACTGCCCCAGCATCATTTGCCATGTATGAACGTGCAGTCAGGAAAGTATGAAGTCATCATTTCCAATTATGTTCTTTTAATTTGCAGCAGTGATCAAGGGGATGGTCTTCCATGACCGCAATGTTGCTCCCTTCTACCTGATTTTTACCCTTTAGCCCTGTAATATTTGTATAATATCTATAGGGCACAGGTATTTTGCTTTGTTTTGTTTTTCCATTCTTTTTCCTCCTCGTGGTCGAGCCTTCCTGTGGAGTCCGCATATCTCCTCCCGGGTAAAGTCACTGCAGATTTCCTCGACTCAATGCCATTAACTTTGTAGTTTCATCTTTGAAAGATCTAATCTTTGTATTCCCTTCTCTACTTTCCTTAACTTTTTAATAACAGAGACATGTCAGAACAGAAATTGCTTCTGGTCCAGGGCAGGCTGTGCTCCCAATGACACATATATCACGGAGGTGGGGGTGACTTCACTTCGCCTTGACACAAACCCAGTGAGGAGATGAGAACTCTGAAGATAGCAGTCCTTATCTGGGGCTTCACAGTTGGGAGGGAAGTAGGAATGATATTAATGTATGTATATCTCCTTGCGGTTCCCACCAAAGAGAGAGAGAAAGAGAGAAATCCCTGACATTTATCTCTTAAACAAGACATGTGAAGAGCCGAATGCTGTTTGATAGGACAAATATTTACTGTGCCTGCAAACAGCCCCGAACGTCAGTGCAGGGAGGACGGAGACGCTGAGCCAAGGCTGATCAAAGTTCAACCGAGATACCAGGTCCCAGGAGCTGGGGATTAAGGGCATCATTGAACACGGAACCGCAGACAAGATTTGTCTCGTTGGCTCCCTGTTCAAACCGGGCATTTTATTTTCATTTCCCAGATTCTCCACGGGCTCGTGTTCTTCAGGGCAAGTGGCTGTGAGCCCTTTCCATTCCCCTAAATCCGCTCTCTTGGCCGATCTTTCACACAGCGGTCAGCTGGGTTCCCGGGCTGCCGAGCTCTTGTGAAGATTTGCTAGTTCTCCTGCAGAAGGGAAATTGGACTCCTGAAGACCCGCAGGACCATCCCTGCTCATGGCAAGCGCGGGGATCAGCTGGAGAGAGCAGGCAGAGGCATTTCTGCAGCGGTGGCAGCAGTAGCCCCCTGGGGGAGGGCTGGGGGCAACCTCAGAGCAGGCTCCACGGTCCCTCGATGACCTGCAGAGAAGTCCTGCTTAGCTCAGCAGCAGCGCGGTTTCCACGGCCGCGTCTGCTTAGCCGCCTCGGAGAGCGATGGCGTTTAATGGACACTGGCCACCAAGGCTTCTGAGAAGTTCCTCTCCTGCGTTTCACGGGACAGCCTTCGAGTTCCCGGGCTGCGGGGGAACAACTCTTGATCTGTGGGGCCCCACGGATCCCGGCAGACGGATCCCGGCAGACCTGCCCGGGGAAAGGAGCCAGCGCTCGCTCCCGGTGCCCCTGGTTCAGTTCTACTGGGCGAGCGGCTTTACCTCTGGGGCTCCCGGTTTCAACTACTACCATGTTGGGGAGGAATTGAATGAGAAAATGTATCCAAAACTCCTCTGCGGCCTGGGGTTTTTGTGGCGCGCGTTCATTAAATGTGAGCTCTCGTCGTTATCGTTTTGACAAAAGCCAGGCTGGAGCAGTGCTCCGCCTTGGTGGGGATCAGAGGAGCTGGGTAGAGGCTTTCTGTTCTGCAAGATGAAAGAGTTCTGGACACGGATGGTGGAGACAATTGCACAACACGATAAATGTATTCAAGACCATTGAACTGTACACTTAAAAAAGATCAAGATGGTCAATGTCATGTATTTTACCATAAAAATTTGAGAAAAATCAAAACAAATAAAAAGGGTTAAAACAAACAAAGGGGCTGACTATGGCAGACAGAATAATGGTCTCCCCAAAATGTCCTCGTCTTAACCCCTAGGACCCGTGAATGTTACCTTACATAACCAAAGGGGCTTTGCAGATGCAATTCATTTAAGAACCTAGAGAAGGGGAGAGTATCCCGGATCACCCAGGTGAATCCAGTCACAGGGGTCCTCGCGTAAGAGAGAGTCAGGAGATTCAGAGTCGGAGAAGGGGGTGAGGATGAACGCAGAGGTCACAGGGGAGAGAGGACAGGGCCCTGCTGGCTTTGAGAGGAAGGAAGGCGGTCACGAGTCAAGGAACACAGGCCACCTCTGGAAGGTGGAAAAGGCAAGGAAACAGATCCTCCCTGAGGGCTTCTAGAAGGAACTCCCCGTGCCAGCTCCTCGATCCCAGACCAGTGAGAATGCTGACCTCCAGAACTGTAAGTAAGAAATTTGTGGCATTTTTGGCTACTGAGTTTGTGGTCATTTGTTCCAGCAGCCCCAGCAAACAAACGCCCTGGGTCATGGTGGAGACCCGTGGGCCCCATCCGGACTCAGGGCGAGGAACCTCCGCAGGGGCAGCCCTGGGACGCGGACCCCGTCCTGGCAGCACACCCCTCATGGAGGCCTCAGCCCGTGGGGAACAGCAGCTACTTTTCATCTTCGTAAAGCTGTCGTATCGACAGGGGCACCACTCAAGGCCAGCGGGGTCAGGGGGCCATCCCAAAGTGGGTGATGGTGAGTGAAAAAACTTAACGTCCTTTGGCAGAGAGAGCCTGGTGTCTCCTCTCTCCTCAGAAAACCTCAGAGGAAGGGCCTGACGGGAAGGTGGGGCTCAGAGTTTCCACATCCTGTTCAGCAACTTTTGCAACAAAGCAGAGACTATGTTCGCACATGGTTCACCCAGTCTGGTCCTTCTAAACAGTTTTCATTTCCCCACAAGCCAGTCCTCAAGAATACTTACTGAATGAATAAAATAAACAAGTGAGTGAATAAATAGGCAAGTTAAAGAACCCAAAGACTATCACAAAATACCACCAATTTTCTTGGCCTGAAGGGGGGTGGATGGAGCTGGCTGGTGGGGAGAAGGAGGCTGGGAAAAGATCCCATTTTTCTAATCTCCCTGGGAAGGCCCTGACTGAGCATGCCACCTCGCCCTCCCGCAGTCGGACACTCGGGCAGGTGTCCCTGCTCCCAGAACAGAAAGGCGGGGGCAGAGGGGGGGGAGCCCCATTGCTGCTGCTCTAGTTGGTATGCAGACAAACACTCCTCGAACATTCGCGATCTGAGGGGGTGGGTGCTAATAACCCATAATCAGTGTTGCATTTGCCAACGGCCAAAAGAAAAACGAACCTTTAATTGAGCAAGATTTGGCATCAATCAATGATGTGACTTTAGTCAGGCAAAACCGACAGATTACTGAGTCGGACATCCAACTGTGAGAATTGTTCCCTACTGGGGTGAAGAATGCAAACTGTGGATAAACGACATATCTTCCCCAGCCCAGGCCCATAACTCACTGTGAAAAAAATCCCCTGTATTTGTTTTTAAATCTTGAGTTTCTTTTTTAAATTATGTTTCTAGCAGAGCTTAACTGATTTTGTAACTCCAAGCCCCTTCATAGAAGTGTTGCTTTATTACCGGCTCATGATGGCTTCCAAGCCAGCTGGTTGTAATTAAATAAGCAGATAGCTAGCCCGACGGCCAAAGCAGAGGAGCTTGAAGGGGCCGTAACAGGCCTGCGGGTCCCAGCAGGAGGGCTGCGATGGGGCAGCCCAGGCTCTGGACCTTCTTGAATCCCCACAGGCAGACAGGGCTACTGACCAGCAAAACCAAGAAACCTGGCTGTGGACAGCACTGGCCACAAAACTAGCTGGTGAGATATTCCCAAGAACCCCAAATGCAAATGGGTTGTGATCAACCACCACCAGCAGCAAGCCATGGGTGTTCTCAGCATCTGCCAGAAAGCAGAGGGAAGCCGCAGGGCATCTACACACCTAGAACTGGAAAACCCCAAATAGCTAAAAGGTGGGAGCCTGTCAAGAATGGTGGCCTGTCCTGGGAGGGACCTTGTCCAATCCCATCAGGGAGTGGGAGCGGTCCGCCATCAGCTCTGAACTCTGAACTTGCTAAACTGACCGGCCAGGCCTCCCCTCCAGGACAAGCCCCCACATCAGTGGAAACCATTGGAAGTGGAGTCAAAGCTGAGCAGGACAGGTGCTTTGGACAGACAGCTGGCCACAAAAGCAGGTGAGACTCCAGCTACAGACACGTGTGCTGATAACCCCTGTGCCACCTGCTTAGACCACTGGGATGGCTCTCTGTGCTCTGCGATCATGGCTTCATTGATCTATCTGGACACAGTGCTGTGGCTCAACGCTTGTCACTCTTTCAGACATGGATTTATATTCACCTCTGGCTTTACACATGATTTCAATGCATTAGTCCCAGATCTGCCTTCTGGAGCTGGAAGGAAGTCTCCTCCCTCTTCCATGTGACAGGTTTCAAAATATTTGACAACAGCTGTCTTAAGGCCTCTAAAAGCCTCTCTCTTTTTGGCCAAACATCTCTAGTTCCTTCAAAAGCTCCTTCTGGGATGTGGCTTCCTGACTCCTCAGTCCTGACCCCCTGCCTCTGGGCTTGTTGCAGTTCAGTTCATGATATAGCAGAAAAATGTCCATCCTGGACCCAGAGAGCTTGTATGCAAGTTCTGGAAGCTCCATCTCCTGGCTTGCCTGTTACCCTACTTGGGCCTTAGTTTTCTCACCTGCAATATGGGGATAAGTTTACATTATAGGTTTGTATTGAGACCCAGTGAGATAACAAACGTAGCCACTTTGAGAATTCTAGAACACGGACAAAAGATACATAAATGTTTGGGCATTATTTCTCACGGTTGTAACATCACTGGCTCTCCAACTTACATTTCTAGAAAGATCCTTCCAGAAGTGATCTGTTAAGAAGACAATGTGATGGGGCTTTCCTCTCCCTTATTCTAGTCTCTGGGCTTTTCTTACTGCTACTTCAGTCCTGCAAACTTGGCAGGCCTTCCCCACTGTGGGTCCTCACTGAGCTGGAAGTAAGCAGGCTAAGATCTACTACTCTATTGACTGGAGGTCAGTTGTCTTCACAAAGTCCCAGTAATATTACACAGACCTTGCTGAAGAGAGCAGCTGTCCACCCCGTACAGAGGCCCTCCTATACTGAATTAGGTCAGTCCTTCATTCTTTCTCTCAACTTGAGCCTAAGGAATATTTTTTCTGGGGGAGGGATACAGAAGCTTCAGCACCTTTCTTGTTTAAAAACTTTATAGTCAGGGGCGCCTGGGTGGCACAGCGGTTAAGCGTCTGCCTTCGGCTCAGGGTGTGATCCCGGCGTTATGGGATCGAGCCCCACATCAGGCTCCTCCGCTATGAGCCTGCTTCTTCCTCTCCCACTCCCCCTGCTTGTGTTCCCTCTCTCGCTAGCTGTCTCTCTCTCTGTCAAATAAATAAATAAAATCTTTAAAAAAAAAAAAAACTTTATAGTCATATATGTCCAATCTTCATTTTCTTCAATATCCTATCAATCTGCAAACTAAGAACCAATCCAAACTTTAATTTATTCTCATTTCGGCTTATTCTATGTCCTCTGGGTAACAAACTCCATAAACCGACTGTAGGATACATATGTCCTTCAACTTGACCTAGCTTTGTCTCTCCAGTTTCATGGGAGTATCCCCTACCAATATGCCACGTCTGTTAAATGGATTCACCACATGGCCCATACATTCTTGTTTTTTTTTCTTCCTGTTTCTCAAAGTCTACTCTGATCTGTCATGCTGTTCTTTTTTTTATTATTATTAAAGTATAACTGACATATAATATTATGTTAATTTCAAACGGACAATATGGCTTCTTAGTTGTATACATTGGGAAATAAGTCTAGTTACCATCCATCATCATACATAATTACACATTTTTTCTCTTGTGATGAGAACTTTCAAGATCTACGTTCTTAACAGCTTTCAAATATGCAGGGAAATATTATTGACTAGATTCCATGCTGTACGTCTCCCTGACTTATTTTATAATTGGAGGTTTGTACCTCTCGATGCCCTTCACTCGTGTCTCCCACCCTCACCTCCCTCCCCTCTGGCAACCACCAATCCAGTCTCTTTCTGTGAGTTTTGTTTTGTTTGTTCGTTTGTTTTGTTTCTCAGATTCCATATATAAGTGAAATCACACGGTATTTGTTTTTCTGTCTGAATTATTTCACTTAGCATGATACCCCATAGGTTCTTAACTGTTCTCTTAATTACCGCTCTAAAATTCAGCCATCTTTAAGAGTCGGCGATAAAGTTTTAGAGAATGCATGTGATTAGCTGTTTTAATGAAAGGGTACTTTAAAAAATAAGAGGCAAAGCATGTTATTCACTTGGTTAAATCAACAGAACCTCCTGGGAGCCTGGCTGCTTGGCTCACGAGGCCAGAATCGGCAGGCCAAGGCCTATGTGTGCCAGTTACATTGAATTGCCAGCCAAGAGCACAGGAAGAAATAGAAAGCCACATGAGGACCAGTGTTGAAAATTAAAATACTCACATTTTATTGGAGCCATTTATCCTGTCACAGGAAATGTACGTAAGTGTTCAAATCCATACCCTTTACCATATACACATATACTCTCTCCCACGCACATGTGTTCAGATATACGATTACCCGTATGCCCAACAAGAACACTAACCTCCCTCACATTCTGGTAAAAGGGTGACAACAACTTATTGGTGTATAATAATGCCATCCAATCGGAGGAATAGACTCTCCCCTCACAAGACTTCAAGGAGAGAGGAAGTTGGTAACACGGAGCTCTTCGTTCACAGTCTCATCGGTGAAAGTCCCAGGTGATGTTGATGGACATCTAATGACCCACCGTTGGTGTTTGAGCAGCTAAGCAGATCAGAGCCCCTCATTTGACATTCACAGGTGGCTAGATCCTGGACTTGGTTGGATGTATCTCTTTTTTTTAATTCAATTAATTAACATATCGTGTATTATTAGTTTCAGATGCAAAGTTTAGTGATTCATCAGTTGCATATAACACGCAGTGCTCATTACATCATGTGCCCTTCTTAATGCCCACCCTGTTACCCCATCCCCCACCTACCTCCCCTCCAGCAACCCTGTTTGTTTCCTAGAGTTAAGTTGGATGTATCTTCACACAGACTATGTTTAAGAAATGTCCCAGACAAGATGGATGGATTCTCACTGTCTCCATCCCTCTCCTCCATGGCACCCCCTGGTACTACTGGTACTTTGTAGTTTAAGATTTCAGAGGACTACCTTTAACTGGTTTGACCTGCAGGATATCTCCCAATGAGACTGCAAATTCTGTGAGTACAAGAACCAGATCTTCAGATTCCTTTCTGTCTCTCCTATGCCTCTCATAAACACCCAATAGACATTGCCTGCCCAAATGGCCTAAGGCAGCCTCGGAGCTATCAATGTGATGCCACTCCTAACTGCACGGCATACATGAGGACATCTGCCAAGAGTGGCTGGGCCTTGGACAGCTTGCGCTAAAACCATCTCTTCCTGAACTTACTGCACACCTTATGATTTGTTCATCCTTTGATGTATTTTTGTCTTAGCTTTATGGTTTTTAATCATGCCATTAGGATTTTATTCCTCCTTCAGGTAGTGAGTTGAAGAGATAACCCTTTCTAAATTGCTAGCATTCGAAAGAGTCATGAGTTTGAGGCCAAAAGGCACTTCTATGCCAGAAAAGGTCAAGTGTGGTTGTTCAACCAAGAAGCAGAACAGGGCAAGCCACTTGCCCCCAATCAGACACAGTCCCACTGTGTGTAGCACAGAGAAGCCTGTTTTTTGATCTGTGACAGCCTACAACCTGGCCTAAGGTCTGAGTCTTGGTATTTTTCCCTATTTTGCAAGTGTATGCTTGTTTAAATTTCATAATTATCTGCTTATAAACTCCTAGGGATTTCAAGGAAGAAAACAACAGGTCTGCTTGAAGTTAAAGCAGATAAATGAACATAGGCCAGGAGAGCAAGAGCCAAAGCCTGCTGCAGACTCCGCGAGCCTTGTGTCCTGGGGACACCAGCCTGACTGCGCGAGGTAGCTGACTCTCTACTGAAACTGGACGCGTCTGGAAATGGCCATTTTGCAGTTTGCTTGGCTTCTTCCCTAGGACCAGACCTCACTGCCTTGCCTCGTATAAACTACAAACTCACACATTTCTGGCCAAAGGGGATTATTTATGTGGCCTAGCACATCCCTGACAATGACATACCTTGTAGCTAGCTGGTCACCCAACACACAGAAAGAACACGTTACATACAGGGGGAGACAGGCTCTTCACCCAAAGTCACTACCCTTCAGCGTGCCTTTGGACAAACACAGTATGACAACAGAGATTGCTTCACCCCAAGTCCCTCTACAGGCTGGCTAGCAGCTCCCCAGTGGCTCATATCAGGACCGTCTCTAAATAGCTAACAGACGGTAGCCACTGGTTGAGTTGACCAGGGCTTGGCCTCAAAGATCGAAGTCTAGAGCCTGGTATAAGAATGTGAGTGAAGCTTCTGCTCTCCAGCCCATCCTATGCAGGGAGTTTGGAAGGTCACTTTCATCCTACTCACAGTGCCAACCATCCCTTTAGGAAGACTGAGTCCAATGGGCTCCTAGAACACACCTTGCCAGACAGGTTTGTTAAAAATGTGAGAAAACAAATAAGCAAAAGCAATCTAACCAAATAATCAAAACCAAAAGGACAAACCTCTTCTTCAGCTGTCTGGGTGTTTCCTAGGCCCACCTCCAGGTACTCTTCGCCACCAAAGCCAGACCTCAAGCCTGAGCCCAGCTGCATCCTTGCTGGAGGAATGGCCACATCCGAAACTTCTTCTGTCATGAGAGGCACTGCTTCTCTGTACTCTAAACCACTTTCTTATGAAAGGAAGGAAATCGAGGGGTATGATTCATACCCAATCCCATTCGTGTAATGATCCAAACAGCACTGAGTAGGCAAGCCCAAGACAGAGAAGTACAGCCCCTTTGTCACCGTCACTTTGACAACTGGAGGAAAGAACACTGGTGTCATGGTCCCAAGTCATGGGCTATGTAGCGGCTCTAGTAGGTACAGCACAGGTGACTGGCCTTCAGATGAAGTCCCGCTTTTTCATGATTGAACTTGATTGTGGTTCCGGCTCAGGAATGTTTTGCCTGGTACAGGGGTGTCCATCTGTCTTTTCAGGGTTTGGGAGATAGTCATAGCCAAGACAGTGACACGGCTTCTGTGATTTTCCCTTGGGAAAGGAAATGGAGTAGGGGCTTGTTCCAGAGAGGAATCATTTGGCTGCAGAGAAACCATTCATGCAATTGTAAGGGGAAATTTATTCAAAAAATTCAGATTGAGTAGACTCCAAGAGAAGGTGACCAGCTAGACCCTGGAGCCAGCACCTTTCTGAGGCCCTCTGCAAGACTCCCTAGACCTTTATCCTAGTGCCTGTGCATTGACACTGTCCCGCTTCCTGATCCCTCCCTCTTCATTTTTCAAGAGAGGGGATCGGGCTGGTTCCTTAGTCAACCACCACTGGGGTGGGAGGGAGAACACACAGCAGAAGAACGACCTCTAAGAAGGAAGTATGGAGGCAGGGGAGGACTAACGAGCAGGTCTGTGCAGAAGCCCCTCCTGTCCCACCACTTAGTAATAGGGAAAGATTTTTATTTGCATCACATCACTATGAATCAGAAACACAGACCTGGGGCAAGGGAGTCTCTCCCAACCTGGTCATCAAAGCAGATTGAAGGGAGACCAGGTGCTGTTAGGTCAGTACATAGAACATTTGGGAATGCTGGAATGGGGACTAGAGAGAAAGGGCAAGAAGACATACACATTGAGGATTAATTAATTGTTTTGAAAGAGCAGACTCCCTTGCCCTCCTTCTGACCCTGTCCCAACTGTGTTCCCACCCACAGGAATAGTTAATTGGTAGGAGGTCAGTACATTTACATAGACTCACTCCCATTTATCTGGGAGGCAGGAAGGGCAAGGCAGGAGTGGCTGGTTGACACACTATTATACAATCATCTGGAAATCTAATTTGTGGAACCAGTAGCCATCTGTTCCATGGGTAATATGCCAAGGTACCCGCCAACAACAGAACAAGCTTTCTGCTGTTGGGTAACTAATTGCATCTATGGGACCAACACAGCATGAGACTCAACTCGTGGAACGTGATCCTTCACCGAATTGCTATTTCTGCTCGGGTGGTTCTGCGTCAGTGAGCATAGTACAAGGACCGATACAGCTGTAGGAGGATGGAGAGGCTGGGTAGCCCTGCGCTCCCAGAATGTGGTAGGTCTGCAGGTATGAGGGGCAAGCTGTGCAGGAGATTGTGGTTCTGCTGTGGTCGTTTCCCTCCCCCTCCCCGAGAAAAAGAGACGGCTGACTCAGTAGGAAGCTGGGAATGAAGATACAAGAAGGGCTTATAAGTTGATATCAGTGGTTTTTTAATACCTTCTGAATTTTTTTTTTTCTTTTTAAGTCCCTTTATTTAAAGCCTGGAGCGAGTAGAATGTGCAAAAGGTATAAAATCAACGTCTTCGCCCTGTCACCACAGGTGACATGGCGGCTCTTCCTCCGTAATGAACTTCTCTTGGGAAAAGACCTCTTGTTCTTCCACAACAACCAGCACCCTGAAGGAACAAGCTGATGGTAGGTGAACTCTCCCCCCTCTTCGACAGCCCCTCCCCCCCAGATCCCTGTCTACCCATAGGCAAGGGGTCCCCATAGAGCCTGAGTAGACTTGATCCTAGGATTTTGTAATGTTTAATAAATTATTCTGGGATGGATGGATGGATGGATGGATGGATATCTATTTTGCCTGAAAGGACTTAACCCCAAAGTCCAAGTGACCGCACATTTTTCATTGCTATTTTTTTAAGGATATATCAGCAACAAAAATATAGCAAGAACCCTGGGCTTTGTGCAGGTCTCTCAGTATCAGCTACTTTTGACATTCCAATGGGACCAGGTACAGGTTTCTCCTCAAATACCTGTCACCTGGGCTCTTTCTGACCTCTCATTAAATCCTTATCAGGCAGGATTGGCTCCTAGCTCTCGTGAAAAAAACCACTTCCTGTTTTCCCAACAGACCAGTACCTAGCACACTGCCCATATGTGATGAGTACTTAGTGCAACCAAGAGGAAAAAACAGGGATTTAACCAGCAGGAGGGAGTATGCTTAGCACCAAAGGAGCTAAGCTCCTAATAAGCAGCATGAATCAAAGGCGCTTCTGACTCTGGTCCTCTGGGGGTCTGTGAAGGGCGGCTGCATCAAAGCTGCTCCCCAACAGGCAGACTGGTCCTTTGGCTGGGCCCACTGTGAAAGATAAATAAGGAATATTCGAGAAGATTGAATTGGCTTTCCAGAGATGTCTCCATTGTCCACGGAAACAGAGGTTTCTAGTGGTGCAGATAATCACACAAAACAAAATATTATACCCAACAGTCATTCCCGGAATGGACTCTACGAGGCTTTTTGAGATTTTTTTAAACTAAGAAGTGATTGTAGATTCCCTTTCTGACTTTGAAGAAGTGATTGTAGATTCCCTTTGCATTTTGCTTGGACAATAGGAAAATTAAGTCTATGCCCTGGGCACTCGTGAGCGGGATGGCAAATGGCAAAGGAAGGAATGTCTGCCTAGGGTTCACTATTCACTGTGATAACAGAGGTGACACCTGCCCAGGGGTGTGACGATTAATGTCTAACAACTGGCTCTCCAATAAAAGCCCTGATTTGTTGTGTTTGCCACTGTTAGTGGTATAAATACTTGCACCATGGCTGATTCCAAGGTGCCAATATATAAGTAAACGCAAGTTGGGAAGAGAGCCAGCCCCAACACACCACTGTATCTGCCAGAATAGGCTGAATTCAGATGTCAGAAACCAGAAGACCCACCAGCTTTGGTGGGGGCTGGAATCTTACATTTTTTGTGTATCTGTCACCATAATTACATTCAAAGAAGTGAATTACTTTAAATAAGAATTGGTATATCAAAAAATGATGTCGAGGAACACCTCAATGGTAATTGTATGATTTAGTCCACCATCTTGAAAAAAATTCTTATCCATAAATTTCCCAATTGGCGTAGCATTGATTTCTAAAGACTTTCAATGACACTGGATATGCAGCAGAAATTATAGTGCTGGAAAATTGCACCAAGGTGACCTATCATTAATAGAATTCTACTATCACTTCTAGATTTAGCTTAACTGAAAAAACTTACACAATTTTAAGAATAATAAGAATTTTTTCAGGATCTCTTCATTTATATTTTATTCTCAGTTGTATCAACTCTTACAGGTATCTCTGAGAGTATCTAATAGCATTTATTTTGTACAAAGGAGGAAGGCAAAGAGGCAGTTTCCTCTTCAGGTGAAGTTGGGTACAATTGTAAGTCCGAACAGCAAGGCAGAATTATTTTCTTTTATATTCTATACATTTGACATGTAAAAGTCTCTTCCAAATCTAGAAATCTGTGAGTCTCCATTTCTATCTGAAAGCCCCAGAAATGTCTCCTTGATGTGGTCCTAGCTGAAAGAGTTTGCTTTGCAAACTCCGTCCTTCGGTGGTAACCATTTCCTCTGTCGGGTTCTCTCGGGTGCCGGGGCCACAAGCACATAGTAAGTTCAAACTATACAAACCGACCCTTCATGGGCCTTCTTCCTGGGAATGCCCTTGAGATCTTCCCCTTTCCAACCAGCCACCATCAGAGGTCGCAAGATGTGGGAAGAGAAATAGAAATGGACTATCAGGTTAATGCTGTTTTTTCTATGTCAGGAGATATATGATGTTTGTCCCTTGGAGCTAACCTCTGGGGACAAATAGAAGCCAGTGCCATGGAGCGAGTCTCCAGGGCTTATGCCCAAATGGCTGATTTCCCCACCTGTCAGCTGTCTCTAAGACTTCCTGGGCCAGGTGCGCCTAGGAAATTGCTCGCTTCCCTAATTCAAGTGCGCAACTCGGTTGCCCCACCCCCAGTTGGTCTGCTGTCTTCACTCATCAGTGTCCAACCCCAATTCCCAGGAAAAGTCAGGTGCCCCTCAGTCTGGTGCCCCTTCCACTTCCACACATCCACCTTTGTTAGGTTCTGGGAAAGGAAACCACTTTAGATCTTTGTTCAAAAGTCATGTATCTCAAATACATTTTTACGTGGTCAAATTCTACTTTAAGCTGGCATTTATTTAACTCATTTTTTCTAAGGGACTAAAGTCTGCTTCAAAAAGCAGAGTTAGCTGATTCTCATCTAGTGATGGTTGCTAGGAAACCATTCTACCGCAAATTGGAATCACACAGGCTCTGACTTCCCCGTCTTGAAACCTCTATAGAATTAATGTAGGCTCAACTCATTCAGTGATGAGTCAGCACTATCCAGTGATATCTTTTCTCTCTTTCTGCTAACGCGTTATTTAAATAATTAACTTTTATCTATAGTGTACGTCTTAGCTTCCCAGTTCTTCTTCAAAGTCTCAGAGAAGTCCTTTCGCATGGACACCTTTGCAGCCGCGCTCCCAAACGCCTCGGCACCAGGGCTTGACCACGATGCACTGACTGTATTTGAAGGGAGGTGATCACACAGGAGAAACGCCTTCAGATTGGAAAGTAAACAGTCTGCGGTAAGTTCCACTGATAACTAAATGTATTCTCAAAGCCATTTTCTTTCCTTGGCTTATATTTCTGTTTTCTGCTTTCAAAGTTGAGGCCCCACAAGGAAAAGCCTGCTGGAATATGCAAGACGTGGTTATGGGAACTGGGGCAATTTCTTTGTGGAACAATTTAGCGATACCTGTTAAAGCTTGAAGACTCACATAGGCTACAGCCCACAAGTCCATTGCTAGAGACAGAAAATCCTCCACAAGCAGGAGAAATTCGCCGAAAAAGTGCACTTCGACATTGTCCATCATCGTTAAAAAAGAAAACATAAATGTACATCAAAAAAAAAAAAAAAAGAATAGATAAAATCGGAGCGGCTACAGCTCAGTATTGCGACTCCGCTAGTGATACTACCGGCCATTCTCTACTCCACGACGGTGGGGCGCACTGGGCCAGACTGCAGGTCGGGGCAACGAGCTGGAACCACATATGTCAACAAGTAAGTCACTGAACAAATCAAATCTATTTGCCGTGAAATGCATACCGTACAATCCCATTTACATAAAGTTCAAAATATGTCAGACCAAATTGTATATGAATACATTACATAGTAAAAAATACACGAATATTTATGGGAAGGAAATCACTAAATTCAGCAGTAGCTACCTTTGCGGGGGGGGGGGGCGGAGAAAGGATGGGTCAGGGAGGGCTAGACAATGTTTCTACCATGCTTTATTTATGAAAACACATATTTGAAGACAGCATAGCAAAATGTTAAGACTGGACAAAGCTGGGTGGTAAGAGCATGGATTTTCCATAAAAAAATTACATATATCGAACATTTTTAAAAAAGCATGAAGGGTTGTTCTATTACCCTCCATGCCTTTTTTATGTTCAATACATTGCATTTTGCTGCCAGAAATTTGTTTTAGGGTGACTAAAGACCTAAGATTTTTTTTCACTAGGGCAGGTCACCACTGCACAAAGCTGGTATAGGAGAAAGTGCCAAGACGTTTTCAGCTGGGGCAATGTGGCTCCCCCCAAGTTAGATGGATCCATTCAAAGTCTGATCTACCTATTAGGAAGTTCACATGAATTAGGTCTTTTAAATACTGGCAATAAAACAAAGAAAGGTCAGACAATGAGGCATGATTTTTTAAATATAGTAAATAATAAATCTTTGTTTTGCTTGAAGAAGAGTTAATTATAAAAGCAGCATACCGCTTTGGCAGCTAGCCATGCCTGGAGCAATGGCTCTGAAACTTTAATGAGCATAAAAATCGCCTAGGGTGCTTGTTAAAACGTAGGTTCCCAATTCCCTCCCCTCACTCCAGTCCCTGCCCCCCTCCCCCCCACGCCAGATGCTAATCAGTATACCAGGGTTGGGACCCTGTCATTTCCACTTCTGACCATCACACCAGCTAATTCTGATGCAGCTGGTATTAACAGGATAACCATGGAGGAAACTAGGATTCCCCCGGCGGTCTAGCCTACCCATGAAGCAGAGGGTACTAGTGATTCTGATTATGAGAACACAGTGCAAGCATTTCAGGTGTCATAGTAACAACAGCAACTAAATAGCTCCTGGAAAACCCAAATCTATAAAATTATCGCATATAGCATACTATTCAGCTTTCATTCATTCTTTCACCGGATATTTATTGAATGTTATGTGCGTAGTACTTCTTTTCCTTAATTGTACTCTATGTTAATTTCTTGGCACATAAACATGTGTAGAATTTTACGTAGATGGGTAAATACGGTCTGCTGATTCACCATCTTGGCTTCTCCCCCCACCCCGCCCCCCCAACAAAGTTGAACTGATGTGCTAGGAGTTTTTTTTAATGTGGTCTTTTTTTGTCCTTTTCTTTGTTTAATCACCCACTCCCACTTTCCTCTCCCTTCCATCCATGGTAGCCACCCTTTGCCCAGATAATCCATGTTAACAACCTATCATGTACCCTCCCATATACTGCTTTTATGCTCATATGATCTTACACAGACACATACGCACATACAGCTAAACATAGCATATTGACGTGAACGGATGACAGCATAGTAAAAGATATAGTCTCTCTCGGCCAGGAGCTTACCATCTTTTGGGGGACACAATGCACATATATGAAAACATCAGCACAAGGCAGGGGAGGAAAGTTTACACAGGTGGTACAGTACTATAGGTATATAGTGAAAATATATGTAGAAAGGGCCTATTGTCTTATGTGTTATAGGCTCATGAAAAGCAGAAAACTGAGACTATAAGAGGTCACGTCATTGCCTCCATATCTTGGACCACCAGGATCAGAATTCGCTTAAAACCTGGATTCTGTGTGTACAACAGACATATCCTCCCAAGTTGACAAGGAAACGTCCCACCCTCAGAGGACAGAGCCGAAGGGAGAGTCCCTCCCCAAGGTGAAACTCCCAGACCCCAGGAGCATCTTAGATCTAAAGCAAGGTGAAGGTCAGGCAAGCAAATGCACTGTGTTTAACTTAGCAAATGCCATGGTGATATTTGCAGGCACAATCATGCAAATGTTATTTGCTGTGAGAAATGCATTTCCAAAACAGATGCTTCCCACCATCTATCCACTTGGCTGCCTTGAAATGAAGCAATTCCTTTCTCAGTCTCCCAGGAGGGTGCTAGTGTGTCGGGGGTCTGGGATTGAGACTTGGCAGGCAACTTAAAGGAACAGCTAAAATCCTCCTTTTGGCTGCCAAAGTGGGCTTCTGCCTTGGGGATGGAGAGCTTGAATTTGCAGGCTTTGAAGGGCACAAGTCAATCCCCACCTTCCAGGTTTGTCCTGAGTCCTGACCCAGAAGGGAAGTGAGGCTTTGGGTCGAAACTGACTGCTTTACTGAACCCAGAATTAGAGTTTAACATGAGCAGTGAGGGACCAAAAAGACTCGAAAGTAAATGGTACAGAGACCAACAAAAGAGCAAAACTCCAATCAGCCAGCAGCTCAGATCAACAAGGCAAAAGTAGACTGCTTTCTAGACAACGGCTCTCAGTTCTCCTTGTGCACTGGGCAATACACCGTGACTTTTGCCACCTCCAAGCTTAGCCCCGTACCCACTCAGTGGGGAGAGTAAGAACTCACTCCCACCCTCTGAGAAATAGTTGCTGTAGTCCTTTCAAGTAAGGAGATATAATTTAAAAGCCACTGCACTTGCCTACCTAGATAGCACATAGCACAGTGAGAAGAAAATGAGACATCAGGAAGGCCCGTGTTCCAGATGCCCCACCTGCCCTTTGGGTGACTCCAGGTGTGCCCTTAACCTCACTGAGTCTTTGTGTCTCGTCTGTAGCGTGAGGATATTAACATCTTCCCCTTACCTCACCTAACTCATGTGCAGATATGCATGGTGATGACCACTAAAGCGTTGTGAGATAGTAAATGTTGTAAAATGGTAAGGTCTTTATGGCACCGTATCAAACCTTCTGCTACCAAAGACGAGAGAGGAGCCCACAGGGAGGCCTCCGCAGAGATGGATAACACAGGAGCATCTAGTGAGGGTGATGAGGGAACAGCCAGCAAGCTGAGGACAAAGCAGAAACTGACACCCTGCAACCCCTCCCCCGCCATGGGATGTACGTGACATTCCTCAGGCACTCCTGGCTGCCGTAAAGCTAAGGAAAGGAAAAACAAATAGTTAATTAACAGAGATCACAATCCTGCAAGACCTGAGTCTCCCTCAGTTTACACATGTCCTAGTGATTTATAAGGAAGAAGCTTTCTTATCAATAGCCTAATCAATAGCCTAACTTCCAGAGACCCATAATTCAGTTTCCTGAAGCCCTAACATTACCATCCTCTCCATAAAATTGAGGGAAGATGAGGCAGAAGGAAATATAAATAAAATGGAATTTCTTTTACACCTGCAGCCCATTGATAAGGACATGGGATAGGAGGAAAGTAACATTCTCCCAGGAAGCTCCCAACTATCTTAACACCTTCTAGAGGGAAAAACAACCTTAACTTGACAATAGCAAGGCCTCTAGGATCCTGTGAGTCTTCTTTAACATATAAAAGTATTTTCCCAACCTCCCTTTTTCCTTACCTCCCCCAACCCCATACTATATAATCAGCCACCCCTCACAACCCGGGGCAGCAGCTCTTTCTGCCCACAGGTCCTGTCCCTGTGCTTTAATAAACCACCATTTTGCACCAAAGACGTCTCAAGAATTCTTCTTGGTTGATGGCTCCAGACTGCACCCCACTGAACCTCACCTATATTCCACAACCTCATCAAAGGCAGCGCCTGATTACCTGCTAAGTGGGGTGGAGAACATCGGGCCTCTTCGTTCAGAGAAGCCAGTGGTAACTGGTCTACAAGATACAGTTTTAGAGAGAAAGGCTGAGAGTGAAGTCAGTCCTTAAGAATTTAAATAACTGGACAGTTAAAGAACTCAAGAGATAGGGCGCCTGGGTGGCTCCGTCATTGAGCGTCTCCCTTCGGCTCTGGTCATGATCCCGGGGTCCTGGGATCGAGCCCCGCGTCGGGATTCCTGCTCAGCAGGAAGCTTGCTTCTCCCTCTCCCGCTTCCCCTGCTTGTGTTCCCTCTCTTGCTGTCTCTGTCAAATAAATAAAATCTAAAAAAAAAAAAAGAACCCAGGGGAACATAAACCATCTGATGGCTTTGCCAGTGAGTAGAAAAAAGTCCCCTAAGTTGGAGGGGTGTCTAGGAAGCTAAACCCAAGTACCCCCTTACTAGAGGGCCTCTAGGTGTCCTCCGCTGACCTTCAGCACCCATCTCCTTTTGAAGTGAGAGATAATGAATCATAAAGAGCCCTCCAGCCCTTCATGCCCTCGTACTTCCTTCACCAGGTTTTTTCTACACAGACCCAATGTTGTGAAAGACGCTCTACAATTTTTAAAAAAGGAGCGGTAATTCAGCCACCTCCACACTGCTGTGTAACCGTGCAGGGTGTAAATGACAAGCACATGCAAGCAGCTTTTTCCTACTTCTTAGTTATTCGAAATATAGATCGCTGCCAACCAACTTTTCATATTAGCATGAGATAGCCAGTGTTACCACGCCAAGCTAATAATTCTAGCCAAAAGGCAAAGAGACTTGACATTTTTGTTAGCATAGACATTACTATCTGTGTAAATGTACAATTTCTGAGAGACTTTCTGAAATACTTAAAATACTGAAAAATAGCAAATATCTCGGATGTGATCTGGAAATCCAGATCTCTAGGTCAGCAATCACTTTTCTAGAAGGTAATTTGAATCAGTCAACAACAGAAAGGATAAAAATGCCTTGACTACCTTTACACGTGAGGGAAAACAAGATGCTTGGAAGGGACATGCAGGTGACTGGACAGAAGTCTGCGTCAACGATGTTCATCTTGGGTCCCATTCTTACTTCCCAAGGGCTCCACAGTCCAGCCCCCTGTGGCAGTCAGCCAGGGACGTTTCTTCTGAAGGGGTCTCAGTGGTGACCGCTCAGCTGCTTGGAGCTCTTCCTTATGAAGCAGACAGGACACGTGCCCCTCTGTCGTGGGGAACTGTTGGATCTCCCCTCCTGGCCATCACCCCTGACACCCTCCTTCCTCCCGTGCTCTCTAGCCAGGCGTCTCAATACTTCTCCATCCCAGCCCCTGGAAGGAGTATATGCTGAACTTCCTCCAGGCCAAGAAGTAAAATAGATGGACCGGACTCACTGTTCACTCGCTAGTCCACGTTAGTGAGTCCACTAGAATCTCTAGTCCATTCGCTCCTTGGGCTGACTTTGCCAGGGACCACACAGGTCCGTGCGAGCTGAACTGGATCGGCCCCTCTTTTTTCCTGCCTCATAATCCACTTCTCTTTCCATTTCTTCTTTGGAGGACAGGAATTTTAAGGCCTTGGTATAAAATAAAATGAATCTCAGAAATTCTATCATGGTTTTCTTAAAGCAGTGTGGTTTTTTTACAGATTTTTTTTTTATTTTTAAGTAATCTCTATACCCGACATGGGGCCCGAACTCACAACCCCGAGATCAAGAGTCACATGTTCAACCAACTGAGCCAGCCAGGCGTCCCTTAAAGCAGTGTTTCAATGACAGAAGGTTTGGGGTCTTAAGGGAGAATGTTGGAAAATAAAAACTGAAGAGTAAGAATATATTGGAATATCGCCGACACAGATCAAAAAAGAAGATACCTGGAATTCCAAAAGCCAGTACCAATACACCAGGCAGGAAGATCCCGAGAGAAGAGAGGAGTTACTCATTGGTAGAAATATCTCTTGAGCAACGTGCCTGCCTGGTGGTCTCCTGAGCAGACTATCGGCCAGGAAGGATTACTGCACAGCTGGCTGGTGTGCTCCCCCTGGACGCCAGCATCTGCGTGCTCATGTCCTGAGTTCTCTTTGAGATCAGCAAATATTCTTTCCCTCAGGCTCAGTTCCCCTAAATAACCAATAGCAGACTTTTAATCCACAGCCCCAAGACCCAGACCTGCTACTGAAGGTCCCATGAAGTGCAAACCCGGCCCAAAGTGGGGCCAAAGCAAGATTTCAGCTGCTGTCCGGGTCCCCTTATCTGCACTGGGGTGTCTCTAGTCCCAAGGACCCCAGAGGAAGGCAGGAGAGTGCTGTGGCTAGGGCGTGGGCTTTTGCATCAGAGCCTGGCACTGCTGCGCGCCCCGGGGCAAGTAGTTCAGCGCTCTTAGTCTGTGTCCTCATCTACGACGTGTTGGCGGTGATGATAATAACAAGACCTGCTTCGGAGGGTCATGATGTGGGTTAAATGGTGCTTAGCACAGCAGCTGGCGCAGTGTAAGCGTTCCATAAACGTCAGCTGTTGCTATTAATACCCAGCAGTCTTCCACTGCGTTGGTTTGGCAAGGACACTGCCCTGTGCTTCGCAGGACTCAAAGACAGTTTTCCCCTCTTATTGTTCTGTCTCTCAGCACTCTGACCAGAGACTCCAGAATCCCTGTGATGTCATTCTATTAGACTTTACAAGATGGGATCAGAGGACATCCTGCCTGCACAGTTGTCTTAAGCCCAGGCCACCAGCCCGTGGACCTGCCTATTGCTCTGGGGGGCTAGGGGCTCAAACTTCAATCTCCTATAAATGGCAACAGATCAGGAAGCAAAACCAATGCACCCCCTCATCACTGTGGTTCTTCCACGAGAAGGAAACCCTTTGATGGCCAAGGGGAAGCCCTTGATTCTAACCTCTGTTGTGGCCAAATCCCAGGGTGGTGGAGTTTCATCAGCTTAATGCAGTGGAGACAGAAGACCTGACCAGAAAGGAAGTGTGATTGAGGACTGACCTGCCCTCTCACATCTCGTCCCTCGCCTCTCCCAGAGGGAATTCAGACTGGAACACATCAATTTAGTATTCACAACGCTGGTTTAATGAAGGCTTTTGGAGACAACTGAGGTAGCTGTTTCTAAAGCCCTCTGATAGAAAGGGGAGCCCCTTGAGCATTGTTTCAAGTTGTTTACTGGAAGCTTCCAGAGCAGTCAAGCAATTATTTCATTGCAAAATCCAGGAAAAGCTGGAGAGAGAGATTTCCTAGGAAAACGGGACTCATTCTATGGAAAATGAGATGATCGAGAGCACAAGGATTACAATCAGAAAGGAGCTTGCAGACGATTTGTATTTTACAGATGAGGAAGCCTAGACTAAGGAAGACGGGGTGCGTTCCCCCAGATCATAGCAGTCGGCGGCACACAGGAATTAGTAATAGAAATAATACGCAGCTAGTGTTTACCACGCTTCAGGCATTCAGGGCTTCATGTGGACCTCGAGCACATTATTTAACCTCTCTGAGCCTCAGTTTCCCCATCTGTGAAATGGGGATAATAATAGTGTTTCCCTCAACTTTATAGGATGATGGTAAGGATTAAATGAGCTCTCTTTGGGTGGATCCTAGACTGGTAAATGCACTCTGGGTTAGTTCTTAACCACTACTATTACCAGAATGACTACCGTTTTCTGGGACGAGTGAAGGAGCTACTGTCTCTGGAAGAAAGGCAAAAAAAGCCTATGGCCATTTCAAAGACAAAGACAATGCCCTCACCAGCCAAAATAAGTGTGGTTAACACCTCTGGCAAGAAAGCAGCCGTGACCTTCCACAGGGGGGCAGCAACGCCACCTGCCAAGAAATGGGACTCAGGCCACGGCAGGCAGAGAAGGCCCTGCTGGCCATAAGGGAGCTGGGGGGCAGCCAAGGAGATGGTGGTGGTGAGGAAGGCCAGGCATGCACCGGAGACAGGAGCTCAAGGAAGGGGCAACAGCAGTGACCCAGGGGAGGACAGGCAGGAATGAGGCAGCTGTCGAGGCCTGGAGTCAGAGTGATGGGATTTCCTGCTGGGAAAGTTCCCACAGGACAGAGGACAAGAGTCTGGATGGTGAGGGCTCTGAAAAAGACGGCCAAGGGGCGCCTGGGTGGCTCGGTTGGGTAAGCGCCAGACTGGATTTTGGCTCAGATCATGATCTCAGCGTGGGATCCAGTCCTGCGCTCGGCCGGAAGTCCGCTTGGGATTCTCTCTCACTCTCGCTCTCTGCCCCACCCCCGCCGCCCCTGCCCACAGGAGCGTGTGCGCTCTCTCTCTTTCTCTCCCTCTCTCTCTCTCTAAAATAAATAAATCAATCTTTAAAAAAAAAAAAGACGGCCAAGAACATTAAGTTTAAAGAAAATTCTGGCACTTGATATAGGAGTTTACCTTTGTCTGTGAATTTACACTGTTACCTCGTTTATTAAAGCATTTTTTCCTACCATACATCTCTGCAGAATTATTTGTTTGTTCGTTTGTTTATTTTAGAGGGGCAGAGGGAGAGAGAGAGAGAATCTCAGGCTCCCCGCTGAGCATGGGGCTGGATCCCACCCCCATTTCAGTCTTCAGGCCGAAGAGGACGCTCTAGTAAGGGGCCAGTAAGCCCCCTGTGGCAGAGTTCTGTCCCAGACACTCTGCTGCAGGCCCCCAAAGCCACCTGGTCGTCCGGCAGGGGCTGGCAGTCAGCGGATTGCCTGGCCAGCAGTGGGGCTGTGGCCTGGAAGCCCAGGCTGGGCCGCCCCTCGGCAGCCTCCCTACTCTGCACCCAGACTGCAGGGCTGCACGGGGGGTGCGTTTTAAGGCAAAAAGCACCGGGCTCCTGACCACAACAGGGCTTTCCTTCGTACGCCTCCCATATGCTTGTGTGTCTGGGCATCTGCATAGCAACAAAAACCCGAGTGTCCACAAGGAACAGCCATTGAGGTCTATCAGCTCATGTGTGGGGTTGAGGCGTTTCCTGAACCCGACGGATGGGGAGTGGTGTGGGGTGCCTCATTTACCAGAGGCTCTTAGTCCATGAAAGTGGGTATTTTCCAATAGGCTGGAAACCATCGAACTTGGGAGGATAAATACAGCAGCTCGTTCTGTAATAGCTTCAGCAAGCCTGTGTCTGTTGTCTCCCGCCTTCTCCCTGTTTCCTCCCTCCCCTCACTTCCTCCATGTTCTTTCCCCTGATCATCGACTCCTATGCCTTCAACCCCCATCTGCAGATACAACCATCAGGTACATATTTCCAGCTCCTCCTCTTTCCTGACCTTGATTCCACATGTCCAGACTTCTCCTGAGCATCTCCCCCTCCATGTGGTGCCAGCTTCTCACACTCAGTCCAGAGCTAAATTCCCCATGCGCTCCTCGGAAGCCCGCATCTCTCCTGGAACAACCTTCCTCTGCAGGAACTCTCCCCCCAACTCTGAAGCTGAGTGCTTAGATCTCTCCCCATCCTGGCCCCCGAATTCGTAAGCTCCAAATTCGTCCGATTCTACCCTGAAAAGGTGTTTTGCTTCTGTCCTTTCCTTTGTGCTCCTATCACTGCCACGTCCCTAATCGTGGCTGTTGTCACTTCCTCCCGAGCTATTGCGACAGACACCTGCCCGGCCTCCCAGCTTCAACTCCTTGCCCCATCCCCATCCTCTCCAGGCTCTGCTGCCAGATTAATCATCCAAAAGATTGTGTGTGTGATGGATGACATCACCCCTGATGACGGTGTGGGGAGACTGTCCTCCAGTCACTGTCTCCAGAATAAAATGCTAATTGCTTGGGCTTCAAAAGGGCAAAGAGGGGCATTGAATGAGTTTCCCCTCCTGAGCCAACTCCGACTGGCGGACGCATGAGGAATTACACACAGTGTGGAAAAGGACTCTGAGGCTGTATCCAGAGTTAATGGAAGAGATTCCCAGGAACAGAGTGGGTCATGTCTTCCATGATCCCTAAAAGAGGGTGGTGGGACACCCATGCCCCCTACGGCCCACCCCACTTCCAGACCTGCCATCATTTGACCCTCCATCATCATCTTTTTACCATCAGAGCTCTCCGACTTCTTGCTAAAAAAGCAGAACACTGCCCTGTGTCCGACACCTCTTTCCCACCTACCTCTGGGTGTTATTCATGCACACAGCGGTCAGTCCAACCTATTACTCGAAGCCCCGTGCAAATTCCATCTCCTCCCTAAAAAGGTCCTTATTTTCCCCGAGCTGAACAGTATCTCCCATAAACCTCTTAATTTGTAGTCTCTCTGTGATATCACACCCTCCTTCCCATAAGCAACTGGACAGCAGAAGCCATGTGGCTGGTCCAGCACTTTGCACATGGTAGACAAAGATTTGTTAAATGAATGAATGAATATTCAAATGCGATATGAGTCCCTAATAATGACGCTGTCCATCAGTTATTTTCCAATTAGGTGAATCATGCAAGTATCACAATTGAATTATTGGCTAATTACTAGTCATCAAAGCTGTAACAGAAATGCAAGCCGGGTTCTGACGTACCTGCCCTTCCCTTTATTCTAAAACCCAGGGAACTTTATTATTGAACATTCCAGTCCCTCCTCTTGCCAGGCTCCCCAAGAGCACATGTGTGGCAGATAATTGAACCTCTCCAGGGCTCGTGCTCTACTGAGGCAGACAGAGAAGCCTTGGAGAATTGTCTTGGCAGTGTGAGGCCATTTGGGGAATTGATGCTGATTTTATCACAGATGGCATGTTGTTTCAGCTTGCCTCCTACGAGTTCATGTTCATTGTTCGCTCTCTGGTTTTCAAAGACTCAAAAATTAGTTGACTCAGAGCGCCCCCAAATTAAAAGGAAAAAAATACATACCCTGAGTAAATCCACTAAGAGGATGGCGGTGGATTGGGATCCTTGAGCGCTGATTTAAGAATGGGTCACCTGTATATGAGCCAGAGCAGGTAGAGCCCATTGGTCCCCTCACCTGATTGAGTATCAAGGTCTGCTGGGGAGACTTTTCTTCTAAAAAGGACAGGAGATTTCCCGTCCATTGAGATCCTATTTCAGTTGGTCTAGGATGAGGACTTGAAATACATATTCTAGAAAAATCTTTCCAGGCAATTCTGGTGTGCAGATACGTTTGGAAGCCAATAGTATAGAGGAGGGACTGTATGGAGAATGGGATTATTGTAAAGACTGAGAGAGCACTGTGCTTGCCTACCTGGCCTTGGAGTCTGTGCATGAGGCCGCCTGCTGGTCCTGCAGGACTGGGTCAGGCAGTAGTTCACCAGTTAAGTGTTCTAGAAGCATCATCAGGAGACACTGCTAGACAAGTAGTTTCCCAGGGCCCACCCCCCTCATTTTGAGGCAGTCGGTTTTGCGGAACCAGGAATTTGCATCTAACAAGCCCTCCGTGGGAACCTAATCAAGGTGAGATGAGAACCACGTGAGGGGATTCCTGCTACATATGTGGGTCCAAGCCCAGCTTTGGGGATGCCCCATGCCAGCCCAGATCAGTGTTCTACCCCCACATGGCCTTCTCTCTAAACCACCACCAAAAGTGGACTCCCCTTGCTCTGAAATCCCTGAGAATGAACTCTCTTCCTCTTAGAGACTTTGCATCGCCCTTGATAATGGTGACGATTCAGCCGGCCAGTCTCGGGGGCCACCCTAGGCAAAACCTGGCCTATATTGCCTGATAAGCCCCGCTGCTCTGCCACGGCTCACCCTGACCCAGGCCTGCTGTCACGGCGTCCTCCTCACCATGGGCAATTCATACGCCATGAGCTCTCATCTCCAGAGGCTCAAAGGGGTCTCCCAGAGGAGGCGAGAAAGCCACCAGCGGGGCTGCAGCAGGGGCTGCTAATGTGGAGTTTGCACAGTGTTGTGGGTGCTGAGGGAGCCCACGTGACCGGCGTCAGAACCACCCCATGCTTGCACCCCCATCCTGAACAACTGAGGGGTCCTGAGCCCCATCTCCCCTCACTATGAGGGGACACTGACTCAAACCACTAGATACAACTCTGAGCTCCCACCCGGGAGGGTTAGGGTTCACAGTGGCCCTTTGAAGGCAGCTTCTGTCCCTGTTGTCTCTACTGGTGTAGCACAGCGGGTGATGGGGGGGCCCCTCAAACCAGGCAACACGTGTTTAATCCCAGCTCTGTCCTTTAGGGACAGCATGGCCTCGGGCTGTTAGTCAACTTGCATGTACCTTGATTTCCTCCCCAAAAGTGGGAATAAAGTTACTTACCTCACATTGGTGAGAAAAATACAAATGAGATAATACACATACTATCATCATTTTTTAAAGTAAACTCTACCCCCATCATGGGGCTCAAACTCACAACCCCAAGATCAAAAGTTGCATGCCCTATCAACTGAGCCAGCCAGGTGCCCCAGGACTATCATCATTTTAAAAGGCCAACTTATGACTCCGATGGTGGGAATTCCAGACTTGAGGGAGAGAAGAGCAAGCCTAAGGCAGGATTCTGAGAAAGCAGGAAGCCTGAGGCTCACCTGACATCCCGAAGTGTAGGGCCCTGCTTCTTTGCTGCCTAGGCCTTTAGACCCACAATCCCAGCAGCAGGCGTGAGAACAAGAGCGCCCCCTTCCGTGAGGACCATGACCGGCCTCACCCTGGGGTGCTGTCCTGAGCCCCTTCACCAATCCTGAGGGGCAAGGAGCTCCTATAAAAGTAGCAGCCACCCCACCGGCAGCTCCAAGGCCTCCTGGCAGGCCGCAGTGGTCCTGAAGCCCTGGAGACCCGAGCTCCTCTCCACCAGGGTTTACAAACCCTCCTCACAGGTGGCTACCAGGCCTTCCTCCTGTGCGATGTCAACAGTCTGCACACCCCAGAGGTGGGCAGTGAGGGATTGCAGGGGAGAGGCTGCCAACAGGACTGAAGGTGTGGCTGACGGATGCCTGGCCAGAAGACAGCACTAGGCAGCATGAGGGTGTGCTGGTTGGTGCAGCAACGTTCCACCCCTTCTGCAGGTCTATCGTAGCTGGAACCAGCTGCCGAGTGTGTGTGTGTATGTGTGTGTGTGTGTGTGTGTGTGTGTGTGTGTGTGTGTGCGCGCACGTGTGCGTGTGTCTTAGCTACTGCTGTGTAACAAAATATCCTGAAACCTAGCGGCCTTGAGGAGTGGTTACAAGCCTGTGTGCTGGCTGGGAAGTCTCTAGCCTCAGCTGGGCTTACTCACACCCTGGCAGTCCGCTGAGGGCAGAAGAGGCAGCTCTCCTTGTCTTGGCTGGGCTCTCACAGGTGGCTGGGGGTCAGCAGGTCATAAGATGGTCTATGCTGTCCTCAAGCTGGGACAATTGGCCGTCTTCCCATGTGGCCTCTATTCTGTTGACAGAGAACACCACTATCCTGGCCTTGTCCTCTAGGTGACAGGGTTCTGAGAGAGAGAAGAACAGAGAGAGAAAGAGAGTAGAAGTGTTCGAGGCTTCCTGAGGCCCAGGCCCTGAACTGGCCCGCCATCACTCTGCCACGTTCCACTAGTCAAAGCAAGTCTAGGAGAAGCCCAGATTCCAGGGCAGAAGAACTAGATTCCTTCTCTTCAAGGAGAAAGCTGCAAAGCCACATTTTTTTTTTAAGTGGATATAGGGAAGGGAAGGATTAAGGTCACCTTTGCCAACAATTTACCCCCAAAATTCAGTGCTGGAAACAATTTTTAAGGCGGCATGGACTCACTATTGCCATTGTTAGAATGACTCTCTAGTTATGTCAACGGCGGATGAGCGAGTGAGTGAATTGCAATCCCACCCTCACACTTGGATTTAAGCACATGGTTCCATCCCTGCCCTTGGATAGTTCAGAATTCCAGTCACAATGCCCTAGCGGCTCCATTTCTCTGTCACGGAATTCCATCAGGATCCAGGGCTTTCTCAAGGCCAGCGGGGTGAAGTGAGGTCGGCAGGACCGCGGGCCAGACCCTGTAACCCAACACGGGAGGTGCCGCCAAGCGCACAGGAGCCTGGCAGCGTTCGGGCTCCTCCCTGGGGCTTAGGCGTCCCAGAAGTTGCTGAGCCTGGAGAATACAGACACACTGATGTCCTTTTCAAAAACAAGTGGCACCAGTGAGACCAGCAAGGGAACATAGGGCATAAATATGGAATGTACCTGGGAACGTGATCCTGGCGCTCGCCCCGGGAGAGAAGCTGAGCTGCAAAGGCCATGCCAGCAGGGCAGGGAACAGAGAGGCTGTGGGAGGACCCTCTAGAGGCTTCCACACCCTCTGTTCTCCCTCTCAGCCACAGACCCAGAGACTATAGCTGTATGGTTTTTAATTTGCACTCTCTGCGTCTCCTTGTCAAATGGTTGCCTCCATATTCCAGTTTGGGACTTAAAGGTCCCACGTTCCCGTGTGACGGAGGCTGTTAATCCTGGGAGTGCAGGATGCCTCCATCAAAAAGACGGGACTGCTCAGTGCCCAAAATAACAGGCTCAGGGAACGCACAGCCACCAAACCCTCCCGTACGCGTGAAACCTTCCTCTCCTGTCACCGGGCTGCATCCAGGCCAGTGTCGCTCTTGCCACTGGCCTCTGAGGGAACCTGGCGATGGGCACATCTCTCTTGGTTTTGTACTTCATGGCTACCCTAAGATCATCCTCAGAGCCTGTGCCCCTGAGTCCAGGCCGCTCCTCTGTCTCCTTTCTAAAAAGCCAGCAGGGGGAGCAGCCCCCAGAGCCTTGTTTGTATTTTTAACATCTGTCTCCTGCATACATTATACACAATCTCCTCACCCCCCACATGACTGGGATCAATTTGTTCTTTTTGGAAAAGGATTGTGGCAAGAAAAAAACAAATCCCAAATACTAAATAATTAACTCAAGGACATCTTCCAAGAAAAATACAAGAATTCAAAAGAGTAATCTTCCACTTGAATGGTTTGGGCCTCTATTAATTATAACTTCCTATTCATTGTGATTAATGATTGCAAGGATGACATTTAGAACAGAAAGAAGGGAAAGAATAACAAGGGAAACTTGTTATTCTTGTCTTTGTGATAAGATCTGACTTTAAAATAGTCTTTCCCAGAGGAAGTGACAGGACTTCATTTCTGGATCCTTTTAAAACTAGCCCTCGCAAAGCCCGGGAGAACACACTAGAAAGAGCACTTGTCCTCTAGGGACACACCAGAAATGCCCCGAAAGGTTCCTTACCTCTCTGCTTTCGGATGTGATAATGGTAGGACAACAGCAACCACAAATACAGGCCCTACAAATAAGGAGAGAAGTTTACTGTATTTTTTTTTTAAGATTTTATTTATTTATTTGACAGAGAGAGAGACAGCCAGTGAGAGAGGGAACACAAGCAGGGGGAGTGGGAGAGGAAGAAGCAGGCTCATAGCAGAGGAGCCTGATGTGGGGCTCGATCCCAGAACGCCGGGATCACGCCCTGAGCCGAAGGCAGACGCTTAACCGCTGTGCCACACAGGCACCCCTTACTGTATTTTTTAAATAAATTATTGCAACTAGCTTAACAAGTTGATAGAAGAAAGCCATTAGTGAGCAGTTACTACTCTGCAGTTTCATGCTGGGAAGATGTTCCTCACTTCTTATTTGGATTTTCTTCTTCTCCATGGGCTCGATTAGCATACCATTTGGATCGCCTGCTAAACCCAATACCAAACGTGCCCCACACTTCAGATGCCAGTCTCCTCTGCAGACACAATCGTCAGGATCTGCTAGAACACGCAGCAGTGCCATGGTGCCTAAACCAGGGAGGTGAGGCATTGTCGGGGACTCAGAGCCACGGACAAGGAGATGCGCCAGAGCCACGTGGTATTCGGTGGCCCCCTTTGCAAATAAGCAGTGGTATGAGCTCCCCAAAGCCCAGCAGCTCCAACCTTCACCCCACTTCCTGGCCAGGTCCCTAGGACCCTGGATGCCTGGTTTCTGAGGGTCCCTCCCCTTACTGCAGCCTGCTGGCCAGCCAAGACCCCAGAGGGGCCCCGTGAAGCTGCACGTCCCAGCCCTGCCCCCATCAGCTCCTGCTCAGTGACTCGGGCACCATTGCCACGCAGCAAGAATGGACCCGGGGTTTGTGGAGATAGGAACAGCATTCAGCATCCCTGTTCACGTAGACACGGCTCACCTCTTGCCCTCAAGGCTGCAAAGACAGTACTTAGGGCTCAGAATGAGTCCCCCTCAAGGTACAGCTTTTCCACTCACACATCAGCAGCCATTTTACCTGGGACACACTCTAGTCCCTGAACACTCAATCCATCAGTTGGGGAAGGGGCTTTCCCTCAGCACATGCTGGTTACCACAGATTTTGGACCCCCTGCTAAATCTACCAGAGAACATACCACAGTTCCCAAGGCCCGGCCAGGAGAGGCACCACCCCCTCCGTCACGAGATTTCCTCTAAGTGGCTCGGTGGCAATTTCCTGGTTGAAGTCAGCCCACACCATCAGACCTGGCTTTCCGTCTGTGCACTTGAGCACGTGTGTGTGTGTGTGTGTGTGTGTGTGTGTGTGTGTGTGTGCAGATGATGGTGATGGTAGTGAGAACAAGAAGAGTACTCTCAGGATCCTGATCTCTTCTCTCCCAAGAGTCTCAGCCCCTACATGACGAGGTAAATACAGGTAAAGGAAATTCTACCAAGCCCCAAATGCAAACAAGTGTGTACAGAATAACCTACTAAGAGATGAATTTGTGTTGGTCCTGCTACAGTGGGAGTGAAAATGAAGAGCATTTTTACGTCTCCCATCCCAAGAGGCCTTTTGTTGGACAGCTGGGCTCCCTAGCTTGGGGGAGTGTCCTTGGTTGTCAGTGTCCAGGAGATAGCCATGCATGTGCATGTGGGCACACATTTCCTCCCCTCCCCATAGAAGTACTTGGTTTGGAAGACTAAGCCAATTAAGAAACGGGGTACAGTAGGGGGAACAGCCTATTCCAGGAAGAGAAACCACACAACACCTAGAAGTGGCTGGATCTCTCTCTGAAGAGGTGCCATGCTGCGGGTACCCAGGAGATGGACCTCAGGCCAGGCAGCTTGGACCCCCTTGGTCCAGAAGCAGTGGGCCACCCTGTTCCTCTAGTCCTTTCCTCAGCAGGGACACTAAGAGTGTGGAGACCAGAGGCCCTGCCCCAGAAGATCATGGTCTGCCTGGGTCCTCTGAGATTTCCACAAGATTCCAAGGGAGCAGTGAGGCTAACCTGTAACCAATTTTGACTTCTTACTACTGGTAAGTGGGAGCTCAGAGGCAGATTTGATTTTCTTCAGAACAAATATAGCAGTGTGACAGTCATTATCCCTGAATGTGGTGGAGAAATTAGGAGAGAAGTGATATTTCACTTCACCCACCCGTGGAGACTTGAGAACAGCCAGCATGTCCTATCACACGGTGACACAGGGCCAGCTCCTAGGTCTCATTAGTTACAACCCAATCCTGTGTGGCGGGTAGAAATCAGACTCTACCCTCTTGAACCTTGCTGCCTTCCCTCCTTCCTCTCTCTCTCTTGCCCACATGGGTGGGCCTGGGGGGAGGGTAGCTGGAGACACCGTGGAATTAAAGAGATGGGGGAGCATTTTGGCTTCACTCCTTCCCCTCATTCTTCCTGTCATGTCCCAGCCACAGAAGCCTCTCAGTGGGTGTTGTAAGTGATGAATTAGCCGGTTTTTTTCTCTTTTCATCTTTAAAACCTAAGCCAAGCTCCTCCAGTGCCTGCCAGAGATCTGGCCCCCATGAACCCCACTTCTCTTTCTTGCCCCTCCCATTCCCAGAGTCCTTTGTGGGAATGACCAGGCTGCACTAATTTGTAGTTTCTCTTATGCCAGTTAATAGGCACATTTCTAGATATTTTTGATAGGGTTCATCGATTCGTTAGTGGACTCTATGTTCTAGAAAGGCAAGAACCATGCCTGCCTTCTCCCCCACTGACGTCGCCAGCTGATGCCCGGCTAAATGCAGGTCTCCATCTCTAACACCAAGCCATCTATGGCACTATAATGGCCTCCACGCCAAGAAGATGGGCTCTGGGGCCTAGAACTAACCCCTTGCTGCCAGCCTGGGCCCTCGTTCCCTTTGCCTTTCCTGCTTAAAATCAAGGTTACACCACCTCCTCATTCAGGGTTGAGAGGAGTGCAGGAAATCACAAGTGCCTTAAATCAGTATTTTGTGGACAGAACCAAATTCAAGAATGGAGGCAGCCAACCAGCCTGAGTCTATTAAGGCCCGACTTGCTTGGTTTGGTGCTGAAAGTAAACAGTTTTCTCAGCTGGGATGGATTTATGGCCCTGCCAAGGGCTTGCACAGGAAACTTGACAAGCCTCTGAATCCCCTTCTGCTTTGGGGTTCCCCCAGGGGCCAAGCCCTTCCAGCGAAGGCCATGAGACTCTCTACTTTGCCCCCAAACCACAGTCGTACCTCTGAAGCCAGGCAGCTCCTTCCCCTTTGACTCAATTCTCAGCCTGGAACGTCTCGCCAGCCCATTTTCTTCAAACACTGTGTGCTGATGAAAGGAGAGGTGACAGAGACATCAGGGCACTTCAGACACATCCCAGGGGAGACCCTGGCTGACCGGGATTTCCGTAATTTGATGTCCTGGAATCTACTAGCATATCCCATGCTGAGCAGCTCCTCAGCATTCACTAATGGTTGTGTTTTACACCTGGCCCGTTTATGGCAGTAAATCCTGGGTGACACCTTGTAGCCACCACACACCTGTGTCTTTTTAAAACAACCCCAGTCTCTAGCAAAGCTGTCTGCTTTCTACAACTAAGTCAGCCCTCCCTTCCTTGTCACGCTGGTCAAGCCAGAGGGAGAGAAAAGCTGTCAATTAAAAAAAGAGAGGAAAAGAGGAGAGAGAAAAGTCCCCAGAGGTGGATTTTGCACCGTCCACTGGACGCCCTAGCCAGAGCCCCTGTGTGCAGGCCCGCTGGCTGAGGCTGTTGGCCTGTCCTTCTCTTCGTGTCCCCCTGCTCCTCCCCCAGCCTGCACTCCCAGGCACTAACTTCCTTCCAGAAGATTGCTCACCACCGGAAGTGTGCGTTGCTGGGGCACCTGTGTGAGTGTGCAGCCGGTTCCTGGGGTCCCGCCTTCCCCGGGCGGAGCCAGAGAACTTCTCCACCAGGTGGGGTGCCTGAATGTCACCTCTCTGCCCCATCTGTTGTCGCTTCATAGTTTCTATCCTCCATCTGTTCCAGCTCTAGTCCCTCCACCGGCCACCGCAGTGCGGGAGCGTCCTCTCCCCATTCAAGGGCATTGTCCCTGCCTGTGCAGTGAGCAGAGGGCTCGTGTGTCCTGTTCCAGGGCCTCCCGCTCAGGTGCAGGGCAGCCCTGACCGGTGAGAGCCCGGTTCCTCCGGACACAGGGATGGGTTCCCTCGGGGATAACCCGCGGTGGGAGGGGCCCTATCAGAGTTTTTCTGCGTTGTGAGAACTGAGGGTTTTGCAAGCCGGAAGCTCTGGAGAGGGGCGGGCTGGGAGGCAGGGGATATTTGCCGTGGGCGGAGAGAGCCACACCGAGAATAAAGCCAAGACTGAGGAAGGGGGAGGAGAAAAAAGTGGGATCCTGAAGATACCATTTGAGTATCTAAGACGAGAGCCTCTCCTGGACATTCTGGTTGCATGAGCCAACCCGTCTCTTCCTTGCTGAAGCTGAAGCAAGAGGGATGTCGTCACTTGTGAGCACTGTCTCACTAATACCTCTTCAGACTCCAGACCTATTGGAGTCATTTTTCTCTTTTTCAAGAGTCTTCCAGTTGCAAGTAACAAAAACTCAACTCAAGTTAACTTATGCCAAAAAAGGGGAGAAAATACTAAACTGCAAGAAGGGACATGAGTGGGTACAACTGACCTTAGGGACAACAGCACTGGAACTTTCTTAGATGTCTGTCTCTGCTTCTCTGCATATCCACCAAGGTCCCCTGGACATAGGCCCTTACAGCCTCGTGAAGACAGAACAGTCTCAGGGAAGGACTCTGATGGCCTTGCCTTGCGTCTGTCCCCGGACCCATATCTGCAGCCTGGGATGGGGGGCTGTGGTTGGCCTCTCCTGGGTCACTCACCCCCCTACAGGCAGAGAGAGGAAGTCAGTAGCAGAAGGTGGAAAAAGAACAGGTAGCCACCCCACCTTCCTCCCTCGGGAGCATTAACACCTCTCCCTAAAGCTCTCCTGCTAAAGCCCATTCAGATATCACGCACCTGGCAGTCAGCTCGGCCCTGGCAGAATTAACCTGGCAATCAAGCTTCCCTACATTTATGTGATTGAATTTTTGGACGGCGCTTGGGGTGTTAAAGTAGGGTGTTACTTTATATTTAACAACCTTAAAAATGTTTATTTTGCAGCTTCATTTTCATTCTCTGTTATTTGACAGTTTTTTTCAAGAGAGGGTGAGACAATCAGCATGTCCTCAGACCACGGTCTCCTGCTGAGTCGTGCACAGTAACCTAGCAGCCTGGAGAGCCGCAGCCCGTGCCCGCCCCTCCGCCAACACCTGCATCCACGGTCCACCTTGACAATGTCCCCCTTCCAGCCTTCCGAAGGCAGGTGTGCAGGTGTGTGGACATGTGTGCACACAGGTGGGTGGTGCCTTGTGTGTTTCTAGACAAGGAGGGGCGTGGAAGGACAGGCGAGGGCTGGTAGACCAAGGCAGGTAGTGGGGAAAACGTGCACAGAGCCACTTCTCCTCACTGTGTACGCTGAACGGTTTGTCACAGCCTGGCAAGAGCTGCGAACGTGGTAGAAGCTCTTATTTGTAAATATCACTCAGATTTTTGGACAGACTTTTTAAGGTCAGGAGATGGAGTCCAGAGTTTATAGAGTTTGCTAGCAACCCATTTGTCTTACTCGATCCAGAGCTTTTAGGCAAGGCTACCAAAGACTCTTCTTCCAATGAGTTTTGGACGTTCTTGCCAATATTTTATAACAAGGGACCTGGCTGGAATATTGAAATGGTGGACACACTCCTTTTAAGGGAACACAGAAATTATAATGGGTCAGGGCTGAAATACACATACCAGAGAGGTTAACATAAGACGACTGAAAAATTATTTGTAACTACTGAATGATTTAGTGAATTAATCTATGAACAGCACCAAAACAAAATTTCAATCCTTCGAGTCATCTGTGATAATATTTAGTAACTGCCAGTATTCCAAATAGTTGAAGCCATAACTAATTCTTTTGATGAATCATGTGTTAGTTCACTTAGCTGGCCTTCTCCCTTAAAACATTTATATCTCCTTGCCATTAAAATGTCTCAATTATTTATAAGGACTTTTTACGTGATTCAAGTGTATTGAAAACAACTGAACAACCAAACTTTAAATATGTTCTCATTCTAATCACAAACTATTTTAAAGACTTTTCTTAACAATATTCAAGTCTTTATATCAGCTAATTATTCTTGTTGATATGAAAAATACTCTAACATGCTCCTGATAACAGCTGCTGATATAAAAAATAGGCCAGATAATTTTAAAAAAATTTTTAATGATTTTATTTATTTGAGAGAGAGAGAATGAGAGAGAGAGCGCGAGAGAGCATGAGAGGGGGAAGGGTCAGAGGGAGAAGCCGACTCCTAGCTGAGCAGGGAGCCACATGCGGGACTCGATCCTGGGACTCCAGAATCATGACCTGAGATGAAGGCAGTCGCTTAACCAACTGAGTCACCCAGGCGCCCCTAGGCCAGATAATTTTAATGAAGAATACATAAATATTTTGTAACGCGTGTATGAAGCATTAGCATACCTGCAATAACTAAATGTGGACACTAGAGGGAGGTAGACAGAGAGGGTGAGAAGGAAGGGGGAAAAGATGGGCTACACAGATGTTGAATTTGAATGAAGAATGTATTTTGGCTTGACCCCCTTTGATGCTCCTTTACTGGAGGCCACACCCAGGAACCTAATTAGAAATACGACATGTGACTCACATCACATGTATTCACTTCATTTGGAAAGAGACCTGAGCGTATCAGACTTATCTCTGAAAAAAGAAAGCCCATCCTCATGCTCCCTCTCCCCACCCAATACTTGCAGAACGCATTCCAGTTTTCAAAATGATTTCATCTACATTATCTTATTTGGGAGTCAATGTGGTGTAGCAGAAAGAAAATTAGACTTGAGTCAGGGAACTGAATTGTAGTCTGGGCTCTTCCTCTCGGTGCCGGTGACCTTGGACGAGGTACTTCGTCTGTCTGGGCAGCAGCGTCCTCATATGTGAGATGCCAGTGTGAGAACAGATCATCTCAGAGGTCCTTTCAATTCTAAAACTCTATAATTTTATGATACAGCTTGTGTAAGAGAGAAAGAATGTATAAGTGTATGTGTGTGTGTGTGTACCTATGAATGTGTGTCCTGACTTGCACATGAATTCTTTCAAATGAAAACATTATTCTGCCTTCACTGAAAACATTTTCTCCCTCTGCCTTGGAGGAGTAACACAAACGCCAGGGAGCCCCCACGTAGTGAAACAGCCCCTCCGGGACTCGGCAAGTACCAAGATTGGGTTACAAAACCTAATGTGTATGTGAAATGTTTCCATCAACTTATAAAATAAAATTCCAATAAAAGCAGTGGCTTTTTATTATTATTTAGATTTAGATCATCCCCTGCAGTGCTGAAAAGCCAAAGGCAACCTCCTGAGTTTAGTAGGATCTCGGAATGAAATGGAAACTGAATGTATCGAGGGAAATAGATGCATTAGACATCATTGTCCTACCTAAACGGCAATTCTTGTTCTTTGTTTTTAGTGTATGTTTCTTTAAGCCCAGCAAATAGTGCAAATGCTTAAAAGCTCATTAGAATTTTAAAGAGTTCTCCACCTGCTGATCCATTCTAACTTTTAGAATTTCTGAATCATTTTCGGTCTTAACTCAGGCTCCACTGTGTCATTTTCATTAAATTAACACAAAGCAATTCTCATCCCCAGCCTGGAAGAAATCCTTTAACTCCCCTGTCTGGGAGTGTGCAGATGCCCAGCCTGTTTCTCACCCATGTCTGCAACTTTCAGTTCCCGAACTTCTGGCTCAAGGAAAAAAAATAAATAAAACAGAGACAGACTCTGGGAAAGCCAGGAGCGTGCATCCAGGAGGCCCGCCCAGGGATGGGAGGGGCTCATTTCATGGACCATCAGGTCACGGCTTAGGCGGGAGGCTCAGGAAGCCAGAGAGCCCCATTCCAGGGTACCCCGGAGCATGGTGAGGGGGGCTCCAACGGGCAGTTCCCCAGGTCAGTGCAACCCAATCTGAGAAGCAGAGAGCAGGCAGGGTTGTGCAGAGAGCATCTAGATTCTCCGGTGCTGTGGCTGCGTAAGGGTTAAGTTGACAGCATCCACACTGACAGGAAGAGGAGCCAGTAGGAACCTGAAAGCTTCAAAGGCATCTTGGTCAGATCCCTAGAGCCCTAGTCTCCAGAGGAATGCCAGGTTATGGGAAATGCTTCATTCAACCATTCATAGTAGGCTTCTACTGGCACCGTTCGAGGCAGTAGGGATACATCTGTGAACAAGTCAAACAAAAATCCCTGCTGTCGTGGAGCTTCTGTCCTTGTGAGGGGAAAGAGTCTAAATATAGTCATAAATACACGATCGAGTATCCTGGGTCCTTCCTGGCAGCAGCTGCTGTGGGAAAAGTCAAGTAAGGTGAGAAGAATGAGAAGGGTTGGGGGCCAGGGAAGAAGTGTTTGCAGTTTGAAAAGAGTGGTCGGGGAAACTCACTAAAAAGGTGACATTCAGTAAAGATGTTTAAAAGGTGGGCAGAGAGCCATGCGGGCGTGTAGAGGGAGAGCACTCCAGGCAGAGCAGAAGCCCGTGCCAAGGCCCTGAGGCAGCAGCAGGATGTTCCCGGGGTAGGAATATGGCAGGAGCAGAGTGAATGAAGGGGACAGTGGAAAGAGGAGGTCATAGAAGCAATAATCACCAAAACGTGGAGAGCATTTGAAGTCATCATGAAGACTTTGGTTTTTACTTTGAGTGAAATGGGGAGCCCTTGGAGGGTCTTGAAAAGAGAAGTGACATCGTCTGATTTACATCGTAATAGGACCACTCTGGGAACTGGGCTGAGATTAGCCTGAAAAGGACATATAATTCAATTTTAAATGGCACTTTCCATATGAAATGCCCTCCCAAAGGCTGCAACGTCCTGAAATCCTTTGTGTCCGTGTGACAGCTCTACCTACGACACAGCCCGCTCCCGGAGGGGGCTTCCGAGCCACAGCAGGACGCCAGATCTCTTGAGAGGTGATGCCGCCATGACGGGAAGGGGTTTGCTTGCTCTGTCTTGGCCGGAGCCACTGCAAGGCCATGTGGAAACACCTGTGGTCCTTCCACCCCCCCCCCTTTTCTTTTGAGCTCTACTTCTTCAACCTTCTCCAGGTCAAGCCCAGAGCAGACTATAGTCCAGACAGCAGCACGTGGTGGGAAAGCCGTGGTGGTCACTTCAGCTTACGAAGGACAGCCTTCACAGACTGGGTTGTTCCCGAAGGCCCCCTTCCCCCAGACCTCCTCTCACTTCCCTTTCCCATCCCGCCCCTTCCATGCAGCCCGCTCCTCTGGGTCCCCACGTCCCGTGTCCTCCTCCTCTTCACAGTGGAAACTCCACCCCTCCCCCACAGAGGGAGGTGCTGTCCCCTCAGACCCTTCCCCAGCCCTTCAGACTAGCACCTCAGCCTTCAGCAAGGTGTCCTGTTGTGGCTCTTCAGCGAGGTGGGGGACTGGGAAATGGGAAGGGGGCCTTTGGGTCAGCCCCAGTGACTGGGCACCCTATTTGGCATCCAGTGCCTCAGGGTGGTCAGGACACACTTGTCCCATCCCAAATGCCCAGAATCCCCAGAAGAATCACTCGAGTGAGAGGCGAGCAGAGAGGAAAACCAGAGCCGAGGCTCTTGCCAGCTGATCTTCTCACCGGTCTGCCTACGAAGCCAGCATGTAATTGAATGGGAATTTTTCTTGTGGAAACAACATCTAGTCTCCTACGAGGCAGGGCTTACTCTCCTGATAGCCTGAGTTTGACCTTGCCCCTGATGGCAGTGAACCCCAGCAGCACCGCACTGGATGACATCTGGTAGAGAGTGCAGGAGCGGGAGCTTGGATTCTGGAGTGAATCCTGGCTCTACCGCTGGTTAGTAGTGGTACCCGAGCAGGTTACTGGACTCGGTTTTGTCATCTGTAAAATGGGGAGAATAGCAGCACACACACACACACACACACACACACACACACACACACACACCCCTCATGCAGATGTTGTGAGAGACTTTCTGTCAGGGCTGAGCCCAGTAATCTCGAGAAATTAACTTCCTTCTGTGGAAAAGAGGGCGCTCCCTAAATACCATAGTATGTAACCCAAAATACACCTGAAAATTGATGGTGTATGTTTTTCACATGGTCTGGTTAGAAACTGGGACCCAAAACTGTAATCCAATGTGAACCTAAGCGAGTTGCCATTTTGCCACAGCTCATGGGGCTTGACAAGAGCAGATGGCCGTCAGCTGTGACACATCCCGAAAGTTGCTCCATAATCACATAACATACATTTGAGACATTCTGAAGAGGATAACACTATTTATGGTTTTAAGGTGATGTTACTACCTTGGTTCTTATCTCTTCCAGAGAGCCCCTCTGAGTAAACAAGAAGCCAACTTCCCAGTGAAAAGAGGAGACAAATCATCACCTAAAGCCCTCACATTTTTAGACAATAGTTTTGACCTGCTCTTCCCGCAAGACCTTTCTGCTGGAACTACAACCAAATAGCGAAGTGGATGGGCAGTTTATTAGGCTTTTTTTTTTTTAACCTCTTCCCTGGATTGTGACTATGTTCTTTCCCTTTATTTACTTTCTTGAACCTCTCAGGTAAAGTGATGAAACTGCATTCTTGTCTCTCCCAGTGAAATCAAAATGGACTTTAAGATGTTCCAGTTACAGCAGAGATTCTCCTTTTTACCAAGTCAGCTGAGTGGATGAGAAACCACCTAGAATATGTGTGTGTTGTGTGTATCTGTGTGTGGGGGTGTATATGGGGGACAGGGTGAATGTATATGTGTGTATGTGGGATGTGCGGGGTGGTTCTCGTGTGTTTAGTGTGTATGTGTGTATGCGTTGTGTGTGTGGCATGTATATGGCATGGGTGTGTGTGTTATATGTACGTGTGTCTGGTGTGTGTGTGTGTGTGTGTGTGTGTGCGTGCGTTTCGGGCAAGGCAGTGAGCCAGGAATGGGTAATGCTCAGTTAGGCCCTGACCTGGCTTTGCTGAGAGCCGTGCCTGATCTTTGAGCGATTCACATTCATCATCTCTAAACTGCACAACTCCACAAGGGTTGTTTACAAACCTGGAAATCGAGTCTCAGAGAGGTGAAGGCTTGGTAACTTGCCCAAGGTCACATAGCCAGTAAGTGGAGTCACGGGGATCAAATAGGCCTGGATACTCCAGAAGCACACACTCTTTTCATGATCTCGGGCAGTACGCCACGTAACAGTTCGGGGAAACTACTACGTCAGTGGGTTTAGTCAGTATTTCTTTGCCTTTCCTGTTCCTTTTCCCCAAAGTTCTCTCTACCCATTAAATTTGTTCCAATATCAGGATTTAACTGTGTGAATGGACCTAAGAGGAGGAACCAGAGCTGGGTGTTACAATCCTACTTATTCTGGCAGCCAGTAAACAATCTCAGTTCTCTATTCTGGACCTTAACAGGGAACAAAGACCAACAAAAGAGAAAGAGAAGAGAGACAGCTTGAAATGGCCGTCTTCAAGGAGCGGGCTGGAGGACGGCCTGGACACAAAGCAGTATGCTAGCTCATCCTTACTCATAAACCAGTGGTCATGAAACACCAGCCCAGAGAGCACGTAGATGGAGGATTTTCAGGAAAGGGTAACAAGGGGAGAGGTTACACTGAAATGAAGGGATTAGAGACAGAATGGCCATGAAGACAAAGACACCTGCCACCTGTTTGACAGATTCACTGAGGCCACTAGACCTTGGGTCTCTCACAGGTGAAAAGCCAAGGATATCCTGTTTCCATGAACTCATTCCAAACACAAGGTCTGAGGTTCAGCAAGAGGCTTTGGAAGAGACACAATGTGTGAAGGACAAGGCGTCCAACAATTCAGCAAATCTTCAGTGGGATTCTCTCCAGCTCTGCCATGAGGTTGTCATTGGGCCCCAGAGACCCTGGAACCATCTTGACTGTGGGGACATAGTCCCCCCCAGACAAGGCCCAGGTTACAGGCATTGCAGCACATTCAGGGGGGATTGGGAAAACAACAGCGAGATTCCATTTTACACCATCATATCAGCACAACAAAAACATCTAATACCATGCATTGATGAGAGTGTGGAGAAAAGAAACTTTCATATGTGGCTAACAGGAGTGTGGGTTGATGCAACCATGTAGGGGGGCAATTCAGAAGTAACCAATGAAATGCATGCTCTGCATTCACACTTAGAGAAAGTAAATAAATTAATAAATTAATTAATCCACTTAAAGAAATTCTCAAATGTATATACAAAGAGATACATGTAAGAATGTTCATTGCCCCTCGGCCACAACAACTTCTTGCTAGCCACGTCTCCAAAGGCAAGGGAGACAAAGGCAAAAATGAACTACTGGGACTTCATCAAGATAAAAAGCTTTTGCACAGCAAAGGAAACATCAGCAAAACCAAAAGACAACCTACAAAATGGAAGAAAATATTTGCAAATGTTTTATCAGATAAAGGGTTAATATCCAAAATCTATAAAGAACGTATCAAACTCAACACCCAAAGAACAAATAATCCAGTCAAGAAATGGGCAGAAGACATGAACAGACATTTCTGCAAAGAAGGCATCCAAATGGCCAAGAGATACATCAACAAGTGCTCAACATCACAGCATCAGGGAAACGCAAATCAAAACCACAGTGAGATACCACCTCACACCAGTCAGAATGGCTAAAATTAACAAGTCAGGAAACGACAGATGTTGGCGGGGATGCAGGGAAAGGGGAACCCTCTTACAGTGCTGGTGGGAATCCAAGATGGTGCAGTCACTCTGGAAAACAGTATGGAGGTTCCTCAAAAAATTGAAAATAGAGCTACCCTATAACCCAGCAATTGCACTACTGGGTATTTACCCCAAAGATACAAATGTAGTGATCTAAATGGGCACCTGCACCCCATGGTTTATAGCAGCAATGTCCACAATAGCCAAACCATGGAAAGAGCTGAGATGTCCATCAACAGATGAATGGATAAGGAAGATGTGGTGTATATACATGGTGGAATATTATGCAGCCATCAAAAAAGAAATCTTGCCGTTTACAAGGATGGAGATGGAACTAGAGGGTATTAGCTAAGTGAAAGAAGTCAATCAGAGAAAGACAATTATTTGATTTCATATGTGGAGTTTAAGAAACAAAACAGAGGAGTATAGGGGAAGGGAGGGAAAAATAAAACAAGGTGAAATCAGAGAGAAAGACAAACCATGAGAGACTCTTAATCATAAGAAAAAAAATGAGGGTTGCTGGAGGGGAGGGGGGAGGGGTAAATGGGTGATGGGCATTAAACAGGGCACGTGATGTAATGAGCACTGGGTGTTATATTCAACTGATGAATCACCGACCTCTACCTCTGATACTAATAATACTCTATATGTTAATTAATTGAATTTAAATAAAATAAAATAAAATTTTTTAAAAAAGAACATTCACTGCAGCACTGTTTGTAATACTAGAAAATTAGAAAAAAACAGAATGCACATTAACTTGAAAATGAATAAAAAATTGTGGCTTACCAAATAATAAAGTACTCTTTGGCAGTTATAATGAATGAACTACAATTATTTTTAATAACACAGATAGCTACCTAACACACAAAAATTGAGTAAAAAACAAGTCACAAAAGGAAAAAAAGAACAGCAAATCACAGTCTGATATCAATTAAGTAGAACTTAAAAATGCAAAACATGGCAGTCACATGTTCATGATAAGCTTACATGGGGTGAAAGTGTGAGTCATCCGGGGGGGTGTCGCACGCCACAGTCTGCAGCACGGACCTCTCTGGGCAGAGGGAGAAGAAAACCGAATTTTTTTTCCACAACCAAAAAGTGAAAATTATATGAAATACTTCCATCATTATTTAAACACCAAATTTAATCAAACAATGGTTAAAAAACAAAACAACACAATAACCCAACCTTCTATTTAAAATAACAGTACTGTTCTAGCTCTTCTCCCATTACATGTGAATATGAGGTTTACGTATACCTGCTTCTGTGTGTGACTAACCTGTTTCAGAACTTTAAAAAAAAACTGTAGGCACTGGGATTTGTAAGCACTCAACTATGAGTACAAAGCCTGACCTTCACAACTACTAAAAAAAATGTAAACCTGCTCTCTGAGCCTCGTTTCTTCATCTGGAAAATGGGGCTGATAATACCTATTAGGCGCTGAATTGAATTGACAAACCAGCTACAGGTCCCCGGTTTTGCGGGCTCCCTCGGACGTTCCCCGAAGAGCTAAGGGAAGGACCCACTCAGTTGGCTCTTCATAAACTGTTGCCCTTGTGAGAAGGACAGGCTACGGTTGGCAGGTGCGGCTGTATCCCGCCTAGGAGCAAAGGGGCAGTGAGATGGCCTCATCCCAGGGAGCCCGGAGTCACCCAAAACACTAGCTGCAAAGCGAGGGAAATGTCCGTGCCAGTATCGATTCTTACAGCATGACATTCCCAGCATCATTTCAAAAAATGTATGGGTTGAGGAAGGCCTTTCAAAGACAAATGAGGCTTTCTCCGGCTGGTGTCAGATGGAGAGGCCCGCAGAGACACATCCGTTTGGCTCCAGTGCAGGGCAGCGCCAGCCAGGGACCAGGCTGCCATGTCAAAGCCAATCCACTTGGCCAACCTGCAGAAAGGGCTCTGGACAAACCTCACCAACCTTTAGCGAATAGCCTGGCACCCTCTCCATAGAATCAGCCTTCAGAACATTGAATGCATATCTTCATTATACTCAAGACTAACAAATTGCCTAGTAAGTGTTCGCAGTGGGTGCCAGAAATGGCAGTGTGTGGGTGTTTTTTTGGCAGGGTGGGGGGAGAGCAGGAAAGAGCTGAAGACGATTAATGATCAAAGCCTAGAGGAAAAAACACTCCAGCCAATTTGTGCTGATTTTCTCCTGCCTGAAAGTGGGGGAAACCCATGGATTATTCAAGCTTAATTGATGTTTTTGCAGCCAAGGAAATGAAAGGTGCTTAATTCATATATACACTCTCAGAGGTCCATTACCAAGCTGTCACCCCCATCAGCCAAGCCAGTAGGTTTTCCTTGGGCTCGCCTGTCTACACTCACACGGGTCTGCTCCCAGCCATACATCAAACCCTGGACAACTGGCTGGCTGGGTTGTTTGAGAGGAGAAAATAGGGTTGAGAAAGAGCTGAAAAAAATAATCTGGACAGAAAATCAACACCTTTGGTCTTTGCAATTTAACAATTAAACAATTTAATTTGCTCTCCTCAAGTTACACTTTCTCTGGCCCTAGGCCTGAAACAGCATTTAAGAACTTATCCAAGGTCACAGCAAGTCTGGTGACCAGATTCAAAATTCTTAACCTCTCTGAGTGCCAATTTTTTCATCCATCTTCCAGGGACATCTGTAAAGTGGGGACAATACTCCCTCAAAGAGTCGTGGTGAGGATGTTGAGTCACAGGAGATAGGTGTGTGACAAAAACAGGATCTCCATAAGGGTTTTTCTTTTCTCCCTGGCGATTATGAAGACAGGTAATTTTCATGTGTGTGACCCATAGCGTTGAATGAGTTCAGGAGGAAGAAAAAGGTACGAGAAAATGTGTACCATGCGATAGTAACGAGGCTTGGTTAACCTCCTGATTTTTCTTACTTTGACCAAAGACTGTAAGCATAATACCCTTGTACGCTCAGAAGCCAAAGAGTGTACCCAAGAAAATCAGCGCACAAATGAACTACAGAATTTTGCACAAAGGGCGTAGCCCTTCAATCACATGTGAACTGTCCGAGTGAAGAGCATGACCTAGGAAGCCACAAAGTCCCTGCGAGGCCATATTTTCTGGTAAGTGAATGCCTTTAACTCCAGCTGCTGTTGCTAAAAGCATGTTTGAACGTGGGGGACAAAAAACAGCTCTAGGGGAAGGATGTTTGCACAACGAGGAAGGTTGTCCAGGCAGCACTCTGCTGTGAATCCTTGTTTCCCAGACACCCGTTCACCAGCAAAGGCTGCACGGCTGCTCTTTGCATTCAAGGAGAGTTGCCCCTCCAGCATCCCCCAAATCGCCCAGATGCACACTCACAGGGAATGCAAATTTAAAATAAAAGCTCTAGAAAATCAATTGAGTTCTACAATGGGCATGTATTTCTTTTGTAATCAGAAGACAATAGATCTCATAGAAAAGAAATAAAGAGAGCCAAATTGATTAAGGCTATACAATTGAGACAGAAGTCTGTGTATATTAAAGCCTAATCTTTACAAACAGTTGTGGACAGAGACAGAGAGGACACAACAATCCTTCTACAAGTTTTAATATAAGGGAGCAACCAAAATAGTGTTGACCAGCAGGGGCCAGTAAGGGACATGGGTCGGTGCAGGACATCAGCAAACAACAGAGATAAAGAGAAGACAAATGAAGAGGAGGTTTAGACCCAGAAGGAATCACTTTGGCATTGCTAATACCCCTAGAGAACAGAGGACATTGATAGCCATCAGTAGAACTATCCCATAGAGACAACACTTATAAATCAAAATATCCCCTAGGTCCTACCCTGGGCAAGGTCACTTTAATAGTTTGTAGTATGACCTCTAGATCAATTTCACCCACCTACCAAGTTGCGTGATTTCAGCCCTCTGCCTTCTCGTATCTCCTTGAGAACCTCCAAAAGGATGGAGAGCCTTTTGGTTATATATTTCCATTTATAATCAGAGTCTCTTCCTTGTTCCGATATCTGTCCACTCCTCTACACCACTTCTGTCTGCTGTCCCTCTGCTGCCCTTAGTTAGTGGCACCCTCCTGGTGTACCTGACTGCACCAACCCTCTGACCTGGATGTCCTTCATGGCCATCACCACTGCCAATTGCCTCCAGAAGGCTAGTCTCTGCCCTGCATCATGCTGCTGCAGGCCACCTGCCACGGTTCAAGACCACTGACACTCCTGACACCATGCCCAGTCCACCTGCTCCAGAGCCCTGATCTCCCGTGACCTCTAAAGACCCCAGAGTCTAGCCCCCCAACACTGGTCCTCGGCTTTACCCCCACAACTGTGCTGCTTCCCTGGGCCACTAGCCAGGCAGGAAACCACTCCCTTTCCTTGCTCAGCACTTGCAGAGACATTCCCGAAGGAGAGTCGCTCAGGCTCGCAGTCATGTGCTTTCCATTTTGTCACACAACCTTCTCCCTGTGGGATTGTCTCCTACACAGATTTTGGGGAAGACAAAGATGAAGAAATCAAAGCACCCTACCCTAAAGCTGCCACAGCCCAGTAGAAGGAACACTTCTATTAGTAAGCGTCCATTTCAGCATAAACAAAGTTGACGCATCAGTACTTACGATAAAAAACAAAACAAAACAAATAAAATAAAACAAAACAAAACCTCAGGCCATCGTTCAACCTTTGCTATCGATGCAGTCGATCAGAAAATCCTGTCAGCCTCTATTCTTGGCCAGGCCACCATCACCTCCCTGCTGCTCTCCTGCTTCTGCCCGTGGTCCCTCTGTCATCCATCCACAACACTGCAGCCAGAGGGATCCTGCCCAGATATGAGTTGAATCCTGTCACTGTTCTGCTCAAAGCCCTCAAACTCTCCCTCCTCCCACGCCCTCACTCTGGCCCCTGTGCGCCTGCGTACCCTGGGCCTCCTTCTCTCCAACTCCATCTCTGCTGGTCACCTCCCACCCAAACTGCCAGGTCAGCCACCGCCTCAGGCCTTGGCGCTGGCCTTTCCCTCTACGGTGCGCCCTTCCCGATGACTGTCCAGATACTTCCCTCACTCTCCTGGAGTCTTTGGGGAAGAGTTGCTGCTCCGATCCGCCTGTCTAAAACATCTCAGTCCCCCCAGTTGTGTGTTACTAGCTACAGTATGTATTTATCTTGTCTATTGTCCACCTTCCCTCCCAAGAACATAAGCTCAATAAAAGCAGGGGCTTTTGTCGCTTTTCTCCACTAGGCATACTCAATGCTTGGTAATCACTGAATGAATGGGAAAAGAGGAGGAAGAGACATTTCAGATGGTTGGTGAAGGACCAGGAGGAAAAAGGTTTTTGATACTCACACAGCTACATGTTGATATCAGGTTGTTCTTCCAGAGAAAAGGCCTAGAAGCTACATTTACTATTCTGGTCAATTTTCCACAATCCAGAATCTGACCCTCTATCTTTTGAAGACAGAAACCCAATTTGCACCTTCTCTAAGGAACTGGGCTTACAGTGACCAAATTATAAAATCAGAAAACCCATTTACTTCCTTATAATTAAAAATAAACAAAACCTTGTTATTTGGATGGGAAAAATCTATGCACATATGTAATCAGTACCTTCACTCCCCCTGGCAAGAGCCACTTGGAAAAACAACAATGACCAAAAATAATAATAATATAATGAAATGAGTAATAATAATGAATGAAAGAATGACACTAAATCAAGAAAAAGAACAAATGTGCAGTTGCCATCAGGCTTACATGGCCCGATGGACGAGTGGCCATTAGAATTCTCATGGTTGCAAGTGACAGAAAACCCAACCCACTGGCTTGAGCACAAAGGGGACCTACTGGTTCATACAACTGAGAAAGCCAGAAGGAGAGCTGACCCCAGGCATGACTTAACGCAAGAGCTCCAAGGGATTCAGTTTCTCTCTTTCCATCTCTTGTCTCTGCCTCCTCTTGGTTGATGCCATTTTCAGACAAAGTCTCTCTGCATGGTGACAAAGTGGCCTCAGCAACTCCAGCCTCACATTCACAACTCCAAAACTAGTTAAGGATACAGCCTCTTCTCTAGTAGACCTAAGATTCACACTGTAATCAGGAGGAATGAAGTGCGCTGATCAGCCGAGGCCCATCCTGTGTTCCACCCCTAAGCTGGGGGAAGGACCGTCCCTAAAACATGTGGCCTTAGAATGAGGGAGGGTGACTCTCAAACATTAATGCGGGCTATTAATGAAAATGGGATAAACAAATAGTAGAAGGAAAAATAAAAAGTTCCCCCACAGCCTACGACTCGCTATTACGTGCTCTTGTCAATGGTGCTGGAAGACTCACAGTCGGCTTAGTACGTGCCCAGCCTTCGCATTCTACGTACTGTTGTCAATAGGTCTGGATGTCTACTGGCATGACTGCCCCTTCCCTGGTTAGCGCATAGAAACACGCTCCCTTTTCTCCGGCTCCTCTGCTGACCAGCCCCTGCTCACACACTCAGTCAATGACAACCAACACCTGCTGGCTGGGAATTCTTCGTTCTCCTTCCTGCAGATGACCGCATATTTATCTCTAACCCAAAGTAACTTGAGTCCTTTATGGGAAAAACAAATTTGTCCCCCATGGAGAACTGGGGCACAGTCCGAGGCAACTCTTGCAGACACATTTTGTTTAAAATCTTAGGTTCTGCCTTAATTTTTAGTATAGATTTTGAATTCTGTTCTCTAGTATTTTGCCAGCTTCCATACAAATGGAGGCTGCAGGAATATGTGTCATGCCCACACTGAGCCCTAGTCATCGAGTCATCCTACAGACTTGGGTGAACTGCCACCCCATGAAGCATATGATCTGGCTCCCAAATGGAGACGGAAATGTAGGAGAAGCCATGAGTTAGGTCTGGGATGTTTGGGGTTCATGGTTCACATGAACCCTGCAAGTGAGCCTGTCTGGTATGCAGCTGGAGATATGGGCACGTAGCTCAGGAGAGAGGTGGGAATCGAGACGGAAGTTGCAACAGCATCAGCATGATACGACGGTGAAAGCCAAGGCAGTGGGCAGTGTTGCCCAGGAACCAGGAGGGGAGAAGAGAAAGGCCTGCGGGTAGAACACTGAGTGCAGCCACTGAGTGAAGGAGAAGCAAGTGGGACCAGGAATACCCATCACAAGGCAGAGAAAGCCTCAAAGACTCCAAGCAAGCGCCCCAGAGAGATACGTCAAGCTTTGATGCTGGACAATTTGAGCTTTCCCGAGCCAGTGCTGGGCACTACTTAGCGCTGAGGCGGACCTAACAAACCAGGATTCATGGCCTGCGTGGCCCAGAGCTCATAGCACTCAATTACCCTGGTCACCACGGAGCTCTGGGCTTGCAGGACTGCTCGGCGTCACCTCCGGTCCTCAGCAGTGAGGCTGCTCATAGAGGGGCCAGCTTGGTTTGCACAGGTGGACAGACCGCTTGTGGGAGGCAAGTCCCTGAGGGTCCTCTCGGCTGGCCTCACACCATTTGTCAGCTGCTCCTCGCTTGCCCAGATCAGACGCCCAGAAAGGAGGCAGGACAGATCAAGGTTGGCTGCTGTCGGAGCTACAGTTTGCTGAAGAGCTCTCTCTTTAAAGATAGCCACCAGCTTTTGAATTGCTGGACTGGACAGGTGACCTAAGGCTGTTTTCATCCTTAGATCCTCTCCAGAGGCGACAGTCACCAGGGTGCTTGTAATGGAGTCTTTTGCCAGCTTCCAACTTTCCTCATGACCGAGCTTTGAACCACCAGAAGAAGAGGAACGAACATGGATTCCGCATGCGCCATGAGCGGGCCCTAAATTAAACACTCCGCACGCGTCGCCTGGGTTCCTCCTCGGGGTGACCTTGCACGGCAGGTGCTCTTATGAGCTGCGCTTTACACATGAGGAAATGGGGCTCGGAGAACTAGAAAGGGGACAGCCACGCCGGACAGCATGGTCCAGTTTCCAATAATAACTTCAGAGTTAAAGCTCTTCCACGTCGAGTATGTCCTTTTGACTCCGACTCACAACCGGCCGTGAGAATTAACCCCATTTTACAAATAAGAAAACTGAGACCCTGAGAGTTTAAGCGACTTGTATGAGATCCAAATGTGGGATCTCCTGCTGGCCTCCGAGTTCAATGGATGGTACTTCCCATCCATTTCGCTTCCTTTCTGCCCCCGGAGAAAGCCTGCAAGGTGTAAACAAGTGATTTTCCCATAACTGACACGCAGTTCCCTAAGCCAGAGGCCTCTTTCTTGAGAGACTCAAAATCTGCCAAGCTCCAGCGTGAATCTGGGGAAGCAGAAGGTGCAAGAGGGTGTCAATACAGAAGGAAATGGCTACTCTGGATTTAATAAAGCCCATGACACCTCCCCTCCCCTTTGGCCCCTGGACCTCTGCTCCTGTGGGACCCAGCGAGGCTGCCACCTTGGCTGTTCCCTGTGAGCTCTTAAGCCTCAAGCATCAAGCACGTGGCTCCCAGAGCACCTGTTGCCACCCTCACAGGCCATTCTCTGCCATTCATTCACCAACTAACCATGGAATGTTCTGTGGATCTCGGGCACTCTCCATATATTCTCATCTAACTTGCCTTTATTATATGCTTCATGCTCAGATGTCCTGCTTCCCTAGCATGACAGCGAGGGATCTTGTGCTTCTCTCTGTAACCCTGCATGGGTGCCCACCTACAGGGCTTTTTTTGTTTTTTGTTTTTGGGTTGTGTTTTTGTTTTTGTTTTTGTTTTTTTGATCTAGCCAAAGTCAGATTTTTTTTTTTACCATAAAACCCATTCCTTACCAGAAATACCCTTTCTGCTATTAAATAAGTTTCAATAACTTGTCAGGGGCAGATACCAGCAAATCCCTTTACGATTCTTTTTGCAATGAACGTCTCCTCTGCAAGCAGGCCGTCATGATATTGTGCCACAGAGAAGCATCCGGTCAGTCGTAAGCTCTGAGCTACCCTGCTCCCTTTTGCTAAGAACTGGCCAGTGGAGAATAGCAGATTACTTCTGTACCTCAGAGGGATCTTTCATTTACCACTTGGAATAACAACACCAACAAAAATAAGACCAAGTATTTGCAGTATAGTTTTTCATTTTTCAAAGTAGCTACTGGAGTTCAGTGCTACAAAGGGCCTAGAGACAGAGCCCAATTCTCTCACTTACGAATGAGGAAGCAGATGAAGTGCAGAGCACCTCATACCCCGTGACCCTCACAACACTCTTCATGGGTGGGCCACCCCCCATTTCACAGATGAGGAAACAGACCCAGAAAGCCACCGGTCCCGAGGGACTCAGCCAATTCGAAGCAGAGCTGGGCGCAGACTTCCAGTTGCCCCATCCTGCTCTCGTGCGCCTTCTCCTCAGCTGTAGGCCTTCTCCCTTGGCCAAGGAGCCAGTGGAAGTGGTACCAAAGAAACTGGGCCATCTGAGACATTGGATCTGACCTTGGCCCTGCTCCTAGAGGCCTCCCTGCTCAGGGCTTGTATCTGCTCCCATCACAGCTTCCTTTCCCCCCCCAGTCTGCCTGGAGCCACGAAGTGTGAAATCCCTGACTACCGGAATCATCTGTTGGAGACCATTTCCAGCTAAGTAGCTTCCTGTCACTTCAAGTTATGACGGTACGTGTCCGAAGCTCCCTATAGCAGCCATTCCCATACACGGGAGGACGTTTTAGCTCTATGTGAGAGGAACCGGCGTGCAGCCCCGTATGGCCCTACTGGGAGGAGGATCAAGGACTAATCAGGAAGTGGACCTGACTGGGCCTCCAGCGACAGCGGCCAAACATCGAGACAGTAGGGCGCCCCCTGTGGAAAGGTGCAAAGTGCTTGCTGTTCTCCGGGCAGAAAGGGGGAGCCCAGGAAAGGAAAAAGGAGAGTGGATTTCAACCGACCCAGCCCCTTCCCAGGCAAGTCTGTGTTGACGGCTCCTTCCCAAGTGGCCCCACACTGCAGCTGGGGAGCCAGGCTGATTCTGCAGCACGTGATTATGGTGGGTCCCCACTTGCCACGGAGGTTGAGACAAATCTGTGATCCAGGTTTCCAGCTCAAAGTACTTAGGTCATGTTAGGAATTCAAGAGGCAACACTGCTATCTTTTCTGCCTCTCTAGCATCCAGTTCCCTTTCTTCCAGCAATAGCACCCTGATTTATCACAAGGGCCCCCCAATTCCCTGTCCATGCAGTTCAGCCTCCAAGGACTTTCCAACCTAGACTGTCTGAGAAGCACTTACTGAGTCCTTTAAGACCCAGATAAGCGATCTCCTTCCTCCCAGAGAGCCTCTTCTAGAAACCCTCAAAAGTCATCTACTTTCTCCTGTGACATCTCTCTATCCTTGTGCTCGTCACACTGAACCACAACTGTGTGTGTATGTGTCAGTCTTCCCTTCCACTCTCTCTGGGCTTTTAAGAGCTAGGGGTGTCAAAAAAAAAAACAAACCAGCTGGGGCTGTCTTTCAATTATTTTTGTATCAGCAGCTTCTAGCACGGTGCCTGGCACATGGTAGGTGCTCAATAAACGTTGGATGGAAGAATGACTGACAAGATTCACACATAAACCATAAATAATCATGGAAGTACCATATGGGCAGATCAGATCCTACAGGCTTGTCGACGTTTAATCAACCTCGAGTGCTACACACCATGACACGCGGAGGCTTTATTGCATTTACTGGTGAGGCAAGAGAAAGCCCATCTGACAGATCCCGCTCATCCATCAGACAGCACGAGATTAAACAATCCACCCGCGCACCCCCGCAGCGCCCCCGAGGCCATGCTACAGCCGGGACCCAGCGGCTGGGTGAGAGGGCTTTCACCCCAGGCCCGGGCTGTACCTCACAGTCTCACCCTGGATCGGGGCTGGACTGGGGGGGGCGGGGAGAGCTTGCAGAGGAGGGAGGTTGCTCGTCTGCCTTATATTTTCTTGGTTTCTAGTTTGGAAAACAAAATACTTGCCTGAGGCAACTGAGGACCACCAGGCTCTGTGCAGCTGGTGCTTAAAAATAAAATACTTTGCTCTAAGAAACAGTTACACCATAAAACAGATTCCGAGCCATCCAGGGCATCTCTTTCCTTGTAAAATGCATGAACTCAATCAATAAACATTCTTCCTCTATAGCTTTGCAGCCCCAGGACGGCCCTGCCTCAGTGGAAGAATTTCACCTTCGGTGGAAAGGAAGTGAACTCAGCCACGGTCTCAAAGGGGAGCAAACTGCAGGTTCCCATTCCTTTTGTTCCCCACCACACCCCCAATTTAGAAAAATCTAGTGCATTTGCTGCCGCTTCCCCAAGTTAGGATTCGGAGAAAGCTCAAGTGAGAGTGATTTCTTCATTGAACCTCAATATTCCTCTAAATCTACTTTTTGTTGGCCCTGAGCCAAAGCCAGTTATCTTGTGATGGAAAGCAATTGTTTCAGTGTTACAGGATTTGTATCTGACAGACCCATGCACCCCGCTGATTATCATCATATTCCCGTCCTTTAGTTGCTTTCAAAATATAGTCTATTGATCCAGTCATCACCCCGATTTTGAAGTTCATGGGAAAGGACGTCTCCAATGTCTTGTTCATTCCCGCTGCTCCTTGTGCTGCAGGGTAAGAGTGCTGACCTTCATCTTCCCTGTCCTTCCCCTGCCCCTTCATGTGAGGATCAGTCATCAGGAACCTTCCAGTGCCTGCCAGGCACAGAGTTGGCCCTCAGGGTTGGTGGCGCTGAACAGAGTTGAGAGGAACTGTCCCCTGAGACTTTGCCCTTTAAATGAATACGGGACAGCAGTGCGGGTCCTCCCTGCAGAGGCAGCGGGCATAGCGAGACATCTCGTGTTCCTGCCACCTGCTCTGTTTGCTCGAGCCTCACAACCGCCCAGTGAGGCTGGGAGAGCAAGTGCTACTATGGACATTTTATGAGGGCCAGACCTGCGCCTGGTTTGAGGCTTTGGGGAGAGACAGAGCTGGGACTTGGCCCTGGGGATTGTGGTTCCAGGCCCGGGGCTCTCCCCACCCTCTCTCCATGCCCCCCTCAAGCACCACACTGCTGGAGGCCCTGTAGCCCCACCATGGCTCAAACAGCATCTTGGCTCTGCCCTTCAGGAGCTGGGGGGCCTCAGGCCTTGGTTTCATCATCTGCCTACCGGAGCTAAGATTGCCTCCATCGGCATTTCTCGGGGCTACTGTGCGAGTTACAAGAGATGGCTCAGATGAAGCTTCTAGCGCGGTGGTCATCCTGCACTCAGGACCCAATAGCTGCCACCATTACAATCACTCATACCATCATTTGGCTCAAACTGTTCTGTCTCCGAGCCAAGACAAATCTACTCAACCAGAAGCTCTTTCCTCGGCCTTGGTCTTGATGTCACTGCTCCCGCGCCCAGCTTTCCTTTCTGATTCTATAAAGAACCCATCCTTTCAGCCAGAAGGAGGTTTTGAAATGATTACCTGGGTTTCTTAGAAGCCTCTTCTGGGCAGACATAATGAAGAGAGAAAGCTTCAGGCCAGGCGCCGGTGTCCTGAGAGGCTCAGGCCTCTGGCCAGCGCCCTCCCTCGTCTTCCTTTGTGGAGCGAACACTTCGCTGGAGACCGCCGTGGCGGCTGGCCTCCCGGTGCAGACGTGGCCCTGCAGCACTGCCCAGCTGCTCTCCATCCCTCCCCACCCGTCTGGGTACCAGGTCCTGCTGACTCTGCCCCCAGGACTCAGTTGGATGCTCTGGCCACCCTCACTGCCCCATCCCAGGCCACGCACTTCTGGCAGGTACGGTTAACTAGCCACTGCTAGGCTCCTTGCCTTCGGGCTCTTGACGAGCCCAGCATCCTGAAACAGACTGCCGTCCCGGAGCCTGGCTCAGCAGATGCCTTCTCTCAGCCGTGCCCACCAAGTAGAGCAAACTCCTAGGCCCCAAGCCCCAGGCCCTGCAGAATCTGGCCACACCCCTCTCACCATACCATTCTATACATCTGATTCACCAAGGGTGCTTTGTAAAAGTGGCTGTTCCCTAATCTACTTAATCAGAGTCTTGGGTGGATCCCAGGAATCTAAATTTGTAAAGAAGTTTTCCAGGAGACTAAAGCACAGCCAGGTATAGGAACCACTGCCCTGCACGGTTCCAAGGGACATCCGTACCCAGTCCAGCACACTCGCCACACACCCTGCCTTGGGGCATGCCACCATCTGTGCTAACAGCCCCAGTCTCTGCCTGCAGAAGTCTCCCCATCCTTCGAGGCCCACATCAGATACTCACTCCTCCAGGAAGTTTCTCTTGATTCCTCCAGCCAGAAGTATGCTCTCCCTGCTCTGAACACCCATAACATTTTGTCCCTCCCTTTCTGCCACTTTCCAGCCATTCCTTAAAACCTGCTGCCTCTATTTCTCCCAGCCCCTAAACACAAACCTGGGATGTGTCCTTGCCTCGCTGCTCTCCACTCCCTCCCCATGCACATGGGGGTAAGAATGGTACTTACCTAAGAGGGCCATTTAAGGAGTAGTGAGTTACCCCGGGTGGGTACTTCCAAGTGTGCCAAGAGATGTCAGCTGTCATATGCTAACTGTGTCGTCCTGTCGTCTTACCTCATGGTTTATGGCATATGGTTCCGGTTCTTTATGTACATGTGTTTTCTCCCTTGACTTCCTGTTGAGAGCAAGGACTACGTCTTGTTCATCGTCGTACCTTCCGTGGCAACTGACACAGTCGTATACCTGCAGGACGTGACACCTGCTGGACGGTGGATGACAGGTGAACATAGCTAATTGCTTCCCTTTCACTGCTGTCTTCTCTCCGCCTATCACTACTGCTGTCATCCACTCTCAAAGAACGTACCTATCAGAACTTGTCATTATATGTTTATTTTTTTGCAATTATTTGATTCTCATTTGACATTTCCACCAGGCTCTAAGATCCTTGAAGACAGGTGCTTTATCTCAGCTCGCCACTGTGTCCACAGGGCCTAGCAAAAGAGTAAATACCCCCCAAAAGATTTTAAATTAATTAGCAAACCCTAATTAATTCAAAATTGATTCATTAACCTACCAGTGGCTTTTTTTTTTTTTAGTTCTTTTAATGATGCTAATATAATAGTTTGGGTTCTGAATGTTAGAGCCTTGTGACAAATGAGTCACACTAGGCGCTCGAGCTAATCAGCGGGGCAGCCGTGCAGCGGGGCCGGTTTGGGCCGTTCTTTCCTATAACTGTGTGACTGTGAGCAAATGAGTAACCTTACTCTTCTCATCTGTACAATGGAGATGAGAGTGGATTCACCCCATAAGGTTACTGTGCACGTGAAATGCTTACTCTGAAAGTTAGTTCTTCTGATGATAACAGTGTTGGCTTCCAAGTAACAGGACAGATGAACACATTAAACTTTTATGAATTAGATCATGTGCTTCTACTTTTATATATATAAAATTATGCACTCAAGGTCTTATTTATAATAAAAATGATAAGCTCTTTATAAGGGAACAATAATGGAAATGCAGGACCCATCCAGGTATATCGTAAGCCCTGACCAGAAATATGCTCACTTTCTAGAAAATAAAGCCATCGCAGATTTTACTTCCTTAAGGAAATTTTAAGCAGATTTGTAATTTTCCTCATGGAAAAACTAAAATGAGTAATTCTAGAACAAGGACAAAAAGAAGGAAATGGATCAATTCAGTCACATCCATCTTCTGCTCTGCAAGCCATAGGCCACTCAATTCCCAAGAATTTTGATGACAAACACTAAATACAACTGTGACCCTAATAAAATCCAGAGCCCTATCCAGTCTGTGCACAAAGGCACACTCAAAGTCACATGACTCAGAGCCCACGTGTCATTCAAAGGGAACTGCTAATCTTTGCTCGCATCTCACGAAGTACCTTAAAACTGACCCAATTCAGGGGCGCCTGGTTGGTTCAGTCAGTTAAGCATCAGATTCTTGATTTCGGCTTAGGTCATGACCCCAGGGTCATGAGAGTGAGCCCAGTATCGGCCTCTGCACTCAGCATGGAGTCTGCTTCGGATTCTTTCCCTCTCTCTCCCTCTGCCCCTCCTCCCTGCTCCTGTGCACGTGCAATCTCTCTCTCTAATAAATAAATAAAATCTGTAACAAAAAAAACCCAATCTGGGGCACCTGGGTGGCACAGCGGTTGGGCGTCTGCCTTCGGCTCAGGGCGTGATCCTGGCGTTATGGGATCGAGCCCCACATCAGGCTCTTCTGCTGGGAGCCTGCTTCTTCCTCTCCCACTCTCCCTGCTTGTGTTCCCTCTCTCGCTGGCTGTCTCTATCTTTGTCAAATAAATAAAATCTTTAAAAAAAAAAAAAAAAAAACTCCAATCTGACTCAATTCATGACTTGCCACATGCATCTCAGGAGCGCCTTGTCTTTGCTCTATGCGATGCTATCTGGGAAATACTCCAAACCCCACACACCAGTCCCAGCATCAAGCAAGGCATGCGAACCTTCCTCCTCTCTCCTCCCTATTCTCTCCCTGTGTTGACTGACTGAATCCCTTCCAGCCAAACCTCCTCACTTATCCCCCACCGTCCACATCATAGAAGATCCCGGACTGGACTTGCAAAACTCTCCTTTACCGGAAGATCGCATGGGGCTGGAGGGGTCCACATAAAGGGTGGATATCGTCTTCCCAGCTCTCCCTATTTCAGCAACTGAAAATTCTGTTTTCCTTTTCTGACAACAGGTCACTTTACTGGGACTGTCAAGTAGGCCCTGGCCAAGAAGACAGCAAGTGATTCAGGGGAGGTGAGCCGGACATTCCGCCCTTCATTCTGCAGCATTGGCCGCCCCCAATTGGTTCCTGCCTTATCAGCCCCCCCCACTGGGCCCCTGCTTCTATCCACTCCCAGTTCTTTAGTCTTCCCGTGGACCCTGAGATTTGCCTGAAATCTTTCCGACACAATTGTCTGCTTAACTTATCCAACCTGATTTCTGTTGTTTGCAACCCCAAAACACCAGCTGACTCCTGATAATCACCAATCTTGTCACCATCTCCACCTGTGAGAATAAGGCTACAGCCTTGGACCAATGAACCTACACTTAACCGAGGAGTTGACTCTAACTCACGGTCAAAAGTTAGCCTCCATTAAATCTGCTGTCTACTGCCTTTGCTCGTTATCCAATGGAACCATTCGGGCATACCCAAAATTCCTAATGAAGAAAGGAATGATGGTGTAAAACCTATGTTCACCTTCTAGAGGCTACTTTAGTAATAAAAATAACAGGTAGCGAAGAGTCAAAATATTTGGCCCTTCTCATTGACCGGCTGTGTCCTCAGTTCAATCACTTAATCTTTCCTGAGCTCTGTTTCTCTTATGTAGGAAAATACAGATAAATATACCAGCTCTTTCTACTTCTCAAGGTTGCTGTGAGGCCAAAATTAGTCAAATTAAAAAAAAAAAAAAAGCCTTTCAGATCATTACATCTGTGGCCTGAACGAAAATTCCAGCTCATCATGGCGCTCCGTACTCCTCACTGGTTCTTCCTGGCTTAACAGGTCTTCCGGCTCCCCCCTCCCCCCCATGGTGGCTGCAGCCCCTGTGAGTAGGACTGGCTTTCTCAGCCACCATTCCAGGTCTGGATAAAATGCTCTCCCGTGGGTACGTAAGTATCCATAGTGTCATTCTCTGAAAATGTGAATTCCTACTTAGGCTGTGTCTGTCCCACTTTTTTCTTTATGAACATGTATACAGTAAGCAACAGCCTGTGGGCACATCCTCAGTGCCACTGGGAGGGATGACGAGAGCCCCTTGCAGGAGATCCCCCGGGGTTTATGAGAACTGAGATGGCTTCAGCTTTCCCTTTTTCTTTTTTCCTATTAGAAATCAAGCTGGAGGCCACGTTTTCCTCCCTCTGCAGTCTTGAAAGTAAGAATCATCACTCTAATGCAACTTGATTAGCTGGGGATCTGACCAAAATCTGTAACTAAAAATGATTTCCACTCTGATTTTGGTTTTGGGGTTTGCTTTTGGTTTTTTAAAAAACAAAACAGTATTAAGAGAGCTGGGCACTCGGAGTGTGGGGAAGTAGACCAGGCCGCAGGCCTGCGGGGATCTGGACAGACTTCCATGATGGACCACGACCACGGGACTAGCGTCGGAACAAGCTGGGGTGCCACTGCTCCTTCTCTTCCTGGTGACAACTGAATCAAAGCAAGGGGAGCTTCCCTGGGGGGGGGGGCGCAGATTGCCTTCCCAGGTGCTGGCCTCTGTTAACAAGAGCACAGGTATCATTTCTAAGCCCTATGTGCCAAGATGCTGCCCTGAGAGCTTCTGACCGCCTGGAGGTAGGCCCTGGCTTGATCGTTGTCCAGATACTTTCGTCCCTTCCCTGGGGGGTTATGCTCTCCTCTCCCATTCACTTGGACAGTGATCCGTAATATTCTCTCTCTCTCTCTTCCTCTTTCCCTCCCTCCCTTCCTCTCTCCCTCCTTTTCTTCTTCCTCCCTTCCTCCCTTCCTCTCCCTTCCTCCCTCCCTTCCTTCCTCCCTTCCTCCCTCCCTTCCTCCCTTCCTCCTCCCCTCCCTCCCTCCCTTCTTCTTCCCCTCCTTCTCTACTTCTTCCTCCCTTCCTCTCCCTTCCTCCTCCCCTCCCTCCCTTTCTCTCCCTCCCCTCCCTCCCTTTCTCTCCCTCCCTTCCTCCCTTCCACCTCCCCTCCCTCCCTCCCTTCTTCCCCTCCCTCTCTACTTCTTCCTCCCTTCCTCCTTCCCTCCCTCCTCCCTCCCCTTCTCTCTCCCTCTCTCCCCGTCCTCCCTCCCTTCCTCACCTTCTGTCACAGAAATGGAAGCCCCCGACACGGGGCCGCCCTGTCAGCTGGGCCAGAGTGAACATGACGTGGAGCAGCGGCGCTGAAATCTCCGCACTGAACACGACCAGGGCCCCGACGGAACCTCCTGCGGGGCGTCTCCCGCGGCCCAGCCGGTTTAAGGGGCCCGCTCCGCGCTGGAGGCCGCGAGCGGCAAGTGCCCGCCGGCACCGCCAGCAGGGGGCAGTGTCCTCCCGGCCGCGGCCCCGGCTCCGCCCGCCACAGCCCGCGCCGGCCCCGACCTGGCTTGGGCTCTCGCTCCCCCGCAGCCCGGGGCGGTCGGCAGCCGCGTCCTCGGACCAGGCGGAGGCCCCGCTCACGGCCCAGCCTCGTGCTTCCCCGCAACGCGGGCTGCGTGAGCACTTGCCCGGATCCCCGGAGTCCGGACGCTCCTCGGGGCCTCCGCGACCTCGCACCTGTCCCGGTGCCGTCCCGGCTCCTCCCTCCGCTCTCCTCCCCACCCCTACCCCCGCCCCTGGCGGCCTGACTCGGGTGTGCCGGCGCAGGCTCTGGAAGCCGAGGGAATCCCAAAGGTGGGCTCCAGGCTCTTCCTTCCGCCAGCTGCGTGGGCGAGGGCAAGTCGCTCACCCTCGCCGAGCCCCGGTTTTGAACGGAAGACTGGAGTAAGAACAGCTCCGTCTCAGGTTGTGAGCACCCTTCCCAGGCATGAGCGAAGGAAACAGGCCAACCATGGGACGCCAGAGTCCTTCCTCGCTCGCTCGCAGGGAGGGCTGCTGTTTGATCTTGACCCTACCCTTCTCCCTCTCTGGTCACTTCATCCACAGGCTGCTCTGGGCCCATAAGATTCGCTCTCTCAACAAGCTGAACTCAAAGGTCCAGAAATGAAATCCGTTAGAGCCACGGGCAACTGTTCAACCTTCAAACCTGTCCAGATGGTGACCCCCTCTGGTCAGCTCCCCAGCTCTGCCCAGCCCCACCCCCCATGGGGATGAGCCTGCTAGCTGCTCTCCTTCGGCCTGCTCAGGCCTACGCTGTCCCGCCTCTCGCCCCTAGTGCACCTGCTACAGTGGAGGTCCCACCGCTGCCTCCTCTACCCCAAGCCCTCCCAACTGCAGTCCCCTCCCCTGCAGGCCTGTGGCCTTTGCCGGCTGGGCCCATCTCCGCAGGCGCTCCTGCACCCACTCCAGGCAAGCCACACTTGTCCGCTGGCCTTTCTTTGAAGGCCTCAAGCAATGCCGGGTCTCAGGGTCTTCACCCATCCTTCCCCTCTGGGAAACACTCTTACCTCAGCTACCCGCACGATCACTCACTCATTTCCTCGAGGCTCTGCTCTAATGTCACTGATGGGAGCAAGGCCCCTCCAGACAACAGTTATAAAAATGGCAGTCTGCCCCACGCCCTCAAAGGCACTTTCCAGACCCTCACTAGGCTTTATTTTTCTTCACAGCATATTGCCACCTGAAATATTATATCTTTATTTGTTTAATATGTTTTCCCTACTAGAAATAAGAGGCTTTGCTTTGATATCTGCTGTATTCCCAGTGCCTAAAAATACTGCCTGACACACAGTAGGTATTCAAGAAGTTTTATTGAACGATGATTAGATGGATAAGATTGGGTTCTTGAACTAAAAAGCCACAGTAAGTCCACGAAGGAGCAAGGAATAGTCAGTCCAGCATCCAACAGTCCGCAGAGAGAGGCAGGAACATGGAACAGATACACTCAGAAGGCGGAGAGGGGAAACCACGTGTCCTCAGAAACAGGGGAGGAGAGGCCGCCATAAATGACTTCCAAGGTCCCCTCCCAGGTGGCCCAGCTATTTCCTGCCCTGGGATATAATACCACACACACACATACACACCACACACATAGACACACCACGCATACGCGCGCACACACTTTACTGAAATGACCTGGAGCGAGTTTCGGAGTCCGGCTGCCTAATGACCCCACGCACGGTAGTGTAAGGGTGTCCGTTAGTGTGAGGCCCCTGCTCCCATCTGAAGCCCTAGCTGGAGCAGCTCGCCAGCTGGAGACTTGCCCCCCACACCTGTCTTCACTTGCCCGGAGGTTTTTCTGTGATGTCTCCGCCTCAGAGCCCCAAACACTGGGCTCCTGCCGCCTGCCTGCCCAGCTGGCCCAGCGTCCCCAGTCACCCCGCCTGTCCTCCGCACTTGTCCTGTTCTGTGCTGCTTCCCCTGCAAAAATCACTCCCCGTCCCAACTGCCCTGCCTGACAGGGGCACCTTTGACTCCCAGCTATTCTAGTTAGAAACTTAGAAGTCACAGTTCACAATTTCCTCCCCACTACACCTATCCACACAGCTTGCTAATTCTCGTTCATTCTTTCTAAACACTTCCTAGAGGAACCTTGCTTTTCCATGTCCGTGAATCGATCTTAGAGCAGTTCATCCAGGAGTCCTCTAACCCCAGAGACGTTGGGTCTCTGTTTACATTCTACCAGCCTCCATACTTTGCTTTCATAGCATCGACTGTGGTCGGCACCTGCATATTTGGGATGGAATTTGGTGGCTGTCTCTCTCCCCCACTAGACTATAAACTCCACAGGGCAACTCTGAATAGATGCCATTGGACCGACAAATGGAGCAAATTTTTCTCTTTATTTCTTTTGTCCTTGTCCCCAGCTATAATGTGAGCCCCTGAAGGCTGGAGCTGTGTTTGTGACTGCTTGTCTCTCCCCCAGCCCCAGTGCCCGACACAACCAGAGTTCACATACTAGGAGTTCCGTGAATAAGGGCGTATCGATGGCTGTGTCCCTGTCAGTCATGCAGCTGTCGGGTTTGTTTGGGGAAAGGCAAGTCCACACTCAAGTGACCAGTCAGGCCGCCAGGCCCCGCCGTCCCCAGGAGCCCGATAGCCAAGAACGTCAGCGCCGCACAGCAGCCCAGCAGGCCGGCCGAGTTTCTTTCCTTTGCCTCCTGATACGGCAGTAATTAGAAACAGCAGTCATCACCACGTTGCGGCCCCCGGAGCGCCCTGCTGGATGCGCGGAACACATGTAGCTGCGAGACCACCTGCCAGGAAGAGAATAGAAGAATCATTTGCTGAACATGGCAGGGGTGATGGCTAAGGGGATGAGCCACTGCATAGCAAATAGCTGCCCCATCTTCCCCAAAGCCCTAAATAATTTCTCCACTTGAAAAAAAAAAGAAGAAAAAAATACACAATTAATTTTTCATGTAGATGATCCCACTTGGAAGCTTAGGGAAGAGCCGTGCATACTAAGAGCCAAACTTGAGAAGCCGGCCCGGCCTAGACAAAGCCAAGGAGAGGGAAGGAAAGAGGAACGCCCCGTGGCTTTGACTTGCGGCACCTCGTGGCTGGGGAATGACAGAACAGAGGACGACTGTCTGTTGTCTCATCTCTAAGGTCCCGCTCTCGGCCCACACACGCTTGCTTTCCCTGCCACATTTGCCACAACAGCACTGGGGGGGAGGAGGGGTAGGACTTGTTCTCCTTTCTACTTGAGGAAACTGAGGCATGGGGAAGTCGGGCACCTGGGCCAAGGTCACCCAGCTGGTGTGAGGCCAAGCAGGTTTACAAGTCCGGTGCCTGCTGCCCTCTCACACACGTGCCCAGCACACCGAGTCCAGGCAAGTCTTGAGAGAGAAGCTGGGGGACCCCCTGTCAAAGACAGTGTCGCAGGCTCGCCTTCACTCCAGCCGAGTTGCCCCATCTAGATTTTCCTGCACACTCATGAACTCTTTCCCCTTTCTGCCCTAGCCCCACAGTGAGGAGTAGCAGAGAGAAAAAGGCACACTCTGCTTCTCCCTTGGCTCAAGGCTGGCCATCTGCTTAGGAGTCCCTAAGACATCGGCACAGCTGTGGAGGGTACCGCAGAGAAGGTCGGAGACGCACAGCCCAGCTTACGCTCCCTCTACCACTTCACTAGCTGTGTGACCGTGGGCAAATGCCTTAACTTCTCTGATTTCATTTCCGAGGCCTCCCAGAACAACGTACTGCCGACTGGGGTGCTTAAAACAGAAATTTATTCTCTCACAGTTCTGGAGGCTAGAAATCAGAAATCAGGGTGTTGGTGAGTGTGGTTCCTTCTGGAGGCTCTAAGCAAGAATCTGTTGGTTTCTCTCTAAACTTCTGGTGGCTGTCCAAAATCCTTGGTGTTCCTTGACTCGTCGGTGTGTCATCACTCTAATCTCTCCCTCCATCTTCATATGGTGTTCTCCCTGTGTGCTCTCTCTTCTTGTAGGGACAGCAGCCATATTGGATAGAGGGCCGACCCTTCTCTGGTATGACCTCATCATAACTGCAGCAACACTTTTTCCAAATAAGGTCACATACTGAGGTATGAAGGGGTTAAGACTTCAAAATATTTTGGGGTAGGACACAATTCAGCTCATAACTCTCTCTGTGCCTCTGTTTCCCCTAAAGGAAGAGAATAATACCATACACTTCCTAGGGTGTGTGTGGACTGGATAAGTTAGTTTACAGGAAGGACTCAGAACAGCACCCAATACATCAGAAGCCTGTCACAAATGCTACCTGTGATTAACAATGTTGTCAGTATAACTGTCTGTGGAAGGGATGGGTGCGTCCCTTTTTCTCTGAGATGCCAGCGGAACGGCCTGTGTCGTCATGTAGAAGCTAGCTCTTTCCCCACAAGCAGGAGAGGCCAGGACTCTCAGTCGCATATAACAGAAATCCACTCGAGGCTGCGTTGGCAGAAAGGGGAGAGTCAGTAAACGGAAGCAGGGGCCTCTCCCAGAACAAAGGCAAGCATCCCAAGAAGGCGGGAAGCCAAGGTCTGGGGGTGGCTGTAGGAAATTCAGGGAGGCGCATGCTCGAGCTCTTCGCTCTGAACACCTGCCTCACTTACAGGTTTGGGGCCACTTACTTCACCTCCCCGTGCCTCAGTTTCCTCATCTGAAACAGGGATGCGAATAGGGTGGTTGTTAGGGTCGAATGAGTGAATATGTAAGTGTCTGCATGGCACAGAGGAGCGCCCAGCGTGTGCAGGTCAGAAGGCTATTACTGTTCTCTCTGCTCGGCTTTTCCTGCTCTTCCGTCTACAAGGTGGAAAACACAGCTTGATGACCAGTCTGGAGGTTTTTCCAAGCCTGCCTTGGCGGCCATGTGGCAGCCTGACCCATGTCCAAGACTATCTCCTTCCCTTTCCCAACTCCTTCTTCCGCTGGGGAGACCCCCACCAGTACCCAGCGTCAGTTTGAGACTTAGAATTTCAATGTGGGGGCGCCTGGGTGGCACAGCGGTTAAGCGTCTGCCTTCGGCTCAGGGTGTGATCCTGGAGTTCTGGGATCGAGCCCCACATCAGGCTCCTCCGCTATGACCCTGCTTCTTCCTCTCCCACTCCCCCTGCTTGTGTTCCCTCTCTCGCTGGCTGTCTCTATCTCTGTCGAATAAATAAATAAAATCTTAAAAAAAAAAAAAAAAAAAGAGAATTTCAGTGTGGACCAGAACCCTCCCTACTCTCCCTGGTTTCCCGGCACCTAGATGAAGGCCTATATTTCTGACTCTGGTTGACAAGGTCCTCCCAGACCTAGCCTCCCACCCCCACTCCCTGCATCTCAGACCTTTCCCAGGCTCCCTGGGCCTCGCCAGACATGCTGGTTCTCTCTGTTTCTTAGGCACCGCAGACTTGGGGCCCTCCCAGTACTTTTGCACACATCATTCCTGCCGTCTACAAGGTCTTTCCGCAAGATTTCCATACGACCGTGGCTTTCTCACTATTTGGCTCTCTGCTCAAATGCCACTTGGCTCCCCAGAGAGACCCTCCCCGATCTCCTATCATTATCTTACTTAGCCTTCTCCTGTTACCACCTCAGTCACACGCCAGCCCGTCACCCGTTGTCATCTTTTCCCAGCAATTATCACTATCTGGTTTTATCTTGTCTGTTTATGGGTTTACTTGTTTATTTTCAATATACTCCCCACAGAATTTAAGCCTCATGAAAATAAAGACCTTGTTTGTCTTTTTCTCCCTGATGTCTCCCAGGCCCAGAGCGAAACCTGCTTAACATCGATGCCCACAAGTATCAGTAGAATGAACCAATCCATGAAGAAATCAATTCTGGACCTAGTATCAGTTGGGTGGGAGAGTCAGAAGTTTCTCTGCTTTGGGCAGTGCCGCTGGCGACGTTTTCCAGTCGTGCACGGCCCACCCCAGCCCGCCGACAGGACACGCTAGCGTCTCAGGCGCCACAGCGTGTGAGGCTCGTGCACAGTCTTTGGGAAATTCTGTATCAGGCCTTTCTTCCACTTCCTGGTTTTACTTGTTTTACCTAATTGCCTGTAGGAGAATTCTTCAGTTGCGATTTTAAGCACCACTAATAACATTTACGAAGACCAAAACCAAGCCAGCCTGCTTCCTCCATTAGTTCTGTGCAAAGAAATTTTCCAACCCTACAGTTTATTATCTAATTTTATTATCACCCAAGGATGCAAGATGATTTATTTGTTTACGTAGGTTCAGATTATTCAAATATTCCTTTATTTGCTCTGTAATAGCCATTCTTTTTCTATTGCCTTAATTGTATCTTATTAGACATCTCTGTTTTGCTATATGCTGTGTGGCCTTGGGATATACTGATGTGTTTAAACACCCTCACACATCCTTTAATATATTGTAAGTCATTTAAACTCATTGTAACTTGTCTATGAGCTAAGAAACCATCATGGATTACTCTCTGGGGAAGAAAAACTAAACCAAGTGAATTTTTCCTGCATCCTCAAATGAAGACACCCCTGCTTCAGAATGCTCTCCTCGGCTCATCTCCCCATGAGGGGTCCACCCTGGCACCCTTTGAGAGAAAGAGAAGAGAAAGTAGAAATCCCCTCAACTGTCAAGGAGGTTCCGAGCAACACAATGGCTTGAGTGTCCGGGTGCCCTCGGAAAGGGTTTTACAGACTCGGATTGCCAGTGCTAGTTGGTCTCTGGTCCTCACAGAGTGCAGAACAGAAGACAGTCTAAGGAATTACCTGCCCGCATCTCACTCTGGCTTGCTTCCCTCGCTGTTTCAGGGAGTTTGGTTTCTGTGGGCTTGATGGATTGATTGATTGATTGATTCTGTGACCCATAGGTTGCTGACTAATCCATCTGCAAAATTAGGGAACTGAGCTCAGGCTGGGTCACTATCAGAATGTAACAGACTTCCATGAGGGTTGTGGAGGTCTCGGTACCCTTGGGTCCCTCTGTGGGTCTGTAGAAACCTCCTGTCCAGATAAATGTCTTTTCAGCCCCTGAACCTCTCTGTAGCCAGAAGGTATGGCTAGGGGGGGCTGAGTCCAGAGAGCCTGGGGTCTCTGAGACCAGCCCCCGATGGAGGTACTCCCCTGAGTTCTATGCAGGAATGGATGGGGGCCCTGAGCGGCACCTTATTTCGGTAAGGAAGACCCAAAGCGGCTTAGTCTGACCTAAAATTAATTCCCCTCTTTAATGAATTACTCAGGGGACTTCTTTTCCCAATTTTCCTTCTATTTTTACGGTTGTCTTTAGATCCCTTTCCCTTCATTGTTCTCTCCATTCCTCCTGGGCCTGGAGCTGGAGAAATTGTTTCTCCTCCTGCCGAACCCTCGCGGTTTATGGTGGTGGTACTGACGCTTCCCTGTGGCTCCTGAGTTCCCCAATCATTTGCTTCCTAATAGGAAGCAGCGGGTTTAGAGCGGTTGCATTGTCTTCTTTCCAAGTCATAAAATTTTCTTCCGTGTGATTTAAGAGCCGCTAGGATGCGGCATGGGTCTCCCAGTAGATAAAGGTAGTTAAAGCCCGTGAGCCTCCTGCTGTTAGATTCTGTGTTTATGGTGACCTATGACCCCTGCATCCAAGCCTTCACCAGCTGGCTTGGTGAAATTCTCAGAACACTTAAAAAAACCCAGCTCCCACTACATCCCAATGAGGTGTTGATTAGAATAAGTAACTTTAATGTAGTCGATGAAGGTCGTGAAAGCCATACAGGCCTGTGTGGCGGACCCAGTGCCCCCCAGGAAGCCTAAAGACAGACCGTTTTGCAGGACTGCCAGCTCTGCAGGAGGAACAGGAAACACTTTATTCTCTCTGTCCTTGGGCCATTTGGAGGTCGTTCCCTTTACTCACTCCTATACCCCACGCCCACCCACAAACACCCTAGAATACAGAGTAGAAAGCATAACTTTCAGCTGTCTCTAACACTAAAGAAAAATACGGATATGGATGCTGTGTTTTTTATTTGAAGACCTCCCTCCATCAATGAATACAAAAGCTGATTCCTTAATAGAGGAGGGAAAGCCATTTATAAAAATAGAAAAACCTAGGCATGGATAGAAGATAAGATCGCCCAAGGTCACATTTGGGAGTCAGGAATAGAATAGGAAAAGGTCGCTAGAGGTCCCCAGAATGACAGTATGGTGCTCAGAGCCTTCAGTGGCTGGGGGACAGCAGTGACAGCTGGCCTGGGAACCTGCTTTGCTTTGCATTTTCTCAAGGCTCTTAGGGCTGCGGAACCTCTCCCTGGTTCCGGTTTACACTGTCCGTTTCCAAGAATTGGTCAGACTCCTGTGTGTCTCATGAACCGCAAAGCTGCCACTCAGCCTTGGCTCACAACGTCGAAATCGTGACGACACTGACACAGGTTACCATCAGGGGCCCAGACTAGGACGCTTGACGTTCACAGATAGGAATAGCATGGCGACTTACGTAAATTATAGAATGCAAAGGAATTTAATTATTTTCTGTTGCTTTGGCAGCAACACAAAATTATTTTTAATGAAATATTTAACAAGGATTTTTTTCATGTTGGGTCCTGAGAGATTTATTTTCTGGAGTAGCTATCCATTCATAAACAGTTAAAAGACAACATATGTAAATACAACCTAATATTCATAATTAAAATTCAGTAAAATGTTGATTTTAAAAACTGCCTTTTTGGTGTATGTAAGCAACACGTAGTGGTGTATGCAAAACAGCCCCGTGCTCCGTTTCGTGAAAACGTGTCATCACAATAGTACAATGAATGGTGGAAGGTGAAGGTGGTCAGGGAGTGGTGCAAATCCAGGCTTTGGAGTCAGTCTCTTGGGGTAAAACCCCAATTCTGCCACTTGCCAGTTATGAGACCCTGGGCGGTAATGGGACCTCTCCGAACCTCAGTTTCCTCTTGTGTAAAATGATAATAATCCCCACCCAGTAGAGTGGAGGCTTAAATGAATTAATTCATGTGACCGTCTTAGTTCCACGCCTGCTACATAATAAGCACTTGAGAAACAGTAATGATTATTATGAAGAGAAATGTGACAAATTTCAAATATGTCCGTGCAAGTGGTGGGTGGAGGGCGGGGAGGGAGACTCTAGAGGGAAAGCAAAGCATCACTAGTTGTACTGGACTCCAGCAGTGGGCAGTCCACAGACTGTGGACAATGCAAAAGAAAGATGGGTACTGACTTAGACGAAAGTACCATTTCAGTCGAGTTAGAGAGACAGGAGCAGAGTTCTCTGAAGGACATAACCGTAAGACCCATGGAGACGACTATAACTGTGTAAAAGCGAGAGAGAGAAAGAACACGTGAGTAGTTGCTCAGAACACTCCAGCCCCTCCGTGGCACCACAGTATCTGCGTGGCATCTTGACTAAACCAAAAATATTTGGGGCAGATTTCGCCACTTAGGGCTACTGGCCCCTCTGCTCTCTGGAGCTCGTCCCGTGAGCCTGCTCTCGGCACCAGCTCGTGCTGCTTTGTACGCTGGAGTTGGATGTCTGCAAGTCCTTATGTCGGAGGATTTTCTGGAATGGAAAGCATCTATTGGCCCTAGTCTATAAGCAAGGCGGGCGATGCACTAGAGAGAGACTGAAAGTGCTTGAAGAAGGTTCAGACGTCACTGCTTTGAGCAGATCATGGGACGAGAAGTTTCCATGAAGTGGGACCATACGTCTCAAAAGCGCCTTGATTTCTCAGTTCTTACTTCAAAAAGGATGTAATAGACCTTGGCCAGAATCATCCTTCTGCATCGCCTGCCACAATGAGAGCAACTTCGGCGGTGGAACCAGACTATTAGCTTCATCAGCTGAGGTCAAGGGCGTCTTGACTGAGGCGGAGCTCCCTGTTCTTCCACATAAGAAAGCACGTGGCTCTCCTGGGGCGTATGAATGGGCTGAGGGATCCCTGGCGCGAGCTAGTCCTGGTCCTTAAGGACACCGTTAGTGTTAGGCTCAGCGGATGAATGGGTGTCCTTGGCAACAGCCCAGGAACCAAGTCTGTTATGTGGAAGGCTTCACCTATGTGTCAGTTTTCCCTTCTAGACGACGAGGGTATAATAGCACCCACCTCCTAGGATTATTTCAAGGACAAGATTGTAGTACACCGAAAGTGCTTGGGGGGGGCGCCTGGGTGGCTCAGTCACTTAAGCGTCTGCCTTCAGCTCAGGTCATGATCTAGGGTCCTGGGATCCAGCTCTGTCTGTGTAAGTTTCCCTGCTCAGAGGGGAGTCTGCTTCTCCCTCTCCTTCATCTTCTGCTTCTTCCCCCACTCATGCTCTCTCTCATGCTCTCTCTCTCAAATAAATATATAAAATCTTCAAAAAAAATTAAGTGCTTGGAACAGTAGCTAACATATTCAATAAGCGTCACCAAATAAATGTCACTTAGTAAATAACTCTCAATAAATGTCATTAATAATTATGATGAAAGGAGGAAGAAGAAGGGTATGTTACAAAACGTTAACTAAATTCAAATTCCCCGAGAGAATTGTCTTTCGGTATTTAGTAGGGGAAAAATTGTTTTCTCTAAGAGAAACCAGAGAGAATATGAATTTTTTTTGTCTCTGTGTTTAGGATTCTCAAATTAAATTTTAATCCTCAGTTACCACTGTGTTAACCCTAGCGGTTAAAGTATTTGTTTTTTTCTTTTTTTTTTTTGGTCCTGATTTCTATTTTATTAGTCTTGTCTTTTATGTCCTTTAGTGTAAGCTGCCTGGAATTCCTGTTGGAAGAGGTGAGATATAAATGATAAAAAAAAATAAAGAGAAGACACTCCATAAAAGTTTGCGGAATTTATTGAATTGTCGAATCCTTCCACATAAACCAGACTGCTTCTGAAAAATGAGTAAACACAAGGGAAAGCAATAAGAGAAAAACGTTCTTCTTATTTTCTTGTTTATGTATCAAAATTCTACCTAGGAGAGCAATCCCATTTCTCTCATTTCCTGTAGCCATATGCAAATCCCCTCTTCCTTGTGAGAGGAGCTGAGAATCTGTGTGAGGGCAGATGCTTCAAGAGGCTGAGAGTACAGTTACACACCACGTGTTCATCCTCTGCCTTGAGGCCTGCGCCATTTCTTGTTGGAGTGGCAACTTCACAGCTAACTTCAGCCCTATCTTTTATCACCCTGCCACCACTGCCCTGCCCTGCCTCCTGGAGAAGGAAGAAAGAACAAGAGAGGGAAAGAGAGAGAGAGGGGGAGGGTAGGAAAGGACGGGGACAGAGAGAGAGAGAGAGAGAGAGAAAGGAAAAAGAAGAGCGCACCTGCATCCTCCAGGATCTAAGAGACCTCATTTGAAGCCATTCTCCAGGTTGCTATGGCGATGAGCAATTCTGATCCTGGGGGTTGCGGGAGCCATGGTGCTGGGGAAAGCGATGAGTTATAGAGTTGTGGATGGATGGGTTCTGAGAGTGCCTCCCCATCTGAGAAAATGCCTGGCTTGCTCAGCCCACTCTCCGCACTCCTGCAAAGCCTTTCGGATGGGAAGTCAGCCTCCCCACACTCACTTTAAACATTACCTGGCCCTTCTCACAACCTCCAGCTGCTCTGGGGCTCTGGCGGAGTCCTTCTGTCGTTATGCTTTAAGGGGCCCTACAATGATATGCTAAAAGAGTGAATGATTTGCCTCTGAGGGTTTTGAGTTCAGCTGATTTGAAGAGAAGACAAATTTCTCCTCTGATGGATCCCCAGGGGACTGCCTTTCCTAATGTGCCCCAAAGCTATAAGCTTCTGAGCCTGGTTCCCACTGTGGGACTGGCTTCCCCGTTTGGGAAGTGAAAATAGGGTATTTCAGACAGACAGGGTTCAAAGTCTGACTGCACTCTGAGGACGTTCTCCTCCAAAGTTTTTTCTTCTTGTACTTGCCCAGCCTGCTGCGCCCACCCCTGTCCCCTAAAACTGTGTGCTTTTCTCATTTTGACAAAGGCTCGTTACATCCATTAGGTAGTATTTACGGGGTCTAAACACTGAGCCAACTAGTTGGCGCTGACTAACATGAACTGGCAAGGAGAACAATGAACACAGAAGGTACACAGAGAGTGTCTCAATCCCGGGGCCACGCGCGGCCACAGAAAACTGCAGGTGGGTGGAGCCAACGCACGTCCCACCCCTAGTCTCCTGACTGGCTCTCCTACAAAGTTGGGAAGGGAAAACTCTCTTTTTCCCAGCCTTCCTTGAACGTAGGAATGACCCTGTGGCATCATTCCAGGCAACAATGTCTGCTAGGGACTTCTGGAAGGTTATTGTTTTTCCCAGTAAAAAAGTACAGGAGTCCCCCGCCCCTTACCCACAGGGGATACGTTCCAAGACCTCCAGTGGGTTCCTGAAACTGTGAATAATACCGAAACTTACATGGACTGTGTTTTTTCCCCATACCTACATAACTATCACAAAGTTTACCTTATAAATTAGGCAAAATAAGAGATTAACAACAATAACTAATATTAAAATAGAACAATTATAACACTATACTGGAATAAAAGTTATGTGAATGTGGCCTCTCTCTTTCTTTCTCAAAATATCTTATTACGCTGTACTCACCCTTCTGCTGCGTCTTATATTGATGAGAGATGATAGAATCCATCAGAAGGAGAAACATCTGCTTCCAGGCTGCGGTTGACCACGGGTAACCAAAATGCAGAAAGCAAAACAGCAGGTAAGGGGTGGGGGGTGGGGGATCTCTTGTACGACTTTTTTGTTCCTTCCGCCTTCTTCTTTTCTTGAATGAAGACAAGATGGCCTGAACAGCCTTGTGACAACCATGAGGGACTTGCCGAGAGGATCCCGGGGCCACAGCCCTGGTATCATCAAATGTCTGACTCAACACCAGCAGGGACCTATCTCCAGACTTCCTTTTTGAGAGAAAAACATCCCTATTTATTTAAACCATTGTAGTCAGATTTTTCTTTTACTGATAATTGGATGCTTTCCTCATTGAAATAGACCCTTTCATTTCCATATCCTGACTTTTTCCCAAAATGCAAATGTACAGGGAGAAGCAGACGCCAAAGCCAATGAAAGCCTACTTCTTGAAAATTTGAAACTCAGAGTTATCTAATTTAAATCATGTGGCTGTGCCCAGTGACGTTCCATGAATCTTTTCTGCTGTTGCCAAAACCTGGCTAGGTTAGGATTTTCTTAGAGCTTCAGAAATTCTGCTGTGTGTGATGACAAAGACAGTAGTATCTCAGGGTCTTCTGCCCAAGCCATTGTGAAAGGGAGGAGAGGAGGGGAGGTGGGAAACCTGGCCCAGTAGCATGATAAAGTACCTCAGCCCTATAGTTTTCTGCAGGCGTAGAAGAAAGGCCTCTTCGGTAAGCACAATTCCTAACTGGCACGATCATGAAGACAGAAACCGGACCCTAATTCCCTTTTCCTTCTTTATGTGATAAGCCTCAGTCCCACCTCAATCTGCTGTTCCTTTGAGACCTTTCCACAAAGAAAGAAACTGAAAAGGGAACAAGAGTATGTCCAACCCCCAGACACAACAGTGGAAGATTACAAGACTGATTTTTCCAGACCACTCTTGCGGCATTGTGTTCCCCAGCATTGTTGCGACTTGTTCCTTTCTCTCTGTTCCACCTCTGAGACCCTGGACCCCTAGTTCATTCAAAGCCTCCAAGGGCAGGGAAAACAAGGGAGCCAAGCACCTACTTCCTCCCTGACATCACTCCTATACCACAACCCCAGACCAAATAAGAATAAGGGGAATCAGACTCCCATTCCCCAGATTTCTCATCACTTTCTGGTTTTTCCAAAGTTCTTCTTCAACTTTAAGGGCTTTTTTTTTCTCTCTAAAGATGTGTAGATTCTTCAGGAAACTTTTCTTCCCCCCAGATTCATTGCCTCCTATCTGACCCCAGGTTCTGAGAGAAACCAGGGAAGACCCAGAGCACCTGCCCACGTCTACTTCTCTGTGCCCATCTCAGACCCAAGGGAAAATCTTTTCATACATTATATCCAACACCATCCTTGTGCTTTAGAAAAAGAAGCCCTGCTACCTTGGGACCTAAGAGTGGAAAGCCTGAAGGCTGGGCCATTTGGATGATTTTTTATAGGGGATCAGCTGGGAAGGTGCTATCAGAAGGATTTCCCTTTGATATAACCTCTAGGTGAAGGAAAAATCTGACACAAAATGCACTTGAGAAATAGTCTTTTGACCTACTCGTAAAAGGAAAAGATAACTCTTCAAATGATTTAATGAGAGATCTTTATCTATCCCTTTATTTAACAAAATACACTGAATGATTGCCACGTGCCAGGGACTAGACATGCAGAACAAAGCACGGAGCCTGTTTTCGAGTCGCTCACAAAGTGATGGGAGATGATGGAGCTGAGACATCATATGTGGCATGAGAAGTACTAGGACAGAGACAGGTAGTTGGGGAGTGCACGTAAGCTTCAAGAATGCTGAGTAGAAGTTAACTGGCCAAAGAGGAACTCCAGAGGAGAGAGGAGAGAGGAACACAGTCCTGACACAGGGGGCACTGAGCTAAGACAGTGGTCCTGGAGTGGGGAAGGCTGCTCAGAGGGTGTTGGGTGAGGGGCTGGGAGCACTCTTTCACTGCCCAGGAGCTGCATGGGGTCGGAGTCCATGCCTGCCAACACTAGGGCTTATATCACCCACACCTCCAGAAAATTAGAATTTCTCTTCATTTAAACAGAGCTGTCTATAGGAACAAAGCCCATCCACACCAAGTCTGCCCCTTTCTAGCTATCCTGGAGGTCTCTTCCCTGCAGTGCCAGCCTGGAAAATGACAAGATTAAAAAAAAAAAAAAAAGACACGTAGGCTGGGAGGTGGTTCATACTACTAGAGGTTGTATGTTTCTCTACAATCATTTCCTTAGTGGCCGAATGGCCAAACTCCATTGTTGATGGCCATACATTATTGAGCCTGTCCCCGTTGTTGGACATTTGGGTTGTTTATTATTAATGGTGCTGTGGTGATCCTTTAAAGAAGTTTGAAGCAGTAGTTTATGTGATATATTCAGATTAACCCCCTGAAACATCTTTATTTTTCATCAACCTTTAAAAATCTACTTAACTTCGTTATAATTTTTACCAAAATGAACAACGCACGCCACCTCTACCCTGTTGATCAGAACTGACTTTCACTGTCCTGCACAAGCAAACGGTTTGATTGCTCATTACAGGAATTTCCCAAAGACCCATCAGCTCTTTAAAAAAATATCTCAATAGACAGAGGGTGTCATAAGGTTCTTTGAATCCCTCCCCTCAAAATCCTTCCCTTGCTGTTTCTACCATGGATTATTCTTACCCAATCCTAAACAAATGTCATCCTCCTCCTAACCTCCACAGAAAGACTGGCCTTAAACCGAACTTCCATTCTCAGTAAGTTCTGACTTTTCTTTTCCCTTTCTGAGACATTGCCAAGTATTTTCAAGGTGGTGGTTGATGAGGTGACAGAAGGCAAGCTGAAGACAAAGCATAAGCTGACACCCAGCAACGGCCTGTCCCCTACTGCTGAGTGGGACATGTGTGACATTCTTCCAGGAATCTCCCAACTTCATGTTGTCTTCATGTTAATACCTTGCTAGAGGGGAAAACAATCTTACCTTGACAATGGCAAGGCCTCCAGTATCTTGTAGGTCCTCTTTAGCATATGAAAGTTCTTTTGAAATCTCCCTTTTCCCTCACCTCCCCCAACCCCATAGTATATAATCAGCCATCCCTCACAACCCGGGGCTTCAGCTCTTTCTGCCCATGGGTCCTGTCCCTGGGGTTTAATAAACCACTATTTTGCACCAAAAACCTCTCAAGATCTCTTTCTTGGTCGTCGGCTCTGGACCCCACCCCGCTGAACCTCACCTATATTCCAAAACCACATCAGTGGTCTCCTTCATGGCAGAAAGCAATAAGCTCAGTTTTGTCTTAGCAACAGATATTTGAGGAGCCAGCTAGTGACGGAGTCTATACATTTTGCCTCGTGATATCCTCAAGCTGCCTTTTGGGAAGATTGTACTAGTTGGTAGTGCCACCAACCCTGCATAGGTGTACCCATTTTCCCATCTCTTATCAGTATAGCTTTTTTTTTTTTCACTGTCTTTCATATTTGCTAATTTGAGAGGCAAAAGAATCAAATCTTTGTTGTTATTTGTATTTCTCTACTATTTGGTGAGCTGGACCATCTACTGTGAACTCTGAAATCGGACAGTTTGGCTCCTCCTACCATAGCCATGGTAATCTTGGCTCTGCTTTAGATTCTACTGCTGTGAAATGGGGTGTGCTAGTCTGAGTTGTCCAGAGAAATAGAACCAATAAGACATTTTTTTTTCAGAGAGAGAGAGATATTATTCAAGGAGAGAAAGAGAGAGAGGAAGAGAGAAAAAGAGAGACTGGTTGATGGATATACTGTAACAAATTGGCTTACATGATTACAGAGATTGAAAAGTCCCTAGATCTGGAGTCAGTGAAGTGAAGACTCAGGAGAGCCAGTGGGTTAGTAAGTTCTAGTCTGAGTCCAAGGCAGGAGGAGACTGATGTCCCAGCTCAGAGATAGGCAGATAAAGAGAATTCTTCCTTACTCAACCTTTATTCTATTCAGGCCTTCCACGGATTGGATGAAACCCACCCATGCTGGGGAGGGCAATTTACTTTACTCAGTCTACCAATTCAAACGTTAATATCATCCAGAAACTCTCTTACAGAAATACCGGAAATACTGTTTAACCAAATAGCTGGGCAATCAAATTGACACAGAAAATTAACTATCACATGGGAGTAATAATTGTCCCTGCTAAAGAAAGGGTTGTTGTGGGAATTAAACGACAAAGGTTAAGTGCTTAGAATGCTGCCTGGCACATAGTGGGCACACAATAAAATATTTAGGAAGTGAGATTTATCCTTTCATATCAGAAGAGGAAGATTCTATTACAAATGTTGAGTTTAGCTTTCAACTCTTGAAAGATTTTTATTACACCATTTTCAAATTGCCTTCATGGTATTACTATGTCACAATAGCATGGTTAATCAACGAATTCTAGACCTCAGCTCAGAGGGCCAAGGTGGCCTAATCACAGGAGGAGGTCCATGTCTGAGCAGGAAAGGCACCAGTAGTCAGTGGGTTGCTCCCCAGCTGTGTGGCTGGGTCAGAGGTCCTACCCCACAGGGAAATGGGCATAATGAGCTCCTGTTGATTTATCACCCTGCTGTTTGGGTTAAAAATGTAAATGGCAATTTTCTTCTAAATGCAAATAATAGGCCCATTCAATAAATTAAATAATCTGAATGACAATGATGTACAGAAGAAAATGAGGACTCTGGTTTTTCACCACAGACTAGGCCTCTATTTCTTTAGAAAAAGCAAGGAGGAAGGGGAGGAAATAAGAGTGTCAAACCAAGCAGGATCCCTGATGATGGCTCAATGGCTCCCAGAAATTACAACAAAAGGGCATAAAATTACAGCACCAATTTCTCCAAAATGGTCCTGTACTTCTTCAGAAATGGTCTGAGACATTCAGGTATTCATATATAAAGTCTTTGAACTAGAAAAGATATTCAAGATCTCAGTCCTCTGTTAAAAGCTGTCCAGTGCTACCCATCCCCCTGCACCTGACTTGAAATTCAAAATTGTAAAAAAGGCTTCTTCTACCCACTGGATCTGGCCCTGCTCCACCTCTGTGTCCTCACTTCACAGCTCTCACAGGCTCAACCTCCTTAAGGGGTTGCTGGCGCTCTGACTCCTGTCTCCGTGCCAAATGATACTCTTTCTGCTCCATGACAGCTCTCCAGGCGACACCCATCTACATTTTCAGAGAAGAACACCGTTTCAGACCTTTCAACAGAGAGAAGAATTTTAAGTGGAGAACCTATAGGTATTTTATTATCAGTGTTCTTGATGGGGGAGCAGGAGGCAAACTGAGGACTAAGCATCAGCTGACACCCCACAACCCATCCAGACCTCATGATGAGGTTGTGGAATATAGGTGAGGTTCGGTGGGGTGGAGTCCGGAGCCGACGACCAAGAAAGAATTCTTGAGACGTCTTTGGTGCAAAATTGGTGGTTTATTAAAGCACAGGGACAGGACCCGTGGGCAGAAAGAGCTGCTGCCCCGGGTTGTGAGGGGTGGCTGAATATAGACTATGGGGTTGGGGGAGGTAAGGGAAAGGGAGGTTGAGAAAATATTCTCATATGTTAAAGACTCACAGGATCCTGGAGGCCTTGCCATTGTCAAGTTAAGGTTGTTTTTCCCTCTAGTAAGGCATTAACATTAAGATGGTTGGGAACTTCCTGGAGGCTGCAGATTATAAGGACATTTAATTGTATCTACATTCCCTTCCGGAAGCTAGGTTATTGATAGAAATGCTTCGGTCTTGTAGATTGCTAAGACATTTGTAAACTGAGGGAGACTCAAGTCTTGTAGGATTGTGGTCTCTATAGGTTAACTATTTCTTTTTCCTTTAGGGCAGCCAGGAGTGTCTGAGGAACGGGCCCGTAAATCCATGGGGGGGGGGGGGCGGTTGCAGGGTGTCAGTTTCTGCTTTGTCCTCAGCTTGCCTTCTGTTCCCTCATCACTCACACCACCAAACCTCACCTATATTCAAAAAATACATCATACTTATTAACTAAAGGATTCAAGAGTTTTTTCATATCACTAAGCCCTGGTCTCATTCTCCCATATCAGAGCTCAGATGAGGTTGAATCACAGGAGGACAACCTAAAGCATTTATTTTGAATAATGAGATAATTTTCAATGAGGGAAAGAAGAAAATTAGAGACCCTGAGAGGGAAAGAGGAAGATCAGGAGGGAGAAGTTTGGACAGTTGTGGAGTTAAGAGGATTCACAGACATCTAGCTAGGGAAAGCTCTTGCCCCGACACCTACCTTCCACTCCTCCTTCCCACGTATGTCGGGGGTCTCCAAGACCACATCAGGGCCAGTGTTTTGACAGAAGGACTCACATGATTCAGTATTTAGTCATACACAAGGCTAAAATTTATTACAGTGAAAGGATACAAAGCAAAATCAGCCAAGGGAAACCAGGCATGAGCTTTCAAGGGTCCTGTCTCTGTGCAGTTATACAGGACATACTTACTTCCCCCCGGCAACAAATCCTAACTATGGGATGCTACCGGGGAAGCTCAATAGCGACTCGGTGCCCAAGCTTTTTACTGGGGGCTAGTCAGCTCGGTACTGTCTGCCTAGCATGCCCCAAAGTCTGGACTCCCAGAAGGAGAGTGGTTGTTGAGCATAAACCACACTGTTTGTACAAGCAGTATAGGAATTGTGGGCAACTTGTCACTTGGGGTGATGGGAACCCTCCTGAATGGCAAGTTCCCAGAGGCCAACCTTGCAAGCCATGTCAGGTCTGCTATGGTAATTCTTTCCGCGTACATTTCTGGGTCTACTCAATGTCCCCTGCAACACTAACCTCCACCAAGTGTCTCACTCAGGGGATTGAGGCCACTGCTGAGGCCCCTCTGAAAAGGGCAGACAAGTTGGCTTGGCAAAGCCATCCATTTACATACGCTTACATTTCAAGTGACCTTTTCTTCCTGTGGTGTCAGAGCTTCCGACAACATCTCTTTGCCACACTTCACCCAACCCAGCTTCTCCCTGCCTCACTCCACCTCTCCACTCCTGGAATCAGGTTCACTGGCGAGGGGCGTCTATGTTTTGCTTGGCCTTTGGGAGTGAGCATGGAAGCCCCCTGGCCACCCCCTATTCCAGAGGAGAAAGAGTTCATACTTCAGGTGTTCACTGGGCATCTCAGGACACAGAATGGACCACAGGAATCACAGACAGTGATACTGCAAATAGCCCCAGCAAGAAGGAGCCTGATGTGAGGGTAAACCACTCTGGAAATCACACCTAGAAGCATAAGGCAAAGGTGAAGGAAAGACTCTGGCGTCTGGGTTCAGGTTCTGGCTCTGCTCCTTGCTAACTGTGGGGTCCTCAACTCTGTATGTGCAAAGTGAGGGTGATAAACTCCACCTCATGTTGTTGGGAGGATTAAATAGAAACTCAACACCATGTGCCAGTTCTCTTGCCTTTCATCTTTTCTCTGTTCTAAAAGGCTCCAAATCATTCCTGCTTCTTTCAATAGCTAAATTCCAATGTTAAAGGCATTAGAAGACAGCACTGTAGTGTAAACAATAACGTTGCCTCACCCTCCCAGCAAGGATTATGGACCTGGAGGAGGTCTGTTTGCTCAGCAGGAAAAGGCTCTGAATATAAAGGCTCTCACAGAAATCTCTGAGCCCCAGAAAGCTAGACTAGAAGAGAAAAAGTTTAAACAAGTTTAAGTTGAGAGCTGATCCTAATCAACAAATATTTATCGTAGCTGTCTTCCTGGGGTGGCACCGTGAGGGCGAGAAGTGAGGCACGAGACCTAGCAGTCTTTGCTTCTAAGGGAGCTGGGATTCCATTAAGAAGAGGAGCTTCAGACACTTGGGGTGATAAAACAACCATCCAAAACAGAATGAAATCAAAAGCTTGGTTATAGGGAGAACAGACTGTATAGTGTGCTAAATGAACAGTTAGGAGACAGGGAAAATGTTATCTGGAATTTTGTGATAGGCAGCCCTTAAGAAGGACCCCAACATCCCCACCTCCAGTAATCAAGCCCTTGATTATACCCCTGCATGTGGGCTGTACATAATGACTTGGTTCTAACAAACAGGGTACAGCAGAAGTAATGGGATGCCACTTGTGACATTAAGTTATAAAAGGACTGTTCCTTCCATCTTGGATATTCACTCTCACATACTTTCTCACTTGCTTGCTGGCCCTGAGGAAACTAGTTGCCATGTTGTAAGATGCCCTAAGGAGAGGCTCCCATGGCAAGAAACTGAGGTGGTCCTCCTGCCAGTAGCCAGCAAGCAACTGAACAGTGCCAATGACCAAGAGAGTGCGCTTGGAAGTGGTTCCCTTAGTCCAATGAGACTGCAGCCCCGGCTGACGGTTTTCACCCTTGTGAGAGAACTTGAACCAGAGGCACCTACCTAAGCCACACCTTGATTTGTGACTCCTAGAAACTGTGGGATAATAAATATTTGTTGTTTGTAGCCACTAAGTCTTGGGGTAATTTGTGATGCAATAATAAATAATTAATACAGCTGAGAAGGATGAGTGGGATTGCAGGGGGTGGAAGGTGTGAGGGGGAAGGAGGTGAAGAGGGAAAGGGACAAAGAGAAGGGGAATGGATATGAATGAATTTCAAGTGGACACTTTGGTGAGAAAAACTAATGAGGAGACTAGCTCCTGTTTAAAAACCTATGTGTGATTTTTAAGGTCTGACCATAGGCAATTACAGAGGCTTTGCCTGGCAGGTCTGGGGAAGGCTGCCGTCTGCACAGCAGCCTTGGTGCATGGCCCATGTATGGCTGTGGAGGGAGGTGCAGTAACACACTTGCGCCCCTTCGCTGGTCATCGCTTTGCATGTGTGCATTCCTCACTGGGAGGCACCTGCATTCCTCTCTCTGAGGCTCGGGCAGTGGTCCTCTTCAAGTGCCCATCTCTGCTGAGGCCTCCTTCGAGGCGGAGTGCGAGTAGGGGAGGAAACCATGAAGACACTGCCTCAGTACCCAGGATTTTTCCACTCAGAGCCCTTCCCCATCCCTTTCTTCCAACCTGAGGGGCCCTAAAACTGTCTTTTCTTCAGGGGCTTCCTCAAGAGCAAGACAACCCTCACATCTACAACTGACTCATTGGACCCTGACTGGTATGCCTTTCCCCAAGGGGAAACGGAACAGGGCCAGTCATTATCTTTACCAGTTTTAGACTCTTGCTTATATCATTAGTCAGTGATTTATGGTTTAAATCTTTCATTTTTGCCTTGTTGCTTTAAGCAGCTACTCTGACACCTGGTAGCTAGCTCAGTGCTCTCTCTCCCAGCTCAGCTGAGCCCCTGACAATAATCTCAAAGGTATAGAGAGAGTAATGTTTGTGGCCTAGGCTGGACTCTAGCTGGAGAAAATGAGAAATAAGAGCCCCAGAAAAGCTCATCACTGAAGAAGATGAATTCCAGAGGAGATGAAAGCCCCCGGATGGAAATGATGGATACAAAGTGCGCTCCTTGTCATCTGAATGTCATTGTCAATAAGTCTCCACTTGTTTTTAGAACTTCATCCACTCACAGACAGGTGCAATCCCTGCCCCCCATGACCCTGCTGTCCTGATGACTCTCCTATGCTCCTTGGACCAGCATCACTGACACCACCTGGGAGCTTGTTGGAAATGCAGAGTCTCCAGGGCTCCGTTCAAATCTACTGTGTCATAACTGGCATGCTAACAAGCGGCCCAGGTGAGTGGTATGTACTGGTCTAAAACAGGCTGAGAAACTCACACACTTAAAAACAAACAAAAACAAAATCCTTAAATGATTGCATTAATAAGGGAAGTTGAGAATTGGGATCAACCAATGAATTTAATCACTCATCCAATTATTTATCTATTAATTTCAAAAACCCATTTATTGACCATCTGCGCTGGACATATAAATCTGAAAAAAAATAAAAAATACGGCCTTGCCCCAAAAGAACTTAGAGCTGAAAGGAGTGTCAGATATGGAAATAGCCAAGGAAGAAGAGCTGTTACGGTGCTACTACAGAAGTATTTACAGGTACAGAGAGGCATAAAGAAGGGAACATTCCACACAAAAGGTGTGAAGGGTCAAGAAAAACTTGAGTTGAGTCTTGTATATGAGTGTAACCAGGGCAGGGAAGGACATTCCAGGCTGAGGTTTCTAAAAGCTTGGCCCATTTGGCAAATAGCTTGGTGTGGCTACGGAATGGGAACACAAGGTGGGTTTAGCAAAAAATGATGCTGGAGCGGGATACAGAGCAAACTTGGGAAGGCCTGATGTACCCATGCTAAGGAATTTGGGTTTTCTCCTGAGGGATCTGTGGACAATGTCCTTGGTTGCTTTTGCCTATAAGTAACAAAAGAAGACCGATCTAAAAGTGGCTTTAATTGTAAGGGCATTTAATTTTCTCATATAATAAAAAGTCCAGCAGTAGAAAGCTGCAGGAGCTTGTCAGTGTAGGGCTCTGGGTCAGCTTTCTTCCACCATCACAATATGGAAGTCCAGATCAAGCATCACAGCTTCAACACACAAAATCCCAAAGCAAGAAAGAGGGAATTCCTCTCACTTGTGTCTTCTATATTAAGGAGGAAATTATTTCCCAGAAATCCTCAGAAGTCTTCACTTCAAGTCCAGGCGTCCAGGGCATATTCCTAGGCCATAGCTGCAAGGGACTGCAGGAAGGTGGATATTTGGGATTTTGGGCATCTCCCATAGGAAACCAGTGCTCCCAATGAGGAAGAACAGTATTGGGAATGACTGAGGAACAGCAACTAATAGAACTGACCACAGATGGGTGTTAAGCAGGGGAATCATGTGATATGATTTACATTGGGAAGACAGCTCTGTTCGCAGCTTGGAAAAAGAGCTGGGTGGGGAGGTAAGAAGGCAAAGATCCATGGGAGATTGTGGACCATTAGCGGTCCCTGGAGGAGTAAATCTCTCTGTGCCCCAAGTGAGACATCCTACTGGAACCCACAAAAGTAGTAGAGGGGCATTTTCAGGGGTTGAAGTGCTGCACGAGCCAGTGATTTCTGTGTTATTAAAATCCCTGTAATCCCATTTCGACCTGCTAGTTGAAGAGGCTTGGGGAAATTGGGACAACACAAGACACACTGGAATTGATTTGTTGCCCTTAAAATTACAGTTGACTCTTGAGCAATACAGGTTGGAACTGCACAGGTCCACTTATATGCAGATTTTTTAAAATATAGTACACAATGTAAATATATTTTCTATTCCTTATGATTTTCTTAATAATACAGTATATAGGGAAGCTTGGGTGGCTCAGTTGGTTGAGTGTCCAACTCTTGATTTCGGCTCGGGTCATGATCTCAGGTTGTGAGGTGGAGCCCTGAGTTGGGCTCCATGCAAGCATGGAATCTCCTTGAGATTCTCCCTCTCCCTCTGCCCCTCCCCCTTTTTCTCCATCTTAAAAAAAAAAAGAATAGAGTATATAATACATACAACATTAAAAAATATGTGTTAATTGACTGCTTATCCAGTCAACATAGACTATTAGTTAAGTTTCGGGGGGGGGGGAGTCAAAAGTTATACTCGAATTTTCAATTGCATCCCTAACCCTCTCATTGTTCAAAGTCAACTGTCTAGTGACAGTTAATACTGAGCAGCTTTATGTTGGAAAGCTCAACAAGGCTTCCTCGGGGCCAACTGATGTAAATGTTTAAAAGGGCTTATAAAACTGAATTTCCAGAGAGCATTTTCAGCCCAACCTTTCAACAGCTGTCATATGTACAAGTTACTTGGAAAGATTTTTCAAAAGGCTGAGACATAAACCTCTGGCCTTTGAGAGCTTGTTCCTGGTTTGAGGAACAAGACTTACAGATGTGGACAGTACAAGATAATGTTCTGATTAGAGATGTTATAGCTGTAAGGGACCAAGGCCAATACAAATAAAGGACAGAGGGTAGGAAATTGTGAAAATCCATGCCAGTCAAGGGTGGGAAATGAAGTAAAGCACAACCTCATGACACTAAAAATTACCAGAGCCACAGTCCTACTTCCCTCTTTTGGGGCAACATGGTGACTTATGCCCATGTGTTTCTATCCTCTTGCTTCTTTTATAAAAACAGCCCTTTCTGCTTACTGTCTCTGCACAAAGTCCAACATGGTCATGCTAGTACCAGGATCTACGTGGCCTTCCAGGTCCATGGCCTTATGGCACCTAACTACAGTTTCAATATTGGGAACCAGGCCATGTCATTGGCAGATACTCAGTCTCTGAATGAGGCTCCTCAGTTCAGGTGTCTCTCTCTCTACTCCAGTCGTCTGGGGTCTCAATCACTCATGACAATCAGGGTGGAGAAGCATGCCCAGTATAGCCAGCCAGGATCCAGTGGAAATAGATACCTAAAAGGACAAAGGATCTAGGGGCAGGGAGTTCGTGGAGCTGGTGAGGGGATAGATTTTTCTCATCTGAAGTGGAAACATTACTCTCTTTTTCACATCATTTCTGTTTTTTATATGTTTTTCCAAGATGAGAGTCAGACCCCGAAAGTAGGAACATGAAGAACGTCTAACATCCCAGGGCCCTGAAGGGGAGAAGCAGGGTCACTGGAAACCATATTTCTAAGGCCATATTTTCTGAGCATCCAAGTCATTTCACTCCTCCAAATCTCATTCCCTCATCTAGAAAATGAGGGGCTGCAATGAATGATTTCTAAGCTTCCTCCCAGCTGTGTCATTCTGTGACTGTGGGCTTTTTTTTGTGAGGAGCAAGTCTCCTCATTGTAGAAAGAAGGCATCATTACTCATTTGCTGAAGTACAATGTTTTGTCAGCATTAATCACCTCTCATTTTTAGAAAATAATATGAGATCCTAACTCTGAAGCGTAATTTAAAAAAAAAAAAAAAACCCAGACAGAGACCTCTGCAGTCTATTCTCATGGCAGTGGAAGAAAAGATGCTGAAAAATCCTCTGGATGTCACATCTGAAATGGTAACCCTCCATGTCACTAGCCAGAAAAAGCTGAAGGCGGTTGCAGGGTCTGGAACCTGAGAGGACTGTAGTTAATGACGCTGGGTTACTCCCATGACTAGAGGTCAATGACAGAACTGAGGACCAGAAGGATGGAATTGCAGAAAACTGATAACCAGGAGGGCTTCTGGAGGGGCAGTTGTTACCAGGGGCCTCTGAACTTTCACACGGACTCATCTCTCAGCCAGAAGCAGCCAACCCCCCCTGGCTGCTTCCCTAGAAGAGGCAGGTTCCTGACTTGGAGCTACTGTGACCACTTGACATCCATCACAGCCCTGCTGTCACTCATGACAAGCACACTGGACTCTCTCACATGGGAGTAAATTAGCTTGACCTTTAGGAGAAAAGGAAAATACGTCACCTTTCTAACACAGGCAATAGGCAGATGGCCTCTGCTATAAAGATTGACCTCACTGTACAGCTTTTCAAGGAGGTAGACAAGGGCCCCCAAAGAGAGCTGAGAATAAAAAATTGAGGTCAGAGCAAAGGCACACAGCACGGTTTAATCCCCATTGGCTTTCCACGATGCTCTCACAAGTACCATTTTCTCAGCGGCTGATCTCTCCCTTCCTTGCATCCTTTCTTGGGCCTCTAATTAGCTTGGAAGGACAGCTACAATCTTTTGTGTCACTGAATTTGATTTGGCAGGGAGGCCAGCAGTACTTGCCAGTTTGAGCCATTTAAGGGGGTGGGATGTAAAGGTATAGGTTTCTTTCTAAGCAGGTGCCCGGGAAAGCCTCCTTGGTGGGCCCTCCTGGAGATAATGATAGGAAGGGGGGATGCCAAGTCCAGTGAACACAGTCCACCCACAGCCCTACTCATGAACAAACATCATCCGTCTCTTTTAGAGAGAACAGTGGGATTCAGCCCTCGTCAGGAACCTCAGTCTTGTTTCAAGGCAATCTCCCCAGCCTAGGGGACATTTGTTCCCGTTGACCTGGGCAGTGCTTAGCTGATGAGAAACAGATGGAATGCAATCCCTCTGACTAGAAAGGAGACTGTTCCAGGTGGCCTCCAGGCAGGTGACATTTTAGTCAGCTTATACCTTGGTTTGAGGTTTTGCTGGTTCTCTTGGTGAGGTTGGACAACATCCTGGAGTGAGAAGGTGAGCAGGAACTCCTAGAAGAGAAATTTTTCCGGCCTGGTGAATGGGTCCAGAAACGTTGCCAGCTGTCAGGGTGAGGTTTAAAGACCAAGGGAACAAGAATAGAACTTCCTCCCTTCCGCCTACACAGACCCTCCCGGGTTCATCAATTCCACAAAACCCTCTCTGACCACTCCATTCCCCATTGATCTGTCCCTCCTTTGAACTCCTAATGGAATGACTGTCCCAACACTTATGGGATCAGAGAGCTGGGAGGCTGTTACTTAGAGATCACCCAGCACATAGAGGGTGGGGATGAGAGGGTTTCCCAGACGCCGAAACAGATGCTCGGCAAGGTGAAGTGGCTCGTCTAAGGCTGAGCAGCTAGTTACTGGCAGAGATGGAACTAGAACCCTGGGAACCTGGTCCTGCAGTCCCTCTTCGTCGTGTAGCATTTACTGCCATGGATTACCAGTGCCTTCTCATGAATGCCTCATCTCCTGCTTTGCCTTCTTTGGGGGTCTTTGAGGGGGCAAAAGAAGCCCCTATTTGCCTAAGCTGAAAGGCTTCTGTGATGAGCTCCTCCCTTCTCAGTGTGGAGGTGAAGGGAACGCCAGAAGCTTAGAGCCTCTGTGTGGTCTCCAAAGAAGGCCAAGGTATGGCAGCCTTATTCACTGATGCCCTGAAAAGCCTCAGATAAAAGGGTTACTTTCCTTTTCACCCTGATTCACCTCTTCTTTGTAGGGAGCTCCCATCTCACTGTTGCTGCCTGGAGTCAACCCTGGTCGTTGTGGCTGGTTTATGTTTAACCCCCACAGTCTTGGAAGTCACGGGGTCCTCCTCCATCTCCAAGTTGTAGGAGAGGGGATAACTCCTACCATCAAGGTCTGGCTTATCTCCTTTTCTGGATTTTGTGGGTTATCTCTCCCCACTAAAGTAGAAAAGTCTGCCCCAGTCTCCTTTTTTAGAAGAAAAGGAATTTACTAGTTTAATACAAAGGAACGCCACAATAATAGCTAATCCTCTTTACATGTCTATAGTGTTCTGAGTACTGCTGGAAAGACTTTACATAATTAACTTACTTTATCCTCCAACAACCCTATGAGGAGGATATCATCATCACCTCATTTTGCAGACAATGAAACGGAGGCTCAAAGATGTGAATTTGCCCACGGTCACCCAGCTGGTAAATGGCAGAGCTGAGATTTAAATCCAGGCTTGTGGTTTCACTATGGTTCAGTACAGCCTTGAACACAATGCACGATGCAACGCGATAATAATAATAATATACAGCTCTGTATGGCAATGCCCAAAATCGCTGGTTCCTCCTCCCCAAAAGGCTATGGGATATTTTAATTCTTTTCTTGAATGAGGGTCTGAAGAGCCAGCCTGGGGCTTCTGAGTACTTCTGATGCTGGTGTCATGGATCAGGCGAAGAGTGTGTTCTTAACTGAGCGCAATGACAACAGCTAACACTTTCTGAGTAGTAGCTGCATGCTGGGCACTAAACTTAGCATTTTACAGAAAGTGTCCCATTTACTTTTTACCACAATTTTATGAGGAAACTCCTATGTAATACCCCCATTTTGTGGATTGGGAAACTGATGCTTAGTCCATGGGTGCATGGGTAGCAAACGTCAGAGCCATGCTGTGGGCGCTGCCATTGTATCTGCCTCTTCCAGAGTGGTTTGTGAGCGGCAGCATTAACTTGATGGCTCTGAACAGAGGGTTGAAGACCCTGCAGGCACAGAACCACCTTTCATAAGCTGGCTGCCCCTCACCGGTTCATTCATTTGCCCCACACGCCTTCTTGGCTGACTACCCACCAGGGCAGGAAGTCAAATTCAGCACTGACTGTAACTATGACTGTACCAGAGATCACTGATTCTAGCTCACTGTGACCTTGGGCAGCATCACAAGCCAAGAAGAGCGAACTGATTCAGTGGGGATAAGTAAAGTCCAAGAGTAATTCCTTTTTGGCTGTGATTCATTGCAGGTGGGCCGAGGGCAAGCAGTGCTGCAGGGAGGCAGTACATGTAATGTAAGTGTAAGTTTCTGGAGCCAGATTCCTTGGGTTCTAAACTCTAGATCTGCAACTTACTAGCTGTATGACCTTGGGGAAATTATTTAATCTCTCTGTGCCTCAGTGTCCTCAATTATGAAATGGGAATGATAATAGTGCCTACCTCATAGGATTATTATGAAAATAAATAATGTAGTATTTATATTATAAAGCTCTTAAAATAGAGCATATAGTAAGATACATAGAGCATATAATAAGTGTTGTAGAATGTTAAATAAGCAGACAGCAGACCATAATATCTTAACTTAAAACTTAATTCCCTATCTTCTCTTTGATATTGTTGGGGTGGAGACAGGATGCTGTTGACAGGGTGCCCAGGGGGTAGGGACAGTAAACCAGCTTATGCTGCGTGGCCATAAAGGGAAAGAGTTTAGAAGGGACAAACTTCCCTTGACTGATTCATCCCTGGAGTCATATGCTAAGTATCAAGGAGACAAGAGTTGTGTTGCTTAGTTTTCATCCCCTATAGTGACCGACAGAAGAACAGATACATAATAAATACATGTTGAATGATTCTTCCCCACATTCTTTACATTCCATGTATTCCCTCCTAGTTTAGCCCCACATTAAGGTTTACCTAGATGGCTGCAAGTCTTCTAGCTGGGCTCCTTATCCCCAACTCCTGCTGCCTCCAAATTTGCCAAACACAGCTTCCCAGCTACCCTTCCCAAGGCACATGCCAAACCAATGCTCAGAAACATTTGATGACCTGTCTCTGCCCTCCTCAAAAGCATTTTGGCCTAGAACTCAGGCTCTGAACAAGCTGTTCTTAGGTGACATTTCTAAAAGTGTTTCCCTCAACCTCCCTCTTGGCAGCTGTGTTCTAGCCAAGCTTTTGGCCTCTGTTTCCCCATGGGTCTCTTCCCTCATCTCCCTATGTTCAAATCCTGCCCTACCTTTATGATGTATCGAATGCTCCCTGATATCTTCAGCCAGAAGGGGTTTCCCCTCCTCTGAATTCCATAGCACTTTGTATATGGTCTTCCATGCTTACCACAACCTGGTCTGTCTTGCAGATATTTGTGAAGTTAAATTATCTTCTCTTTAGCAAGAACATAAGCTGTTCAGGGCAGATGTGTCTAATTCATCTTTGCATCTACTATAGGGCCTAGAAGTGTTTTCACATATGCTAGGCACTACATGATTATTTTCTGGATTTATGGATGGATAGATGGATGGATAAATGGACAAATAAGCCCTCTTGATGATGAAAAAGTTTCCAGGGGGAGTCCTTTCTCTTTACTTTTCCAAAAGACATTTCAGTCTCAGGATCTAAAGTCATTCATGAAGTAAGAAATGGCATTGGGACTCGGTTTTGCTTGACTTGACACGTGCGTTACGTGGCCTGCAAATTTCAAGATGGGGCCTGGAGGGCAGAGAAGTGAAAGAGTTAATGCCTAAATCCAAGACCTAAAGGAAGTCCTTTTTTCCTGGTCAATATTCAAACCACTTACATACCAGGATGCTCAGGATAGTGTGAATTGTTCTCTACCGTCAGAGATGAGGAAACAGATGCCTCACAAGCTGAAATTATTTACCAGTTACTAGCGGCACTGAGCTTCAGCCACAGCCGAAAGAGGAAAAAGAGGGAACTTTTATTGAGTACCAACTATTATAGACAAAAGTCATCTATCCACAAAAGAGCCTTATGAGATAGATAATCTACAGATAGGAAAACTTAAAAAGGCAAAGGAAATCCTGAAACTAGATATAGGAAAACTTAAAAAGGTGAAATAACTAGCCCGAGATCACACTGCTAGAAGTGGTGAAGCCTAGATTTAAACTCAATTCTGGGGCGCCTGGGTGGCGCAGTCGTTAAGCGTCTGCCTTCGGCTCAGGGCGTGATCCCGGAATCCCGGGATCGAGCCCCACGTCAGGCTCCTCTCCTGGGAGCCTGCTTCTTCCTCTCCCACTCCTCCTGCTTGTGTTCCCTCTCTCGCTGGCTGTCTCTCTCTGTCAAATAAATAAAATCTTTAAAAAAATAAAAAAAATTAAAAAAAAATAAACTCAATTCTGATGTCCGAATCCCTGTTCTTTTCATAAAGCACTAATGTTAACTCAACATGTTAACTCTCAGTGCAGTGTCACTCAAGTTATCTTTATACCTTGAATACTCCTTTGCTCTAGGTGGCCTCTTCATTTAACACTTCCACCGAAGTCAGCAAAGCAATTAACCCTCATTGTGGTAACAAGCCACTCTCAAGATGGCAGTGGCACAACGCAATCAAGGCTATTTCTCACTCATATCATAGCTGAATACAGCTGGGCAATTCTTCTCCAAGCAGTTACTTGGGGATCCAAACTCCTTCCAGCTTGAGATACCATAACCTTAAATATATAGCTTCTAATGTTACCTTGGAAAAAGAAGAGTGTGGGGACAATTGCAAGAGGTGTTTTATGGCCAGGCTTCGAAGTCATACATCATCCCATTGGCCAGAACACAGTGGCATAGCCTCAACCTAAATGCAAGGGAGAATGGAAAATGTAGTCTCCTGTGTGTCCAGGAAAAGGAAACAGGATTGGTAAACATGAGCTGTGTTCTGACACACCCATTGTGTCAATCAGGGTTCTTGTAGGAAACGGATGGCACGCTCAGCTAGGATTTTGAGTTTAATGAAGGTACTATTTACAGAGGTGTGAATGGGGTTAAGGGAATCTATATGGGATTTTAAAGTATCCACTCCCTAGTAAAAACAGGAAATTTATACCACCCTTAGTCCAAGGGCAAGGAGAGAAAACTTGTGATTAGAGCCCAGTAAGAGCTGGAGCCGTGGAAGAAGGGCTTCCGGACAGAAGCCATATCTGTGGAGGGATGCAGCCATGGCCAGACCTGCAAGGCCTACGCAGGAAGGGTGTGGAGGAGGGAATACCCTGTCCCCTGACTCCTCAGACCCTCATGTCTCCTGCCGGTGGCCCCCTATGGCCAAAGCCCGTTGGAAGCCAGGGGGCAAAAGAGCCTGGTGATGAGGTCCGCAGTGGTCAGCCTCCCCCACAGTGGTCAGCCTCCGGGGCACAGGGAACAGCAGACAATGGACCTTGAGGATAGGGGTCACTCACTTTAAATTCCATCTGAACACCTTAAGAATCACTCCCCTTAGATCCTTCCCTCTTTGCTCTGTTCCCCAAATTCTGCCTCTTCAGATTCACTTACTCAGCAGGGCACCCTGCATCCCATGCCCCACACCCTCCCTGGCCCCTGCCGAATCTTCCTAAATGGGGTGGGGGAGAACTTAGAATTACCAAGAACCCGTAGTTTTTTTCAATGTGACATGAGGAGAGAAGAGGACCAGGGCTGAGAGAACCCCTGTGCTGAGAGATCTTGACGCTCCAGGCCCTGAATGACTCAGCCCTTCACTCCCTCCCAGACTGTACCCTGTCCTCCACCTTCAGTAACCGCCCCCCCCCCCCCCCCGCACCCGGACCTGCGTCAGACCTGGCTCCGTGCTGATGGTGACGAACGGCGCAGCGACAGCACAGCCACTCGGTGCTCTTGTCTGGCTTGGAGAAACAGCTGCGGTAATTACGATGGATATCTGGAATGGAAACTAATGGTGCAGGGTCACATCTAAAATGCCTTTGATACTCTTCATCATTAAAAGGCCATTAAAGGTACAACACATATATTACTGGACATCAAATCTACATTGATGTAAAAAGAAATTAGGCTGATAATTGTTCCTAAGGCCATTATCTCGAGTGAGTGAGGGCATGTGGTATCCCGTGCGGTTCTACAGAAGGGCTTTCATTGACCCTGATCAGTTCAGTTGAAACAACATTGATTCAGCTTGTCTGTGTGCCATCCTGATGAGATGTCTATGTCTGTGACTGCCCTGATTTAAACTGTGTCTTTCAAGGACTTGGACTCTGGTTTATAGGCTGAGCCCCAGGAAAAGAACTTGCAGGCCTTGAAAGACCACAAAAGTTTGAAGCAAAAGCAATGAAAGAGACTGCCTGACTCAGTGACCCCACAAGAAAGGCAAACTACAATGAGGAAAATGGTAACATGGAGACTGCAGAACCACCTAATAGAGAGCTTTGTGTGTAATAGGTATTGAATCGACATCAGTTCAATCATGAAATTAATAAATGACCCAAAGGGTTCTCTTTATAGGCTTTATATAAGGATAAGGATTAGGCCAGTCTTATTGGCTTAGACCCTAACCACCTCCCCCAAACTACCACCAGGGATTCTCATCCAGAAGATTTACCATCGGCCAAGCACACCTCACTTAACTCTGCACGTCCACATTCCCGATCATCTGGCAGGGGCCAGCAGATCCGGCTGCCACCCCCTTGTGTCACCACTGCACCCCTGGCCCAGCTCCTCATTATCACTGCCCTTGTCACCCAAGGTGTTAGGTGACAACACCCCAGTCCAATTTCCAGATCCTCCGAGATGGTAAAGAGGATGAGGGCAGTGTGAGAGGGAGCTCTGAGATTCATGGGCCACTGACCTCTCCTGAGAAAACACTGAGGTTGGAAGACTGTGCAGAAGTAAACAGTGACACAGGAGGAGAGCCCCATGGAGGGGACAGATTACTAAACACATGGCACATGGCTTATCAGCTCTTACATCCTAGACTAGAATGTCTTCAGAACCATGCCGGACCTGGGTCACTGCCAAAAAAAAAAAAAAAAAAAAAGAAGCAAAGCAATAGGTAAAAAGACTGTAACCAGTATGGGTTTGAGCTGAAACCAGTACGAAGTCTCTTGAAGCCCCTCAGTCTCAGAAGCAGAGGCAAAGATATGACTGCAGCCCATGGAGAGGGCGATGCTTGCAAGCCCAGAAGAAACCAGGATGGGGAGGTCATTCGTAAAGGCCACCCTTGTATCCCTTGTATCTGGGGCCTCCTTCAGAAGCTATCACTGGGTTGAATGTCCACCAATAGAGGACTGGTTAAATAAATGCTACAAATTATGGTTAATATCTGTCTATATTGATATGGTAAGATTACCAATAGGAGGAGCATAAAGATAAGAGTGTAAAGGGGCATAAAAGTAGCAGAATATGCTACCATTTGTGTAAAAAATGAGTGAAAATAACACATAACTTCACATATTTGCTTAAACGTGCATATTTTCCCTAAAGGGTATGTAAGAAACCAATAACACTGATGAACTGTAGGGAAAAGAAGGGAGTGTCTGGAGGCCTCAGGTCGGAGTGATAATTCTCATTTCCTTATCTTTATGTTTGAATGTGACTAGTATTTATTTAGAATATAAAATAAAGTAAAATCATTTCTAAATGAATAGGGAACTATCATTTATTGAAAATGCATCAGGAACTTTGCATATATTATCTGATCTACTTCTCTCAATTTTATTGAGTCCTATTTTTTATTTTCATGTAATTTTTTTAAAACTTAAAAAAGTAATATACACTCAATGTTGAAGATCTGAGAAACTTACACACCTATGGGGAGAAAACCCCAGCTGGAATCCTAAGTACCCTTGGAGGGTAATTGCTGTTAAAATTTTGGTGTAAATAAGTTTTCAGTTATATAGTTGTTTTTATAAAAATGGAATCACAGTGCTCATACTTTTTTTTTTGTAACTTGCTTTTCTCACCGTATTATGAACATTTTCTCATGTCAACCTTATTCTTCTATGAGATAATTTTAAGGGGATGCTTGAGGTTATTTTATAGGGAGGTATCATAATTTATGTAATAAATTATCTATTTAAGAATGCTGTTATAAACATTCTTATATATGTATTTTTTATAGAGCTCTGATTATGTTATACTCTCCACCTTTCTTAGAAGAGTTCAATGGCTTAGTCTGACACAGCTCACCAACAGCACAGCTGAGATCGGAGCTCAAGAGTGTGTCTGCCTCCAAAATTGGAGTTCTTTCTGCCATTCGACACTGCCTGGATCTGCTTACTAAAGAGCAGGTTTTCGTGGTCTGGTTGTATGGAGATGTTATAGGTACCATGCTGCTCCATCAGGAAGATGTTTGGACTGAACACGACAGCTTCCTAGGGGTAGGGGAAGTAGAAAGAGACGTTGCCAGAGCTGTGCTCACCTCCCTCCTCAGAAATGAAGAAATCATCTTCATCTTGGGGAAGCCATTTGTGCTGAGCTGTCTGTTGTCAATTCAGCATAAGCACTGCCTATCCTAAATTCTCTGCATTGCAGGAGAGAAGTCTGGAACTACATTTCTGAGGATCTTTCTTCCTAGATGGCTCTGGATTATATTCTGCTAATGAGAAGCACTTGTGAAAGATTTAAGGCAGGAGAGAAGTAATTTTTCCCTGGCGGCAACTGAGGGCAAATATATGAGCAGATGGCAGAACCAAGGTTTGCAGTGATTTCTGGGCAAGCTTCTGCAAGTCACCTGCTTTGGTAGTACAAGCAGTTATGAGTGCAGTGGCTTCTTTGCGATCCCAGCATATTTTGATTTTACAGCCTCTTACAGTGTCTTCCCTGAGCCTTCACTCCTCCAGCTTCTCTAACGTTTGTGCAAGGCTCTAATGCCCTGTATTAAACCCTTCCTGCTTGGAATGCCAAGAGTAGCTTCTGTCTCCTGACCACCCATTAAGCAAGACTTCGGATGAAAGATGAGGTCCTTCTGGAAGTCAGGAAGAATTTTTTTTGGACCACCCTCCTTCCCCCAACCCCCTGCCAAAGACTTATAAAGCTATTGTACTTGTGTGATTTCTTCATTTGCCACTGTTTTGGTAACTTTTTAAAGATATGCTGTGTGTTTTTCAAGAGACATTAAGAGAGCAGTGACCATGTGTCAGGCATCTGGATAGTGCCAGGGATCGGAGATACACACATAGCCTAGTGGGAAAGGTGGTCAGGAAGTCCACAACGCAAGTCCCTGAACGAAGTCTCTTCTGTGCCCTATTCAAAGAATATAGTATCCAGATGTCATCTCTCTTTGGAAGACTCCCTACCTTTAGAAGCAGAATTAAGTGTATTTTCCATAGTGCATTCAAGGTAACTTGCCCACGCATACCTCTAGTATAGTTCTTAGATGTAAAAACCAATTATAGCGAGGTGCTCTTGTCCCCACCAGACTTATCTCCTTGAAATAAAAAAGTGTGATCTACTTATCAATCGACTTATCTAGTAGCTGTATATAGACTCACTTAATGAAAGTTTGCTGAGTGAATAAGTGAATGCATGACTCTCTGCCTCCCACAGCTCTCTTTCAGCAGCTAATTTGGGACTGTATGTTGGTTCATCTTAAAATGGGAATGCTGTGCCCTGTATAGATCCTGAAGTATAAATGGCATTGAGCACATTTATTTCCTTAATGTTTGACCAATGAACCCTTGCTAGAATCATGAAATGCCTCCTACCTCTCTTTTTTGAATATAAAATTATGTTAATGAAATTATCATAATTATTTGAGAATCATGCATGCATAAAGTGAAGAATTAAAGGGAATAGATAAAAATTAAAATAGCTTATTACATAGGGATTTTTATGTTAGAGTGAACTTGTTCTTTAATTTTGATTTCTGTTAATGTTAAATAAACTATTTAGCAACAAGCTCTTTAAGGGCATGGGACTCCTGGTCTCAGGGTCGTAAGTTCAAGCCTGAGATGTGGAGCCTATTTAATTACAAAAAAAAAAAATGGTATTAACAATGGTGGCCTCAGCTGTGCTCAGTTTCTTCATCTGTAATAGGAGGGTGATGGCGGAGTCTCATCCTCCTAAAAAGGAGAGAGGAGTCTCCTCTCTCTTCTCATTCCACACATCCAGTATGTCACCAAATCCTGTTGGCTCTACCTTGAAAACACCTCCTCCAAATGACCATTTTTCTTTCACTACAACCACTTTGGCTTGAGCCGTGATCATCTCTCACTCAGAAGATATTAGTAATGATAACAGTAACTCAAACACAGAAGCAGCATTTGCTATGAGCTGTTACAGCTATTTTAACTCACTTAATCCTCATACAACCCTATGTTGTGTTTCACATTTAATAACTCATTTAATCCTTACAAAATCCCTAAGAGGTAGGTACAATTATTATCCCCATTCTATAGATGAGGAAACTGAGACACAGAGAGATTACACAGTCTGCTCAAGGTCATGCAGCTTGTAGGTGGCATAGCTGGGACCTGAACTCAGGCAGTCTAGCTCCAGAGACTCTGCTCTTACGACCTAAGCTCTATCGCCCTTCTAGAAGATTGCCCTATGTCCTAAACGGTCTCCTTGCTTCTATCTCTATCAATACCAATAGCCTATTCTCAAGGCAGCTACCTGAGTAATTGCTTTTATTACATAAATCAGACCATGTCATTCCACTGCTCAAAACCCTTCAAAAATTTTCCATTTCATTTAGCCAAAGCCCTTATGCTGGTCTGCAAGGTCCCACACTATCCAGTCTCCCATGACCTCTTTTACCTCTTTCTCCGCCGTTCTCCTTTCCAGTCACCCTCACTGCCCTGCTATTCTTTGAACAGGCCTGGCATGCTCCTGCCTCAGAGGTTTTGCATTTGCTGTTCCTTCTGCAGGGAATGCTTCTCCTAGTCAGCTGCACTTTTCACTCTCATATCTCCTTCAGCCCTTTGCTCAAATGAGGCCGCCTCTAACCCACTCCTATTAAAATGATAACCTTCTACCTCCCACCATAGCAATCTTCACACCCTTTCTCTGCTTTGTCTTTGTCATAATTCTTAACATTTAACATACTGTAAGTTTCATGTGCTTATTTATTATCTGTCTCCCTCCTTACTAGTAAGCTCCAGGAGGGTGGAAATCTTTTTCCGTCTTCTGCTCTATGCCTAAGGCTTAGTATAATGTCTGGCACATAGCATGTACTCAATAAACATTTGTTCAGTGCATAGTTTCCAAGGTCCTTCCAACTACTCCCATGCCCCTGGTAATATCACATTTAAATAAACCAGTGAGCATGACTTCACTGCCCACTGGGCATACACGCTGGCAGTGGGAATTGCCAATTATAACATTTGCATGGGAAGAAAGGGGATGAGGATAGGGGAGGATAGGGAAGGTGGAATGAGGTGTGAGGAGGCATGAAACACAGACAGCTTCAACTAGAACTACTAAGATCTGCCTTATTAATACTTGGTCCTGCATTATTAATACTTGTCTATTATACCTGTCTATTAAAAATATATTTTAAGATGAAAAAAAAAAAAGCCAATGTTCCATTAAAGCTTATTACTTTCTGTTGGTAGCTGTTTCCACAAGATGCTTGGGGCTAATTTTCCTGGGCTACGTAGCATAGCCTAAATCTGTGAATTGGACCAGTGCTGGGTTCTAAGAGACTTCTGGAGGGTAGGGCCAACTCCAGGGTAACTCATAAAATCTCATCCTGGTTTTCTTAAGAATTGGTTTTGTGTTATGACTCAGAGGGAACTGTCTTAGGATACCTGTTGGAAGGGCTCCAAATGGGCTTGGAAGTCTTGGGCCCAGGAAACCATAAGGTTGGGGTAAGGGACTAAAGAACTAAAAGGGTTGGGGAAGAGCCACCTGAAAAGAACAGTCTTGGGGCAGAACAATCAGCTGGGCAGACATCTTTTTTAGGGGGGCTCTTGAGGTATCCACTGGAAATATAAAGTTTCTTGGTCCAAGAAGCATGAAGCATGATGGGCTTTGGAGGATAAAGTCCTCCTGGTTCCTGGACAACCTCTGCCAGTTTTGCAGTCTTCTTGGAAAGTCAGGGAAAAAATCAGAGCATCAACAACTGGGGCTCAGAGATCCTTCTTCCCCAGGAAGGCCATGAGGTGAGCTGATAGGGGCATTCAGCTGCTTCTATACTCTGTCAGCTCACCTGGGCAGATGCCCGAATAGGGGAAGCTTTGAAAGGCCTACTCTGATGGCCAATTGCACTCACTCTCTATTCATTACTTTTCAGGTCCTTTCACCCCTTTCCTTGTTCTGTCACTTGCTAGGTATATGAGTTTGAAAAATTGCTTACATTGTCCAAACTCCAGCTTCCTCATCTAAATAATGAAACAGAAATAATACCTAGCTCATGAATTGTTGTATGGATGAAATGGGATGTGTGTAAAGCATACAGTAGGTACTCAATAGGTGAGTGGTGGCTGCTGCTGTTGCTGTTGATACCAGGCATAGGAATAAGATAGAAGAAGCCTGTTTGGGAGAAATGACCTTAGGGTCTTCCTGGAGGCTGACAGCCCTAGGCCACAAGCAGGTCACTCTGAGTTAAGGCCAAGTACACTACAGGAGAAATGCTTGGTGGTGTCATCATCCAATTCCCCCTCCTTGGTCCCTCCTCTATACGTGTACACTGTGCACTGCCTTGCACTGACCCATCTCACATTCTTTCCTCTCCACCCCATTTCCCTATGAAAGCAGCTGAAGATGCAGATGTTATGGCCCCTTTGAGCTCAATCTAATTGCCAGGCTCATAAGCACTCAGCACCATGCTGGAAAATGAGGCAGTGGGGATGCACATTGTTTAAGTTCTGGTTATATTAATAAGGAGACATGGCCAAGTGATAAATAAGGCAACTCAAGAAGAAAAATAATTCAGGGAGGATAATAGGGGAAAATGAAGAAAAGACTGAGATAGAGAGGAGAGGAAGAATGGAATATGGAGGTGGGACAGGTGCTTCAGTGGGAGCCTGCAAGGACAGTGGAAAGAGCATGGGCTTTGCCGTCAGACCCGGGTTTGAATTCTGCCACAGACATATCAGCTATGGGACCTTAAAAAGACTGCTTAAACTCAGTTTCCTCATCTAGAAAAATGGGACCAACGGGAATGTATCTCCACTAAGTTGCCGTGAGAATTACGTGTTGTAAAGAGCCCAGAATAGTTCAGGAACATGGTAGCTAATCAGCAAATGTTCTTCTCCTCTGTATGCTCTGAACCCCCACAGCCACACAGCCAAGCCTTGAGGAGGTACCCTGGCCCCAGCCCAGACTCTTAACATCACCCTCATCTTGGGGCAAAGAAAGAAACTAGCATCTCGACAGGCAGATAGGAAGACCAGGAGACAATGGTCGGGGTTATTTCTGACTCCAGACCGAGTCAATGCTGCTCACTCCTGCAACTGCAGTGAGCACTTACAGCACACCATGCCCTTGGGATACAAAGATGAATAAAAGTGGAATCTGCCCTAAAGGAGCCAGAGTTTGAGAGGGAGAGACAGGCACGTAACCCTAACGGCTATGGAAGGAGCAGGGCTTTAGTTATGATATCTATGTATCTTGATTTCAAAGAATCTGCTTTATTGTCCCCATCATCTAATTTGATTTGGAATGAAAAAAAGTCCTCGCAATTTCCTCAGAGGTCTGAACAAAGTGCTTTGAAAGTGCAGAGAACAATGAGTTCTGTTTCGGAGAGTCAGAAGGGAGCATTTGAACAACAATGGTGAGAGCTAATGTTTATTAGTGTTTACTGAGCACTAACATGTCAAGCACCAGTGCTTTACGCATATTAACTCACTCAATCCTCGCAACAGCTTTATGAGGGAAATATTTTTCATAGTTTGCAAGGGTAAGGTCACAGTTTGATAGTGGCAGAGTCAGGATTTGAAGACTGAGGTTCTTATTCTAGGTTCCACATCCTTAATGTCTATGCCAAATTGCCTCTGTGAATCTTAAATAATAAATATTGTGGCCATTCTGAGATCAAGGCTAGGTTTTCCTCCACTGGACCTACACCCAGACTAGCAGAGATGGAATCATTCATTTATTCATGCCATGTTCATTTAGTGCCTGTTCCACATCAGGCCACGTGAAGACTCAGAACTGCGGGAACTGTCGGGGGAACAGCAACCCGCAGTCCTTTCTCTATGCACAAGCCCTGTTTTGCTGTAATCCTCCTTGGCTCCGGAGCCTAGGGAGTGGGATATTAGGAGTTGGGACAGTAAGCTGGCTTTTCCCACCTCTGTTCCTGGTGGGCAGGAATGGTGGAACCTGAGAAGCTTGAGATAGAAAGAAGGGCTCAAAGGTTTGGGTTTTCCAGAGCAAGGGCTTTTTTTCTTCTCTATTTCAAGAGTGGAACAATTCTCCAAATGCAATCTTACATGGAACAGATCAAGTGGAATTGCTGTGGGGTGGGGACTTATAGCCTCACTCATTCAACACTGTCTATATCCTCTCGCATCTTCTCAGGTGGCCCCTCAAAGCCTCTCCACGGGATGTGGTTTGAAACTCCCGTCCCAGGTAGAAACTGTTAAAAAGCTTGATGGCACCTCAACAGCCAGCAGAGTCGAGGACTGGTGGTATCTGTAGCAGTCAAGCGAGGCCAGGAAGCAAGGGAGTTCCCAATGACTGCTATCATTTGGAGGTTTAATGGGCAATGACATGACTCTCTGCCTTAATATGTGCTCTGCATTGCCCAGGAGAGAGGAGAGACATAGGTTCTGGGGTGGGATGAAGGGGGGGGTCACAAAGGGTGGGCCAAGTGTGGGGTGTGGGGGCATGGGAGATGTAAGCGGAGCAGATGACAGACATTTGCTCCTTGGGGTAATTACAAGATATGCCAAGGTTGACTGGAGATAGAATTAAATCAGAGAAATTCAGAGTAAATGAAGATCTCACCCTTGGTTTTATCCCAGATGATTAAGGATGCCACCATTAAATTCTGCTCACTAGGGCAGACTTTGGACCTTTTCCAGTTCTGTGTACTCCTCCCCAGAATGGGGGTCCAGCCCTACTTTATAGGTGATACCTCATGCTGCCCAGATATTATTTCATGCCATTCCCCATGGCAACGTACAAAATATTGAGGCAATATTACAAACTAGTGAAGAGACAGAGCTTGGGAGTCAGACCTGAATTTTAGTCTTGGCTCTGGCATTTGGAATTTGTTTGACTTCAGAAATTATTCTTTCGGTTCCCTCCTTCACAAAATGGGAACAACCCTAGCTTCTCCCTCATAGGATTCTTATAAGGAATAAATGAGTTCGTACATATGAAGCACGTAAAACAGTACCTGGTATATAGTGATTATTTAATAAATGACGGTTGTTGTTGTTGTTTAATCATCATCTTCAGAGGTACTTAATTATAGCTCTGGATGTCCTAAAGGTCAAATAGCTACTAAGCCTCCTCCCATATCTAAAACAGCTAGGCTCAAAACCTCATTTGCCAGATTATGGCCAATATTGTATTGTTTTGTTTTGTTTTTTTACACAACAAAGACTTATCTCTTAGTCACACCACAGTCTAGTATAGGTTTATCAGCAGAGTGTGGGAGGTGGTTCTGCTCCCTGAAGTAATTCAGAGGTCTAGGCTTACTCACCTCATCATTGCCCAGAAGTTTGGAGTTCTTTTTTTTTTTTTCTGTATTTGAGAGAGAAAGAGAGAGAGGGAGAGCACAAGCAGGGGGAGCAGAGGGACAGGGAAAAGCAGGCTCCCCACTGAGCAGGGAGCCTTATGTGGGGCTCCATCCCAGGACGCTAAGATCATGACCTGAGCCGATCTCAGGACCCAACAGATCATGATCTGCCCTCCAACATGGACTAAAACAAAAACAAAATCCTCGATAATAAATAACCTTATTTTCCCCTGACCTCCCTACCTCACCAGTGGGTTTCTATAAACATTCTCACTTCCTTGAGAAGCTGCTCCTCTGAGAGCCATTTTGGCTTAGGAGGTCCATGTATCACAGGGCATGAGCTCACCTGTCCATAGAGGAGTCTGATAATGGAACGACTGCTCAGAGAGGCTGAGAGGCCCTTTCCAGCCCAATCAGCTCGGGGCTTCTACCAAGCAATGACCTCAGGTTTTAGCTCTGTCTTTTTTTTAGAGGTGGGAAGGATAAGTGGCCTCCAGGGGTTAAGAGGCAGAATCTTAATCAAAAAGAAACTGAGTGTTGACAGCTCTGCTGGCTCCAACTTTTGTCTAATCAGAGCTCAGGACACCTTAATGGGTCACTAACCTTGCCCCAGATGTCCTGCCACTTATCACAGTCTACACACCAGTCATTTGGCATGCCAGCCAAAGCCAGGAATAAAATACTCTCTGTGTCTTCCGTCTTCAGCTCTCCCCACCCTGAAGATGGAATATGAAATTCAAATGCAAATAGGCTTGGGACTTAGACAAACCATCATCAAGTAAAACACACATGCAATATCAAGCTTCATATTAAAATAACGTGCCTTCATTCATATATTTTATACACACACACATTATTTAAATAAATAAATAAATAAATAAATAAATAAATAAATAAAAATAATAGATAAAGAGCTCCAACATCAAATGTAGTCTCGGACTGAAGCACACCCAGGGAATTGTTTCCGCTCAGATTTATATCTTGTGAGGCACAGAAGACAAACAGAATCAAACCTAGAGTTAACTCCTGCATGTAGGGGTTGGGTAACTGATAGCTTAAGTAGCCGCTTATTACACCCCTGCATCTCTGTGTGAGCACAGCAGGCTGAGCTGGGAAGGGACACTCCGCTAGGACTCACCTCTCAGTGGATGCAGGCAAGCAGAGGCCCAAAGGGAGGAGAGTGAGCCCAAGCCGGTATCTCCAGAGCACAGGGGAAGTCTACTGCCTGTCAACTCACAGGATCTTCACTTGTCTCACTGGCTTTTCTATTTCCTGTTATGGATATGGGTAGAGAGTGAAGAGAAAGAAGTATGGTATACCAGTTCTAAAATTATTGGGAGAATGGAGGAGGGGACGAAGGTTAATTGAATACCATGGTTGATCACAAATTTACCTTATAGTGAGTCTGGATGATCAAACCCTCAAGTAATCAAATACTCTAAGGATAAATGGGGCCTGTGTCACACCGTCTGGCTTTTCACTGCAGAGGGGCAAGATTGTAGAGAGGCTTAAAGAACAGACTTGCCAGTCAGGCACCCTGGATTCAAGTCTTGGTCCTACTCAACCTCCTATTAGCTATTCGCCTTGCAAGTACTTTATCTCGGAACTTGCCAAGCATAGATGGTTTACAGGTGCGCCACAGAATACTGCTGCTTGTAAACTTCTTTTTATGATAAAGTATTTAAAGCAATCTTTGTAACTATTCAACATTTTATAACAGAAGTTACATTTGAACACTACTTGTATAGCACTTCGTGAGATTTTTTGACCATTGTAATTGTTATTTTATTGCATACTTTACAGCTAGTGCCCATTGTCAGAGAGCAGTCCGAGTGGACTACATCACATGTACCTTTTCTGATCCTACACTGAGTCCTCTCAGCTAGTCAAATTATTAATACAGATGTACCGAATCTTTTTACCTAGCCCCATAGAGTTGCTCCAAAACCCGTAAATTTATCCCAGAATGCCAAACAATTAGAATTTTCTGCGTGCCATGATGTGGAAAAGTTTGTAAAGCACTGATTTAATCTCTGAATAAATTTCCTCGTGCGAAAAGTAGAAATAATAACAGTACATATCTCAAAGGGTATTGTGAGGGTGAAATGAGTTAAAATATGTAAAGCACTCATTAGAGTGTCTGGGACATAGTAAATAAATAAATAGAGGCCAGTTATTATTTTTCCCTATCTGTAAAGACGGGGATAATAATGCCTACCTCACATGGCTGATGTGGGTTACACACGTGAGATAAAGCATATTAAGAGCTTACTACAACGTCTGGCATATAGTAGGAGGTCAGTAAATGTGAACCAGTATTTCATACCCCATCTTCAGGGTGGGGAAAGCTGAAAGTGGAAGAAGTCCCTTAGCTAAAGGATAATTAGTTTAAATATACATAACTTAAAAAAAAATTTTATTTATTTGACAGAGAAAAAGCAAGCATAAGCAGGGGGAGTGGCAGGCAGAGGGAGAAGCAGGCTTCCTGCTGAGCAAGGAGCCCGATGCAGGACTTGATCCCAGGACCCTGCGATCATGACCTGAGCCTAAGGCAGACGCTTAACCGACTGAGCCACCCAGGCGCCCCTCTACGTGACTTTTTAATGTTAGATTGTAACTTTCCAGTGCAGTTCATATGTGCACAACTTTCCAGTTAAACTGTAAACGAACTAAATATAGAAGCTGCCCAAAACATGAGTGGAGATGGATTTTACAGAGCTGTAAGCCTTTACAAAGCAATCTTAGGTCTAGCATCTTATTTAATTTCTTACAACAACTATAGGCTCCCTCCACGCCAGTGGTAAGAAAACTGAGGCCTAGACAGATTACATGGCTTGCCTAAGATTCGAGCAGCTTAGTTTCAGAGCTGGAAGTAGAATCTACTTCTCGTACTCTAAGTAGAGTGTTCTTTTTACCAGATCACATGACTATACTGAGGCTGCTGCACGCAGTTTTACAGGGGAGCGTAATCATATTGTAGACACTGTACATTACTATATACAGGAAGTAATCTTCTGACAGACAGCAGTAAGAGTTTTCTTATAAAAATAAGTATATCACAATAATTGTCTACAGGAGCACCTTTATCCAATTTGCACAAAGCCACCACATAGGTTAGTGGAGGCCCTACTACACTATTATTACAACTAAAGTTTTCTTTGACAATCCAAACAGTATTTTGGGATGTTGAGCCCCTTGGGGTTATCAGTTGGAATCTAGAAGGTAGGATTACTTGTAGCAGGGGTCAGTACATTTTCTGTAAAAGGCCAGATAGTAAAATACTTTAGGCCTTTTGGGCTGTAACAGTCCATCTTTTTTACAACTACTCCACTTTGCTGTTGTAGCCTGAAGGCAGTCCCAGACAGTATGTAAATAAAATGGGTGTGCCTGTGTTCCAATAAAACTCTACTTACAAAAAAAAGGCAGTGGGCTATAGCTTGCCAATCACTGACTTACAGAATTCTGGCTGTCTGAATTATCAATAAGAATTTCTTGAAAGAGCATTACCTCAATTAGACTATCAACAGGTAAGACCCCAAAACTAGAAACTAGACCCAACTGATTTCAAACCTCTTGTGCTTTATAGCCTTAACACACATCAGATGTTCTCGTTCTTGGCAAGGAGAACCTCTTGTGAGGTACGTCTGCTGACAATTTCCAGTGTTTACAGATATTACTTAAAAAATAATGGAATAGATCAGAAGGGACTCACACTTGTTTCGATTTCTTGAGTGGGAAAGAAAAGTCAGATCTCCTCCAGAGGGGGATGTCATCCTAACCCTTGCCCTCCAAGGAGACCCTGACTCCTCAGTTCTCTCGGCCTTTGTCTCTTCCCTTAGTTTAGGTAGGGAAAAAGCTGTGATTCCATAAAAGAAGCTTTGCCAGGAACAAAGGTGGGAAAGAAAACAAAAGAGGAGTTTCCAAATTTAAACGGGTTCACAAATCCTGTTACATTAAGCAAGAAATTAAGTTACTCAGTTATAAGTGATGTCTCCAAAAGGACCTAGTCACCTAGTCTAGCAAACAGGCCTTTGCTTCTGTTGCTACCAGATCAGGCTGTCCAGGCTTCTAGTTCAGGCAGCTTCAGGTGGGCACCACGTATGCCCTCACTGGAATTTCAGTCTCTATAACATGACCACAAATCCATGACCTTTTTAGAAATTTAGGGCTGGAATGGAACTTGGAGGTTATCTAACCGCAGTTTGATGCCTGAGGTTCCCTTAGACATTCCTGCAAGAACAGGAAGCTGCCACGGACATTAGCTTGTGTCATTCTCAACAACCTAATTTATTAGGAAGTTTTTTCATGTGTTGGGTTAAACTTACTCTCATGTCTGCTGCTTCTGCACGCTGCAGGCACATAAAACAACCGTATTTACTTCTTCGCACAGCAGCCGCACCAATACCTGAACAGGCTATCAGGAACCAAGCACAGGATTCAAGGTGAGACTCGAGAGTTCAGTACCTCCTCTGCCAGGAGACTTCTGTTCGGGAGGGTTGGGTAGGGTAGGAGGGGAAGTCACAGCACACTAATGGCAATACTGAGTTTACAGGCAACTAAATTCTCTAGGTCTTTAGTTACAGCTCCCATGGCCTGAACTGAGGCACAATCGGCTTTTGGATTGAAGAATAAACAACACTTGTAAACTGTGCAGATGTTAAAATCTCTAGAATCTATTATCTAATGCAGTGATTCTTAGCCTTGGCAATGTGCTAGAGTTACCCTTTCAATTAAAAAAAAAATTTTTTTTTAAGATTTCATTTATTTAGTTGACAGTGAGGGAGAGAGAGAGCACAAGTCGGGGGAGCAGCAGGCAGAGGGAGAAGCAGACTCCCCACTGAGCAGGGAGCCAGATTGTGGGACTTGATCCCAGGACCCTGGGACCATGACCTGAGCCAAAGGCAGACGCTTAATGACTGAGCCACCCAGGCGCCCCCATTTCAATTTTTACGCAATGTTCAGGGATCCTGATTCTCTCAAACAGTGTAATTTGATTATCTCAGCTTTTAGTCGCTAAAAAACTTGACGACGAGGAGCTGAGACTAGTGATGATAGCTCAATTTGTTGAACTTTGTACCAGGCACTGGGCTAAGAGATTTTCATGTTAACTTATCTAATCCTCACAGAAACCTTAGGAAGTAGTTACTCTGATTATTTTCGTTTGGTTGATGGGTAAATGAAGGCACAGAAAGGTTAAGTTACTTGCTCGGGATCACTGGGCCAATAGGTAGAAGACCTAAGATTTGAACCCAGCAGATTGACAAGAGAACTCAGATTTCTAACTACTACTTTGTATTGTTCCCATCCTTTTTCAAAGCATTAATAAACTGTGTGAACAAGTCAGGATAGAGCTCTATGGCAAACCAGCAGAGACGTGAATTAACCAAACCTTCTGAATAAGTACAGCTAATTCTTAGTACAACTGCTTACGCTCATGCAGCCTCGGCTGTTCTATCTTGCCTACAGTAAAACGACTGACGCCGTGCTGAAATCTTAGGATGGCACACAGTATTCCTTGCCGTGGGTAAAAGCCAGACAGTCTACATTTGAATCTTGGCTGTACTGCCCTCTAACTTTATCATCGTGGGCAAATTACTTAAGACTTCTGTGCTTCAGTTTTCTAGTCAATAAAGAAAAGGTAATGATAGTACCTACCTTATGATGATGGTGATTATGCTAACCCAGTAAAGTACTTAGAAAAAGTGCTGTCATTGCCACTCTTATTACTGTAAAGCTGTATGAAAACAAGAAATAAGATTGGTCTGGTATGTCTGGTTCTTCTGTAGTTACCACTGTTAACTTTTTAAGAATCTAGTCCAAAACCTCATTCACGACTTGTTAAATGTATCCATCTATGTTGGTAATCTGTCTTCTCGTTTTTAGAAACAGAAATAACAGCTCATCTTCAACCATTCGGTATCTCCTAGTTGACCATGTCTCCTTAAAGCCTACCAAGAGCCCTAGCATCTCTCTCTCCACTGAGGACCAGAGACTTGAAGCATACTCTGGTACCTTAGTATTTGGGTATAATGGAGAAAAATAACAGGAACTCCCTAAGGTGGCATCTCAGTTTGTGGCCTCATGAGTCATAGGCCGTCTGTAAGCCTTAGTGTAGGAAATCAAGATTGGTGGTCAAGGCAGTTGAAATAGAGCCACTTTCGATCCTTAAGTTCAAGTCTGAGAGGGGCCCAGGGTATGAGCTATCACAGCACAGCTGTCCTTCAACATACTAAGTTACTTCTGAGCCCAGGATAAGAGTCAACCAAGCAGACATTTCCAAAGAATTGGGACATGTGTGGCAACTGAACCTGAAAGCATTATACAGTTGTTACCCATATTACCAATCCTTTCCAGAGATAGAATCTTGAAGTAAGGAAAGAACCTTCTAGATCTAGAGATTGTAAACTAAGGGGCCATGGGCCAAAAGTAGCTACAGAAGTCTTATTTGCTCCCCTTAGTGCTTTATGTATTTTTTGAATTAGCCGTTAGATTTAAAAAATTTGAAGATAGTGCATAACAAATAGATTTTGCTGGTCTTGAAAAACAAAGATCTGGCCTTATTCTGTCCTTGGGACAATGATCAGCTGAGGCTGAGCAGTAGCTACCTTCTTGAGACATGTGGAACCCAACCAGACAATAAACACTTTTAGGACCAGATTAAAACCAAGCAATTCATTCCAAAGATGAAGAAAATGGAGCACTGAAAAACTATTTGACCTGTTCACATTGAATAGCAGAGTCAAAATCACAAGGCTAGGTGTTCTGAATTCCAGTTCAGTGATCTTCAGTGAGTACAGGTGACCCTTGAACAATGTGGGTGCTGGGGCACTGACCCCCCCATGCAGTTGAAAATCCATGTATAATTTTGACTCCTCCCAAACCTAACTACTAATAGCCTACTTGACCAGGGGCCTTACCAATAACATAAACAATTAACATATATTTTGTATGTTGTATGTATTATATACTGTATTCTTACAGTAAGCTGAAGAAAAGATGATATTAAGAAAGTCATAATGAAGAGAAAATACATTTATAATATTGTACTGTATTTACCAAAAACCCCCACATGTAAGTGAACCTACGCAGTTCAAGGGTCAACAGTACCGTTGCTCTTTCCCCTAGAGGACCTGAGATACACGTACACCACCTGCTTGCAGGCACTATGACAAAGAAATAAAACTGAGAACTTTTGCCTTTGCTCCACTTGTTTTGTTGGGCCAGAAATTCTTAGGGGCTGCAATCCAGAAGGGAAGTGAAGACCAGCCCGAAACTCAAAGTCCCAGCATTCCTCAGACTGCTGACCACACCCACGGTCTAAACTATTTGTGCTTTCTGTACAAAGCACTGCACATTCCCAGCCTCCACAGATGCTCACATATGCAGCTGGGTTATGAACAAACATACTGCTTTTTCCTTTGTTAATGGCCTTTTCTCTACCCACACAGGCAGTTAGCGAACAAGAGCCTCTGTGGGACACTGATGCTGGAGGAGAGGTCGTAGAGAACACTTACAGATGACAGGTCAGCAGAAGCTCGGAACTCTCTTCCTGGCTCTCTTCCCAAATGCCAAATGATTATGGCCATGGCCTTTGATACACTGCTTTTAAAAAAGTGCCGGCTCTGTCCAGATGGGCGGTGTTACACAAAGGGTGTCCTGGCCATGCTCCACTGCAGTGTAGTAACATTGATTTATGAAAATATTTGAAATCTTTAGCTTAAATAGACACAAATACACAGTATCATAGCTGCATTATACCTCAGGTCCAGGGATATCTTACCTAAAACTGTCCAGGGGAATATTTGGTTCCATCTTGGCGATGGCAATGACAAAACTATAGTGTAAGTAATTAGGATAGGAACTACATAAGGAATGGCACAGCAACAAGAGAAACACATGAGATCATTCTCTGCAAAGGTAGTAGGAAGCAAAAATCAAGACCGTCTAATTTAAGGACAAGGAGAAAGCAGGTGGAAATCAAACTGGACTGGAGATGGCAAGGCTGAAACCTGAGTAGGTACCCAGAGTCAGAAATTCTGACTTGCGTAAAGAACCAAAAATGAATCCACTGTCAAAGGGCAAGGATCAAACATGCATAATGTCAAAGACAGCCAAGGCCAAGAACTTACCAAGGCTTCCCTCTGCCCTACCAAGGATCCTGGACTAGTTCCTCCATGTTTCCATGAGGGAGAATGCTGCCAGGAACCAATAAGAACAGAGGCAAACTCTCCTTTATTCTTCCCTGTGGACACCGCATTTAAAAATTCCCTGGAGTCTGTATCTGGCATATATTTGGGTGTCATAATAAAGACCCCAAATTCATTAGTTCCCAAGCCACACACCTGTTCTATACAGGTCTATCGATCCTGGCTATTGCACAGCCTTCCTGGGAGCACGAATGAAGTATCAGGCAGTTGGCTATGGTCAAAGAGGACTTGCCTGTTGTCCCTCAACTAAGAGAGCTTTCTTATTGAGGCAGAGATTTTTCTAGTGCACCATTTAGACTAATACTTTTCCTGCTTATTGAATATTCAGTAATTATAATCTCTCAGAACTAAATATAACAATATTTCACGAGATTGTTTTTAAATGTGCTTTTTCTCTTTTAACACTCAACCCTCTCAGAAGCTCAGTTCGTGTTCTTGATTTAAGAGGAAACCCGGGAGACAGGCTAGGCTCTATACAATAGGAAAAACTAAAGCTCAAGAGAGGGAAGCATCTAGTCTCTCCCTCCCTTGGGACACCAAGAAACCCTGGATTAGGGCTGGAAGCCCTTTCACAGCAGGCATAAAGTGCCAGCTCAGTACCAACTCAGACCTCAGTAGTAGGACCAGGAGAGCCTTGGTAAGACCTTTTATAACCCCTTAGTCATTCATATGCAGGATTTTGGGGCCTATATTCAATTAGCCCAGGCTAATAATTTGGTTCTAGGTAAGGTTCCTTCAGAAATGGGTCTTCTTATAATAAGGAAAAGACCCAAACCTTCCTAATCTAGCACTGTCACTCAATTCAAAATCATGCAGCTTTTAAGTACCATGTCCTTATGGAGAAAGTACACCAGTGGTGAGGAAATGTCAGCCCTCCCCACAAGGCAGTGTGTAAAAGAGGAATCAACATTGTGTACATGATTTGCAAAAAAGTAGCTCAGAAAAGCTTTTCAGGAAGATGTGGCAAGCAGTTTTCATTAGCCCTTCACACCTGCAGGTTTAACAATTTGGTTAGTTCTTCATCTTCCCTCCTGCCTGAAGCTATTGGCTGCTTAGCTATTAAGGCTAGAGTCCAAACAGATTGTCATAGGACTATGTTCCTTCCTCCCACACCTTGCTTTTTCATCTTACGCCTCTGCCTCAGAGTTTCACTTCTGGTATGGTGGAGTTTAAGCACCTACTGAACACATCTTCCAAAGGAGAACAACTATAAACTTGACAAAATACAAAAAAACGACCCCAAGGCATTGGAGAATGAACAAAAAAGCAGGCAAACTCTGGAGACAGGTCAAAACTTAAAAGAAGGAAATGGCACAAGGTGAGTTCCTATTTTTATGGCTTCTAGGCTGACTGAAAACTGCAGTTGGAAGAATCAGAGGAAACCACAGAATCAGAGCAACTACAGCTGCTAGAAAGTGAGGGGGGAAATCTCAGAAGAAAAGAACCAAAGAAAAGAGAAACTCAAATTCTATGTATGAACTCTATGCAAATCTCTGGCGGGCCCCTGAACACACATGTGCACTGCAGACTCCAGCTAAAGATAGAAGAACTGAATTGAGATTTGAGCTGCTGCCCAAAATTGACAGTTTGAGTCCAATGAAGCTAAAATGCCTGCTAACACAAACAAAAAAATCAGCACTCTGTGCAGAGGAATATATCAGAATCCACAACACAAACCTTTACAACACTGAGTTGTAAACAATCTAAAATTACTCAGTATTTGAAGAACCTGAAAAATACAACTCTTTCTCTAGAGAAAAGATAAACGATGGAGACCAACTCTGAGATGATTCAGATGTTGGATTTAGCAGAAAAGAATTTTAAAGTAGTTATAGCTATGTTCTATAAAGTAAAATGCTTGTAATGAATAAAAACAGGAAATCTCAGCAGAGAAATTACAAGCAGAGGAATATATAGTATCATTAGTAACCCATGGTTACTGATGTCCTGATGACAAGTGAGATGGGAATTAGGAAATAACTCATATTCAGGGGCACCTGGCTGGCTCAGTCAGTAGAGACTGTGACCCTTAATCTCAGGGTCGTGAGTTTAAGCTCCACATTGGGCGTGGAGCCCACTTTAAAAAAAAAAAGAAAAATGGAAAAAAAGAAAAAAAAACTCATATTCAAAAGTCCCTCTGCTCAGTGGGAGATTTTTATTTGTACTAAAACTAAATTGAAAGTTGTTTGCTGACACTATAGGTAATTAGTTTTTGCTCTTCGGGAGACTTGACCAGAGAGGTAGAAAGAATTTAGGGAAGTTTGGTGGGGAGATTTTACATATAGGTATTTTCATTTAGTGAGGATGTGAAAGACAGCTTTTCTGTTTGGCATTCTTGGTATTCAACACCAGGCCTGCTACTGGTTTTTAATGGATCAAATTCTTCTTTCAGAAGGTAGAACACATGCTATGAAATATTCTTCCATGCATCTAAAGGAGGCAGGCTACTGAAAATAGGAAATGTTTCTACAAGGAGAAAAGCGATGTTCAGAGAGAAAGCACAGAAGGCATCTAAGTCTTACCTTCTGAAGTGATTTTCTCATGGAATTACTAAAAGAAGTATTTGGAGAGATAATCCCAAGTCCATCTTGGGTCTCACACTGATTCCACTCTCCTTTATCCAGCAAATACTACATACTGTGAGATATGTACTTGAGAAACAGAGCCAGTTTCTCAACCCCAAAAGTTCCTGGTGCTCTCAAAAGCAAGACATGATAAGGGCACATGTTGGTTCCTGGATAAAAAAACAGGACTCAACTCACAAAAAGTGACAATAGCCACAACAAGAAAGGTTACCAACAAGCCTGAAATTGTTCATTTTGGAAATGGAGGTGACAGTTTCTCTGGGAAAAGAAGTGTGATTATTTAATTCAAGTAAAAAATTAATTGCCCCAAATAAGGAAGTAAAAGCGCTCGGAGAGTATTCTTCACACTCTGTAATGTGTATCAACTAAATTCAGTTTTCAATGTTAAAATAGGCATATGACTCTTTGACCTAAGAACTGAGTAGTCACTCAATCAGAAACAGAAAAAAAATTAAGCAGAAAAACTAGAAAACTACTTTTATCATTTTCTACTATAAAGCTGACCACATCATCCAATGATAGAAAATTCTAGAAACTTTACAAAATTCCTCTTTTTAAAATTTATTTTTTGTTATCAAAGAGAATGTCCAGAAACATTGAGTACTAAAGATCCGTTCATGGCATTGTTTTACAAAAGTTCCTAATGGAGTGTGAATATTTTATTTTCTGATGTATCCTTCACTTATTAATGATGAAGTGGATGAACTGATGCAATTACTTAAAAAAAAAAAATTCCAGACAAAAACATCCATTCTCATTCTGAATCTGCTGATTGGAGTGAATTCAGTGGTTACAATAGCACCACTGGCTGAGAATCAACCTCCCCATAGTAGGGAGCTATTCGGGTCTTCTCATTAGGTCACGTAGGTCTCTCAGATATAGGCACCATGTTTGAAGTCTCACACAAAATGTCTGTGTCACTTAAATTACACAATGTGGCAGTGTTTGTTTCATGGGGACATAATCTTGAAAGAAGGGGCAACAGTAGAAAACAACCTGTTTGTATGTTATATGTGAGTACATTATTGGACTGTGCATGAGTTTAAGGGCGTTGTAGCCCTCATTAAAGAGTAATTCCACCAGTGAAGCATCTGTCATTTCCAGTTGCTCCTGGTGCTTGAAGTTGTCTACTCATTTCACCATGTGTTGTAAGGTCAGGGCCTTCTTCATCTACTGTTTGGCTCAAATGATTTCAACTGAGTTTAGTTGTCCTTCTCTTCCATCGAAGCTTTATTTCTCAGCTTCAGGATATGTGGGGTACTTGACCGTTTCTATCTTCTCTCGGACTTTGTAGGAGGGATATAGGCCCGTCCTTCCCAGTTTCCTGTTGACACCTTTAGAATAGCCATCCCAATGATTTCCAGCCACACCAATGATATCTCCAGGTTCCATGGGGATTTCATCTGCAGTTCGAGGTTGGTGAGGGTAAATGGCAATCTGGTTGTGGGCATTTTGGCCCCCAAAATAGTAGATGTCATCCAAAGAATGGAAGTTTGCAGAAGCATCAGGATGAAGTGTTTGCATGATTTCGTAAGCAACTCGACAGACCTTGGGAAAGAATGAAAAAAAAAAAAAGTATACATAAAATCTCCTTGATAGCAATCTGAAGGCCCTTGCCCAAACAGACTAGGACTAGACCAGGACCAGGATGAGAAGATGAGAAGTAGTAGATTCTAGTCACAGGTTTTTAGTCCAGTTGCTCTCAGATATGGTCATTCTTCATCTTTGTGCATAATTGTATTTTTTTTTTAAAACCTATAAGATTACTACAGCTAAAATCTCTGGGAGAAAAAAATATACATAATGCAAAGTACTTTAAGAATATGAATCAGTTAGCTTTAACGAACATTTATTGAGAGTCACATAGTATACCTCATGTTCAGTACTGGTGATAGAAAAACGAGTAAGACATCGTTTGTGCCCTTGAAGAATTTAAGGCTAAGCATTAGGATTATAAATACTTTACACAAATGCTGCTACTCCCTTCCCCTCCTTCAGTCTCAGTCAATCACATACTCTTTTCTGCCAGGTTGGGCTTGATCTCAGAACTCTTCTCAACAGAAATTCATGTAATTATTGACAATCAACTAGCATTAGCAAGTGAGCTAAAACATGTCATTTCTGTTCTAAAGAGTTCTAAGAGCCCTGAGTAGATATTAGCATTCTAGAACTAAAATAAGATGGACTAGCCTTTGGTGAAGATCCATCTATCTAATGCATTTAAGGCTACTTAAAAGATTCCTCTGTCCAAAGAATACCTACTATGCCCACTGGATGGCTGCTGAAATTCCACAATATGCACTTTGTACATTGAGCCTGCTGCTTGGTGATAAAGTTAAACTATAACTACTTTCATGGGGGCATAACATTTTAAGCAATTAATAAATACACTCTTTATAGAGTAAATGGGTTTCAGGAACTTTTCTAAGAATAGATGAAGATAGAAGAGAGAATACTATCATTTTGCTTAGAAAATTCTTCCATTATAAATCATTGCGAACAGAGAACTCAAGTCAAATTTTCCCAAATCTCCTGTTGTGGTTGTCTCAATTAATGAAGTTTTATTGTCACTATGTCAGTACTTTTGCATTTATTTAAAATGTTCCTACTAACAGTAATTTTTAACCTGCTCAGTGGAGCAAAATCAGGATTATCCAGCAGTCCTCTAAACTTCTGGTATTTATGAGATCAAAAACTAAACGGAGACACTCATCCTTAACTATTATGAGCAAAGGAAATCTGACTAGGTTAAGCATCACCTTAACTTCTTAAAGAATCTGAATTTCAGGAACTGTAGGAATGCAAATGCTATGAAACTAAGTTTAGAAAATATTTTAAATTTTGCAAATATGGACTAAAATACAAGGAGAGCAAGTGATTGGCCCAAATTCTGGTGCTAGAATTTCAATTAGTCACAGAACCAAGACAACCACTTCCTTTGCAAATCTGCTACTCCATCAACAAACTAATTTTACATTGGGGATGTGGGGATGTTATGGTATAATTGAGATCACTGGTAGAATACTGAGACTGTCACAAAATGAGGGTCAAAAGTTTTGGAATGGGAACTCCAAAGTCAGCCGAAGGCTCATAGGGGACAAGCAAAATCAAGTGGAGACTCTGGAAAGGAAGAAACTAAATAATTAAAACAAAGCAGCTCCAATAATAGCAAAGTATAGTGACAATGATAGAGGCTAGCTTCCTGGGAGTTTTTGCTGTCAGACATTGTCTTTAGGTATTATTGAATTTAATCCTCTAAGTAGCCCCATAAAATTCTGTGATGCTCATTTTACAGATGCCGAAGGTCAGTTAAGGAATTTGCCCAAGGTTACACTATTATTAGGTGGTAGATTCTGGTTTTGAATCTAGGCAGTTTGTGTATGCTCGTTAACTCCTAAGCATATTTTCTCTTGTAGATCCTGGTCTCCATATTTGGATTGTAACACCAGAAAGATAAAACTTAAGGCCAAGGCAAGCGTTGAGCAAACTTGACAGGTTTTTTTTTTCAGGGCCCTGTCACCCACTCTTCAGTTATCTCTAGCCAGGAATGCAGGAACTTGCATTGCCCGTGGGATGACCACATTGTGGCAATGAGCCCTGATCTACTTCCTCCTCTCCACTATTAATGTCTCACCCTCATAGAGACATTGCCTTCAGTTCCACATCCTTAGGGACTTCCTTTCTTTTGGAGGATAATCCTAATAATCAATTTATATTTTGGTATCCATAAAGTATTAGTCTGTGGATATGTGTTTTCTTAAGCCAAAGAAAAATGAATGGTAGACATTTCAGACACTGAGGTGGGCTGATACAAGGCCTTTATCCTTCTGGTAATAATGGTAACCCTATGAGGTGGTTGCTGTTTTTATCCATATTTTACAGCTGAAGAAACAAGCCCCAGAAAGATTAAGTAAATTAAAAAAAAAAAAAGTGGGGGTAGGGGAAGGAGCTAGTAAATGGTAGAGCTACAATTAGACTTCTTTCTGGCTCTCCACCATACACTAAACTGTCTTAGGATAAGTACCTAGTACTGTGCCTGTCACATAGTAGGTGTTCAGAAAGTACCTGTTGAATGAATACCGCTTCATGCATGATACTAGCCTAGAAGTGGAAATGCAGGTCCATGAGTGATATTTAATCCCTAAGATCCACATATAACATTCTTAGTAGTTAAAAGATTTCTCTGTATGTGCCATGGGGTAATTTACTGCAAAAGGCTAGAAAGATGACTATAGTGTTAATGTTTGTATTTAATTACCTTGGGCTTTATTAATCCAAATTGTGTGGCAGGTAAATGAAGGCTTTCAGCTGCTATCAATACTCAGTTTGATACTGGACAGGTAGCAGGACTGAGAGAGGCAAACCCTTTGGTTTGAAAGCAGTGGCTGGCTATATGCAGTAAGTTTTATTTCATTTATTTCATGTCAGTATATCATTTAGAACACCACTAAGCACACAGTAATGGGTAAGAGCAAAAATGCTGCCAAAGGATAAGACACAGATGCAACTGTATAAAAAAAATTAAAAAGGAGAGGAAGGTCCATTAACTTGAATTTTATCCCTGAGAAGCAACCACCTCAGTTTATATGAGCCTCCAAAGCCTTCTCAGAGCAGATGGAATCTTGTTTTTCTGTGAAAATAGATGGGGCCAGGAGGATCTCCTAGTGTGAGAAGTTGGAAGTAGGTTCTTGTCTCCCTGGGTGATGCTGAGAGATGTATGCACTTTTCCTGTAAACTACTTTGTTCTGCTATTCAGCAAGAGAACAGTATATCCACTGTTGTTTCATGGGCCTTCCCTCAATGGAAATTCCTATCCAGAGTCTTCTGTTTAGAATAAAATGAATGTAGTATACGATTTTTCCCTTTGGGCTTTCCAAAGTCTTATTCAAAGGCTAAGGAGGCCAGGTATGCTGTGTGTGGATTTGGAACTGGACAACAGAGAGTGGCTTGAGAATGTTCTATTAAGTATGAAAAAGGAAATTGTCACAAGGGAAAAAAAAGTAATTTTGTCCTATTGTGATTTAATGGTTAAAACTACTGAACAATGTTAATCGCTCCTTAAAAAATGCTGATTACCCAAAGCCTTTAAAGTAAGCATGTACAACAATTTCTGTAAATCAGATTCCAGAGTAATAAAAACTGATTACAGAGCCTGATAAATAGTATTAAAAAAAATTTCTTTAAAAAAAAATTTTTTTTTAAAGATTTATTTATTCGACAGAGATAGAGACAGCCAGCAAGAGAGGGAACACAAGCAGGGGGAGTGGGAGAGGAAGAAGCAGGCTCATAGTGGAAGAGCCTGATGTGAGGCTCGATCCCATAACGCCGGGATCACGCCCTGAGCCGAAGGCAGACGCTTAACCGCTGTGCCACCCAGGCGCCCCTTAAAAACAAAACAAAACAAAACAAAAACTAAAAACTTTCTGATATTTTGCCCATCTACAACTGAGTACAACTGAATAACCACTGCTATTTCACCAACTATAATTTCTGTGTTTCATATTTAAGATGGTTTTGTTAAATAGGAAAATAAGTGACAAAGTAGATGCTTTGGGTATAGGCAACTTCCAGTAACAGAGAACAAGATTAGAGTACTTGGTAGAATAGTTTGGAATGTGATTGAAGAGCTTTCAAAACATACATGATGTTCTTGGAAAATGTTAATATTGCCTCTAATTTTCAGATTAAATCCTGAGGATTGGTCTCTTCAATTTATGAGGCTTCTAGGACAAACTTGGCTTTGAGAAACAGCTCTGATGAAGGGATTCAGAAAACTAACAGCAACAATAGTATCAAAATTAGAGAGTAAAGTCATATTATTGGCTTAAAAAAACTTTTCATTTAAGGAGAGAGAATTCCCAGATCTCACTTATGGATATAAAACCAAGAAAGATTAGAAGCCCTGAGACTGAGGGGGATGGGTCCAAAACGTGATGAGGAATCCTGATTAAGGTGCCATGATATTTGTGCCTGCAGTTTCTCAAACATCAATCAAGTCTTGCATTCTTTCTTCTGGCGTGGCATTTCATTCTTCAAGTATTGCCTACAACAGCTCATGGTCAACAGATAAACTCTTTCTCACTATTGTCATATAGTGTAATAGTCCTCAAACGATTGGACTCAGGAGACAAAACTGCAGGGTTGTCAAACCATTATGTGGAAGATTTTAAACTCTTTGTCACTTTCTAATAATCCCTTGGAATATGATATCATTAAGGAAACTTTGAGAGTTGGTTGTCCACGTTTTATTCTGGCCTGAAATTTGGTTCTCAATGTTTTATTCTTTTGTTATCTTTCTGGATGTAACAGTTAGTCCTCTCCCATTTCCCAACATTCTTATGGCATACACTAGAATGTCTGCAGATTAATTTCCCTAAAGTCTACACATACACAATTTTACTTGCATTTGTTAAAGCAAATACTATTATTTATCATTCACTCTTTGAGAACGAAGAGCTTCTATTTCTGAAAATTCATATTATTTGGTGATCTCTTTCAATAAGCTAAATAAAAGAGTTGAGGTATGTTGGCACAGAGAAATTAAAATGCTGAATGTTACTGGCTACTCTTCTTCTTTTAATTTATTTTTTTTTAGGATTTATTTATTTATTTTAGAGTAAGGGAGAGAGCGCGCAAGAGAGCGTGAGGCGTGGAAAGGGCAGAGGGAGAGGGAGAGAGAAAGAATCTCAAGCAGACTTCCTGCTGTGCTCCCAGCTCAACATAGGGCTTGATCTCAGGATCCTAATAAGATCACGACCTGAGTGGAAATCAAGAGTCAGATGCCTAACTGACTGAGCCATCCAGGAGCCCTCTGGCTACTCTTCTTAACAAAGAATTGTTATACTTGTACAATGTACATGATTATTCAGTGGAACCTAAGCATGATTCATGACCACAAGCAAGAGTAATAGAGTACTTGAACAGTATGTTTCATGCTCCTAAAACATGAGAGTGTGTGGTCTGAAATGGGGCCAGGTGAAAAAAGGTTGCTCAAATAAATACCATAGAGTCTCTCTAACACACAAAGGTATTCCTATACTTTTCCCTATATAAATAACAATAGCAGCTAACATTGTATTTAATATATTGCTAAGTATTATTCTCAGTGCTTTACATATAACTTTTAATCATCACAAAAACTCCACGCAGTAGGTGCTACTACTGTTTTATAGGTGGGGGAAAAAGGTCAGTGATAGGCTAAGTAATTTGTTCAAATGCCACCCAGATACTAACTGGTCAAAGTTAGATTTAAACCCAGTCTGACGCCAGAGTCCATGTTGCCTCATTCTTGTTCTCTGCCTAGTAGTCAATGGCTTGGCGTTTTGATGCTATCAGTGACTTTTTCTCACACTCCACTGGTGATGATGATGATGAGACATTTCTGGGGCAAACAATTACAATTTTGGTTTATGGCAAGAGAATCTCTACAATCAAGCAACCAATTTCATTCACAGTGCAAAAATATTGAACTGTACTAAACCCATTTTTTTCCTAAAAATATTTGCAAAAAATGCTGGAATACAAGCAAGCTCCAAGATTTATTAGTGAACGTGGAATTACTCCACAATTTCAAGTGCTATAGCTGATAGTCATCAAGAAAGATATGTGATAATGGCAGTGATCACATTTAGCAAACTGCTACTCAATAATAAATGTAAGGTATTTTTACTGTTAAACTTTTATTCTGAACCCTTACATAGAATTTTTTGAGGTATTCAAGTCTATTTTGGGATACAAGATATTAGTGTGAGTTTTGCTTTGGTTCAAATGAACAAAAGTTATTTTAGATGAACTTTGTCTGACTTATCAGGAGTTTTTAGGAACAATATAATATATAAGCACAAATCTCATTCCTTTGGAGACAAAAAATCTTCTCAGCACCACTCCTTCTTCATATGAATGTCTTCTCTGAACCTGAGGTCTGGAGAACACACTGAGATTGATATTATGCACAAAATAGAACAAAGTAGTATGAACAAGCTTGGACAGATTTCTACTATCATAAAATAACAGAGGTCCTGATTTCTGGCTCAAAATTAGAGTCATGAGGTTATAAGAATAAAAAATTCTACAGCACATCCTTGAAAAGAAAAAAAAAAAAAGGATTTTCTTTCTAGAATGAGCCTAATGGTATTATTAAGAAGGGCTCAAGAAGGAAAGCAAAATAGAGTACATCCCTGTAAACCTCAGTGCCTGCCCACATGTAAGGCTGCTAAGTGTTCAGACATGTATATATTTATTTAATGTTCAAGCTTTATGACTACAGCAGTGATTCTCAACAAAGGTGATTTTGTTCTCCCCACTGTTGTGGGGTATTTGGCAATATCTGAAGACATTTTCAGTTGTCACGACTTGAGGTGGGGTGCTACTGGCCAGGGATGCTGCTGAGTATCTTACAATGCACAGGACAAAGTACCTGCCTATAGTGCTAAAAGTGCCGAGGCTGAGAAACCCTGGACTCCAGGAATAGACTTTATAGACAGGCCTAAAATCTAGGCCTACAGAGGAGGTGGTATATCTGGGAAAACGACTCTTGATTCATTCATTCAAACAATAAGCATTCAAAAATGTGTAGAGGTTGTTAATAGTCATTTGCACCTGTTGATCAGGTGGGCATATAGCCAGGTTATCAATAACAGTTGAGAGAGACCAAGTAGTTATAACTCCTCCCGTCTACCCACCATGAGAATAGAAAAAGGGGCTTCTCAATGAGAGGATCCTTATCCCCATTAGGAAAAAAAAACGTCAGTGGTGGATGGCTTCATGGGAACTGGAAGGCCAAGAAAGTTTTCTGTTCTAAGACTGCTGCTATGTGACTTCTGTTCTGGGTAGAAAGTTGTATTCTTATTTCATATTGAAGAAACTCATAGCCTTTGCTGGGGTAGGATCTTTCCAATAATCATAACACCCTCCCATTGTGACAATGTGCATTGTCACAAAATAAAAACTGTCCATTTCTTTATACTCTGTGAAGTATATTCCCATGAAAGTGGTGCAGTCTTCCTTTTCACATTTTCTTTTCTCTGCTTCTTCTAAGCTTTTAGGCAAAGATTTATCTTACATGATCTGTATTTCTTGGTAATTACTCTCCAGTTATTTCATGTGAGTATTTTACTCACTAGATTCTGGACCAGGGTAAGATCTGTATCTTCAATCTCCCTGGAAATCCTCTCCACACCTAATATAATTCTGAGCACAAATAGTCATTTAACAGCTTGTTGAATGAACTAACCAATAATATGCACATAAATGACAGCCGGATAAAACCAACAATAAATATTTCTATGCTGGTATTCCACTGTGTATACAAGGCTGATTGGACCACTCAAAAAAACAAATACACCAAGCCCATAACATATAATTATCTGCAACAATTAAACTCAAAGAATGATTGTAATATGGTATTGCTTAAATTTAATGTACAGTTTCTTGCTTGGTAGAAATGTAATAGGACTTGAAAAAGAATTACATTTACACTTTATTTTCTATAAAGCAATTGAATGAGACACAGTGCTTGGCATTTAAGCCTCTCAGTATCAGTGCATCAATGTGTAGAAGTGGATGGATGCTGGTTGCATACTGACTATGCAAAATCAGAAAGTATTTAAAAAAAAAAAAGATTTTATTTATTTATTTGAGAGAGAGAGAGAGCACATGCGCCAGCAGGGGGAAGGAGAGAGAATCCTGAGTAGATCCTACACTGAGCAGGGAACCCTACTTAGGGCTTGATCTCATGACCCTGAGATCATGACCTGAGTTGAAACCAAGAGTCGAAGCTTAACTGACTGAGCCACCCAGGCGCCCCTGCAAAATCAGAAAGTATTAAGTAAGCTTACTTACTTGCTATTTTGGTTAAATGCTGTGAACGTGCCATGTACTTTAAACAACTCTGATAGCTGGCTTCAGTGGAGATGTATTCAACAATTGCTTGTAAGCAACTAAATACCTGAATACCTATATTTTTTTGGGGGGGATATGGAATCTTCCCATTCTTTCACAAAAGAGATCATTCCCAAATATTAGGAAATTTGCACGTGAGTCATAATAACATTAAACACACACACCAAAAAAAAAAAAAAAAAAAAAAAACACCAAACTCCAAGAACTTCCTGAACTCAATATGACTAAAAAAATATTGGTCACTTAAACATGCCCTACTATCACTTACCTGGGATGAAAAAGTACACACTAGGAAGTCTGCCTGGGAGAGAAAGTGTATATCCAGGATCACACCCCGAAGTGAATTTTCTGTGTATCGATTGTGTAGCCCAGCTGACCAAGAGATAGAGTTATCACTAATAAATTCATAAGTGGGGTACCTGTAAAAAAGAAATAAATTTGTACATAGTCACTGAAATCACAGTGTTCTATAGGGAGGCAGTATCTTATCAGCAGGAGGCAGACCTGTTCCTTTGACCAAAGTTCCTCTTTCTTTCTTCCTTTTTTTTTTTTAAAGATTTTATTTATTTATTTGTAAGAGAGAGAGAGAGCATGAGCAGGGGAAGTGGCAGGCAGAGGGAGAAGGAGACTCCTGGCTGAGCAGGGAGCCCAACGTGGGACTCGATCCCAGGACTCTGGGATCATGACTTGAGCCAAAGGCAGACACTTAACCAACTGAGCCACCCAGGCGCCCAAAGTTCCTCTTTCTAACACTAAGGGGAGCTTTATGGCATGTAATAGTTGATGAAGCATCTTTGAATCCATCATGGAGTAGAAAACATTCTGTAATGCCCTGTATGTTACATGTTATTGGCATGTCACATAATATACACATACATGCATCAAAATGTCCCTTCTCAATTCATAAGAGTTGAAGGCTCCTTATTTTCTTTGTAATGCGTGACCTCTAAGAGGTTTCTCAAGCTGCTTTCCCATTTGGTCACTGAACTTCTCCTTTAGAATATAAATATTGTGGTTAAATTTCATTTAAATTTTTAACTTAGAATTTGTGATAATTCAGACCTGTCTCCCCTAACCCCAATCCTCGAAGCACCGTCTTAACCAACAACAGTAATGAAAAATCAATCTAATAAATTTATAAGAGCAAATTCCTTATAGATGTTCACCAAGTAACACTTTGATAGTCTTGAGATAGGATATGTGTTTAAACATATTAAAAGAGGATATCTTTAAGAAGTCTACCATATGTTCAAATGATTCTACTGTGAATTAAGAGGTTTAATTATATTCTAGTACGGAGTGAATAAATTTTCTCAGTGCATGAGGTACATCTTCAGAGTTAAGTTGTTAACTTAAGGAGTTACATGAAAATGGGATAATAATTGTACCTGCTTTATATAATTATAATAAAGAAGCAATATAAAGTGCTTAGAAGAGCATCGGACATGTAGTAAACACTCAATAAATATTAGCTGTGACTGTTACATTCTTCTGCTGATATCCACTTGGTTTTATTTCTTATTTCCTTTAGATCTCTGCAAAAGTACAGCCTAATTAATGAGAACTTCAGCAATTTCTATCTTTTTTACCTGCTTAACTTCATGACTTTTATTATCATTGGACATAATATATATTGACTGTTATTCACTGCCTGTATCCATTCCCCACCTCCATCGTCCCTAACCAGCATGTAAGCTCTACAAAGAGGCATTTCGTCTGCTTTGTTCACTGCATTATTCTCAGTACCTAGAAGAGAATCTGGAATATAATAGAGGATCAACAGATATTTGTTGAGAGGGCAATAGTTCCTATTTGTAAACCCTGAACCATCAGGAGTCCATTTCCATGTCTGTCTCCCACACAGAATTCCCCAAAAGTTGGGACTAGACTTTATTTTTCTTCGCCTTCGCAGCACCTAGTTCCCCACACAATGCTGTGAGAGTAAATACATGAATAAGTGAGTGCTATGTCTCGGACTTCTTCCTAATCCCCAAACAGCTGCTTCAGATTCTCTTCATTTCACAGCCACCAAGGAGCTTCTTCTCGTTGCCTCTAATAATGACTGTGACAGCAAAGTCTCTGAGCACTGTTTCAGACTGGTATTCAGTGTTCAGATCCATTTGGCCTCATTATTTTTGACATTTTGCCCTCCTCAGCCCCAAATCAGGGAGACAAAGGAAATGTCACATTTGTTCTAAAAAGAAAACAACCAAAAAGACTTTTAATGTGATTCTTATGAAGCTGCATACCCAGGCATAGGGCAGCAAAAGTAACAACTAAATACGAAAAGGCTGGAGGACAGAGGACAGAGGGAATCATTAAAACACACCAGTATAGGTTTTATCCTTCAATAAAGACTAACTCTGTCAGCATGGTTTGGGTGCCCAGTGAAAAGAAAAGAGTGATCCTTTTACTGAGAAGTGACACTAACATTAATGCCTTTCCTAACTTAAAGACCCCTCCCTGGAATCAAACCAAAAGAACACCTAAGTTCCTCAGGCCTTTTCTGAGACTACTTGATGAAGGATACTGAATTTGGAAAAAAAACAAAGAGTAAATAATGGAAAAGAGAGATTTTGCATCTCCAATAATAAGCATGTGTTTCTACACAAACGTGCTTCTTTCTTGTCTTTTGCCCACAGTTATGTCAGCAGAGGAATTCTTTTACTGTGAGTTGTAGAGATTAGCCATGATAAAAAAAATATTTTTTTCTTCTTCTACCTTATAAAAATTTATTTTTACATCGCTCACAAAGGACTAACTTAAAGTTATAAACTAAGAACACACCTTCTTTTCTGAAATCTTTCTCCAGACTAAGGGAGATAACTCCTCTTCATGATTTCACTGTACCTGGTATACAACTCCTACAGGACATTCATCTAACTATACTGCAATAGCTTGTTACATGTATACGCATACCAGGTGGATAGTCCTTGAAATAAGGAGCCACATATTATATTTTATTTCTCTTTGTATTTCTAGTGTCCTGTAACTGTGTCGAGCATATTATAGTTCAATAAAATAGTGAAAATTCACCACACTTTATTGCTGAGTCTTCATTTCACAGGGCAACCAAACACTTTACAAAAACTTTTAAGCACATTTTTCTTGCTTTTATTCATTTAAATGAAACTAATTTGAGGAGGGCTCATCCAGCATTTTTGATAAAGAGCACACTAAATATGTAAATATTTATTCTGCGAGATTTGTAAAGACTTGTTTCATCCCTGTTGCCAATCTCCAATCTCCACGTCTTAGACTACCATATTGGATTGTCAACTTCAACCGTTCTTCTTTCTTTGCCAATGAGTCTGTGATTTAAACACAATAACAGTGGATTACCCAGAGAGATATCTCTACATTAGCAATGGCTGCCATAGTCAGTGGGATACAGGTGCCAAAATCTCATGGATGAACTCCGTCTTAACCTAGAGAAACTTGAGGTGTAATACCAAGCAGCAAAGCATTAACTGCTCATTTTCACACAGAGGCCACATATATAAAGCTAGTCTTGACTGCTTTTACAGAAGATAAGCTACCCAGAAAATGGATTCTCCCCTGTGTGAATCCCATGCATCATTTAATTCTTCAGCTCTTCACCCTCTTGAAGCACGAAAGTCTCATAATCACCCTGGACACTATATATCTTGGTGAGAGATTAATTCATGTTTTTGGTCTCCTAAAACAATAGAAGAGGTTTTATGGTTTGCTTAGGTATCAAAACTAATCCTGACAGGTCAAAAGCAGAGTTGATTCGAGTAGAAAAACATAAGTAAAATAATAGAGGAGAGAAACAGCATTTAAGTTCCTGAGAATATTTTCAAAATGACTCATAAAATTGAGGTGCCTGGGGGAGCCTGTTTGGCTCAGTTGGTTAAGCGTCTGCCTTTGGCTTGGGTCATGATCCCAGGGTCCTGGGATTGAGCCCCACATCAGGCTCCCTGCTCAGCAGAGAGCCTGCTTCTCCCTCTCCCTCTGCTGCTCCCCCTGTTGTTCTCTCTCTGTCAAATAAATAAATAAATAAACAATAAATAAATTAAAAAATTGGGGCACCTGGATGGTGCAGTCCGTTAAGCATCTGACTCTTGATTTTGGTACAGGTCATGATCTCAGTGTTTTGAGTGCAGAGCCTGCTTGAGACTCTCTCTTGGGATACCTGGGTGGCTCAATTGCTTAAGCCGCTGCCTTCAGCTCAGGTCATGACCCCGGGGGTCCTGGGATTGAGCCCTGCATCGGGCTCCCTGCTCAGTGGGGAGCCTGTTTCTCCCTCTGCCTACCACTCCCCCTGCTTGTGCGCTCTCTCTCTCTGACAAATAAATAAATAAAAATCTTAAAAAAAAAAAAATTCTCCTTGTCTCTCCCTGTGCCCCTCCTGCTCATGCTCTCTCTCTCTCAAATTAATAAATAAATCTTTAAAAAAATGGTTCAGAAAATTAAAACTAAAGGACTTCCAAAGGGGGGGGGAAGTGCATAAAATGCTGCTGCTATGTTTATTAACAGAATATGAAAAAAACTGCCTCCTGGACTGCCATGGGGAGAGGGGTTACTAGCTGCTGACTGCAAAAAGGAAATTCAAATTGTACTATTTCCTGCTGCCAACTGTACTATAAGGTTGCTTGCTGTAAAAATATCATGCTGGGGGCGCCTGGGTGGCTCAGTCGTTAAGCGTCTGCCTTTGGCTCAGGGCGTGATCCCAGCATTCTGGGATCGAGCCTCACATCGGGCTCCTCCGCTGGGAGCCTGCTTCTTCCTCTCCCACTCCCCCTGCTTGTGGTCCCTCTCTCGCTGGCTGTCTCTCTCTGTCAAATAAATAAATAAAATCAAAAAAAAAAAAAAAAAAAGAAATGGACCAAGAAATAAATTAATTAAATAATCATATAGCTTAAATGATTAACAGTTAATAAAATGTTTTCAAACTGATGGGATTGAGATAAACATTATTCAATAATTACTGGGCACTTACAAGAGCTAGAAACTGTGTCTAAAGTGCTTATAATCCAGTGAGGGAGGCAGAGGTAAGCAAGTACCAAACACTAAGTCAGGGGAATGCACAGAGGAGGGACACTTAGGGATTCAGGGACGATTTCTGGAGTAAATGGTGTCTGAGCAGAACTAAGACTACATATTCTTCTCGTTCATTCCCTATTTTCCCACATTTAATACATCCTTTATTTATTAATAGTAAATAAAGGACAATTCTGGGTTCACCCAGATCCTGTGATAAATTCCCAATTAGGATCAGTGTGCTTCTTGTATTTTCCGAACACCCTATATTAAATCTACAGTAGCACTACTCACACTGTAGAGTAATTGTTCTCCCACTGGAGTAGGAATTCCTTGAGAGCAGAGTATCTTGCGTATCATGGAATCCCCAGTACCTAACACAGTGCCTGAAATATAGGCATGTTCCATAAATGATGGTTACTGTTCAATACATACTAGCAGTTCTTATCCCTCCACTTATAAAACTTATCTTCTGATTCTTTACTTTTCTTCAATATAATTTCCAAGTTCCAGAAATTTTTTATGAGATGAAAACTTATATTTTATATATGTTTCAGTTGCCCATAATTGCTGGTGAAGATAGTGAGAGCACAAAGATAAGCACCTGGTGTGTTTTATTGCTAGAAGTCTTAGCTAGCTGGTTCGCATTATGAACTGAATGTTTGTGTCCCCCTAGAATTCCTATGTTTGAGCTGTAACTCCCAAAGTGATAGTATTTGGAGATGGGGCCTTTGGGAGATGATTAGGTTTAAATAAGCATATGAGAATGGGGTCCTCATGATGGAATTAACGCCCTTACAGGAAGAGACACCAGAAAGCTTGCTCTCTCTCTTCTAAACACACAAAGAGGTCATGTGAGTACACAGCAAGATGGCAGCTGCCTGCACACCCAGAGAAGAGACTTCAGGATGAAGTATACACCTTGCTGGCACCTCAAATATGCTTTGATTATATTAACAGTCACATAAGTACACAGTTGTTTGAATTAAAAAAAACTGCCAATAATCAGTAGTAGTAGTATAACAAGAATCACAAGTCATAGGAATTAAGGATTCCTTTTAACTGAAAAGGATCCCAGTCTAGAATCACTAGTTCATCTAACTCACTTTGTTTTCGCCTCTTTTAATAAAGAAGGGTCGTCCGTGGCCAAATATACTCTTCTTTTATCCACTTGCATTCTTCGAGCAAGTAGCTGAAAATGTTCTTCAACATGCACCATGTACTCCTCAATGGGATGGAAGGCTGCTTCTGTTCCCACCTTGTCTGTGCGTCTGACATGGACTCTGAGGGGCAGAAGGAGAAAGTCAGATTCTGCTGACAATGTTCTAGACCACTGCGTGCTTTTAGGGTGTTCAACTTTATACCCTTATTTATGGTGGCATCAGAAACATTTTAAACAAATTTTTCTTTCATTTTGCCATTAGAAAAAATAAAGTATTAAAAAAATTCAAACAAATATATTCTAAATACTATTTGCATATTAAGACAATACAAGGAGAACTAGAAAATAAGCTTTTGAAGAATGCTTTCTTGTAAGGTAATTGGCATATCCAAGAATAATGGTAAAATAAATGGTTGATTTCAGAGTTATACTCCATATAGGGAACAAAATACCAACCAGCCTTCCAGAAAAAACTGGGTATAACTTTTTAAGATTTCTGACAACAAATGATACCAAGATTCACAGTTGTTATTACAGAATATTAAATATAATTTTTGCAACATTTTGATGCCAACTTTTCTTTTTCTTCATGATACTCTGTATAGTTACTGTAACTGCCAGCTTGTAGAACTGAAAGTTGTCTGAGGAAAACACAGACCTGCACGGATTCTTCCTATAGCGCAATCAAGGCAGGCAAACCTTTTAAGAATTCTTAACTATTTTAAGTTCATGGAGACGTTCTAGCCCTTTTGTTGTATGCATAATGAATTTCCTTTTGCTGTTTTTCATTCTATCAAACACAAGCAGATATTGATCTCATTTGTCCTATTTTTAAAAAGCTCTAAAACTATAAAATTGGGGACAAAGATTTGCATCGCCCTGCACTGAATATGTGCTGACGTCCACAGTACTCTCCTCCCATCTTAGTGCTTTCAAAGTAATTGTAATGAAAATAATGGACAGAGTTTATTTTCATATATTAAAACTCTCCTTAAACTTGTCCTTCCTGTATCCTCACCTCCACCAAATTACTAAACCACTATTCATATGTGGGAAAAAGAAAAAGGTAGATTTGTTTCCCCTTAGGTCATAGCATATGGGCAGGCCTTAGGTCAAGCCGAAGGCCAGCTTCTAATTCTGAATCTGGAGGGAGGGTATATTTTCACTGTAGTTAATCTGATATCTCTGCAGGTATTCTTTCCTTTGCATTCCAGACTACAGTTCACATGTGAATACCATCATATGAATACCTATTCTATCATCTTTTTCTTCCCACATCCTTCTTAATCACTGCTTCTCTCATGAAATTGGAATTGTTCACTGTGCTCCATAGAGATGAAGTGGGACAAAAAGAACAATTCCACTGAATTTCAATGAAAAACTTCATGAGAAGAAGCACTATTTGTCACTCTGATTTCACCATGTACTTTCTTTAGCTCTAACATTTAAAATAGGGATGGGGGTGCCTGGGTGGCTCAGGCATGATTCCAGGGTCCTGAGATAGAGCCCCAATCCTTGCTCAGCGGGGAGTCTGCTTCTCCCTCTCCCTCTGCCCTGCCCTCCCCCTTCCTGCACCTGCTCTCTCAAATAAAAAAATAAAATTTTTAAAAATAAAAGGGGGATCAGTAACTTCTATACATATGAAGACTAAGACACAAGGGAAGATGTGGGGTGGGAGATATGAAAATAAAAATAAAAACAAAGAAGAGCTGTAATAACAGAGGAAGAATCAAAGGAAGAGGGGCATTTGAGGTAGTGGCAGAGTACCACTAATCAATTTTCTCAACTCTCCGAGTACTCTTGAAATTAGGCCTGAATCAAGAATTCGAGAGAGGAGCATTATGGTCTTTATGGAAGAACCAAAATGTTAGGCCTGTGAAAGATATTAGAAGTCATTTTAATTTAATGTAAGTGTTTCATCAGACAGTTAAGGAAACTGATGCTTCTGAAGACATTATCAATGAACAAAAAGACAACATAAACCAAACGGAAGCTGGTTTCTCTCACATACATTTCAATCTAGTCATCACAAAAGTAAAAGTTCTTTGTGTACTTGCTTTTCACTATAATTGCCCCTTCAACAACATGGGTGTGAACTGTGTGGGTCTACTTACACACAGACTTTTTATCATACAGGACTGTAAATGTATTTTCTCTTCCTTATGATTTTCTAATAACACTTTCTTTTCTCTAGCTCAGTATTCTTTCCATTAGGCAAAGAAAATTTTCCTAAGGTATGAAATTTGGCACCAGAACTCAGGAAATTCCTCTTTCTGTAACTGTTTATGTATGTGCAAGAAGCACATACTTATGAGCAAAGATGCTCCTTCGGATTCTTCACTGTTCTAGGATCTCCTGATATAACTCCCTGAACATAAGCATGAGACTGATTGCATATGTACACGATAATTCCCAAGTGGGCCAAGAGATAATTTTAAATAATAACTTTAACATTATCTTACATTATAAATAGTCCTTTTATTCTCAAAAATAGCTTCTATGACAGAAAAGAAAACAGAGCATCGAAAAATGCAGAATAATCACCAGTGGTAATTAATGAAGCCTAACAAAAAATGCAATAGAAAAGCTATAAATGTGACAGCTTCATCTCATGGCCTTGTTAGGATAAGACAGGAGTCATGTATAACATCCAAAATACTCTCAATAAAATGAAGTTTTGTTAGCTTCCCCAGAAGAGACAGCTAATTTCAGAAATACGGGTTTAATATATTTGTTGAATGAATAAATAAATAAGTAAATGAGGGTAACAAAGAATGATGACTCAGCTGTTCTAAGTGAACAAAGGAAGAATGATCTCCCTGTGACCTAAGATGAACCCTGGAACATCCGTTTTTGGGTGGGGCTCTGAAAATTAAAGTATATATCATACAGTTTATAATATATTATAAAGTATACATATCTCTGCTACTATCTGAATAAATCAGATTCTTACCCAATAACTGGATGTTTGAAGCCAAGCTTCTTGGTAGCCTCTTCTATTTCCTTTTCCAACCAAGGTTGTGGGCGGATCAAGTATTTGACAAACTGGGACACCCACCACACTGCAGGATCACCATGGACTCGTACAAGCCGATCTGCAAGGTCTTCTGGAATAGCCAGGGGTAAATACGGTGGACGAGGATGAAGACTGTCTACAATGGGGAGCTCAACCACCTGAACATGTTTGTCCTTTACTTCACCTGCGAGAATATCAAAACGTATCATCACCATACTGCATTCCTCATACAATTACCGTTTAAGAAGAATTCACTCTGGATGCTTTCATCCTCATAGCAACTCTAAAGCAGTATTACAATTCTCACTTTACAGAGGCAGTTAAGTCGGTTGCCCAAGGTACTGGCACAGAAGTGATAGAGCTAAATTTCACGGTTAGGTTGGTCTACCTCTCAAATCCATGGCGTTTTTTCGTTTTTACCTGTTCTAACATGCTGCCATATCAAAACCTCATATCCCAGATAAGGATGTATCCAGTACTCAAAGTATCTAATCAGAGAATAACCATATTGCTAGTGAACACAGACAATGAGGCAAAGTTCTGTTTTTTTTTTTAAGTTTTTGAACTAGACAATAAATTGTTCTCAAAACTTCCAGATTGCCATTACAGCAAATGGCTCTTGTATTACTTTAATGACAGAGCACAATGATACTAGAGATACCTAAAGATTATAATTATAACCTAAGCAGTTACATCTTTTAAAGAAAAAAAAAAACCTAGATAATTCTAAAGTCTTCTTTTTTCTTGGCCAAATTGTCTATTATATTTTCAATTATGATAACAATATAATCTATCTTGATTGTTCATCTGGATATTAATTTAAAGTTGGAACAGAGATTAGATGCTAATTTTTGTAGATGATGATTAGTTTCAGAATCCAACTTCTATATATCATTAATGTCATTGCTGTTCTATCAATTTTATTATTTATTTTTTAAAGATTTATTTATTTGACAGAGAGAGAGCACAAGCAGGCAGAGGCAGAGGGAGAAGCAGGCTCCCCTCTGAGCAGGATCCTGCGACCATGACCTGAGCCAAAGGCAGTCACTTAACCAACTGAGCCACCCAGGTGCCCCTGTTCTATCAATTTTATAATACAATGAGATGAACCTCCCCAAATTGGATAAGCCAGTGACTTCAGAGTTTACTTTACATATTGAAGGCCACATAGTAATAACTAGAAGACACAAAGACATCAGGCAGAGAAATTTCACAAATACAAAATGTACTTAAAATTTCAGTAACAGAAAATATTAACCTGAACATATAAAATAACTCCACTTCAGATGTTGTCATTGTGCATAATGAATGAGAATCACAGTTAATCCTTGGACCATTAAAGAAAGAATGCATTTGTGGAGAATAAACCTAGAAAACATTTAAAATGTATTCACCAGAATGGAACACAGTCCTCAAATTCTGTTTGTTTGGTTTTTTTTTTTGCATATATGCAAAATGTTTTAAGATAAATTACATGACCTGGGAAAGTAATCACTCAAACCAACTGCACGATTATTAGAAAGTCAGTTGGCCTAACTAAAAATTAAAAATGTTTGGTTAATATTCTCTTTCTCTGATATGTAAGACTCATTTCAGGATTCTTAGAATAAAGTCCCTGAAAGATAACATTTGTTGCATGAATAAGTGGCAATAAAAAAATTTACCACCACTATTGCAGTTCACCTAGAGCACCAATTAAGAAAGAGGTGGGCACCTCTATCAGACGAGAAACTGTAATTAAGAGTGTACGGGGAAAGAGTGAGCTACATATTAAATTAGGCTCTAATAATCTCCCTAAGGCAAGGGAAATTGGGGTGCTTTCTCTGATATGGACATAAGGGGTGTAATACATAAATGAGAGAGAAAAAAAGGAAGCGAAAGCAGTTTTTTTATAAAAAAGAGAAAGAAAGGAAAAATCTAGCCTCTCCTATATGACCATAAACAAAAGCAAAATTAACAGAGCTACCTTCCTTTTGTGATTTCTTCCCAACAAGGTCATTCTAAATGCTCTGTGTTACTAGCTCCATCTTTCACTTACATAGAAGTATTACCCTTTCGATTGCCCCAAGGCCTCAGCTTTCTTACAGCTAGCCCTATTGACAGCTTTCAGATATAAATGAAAACTTCCTCTATCTCCAAGACAGAGAATTCAGCTTATTTTTGTTGATTCTTCATTCATTCATTCATTCAGTTCATTCATTCAGCAGTTCAACACTGCTATATTCCAAACACCGTACGAGGCAGAGTATACAATGATAACATGGTTCTTGCCCTCCAAGATTTCTAGTTCAAAAACCTCTCTCAGAACTGACTGCTTTCAGTGAAAGAAAAATAAACAAAATAAAATACCATCACCAAAAAACATGCTATAAAAAAGATATCAATACTCAACTACCTAGTAAAATATTATGAATTTATCATTTTCATATCAATATCATTTTCATTATATAAAAAATAAAAGTTTAGCTTCCTCAATAATGATATATTTCAAAATAAATGAAGATAACATAGTACATGCTATGTTAGAAGGTCCCTTTTTTAACTTGGTTTACCACCTAACATTTTTTATTCTACTGGTATACATATTCAAAAGAATTTAAATCTGGAACAGATTCTAGAGATAATTTTGTTCAGTAAATAACTTCGCTGAAAACAAAACCATATTATTAAATTCTATATAGATACTATTCCCTGTGAAGGGCTCCGAGCCCAAGCCAGATTTCTATTTAAAGAGGAGATTATCAGCGAAAAAAAGGGGTATAATTGCTTTTTCGCTTACATCTCCTATGAGTTTGAAACCAAATGAGAGACAGAGAAGAATAAAATGGCAATCAAAATATCAGCTTGATTACCAATAAGGATAAACTACAGAACGTGGTTCTTTGTTTTGGATTTTTGGCTTTATGGGTTTCCTAATAGTTCCCATCCAGCCCTATGCAGAGTTTGTCAACCATGGCCTACCACACGGGGGAGGGGGTGGAGCATGCCTTCTGAGAGTAGCCTGTACCATGAAAGAAGCCAGAAAGGGCTGTGCCTCACACATTCAGTTCCTTCTCCTAAACTCACCAGTTGTACACTACTTTCTTTCCAAGTGGTAGGGAAATGAGGTAGACAGAAAGAAGCAAAAAAGCACTTCAGTACCTTTCCCTTGAAGAAATGAATTCATTTCTCTTCTATAGAAACTCTTGAGGAATAGAGGACTCCTAGTACCTGTTCCTACCCATCTCCATACCCAAACAATTATCCAGTATTAAAGAACTATTAAAGATATCTTGATACCAAGTTGAGAATTTGCCTGACATAATTAGAAAGACTGAAAAAGAAGTAACTTTCTCAATTATGAGATACAATGTTTATTTTAATCTTTTATCAGGAAATTGTCTGAAATTATCTCATATGCCACTTAAACTAATCTCTAGTAATCTGAGTTTGGGGAACACAGATTTACTTAAACTCCCTCATTTTACAGAGGAAATAAACTAGAGAGGTTAAGTGAATTTCTCAAAGGTAATAAAGCTAATAAAAGGGCCAAGATTAGTGTTTACTGCATTATTTATATTACATTCTGCTTTCTGGAACCTATATATATATATTTCAAAGCATTTCAGTATGTCCCCTTTTGATCAATCAAGAGTGCCCTGCCATTCTATTAAGACTTTAGTGTTGAAAAAAAGAAAAAAGCAGCACTGCATCAACCTTTCAGCAAGAGAATGTTTTATATGTGTAAGTCATACAAAAGTCAGCACTATGCATTTGGAAAGAATCAGAGCAAACTAACCTAGGTATTACACAATTGACTGCCTCGTTCAACTTGAACTGATACGGTCATTATTAATTATTTCAGAGACTCATTTTCAAGGCTACCTCTTCTTGTTGCTAACTCTGTTTCATAAGGTCATTCTCTTTGCCAAAGGCAGGGAAGACTCAACAAACTTGTTAGTACACTTACAGCTCTCTGCCAGTAGCTAAGATAGCTCTTTGACAGGGAGGATCTCCACAGCTGCTGTTATCGCTAGAGAAGCCCTCTTCCCTGCTGCTCAATTCATTGCAACCCCATTTAAAAGCATTATTCTGTTATCATTCCACATGCCATAAGACAGAGACACTAGCCCTGGAATTAGTCAATTTGAATTATTAATCATTATAGATTCAATAGAAAGGTCTTAACATCTACCATCAATGAATAGGTTCTGCTATAAGGAAAAATGTTCCAAGGGTGGAAAAGATTTGGGGTCTTAGTTCATGAGATATCTTCTGCATTTACTATCTTCTTTCTTCATTTGCTACTCAGTGACTGTTATCACTCTGACTTGTGAGAGAAACAGAACTTAAGAGGAGAAAATCTCCTGAAGACAGAATTCATACAGCCAGAATGGTCAAAATAAAGAAGTTTAGAACAGGGTTGCCAGTTGGGAAAAATCTCCAATAAGACATCGCTACCTGTAACTTAAATTTCACTTGGGAGGAGGAGGGGATTATAAATAACACGTTGGCAATTCTGAACCAAAAAAGCTATCTGCTTTCTGGTCTCAAGACTCCTAAGAAGACTTCCTTCAATATCCACATAGGTCCACACTTCCCTCAAATAGCTACAGATGGATAGAATGAGGTTTTAATTCCCTTTCTTGAATGGCTATAGCTGGTAAATGCCATCATACCCAAGAGCCTTTCCAAAGACTGTGCCCACTGCTGAGATTCATGGACCTACCTGAGGCTGGACCAAGGGAGAGACATCAAACAAATATGGTAAAGCAAATGCCTATTCGCACAGTACCTTGATTATAGTGCGTAGAGATTACGAGTATGGTCTTTGGAATGACAAAAACTTGTGTTCAAATGCTCTATCTACTTAACAGTTGTGTGACTTTGGATAAGTTATATTTAACTTCACCTCAGCTTCTTCATCTGGAAAATGGCATTGATTACCGCACCTTATTCATCTGTAAAATGGGATTAATTATAGTATCTTATTCATCGAGTTATTTTAAGGATGAGATATTACATGGAGAAAGCTGAGCACAATGCCTGACACATAGTAATTCTCAAAAAATGTTAGTTCTTTACCTTGGGATCAATTCTGTTGAACAACTCTCAAGAAGCTAGCTAGAGTTTGGTCAAGGAAGAGATTATGTGCCAAAATATTATATTCTTTAAAAATTAATCAAAGTTCCCAAATTCAGTGAGCCAAGGATATACTCCCAAATATATTAGATATAAGGAGGTATAAGATACACACTCAAAGTGAATCTTATTCATACTGTTTATCACAGGCAATAGAACAATAAGCAGCTTTTATCTTTTCAAAATATTCAACAAATGTTCAAACTGAAAGATAGTGACTGGCTATCTGAAAGCTCTAACCTCCTATCATCACTAAATTGGCTTGACCAAAATTCTGTTCCACAATGAAAGCACAGAAAGACAGTAAGCTGTCTAAACTAGTAATACATATTACAGCAAAGAATCTGTATGCTTAAATTATATCTACAAAGATATTCTGGACTTCTGGGATTTACTTTCTTTAACACTGTGTGACCAAATATGACTGCTTAAATTCTTACTAAAGTCCCTGAGACTTGTTAGGGGAGGTACGAGTAAAAGGAGATCAAGACTGAAAGCTAACTACCTGTGGTGAGACCTCTAGAGGCAGTGGGGATTTTTCTTGATTTTACTTGAGACACAATAAGATGGACACACGCGCGCGTGCGTGCACACACACACACACACACACACAATTACGTAAATGTGTGAGGTCTACTCTTCAGGATTTTTAACAATGATGACATTAATATTTATATCTTCATTTAATGACTGAGCTCTGCTCTCACTTAAAATACGGAGGAAAGTGAACAGCTGGGCTACTTTCCTTTTGTTTTTCAACCACTGCGGCTGATAGAGATTTCTTCTTGAACTTGAATGAGCAACTGTCGCCTGCCATATGAATTCCATCACCGCTCTACTTGAGCAACAACTCAAAAGACTGTTATTACTGCCAGTTTGAAGCCTTCAACCAATTGAGTAAAAGTTCTAAATTCAATCATATGAAACAAAGTGCAGTGTTAGCAACATTCTTAAGAATTAGCATATCACACTATGGGAATGATTGTGCAGCATTCTTATGAGGTGTTTCCTGCTTTTACTAGTACAGAAATGCCTTGCAAAGGCAACCAGACTCATGGTTCACCAACCTCAATGTTATTCTGACAGACTGGATACGGGACTAAAGAACGGCTAATGGAAAATATGTAATATCTTAGTGAGTTAGGCAGTTCAGGATGAGGCAGGCAGGACAGTATCAAAAGAAAAAAGACCAAAGAGATTTTTTGCTTCATGCCATCGAACAGAAGGCTCCGTACAGTCATTCTGCATGTTTCTGAAACAAATTTAGTCATTTAACTTTTATATACATATATGTTACTTTGCCAAGATTCCAGACAGTCCACAGACAGCTTGCTCATAAATGGGACAGTGCCAACAGTTTCTCTGATGATTCACATTGCATAGGCCCTATAACTCCATGTAGAGATTTGGAAGAGTGTTCTGTTTTTTTTTCTTTTTCTTGCCTTTAAAAAATAATTTAGTACTTTTTTCCTAACTTAGAAACTCCTTCTAATCCAAGGGATCCCAAAGAATTTTAGAACAGCTTTTCTCAAGGGGAAAAAACAAGAACATAGAGGAATGGAAAGCAGCAGAAAGATAAGGCTTAATTTCATCAAATTATTAAAGAGCCAAACTCCAAACTCTCTTTTCCCCATTCTCATAAAAAAAAAAAATCACAATTTCATTTTCATATTCCTCTTACTCTTTCACCACAAGTCACTCTCCTTGAAAGAAACAGGCAGGAGGAAGGACCTCCAGGTAATAGTCTTTTACCCCTTGAGGATTCCTGAAAGAGATGACTGCATCTACTGGGGGGTCACCAGGATCTCACAGGATAGAGCTGTCAGTTGGCATGCTGTGTTCCCTTTTGCTTTGGAGGAATTTTATAGAAGCCTTTGTGATTAGCACTTCGTTGCAAAGTTTCATGTTGGACTTACAGTTCCTTGTGATTTTTCTGCTAAATTATCATTCAACTGTTAAATCAGGAAGGACTAATTTGAGTTTCCTGTTAATAGCATATAGGTCAATCCCAATACCCAAAAACATAAGAATTATATCTAGAAATTCTGGCTACCCCATGAGAGTAGAAAATGAAAACATAGTCATGTTGGAAGAAGAAAATCCTAACAAAACAGTTAAGACTTTTGTGAGATATTAGGAGAGAAGACAACCAAATCGAGTGTAGTATCACCACGCTAAAGCACTCTACAAATTGCTGATCAAACAGACAAACGTCTTGCCTACTAAACCAGGGATTGGGGTAGCAAATCTCCCTCATTCCGTATGCCAACCCAATCCATAAAGTACCAGCAGCTCCAAAAGTCGCCCTGCCACCATTTCCACCTTTAGCTTGCTCGCCATCTCAGACTACAGAATCTGTCTTCTCTCCCAGCTGCCTTGGCTTCCATTGTGGAAGAAGAGATGGGGGTTGAGGTATAGCGTCACGTGCCAAGCCATAGATCCTGCTGTCAATGCAGCCATCGATCTGGTATAAGTCAGCTGACCTTCCCCTTCTCTCCTTTTCTGGGCTGTGTTAGTCTCTAGAGAGAAGAGAGCTAATACTTTACAATCTGTAGCCTCTGGTGGCATAGCTGAGATAAATATTGTAACGACATTACTCAAAGAGCAGCTATATTTTACTGTTTTTGGTTTAACTGGGGGATATATGAAGAGAAAGAACTCTGAGACAAAAGGCATGAAACCTTAATTAACAGAGCATGGAAAGGGGAGGAAGGAGGAAGACAAATGTAGCAAATAGGGCAAGGAGATGTCTGAGATGGCGAGAAGCAATCTTTTGTTTGTTACTGCTTACAAAAGATAATACTTTGTACAGATTTGATACTTCACACTACGGTTCCTGTAACATTTTTCAATTATACTTAAATCATGGACAGCACACCACAACCCTCTTTAGAACCTGGACTAGATCCTGTCACTCCCCTGCCAAGGTTATGGTTTCTCATCATCTGAAACATATTTTTCAACCTGTAGAGAGTTATCTATCAATAGGCCCCAAAGTCTTACCTGTTAAGTCTCCAAATCAGAAGGTACAATTTTACCATAATCATATCTTCATCCCAAATCATAAAGATTCTGGCAGGGACGAGGGTCCAGAGTCGGTTCTTTTTTTTTTAGTACTCTCTATACCCATCATGGGGCTTGAACTCACAACCCCGCGATCAAGAGTTGCATGCTCTGCTGACTGAGCCAGCCAGGATTTTTGCCCCCAGAGTCTGTTCTTTTCATATACTTTGCTTCTCTTCAATGACCCATGCATGCTATGAGCCATTTCTAAAATAGCCCCTGCATCCATCGCCTCCCTGCCTCAGCTCCCTGTCAGCAACTTTAATTAAAGGCTAATATTTATTGAGCACCAACTATACGCCAGGTAATACACTAAATCTTTTCCATCCATTATCCCAATTAATCCACAAAGTCTTTATGAGGGGAGTACTCTCTTATCCCTATTTTACAATGAATGTAAGTAACTTATTCAAGGTCACCCAGCTAGCAGTCAGAAACAGTAGTTGAACCCAGACATTCTGATTTCAGAATCTGAAGTTTTACACCACCTTACTCCATTACCTTAAAGTTTCACAGAAAGCAAAAGTGACTCTATGTGGAATTTTTTTATAAAGGAGGGATGGGTGGGGCTCCAGGTATGAGTAAGGTAACACCAACTGGTAAGGTCCAGATCGCTCTCTACAGCAGGCACTAGATCAAGGAACTTAATATTAAGTAAAGGACATAAACTTCAAACACGGATCACATGTGCACATATAAAGTAGTTAGATCATGGCTAAACAAAACAACTTAATTCACTGTCATTCTGGGTCATATTGAGATCCCTGAAGAAACAAAAATAATAGCTAAAGACAGATAATCTCAAATTTAAATTGTATGAAACAATTAGGGTGTTTCTGAGTCAACTTTAAGCTCATGGTTAAGAGTTAATAATACCTTCACAATTTGATTGTAAAGAGAATATGAATTAGCCAACCTATGACAGTCTTATTTCCTAATAATTATAGAATAGCCCTTCCACGAAAGAGAAATAGCCTACTTAAGAACAAAGAATCTAAAAAGCAGTTATCATAAAGAGATTTATTAAACATGTAAACCACTCTCATTATCTATTTACATACTTATTTTCCACTGTTAAACATTAAAGCAAAAATATTTTGCAGCCTAAAATATGTCTGTATTAAAAAATATTTCCTCCTTTAATTTCTTAAATGGTATATTGATAAATAAAAATGAACAAATTTCAATTTGCTCCCGAAGACCTTATAAATTGAAGTTTCTACTTCTGATATTATCCAAAATTCAGGATATAATAATGGATGCTATCCAAAATGAATCACAAAATAAATACAAATATTTTTATATTTTCAGCAACAAATTTCAGCCTTGATTATTATAATTAACTTTATTCATGTCAGTGGAATTTCTAAAAGATTAAAAAAGGTCAGAGAAAGGACTTTTAGAGGTGATACAAAGTAATTTTTAAGTCAATTCAATATATTATTTAATTGAACATAAATGAACAGGGACAATCACAACTGTGTTTATATACTAATAATAAATTCATGCAGTTAAACTACTACTTCTCAAGAACAAATAATATTTAGAAAGAAATAATATTTAGAGGGATGGAGATCTTCCAAATGACAACAGGATGATTCTTGCCCATCTGAAAAGAGGAGGACAGAGAGTTATATGTTCAAAGCATATAAAATCATGGAAGATTTAAACAAGGTATTCGAGAATGTGTTCACCAAATCTTAGAATTAGGGATCTTTCATTGGTGTTTGAAAGAAGTAGTTTAAGAATAAATAAAATAAAGCCTAATTTTACACAATAGGTAGAATTCTTAGAGAACTCACTATCCCAAGAGAACACAACTTAAGCCAGAAATGATGTTTGAGGTAAAATATGAATGTTCATACCATGACACTATTGATGACAACTATATTTCCTATAAAATGTCATTGAGAACTACTGTTAAATCAGAGTACTTAACTGGATTAATCAGTGCTATGACCCCAAATGCCCTTCATAGGCTTCACTGCACAGGAAATTACATATATCAGATAATAAAACTGTTACATTTTGGCTCTAAGAGATGCTTTTTCTTTGTATACCAACAAACCATTATTTCTTTTCCTTGCAATATGGAGATAAGAGGTAGATATACCATAGAAACAGAAAAGGATAAGAAGAATAGAATATTACTTATGCCTGCTGATACTGCTTGCTTGGTTAGAGTAGAATATGAAATTCATAATATAAAGGATATTGGAGCTCTGAAGCTAGTACTACATAGTTGTTTTGTTAGAACAAATCTTGTACACGACTATTTCCTCTCACCAATATCAAACAACCAAAAAATGCTTATCGAGAACTGTCTTACTAACCAAGGATCACTGGATGCAAAGACTAGAAACCTAGTCAAATTAGACCAAGTGAAACGGAAATTACTGAAAGAATACAAGAGAATTTGCCAAGGAAAAAAAGCAGGAAGTACAACTGTATCTCAGGAGATGGGAAATTTGCAGTTCATACCATGTCTTTGTGGCCACATGGTGGTCTGCGTGGGTCAGCAACACCCTCCTTTCTGCTACCTGATTCCACTCTTGCTCAGGGCCCATCTTGCAGACATCAGCTTCAGTCCACAGAATTTAACAACTTAGTCACATACTCAGATAAGCTAGAGTCCCTGTCTTGTAATAATACTAACATTTACTGAGACTATGTGTTGGGTACTGTACATAATGCTTATAAACATTAATTCTTTTAATTACCAAAATGACCCTATAGGCCAAGTACACTTATAGATGACCAGTGAAGGAATTAGAATCCAGATTCATCGGACTCCAGAGTTAGAGTGTTCAGCTACAAGATTAGATCATCTCTCTACAGGGAATCTTATCTGCACATCCCAGCCTAAAGGATTAGTTTCCCAGGGTCAGGTAATCACATTGGCCTGTACAGCTGTGAGTTTGAGTATGCGTGTGTGCACGCACATGTACAGGAGAGGAGGAGTGGTTACATGATATATACAAGACAGCAAAGGCTATATTCCCTACATAGGTGATGTTAGATAGGACATGAGGAGTTAATAAGTGGTATATAGTAAACTTTAGCTTTCAGGAATTTAAAATTTTAGAAATTTAACTCTTAGAACACAAGGTAATTTTAAGAACCATCCATTTATGTATCTCTGTCACTGCATTTACCAAGCTGTTTATGATTGTTTTTATGTGTATTCATCTTCCCCACAAATCTAGAGTAAGGACATAAACCTTAACCTTTTTGTACTGTCATTTCAGCAAGTACCACTATCCCAGATACATACAAAACATAAAATAAGTGCTTAGTTGAACTGAATTGAATTTAATATATAAAGTACTGTAATTAATATAGATCCCACAGTCTGCTGTAGGAAATAATTATTTAGCTAGTTAATAGATCAACCCACCATTCAGCATCATAATCTCAATGTTATGGGTAAATTTTGAGATTTGAGAATATCACCAGTTTTACTGCTTTACAATGCAAAATAGTCAATATTACACGGGTACTGCCTTTATTTATGAACTTTATCAGTCTCTTAAATAACAAATAGGTGGCAAATGGTATATAAATATTTGCTAAACTATATTTATATAACACCTCTGTTCTTGTCGCTTGTAAAGTACTTGAGAAATATATAGGCATTCTGCTGTGGATCCATTGTCCATTTTTTAAGTATATACTGCTGAAAAAGGACATGGCAGGAAAGAAGATAATATTCTTGCTTTTGTTATGATCACAGGTATACTTTTCCAGGGAGCTGAATCTGATGTCTTGGACCTAAAGGATTATTTTTGAGAGTGACATACACTATAGTTATTAGTTATTTAGTTATTAAATAATATTAGCATTTATAGTTAATTTTTACATGATGAAAAGAGCCTGATGGAACTGGAAATTATGCTTAGCATGTTTTATTGTTACAACAGTTTGTTCCTTCATTCAGAACTGTGTGGGTTTTAGATAATGAAATTAATTTATAAGATTCTCAGAATATTTTTTATATATCATAGCAGAAAATATACAAATGAATTAAATATTACATTTAAAACTAACATCGTCATATCTCTTGTTAATGCTATTTGTGATCATTACTATCATTCTAATAAGACATATTGCGCTTATTTTCACTTTCAGAGAATTCTCACCTATTAGCTCAGTTTATTTGTAGCAAGCTTTCTGTTCTCCCTGAGGCCTGCCTTCAAGGGAAACTATTTTACCAGAACTTAACCTACTGAGGTTTTACCAAAGACTAACCAACCTGGGGGACAGGAAATAGCCATCTCACGTTCAATAAAAAATAGATCTAACCATAAGACTACAGAATGTCACTTCCTCATACCACTACCACATCAATAGGGCTACTGAGTAATAACAAAGGAGTATAGCTAAAAGAACTGCCTATTTAGGGAATCTCTAAGAACATCTAAAAACAACAGGGAAGACAAAAACAAGAATACTAGAGGAAAATTCAGTATCTGATACAGAGCTACAGCTAAGAGTAAAAATATCCTAACCCCTAGTCAGATAAACACAAAACCTCACACTATAGGCCTATTTACTTCAGTTCCTTTTTACCTGATGTATCATGTCCAGCTTTCAACAAGAAATTACAAGACATGCTAAAAGGCAAAAAGTACAGACTGAAGGGACAAAACAACCATCAGCTCCAGACTCATACATGGCAGAGATATTGAAATTATCAGACCAGGAATTTAAAATGACTATGATTAATATGCTAAGGACTCTAATGATAAAAGTGGACAATATGCAAGACAAGTAATGTAAGCAAAGAGATGGAAACTCTAAGAAAGAATCAAAAGGAAATGTTAGAAATCAAAGACGTTACAGAAATGAAGAATGCCTTTGATGGGCTCATCAGTAGACTGGACATGATGAAGGAAAGAATCAGTGACTGTGAAGATATGGCAATATAAACTTACAAAACTGACTGGAAAGAGAAAAAAGAATGAAAAGGATGAAACAGAATATCCAAAAACTGCAAGACAATTACAAAAGGTGAATACATGTAATGGGAATACCAGAGGAAAAAGAGAGGAAGAGAAGAAATATTTGAAGTAATAATGCCTGAGATTTTTCCAAAATTAATGACGGGCACCAAACTGCAGATATATGAAGTTCAGACAGCACCAAGCAGGATAAATACTTTACAGAGGGTAGAGTGAAATACTTCAAAAGTTTTGAAAAAATACAACCATCTACTTAGAATTCTGTATTCAGTGAAATAATCCTTCGAAAGTGAAGAAGAGATAAAAACTTTCTCAGACAAACAAAAATTGCGGGAATGTGTTGCCAGCTTCAGAGAGAATGAAAATGATATAGGTCAGAAACACTACATATGAGTGTTAGAAAAGGAATAAATAAAAGAAAAATAAAATCTTGTCTTTTTCTTAATTAATCTAACAGGTAACAGTTTGTTCAAAGTAATAATAGCAACAACATGTTTGGTGATCATAGCTTATGGATAAGTGAAATAAATGACAACAGTGCTATAAGGGATGGCGGCGAGGACCTGGGATTACTCTTTTATAAGGTGCTTGCAGTTCCCTTGAAGTGATATAGTGTTCCTTGAGAGTAGACTTGCGTTATTTGTAAATGTGTTTTACAAACTCTCAAGCAACCACTAAAAAAAAAAGTTGTAATTTCTATGCTAAGACAGAAGAGAAAATGGGATATATAATGATAATTAAAATGAGAGAAGGCGGAATAGAGGAGGATAAAGAAAGAACAAGGCCAATGAACAGAAAACAGTCACAAATATGGTTTACATTAATCCAACTATATCGATACCAACTTTACATGTAAGTGGTCTAAAATATACTAATTAGAAGACAAGGACTGTTAGAGTGGATAAAAAAAGCAAGACAACTGCATGGTATTTACAAGAAACCCGCTTTAAATATGAAAACACGGATAGATTAGAAGTAAAGGGATGAGAAAAACACATCTCGCTAACACTAATCAAAAGAGAGTTGGAGTAGCTCTATGAATTTCAGACAAAGCAGATTTCATAGCAAGGAAAATTATTAGCAATAAAGAGAGGCATTATATTACAATAGAAGGTCAATTCATCAAGAAGCCATAACTATCCTTAATATGCATGAAATAACAACAGAACATAAAAATACATGAGGTAAAAACTGCTCGAATTGCAAGGATAAGTACAGAGATTGTAGCTGGAGACTTCAATACTACTCTATCAGAGTGACAGAACCAGCAGTCAGAAAATCAGCAAAGACAGAGTTGAACAGGGCAGTATCATCAATCATCTGTATCTAAGCGACAACGGAATACTTCCTCCAACAACAGTAGAATGCATACTCTCAAGCTCACAGAGAATATTCACCAAAAGAGGCCATATTCTGGGCTATAAAACATATATTAACAAATTTAAAAGAACAGACATCATACGAAGTATGCTCTTCGACCACAATGGAATTAAATGAAAACTACTAACACAAAATAGCTAGAAAATCCCAAAATATTTGGAGATTAAACAAGACACTTACAAATAACACAAGAATTAAAGAAGTCTTGAGAAATTAAAAACTTTTGAAGTAAATGAAAATGAAAAAAAAATTAAAATTTGTGGCATACAGTTAGAGTAGTAGTTGGAACAGTATAGAACTATTTACACATATTAAAAAAAAAAAAAGCTAACACCAATATTCCAACTTGGAAAAATAGGGGGAAAAAAGAGCAAATTAAATCCAAAATAAGCAGAAAAAGGTCTAAAAAATTAAAAGCAGGAAAAAATAGAGAAAAATCAACAAAACCATAAGTTGGCTCTTTGAAAAGATTAATAAAACAAATAAGCCCCCAGTCAGGCTAACCAAAAAAAGAGGAGATGACACAAATTACTAATATCAGAAATGAGAGAGGCACCATCACAGCTGATGCCGTGGATATTGAAAGGATAAATAAACATTACGGACAAGTCTATGCCCACAAATTTGATAACTTAGATGAAATGGACCAAGTCCTCGAAACACAATCTACCAAAACCCACACAAGGAGAAATAGATCATTTGGTTATGTTTATATCAATCAAAGACACAGAATAAATAATTAATAATTTTCTAAACAAAAAGCACCACATCCAAATAGTTTCACTGGTGAATTCTACCAAATACTTAAGGGAAAAATGACACCAATTCTCTATGATCTGTTCCAGAAAACAGAGGAGAGGGAGCACTTCCTAACTTATTCTATGAGGCCATTACACTAATTCCAAAACTATACAAAAACATTACAAGAAAGGAAACAGACTAACATTTTTCATTATAGAAATGCAAAATCCTCAAGAAAACATTAGCAAATCAAAACTAACATTGTATAAAAAGAATTATACACCATGACCAGGTGGGATCTATTCCAGGTTATTCAAGGCTGGTTCAACATTTGAAAATCAATTAATGTAATCCCTCACATCAACAGGCTAAAGAAGAAAAATCCTATGATAATATCAATAGATACAGAAAAATTTACATCCAAAACCAAAATCCATTCATGATAGAAACTCTCAGCAAAGGGAATTTCCTCAATTTAATAAAGATCATCTGAAAAAAACCCTATAGCTAATGGTATATATAATTGTAAGAAACTTGATGTCTTTTCCCTAAGATTAGGAACAAGGCAAGGATGTCCCCTCTCACCACTTCTATGCAACATTGTACTTGAAGTCCTGGCTAATTCATTAAGACAAGAAAAGGAAATAAAAGGTACACAGATTGGAAAAAAAGACATAAAACTATCGTTATCTTTGTTCCCAGATAAGACGATCATCTGTATAGAAAATCCCATGGAGGGGCGCCTGGGTGGCACAGCGGTTAAGTGTCTGCCTTCGGCTCAGGGCGTGATCCCAGCGTTATGGGATCGAGCCCCACATCAGGCTCTTCCGCTATGAGCCTGCTTCTTCCTCTCCCACTCCCCCTGCTTGTGTTCCCTCTCTCACTGGCTGTCTCTATCTCTGTCGAATAAATAAATAAAAAATAAAATCTTTAAAAAAAAAAAGAAAGAAAATCCCATGAAACTGACATAAGAACTGCTGGAACTAGTGAACAATTATACCGAAGTTGTAGGAAACAAGGCTAATACATAAAAGTCAATGACTTTTCTATATACCACCAACGAGCAATTGGAATTTAAAATTAAAAACACACAACCATTTACATTAGAAACAAAAAAGAAGGAGTGAGAAAGATATTTAAGTCAAAATATGTATGAGATATCTATAAGATAATATCTACAAGAGAAAAACTGTAAAACTCTGACTAAATCAAAGAAGATGTAAATAAATGGAGAAAGAGTTCAAATTCATAGATAGGAAGACAGTCCAAATTCATAGACAGAAAGGCCCAACATTGTTAAGATGTCAGTATTTCACAACTTGATCTATAGATTCAATACAATCTCAATGAAAATCCCAGCAAATAACTTCATGAGTATCAACAAAATGATTCTAAAGCTTATACGGAGAGGTAAAAGACTACGAATAGCCATTACCATTATGAAGAAAAAGGACACATTCAGAGGACTGACACTACCTGACTTCTAGACTTACTGAAAAGCAACAGTAACCAAGACCGTGCTATTGGTGAAAGAACAGAAAAACAGATCAATGGAACAAGACAGAGAGCCCAGAAATAAACACACACAAATATCGTTGACTGATCTTTGACAAAGAAGCAAAGTCAATCCAATAGAGAAAAAAGAAGAGTCTTTTAACAAATAGTGCGAAAACAACTGCATGTCCACATGCAAAAGAGAGAGGAGAGAAATAAAGAGAAAAAATAAAATAAGAATCTAGACACTGACCTCATATCTTTCACAAAAATTAACTCAACATGGATCATAGACCTAAACGTAAAACTCTAAATTGTAACAATTTTAGAAAATAAATACAGGAGAAAATATAAGTGGCCTTGGGTTGGCACTGAGTTTTTGCATACAGCACCAAAAGCACAATCGATAAAAGAAAAATTGAAAAGTTGTACTTCATTAAAATCGAAAAATTCTGCTCTGTGGAAGACACTGTTAAAAGAATTAAATGAAAAGCCACAGAAGGGAGAAAATATCTGTGAATAGACTTACATCCAAAATATAAAAAGAGCTCCTAAAACTCAACAATGGGCAGAAGATATGAACAGACACCTTACCAAAAAAGACATACAGATGGAGAAAAAGCACATGAAATGATGCGCAACATTACAGATCATTAGCGCACTGTAAATTAAAACAGGATACTACTACATGCCTATTAGAATGGCTAAAATCTAACAGTGACAACTGTTGAGGAGGAGGAGAGGATGTGGAACAACACAAACTTTTCATTCACTGCTGGCGAGAATGCAAAATGCTATAGCTTCTGTTAAAGACCAGATGTTTGGGTCCTCCCCAAATTCAAGTGTTGAAGTCTTAACCCTCAATGTGATGGTATTAAGAGTGGGGGCCTTTGGGAGGTAATTAGGCTTAGATGAGGCCATGAGGATGGGGTTCCCAGGATGGGATTAATGCCCTTATAAAAAGAGGAGGAGTCATTAGAGTTTCTTCACTCTTATCACGTAAGAATACAGCAACAGGGTAGCTCCCTGCAAGCCAGGAAGAGGGCTCTCACCAAGAACCAATTTGCTGGCACTCTGATTTTGGATTTCCCAGCCTTCAAACTATGAAAAATAATGTCTGTTGTTTAAGCCACCCGGTCTATGGTATTTTGTTACAGCAGCTCGAGCAGACTAAGACAGCCATTTTGGAATCTAGTTTTTGCAGTTTCTTACAAAGCTAAACATAGCCTTGATGACGGAACAGAAGGCAAGCTGAAGACAAAGCAGAAGCTGACACCCCACAACCCCACCGCCACCACAGGATGTACGTGACATTCCTCAGGCACTCCTGGTTGCCCTAAAGGAAAAACAAATAGTTAACTTATAGAGAGCACAATCCTACAAGACATGAGTCTCCCTCAGTTTACAAACCCTTACCAATTTACAAGAACCAAGCATTTCTATCAATGGTCTACCCTCCAGAAGGGAATGCAGAACAATTAAATGTCCTTATAAGCTGCAGCCCATTGACAGATGCTTGAAGCCCGCAGAATGTAACTATCTTCATGTTAATGCCTTGCTAGAGGGAAAAACAATCTTAACTTGACAATGCCAAGGCCTCTGGTATCCCGGTATCCCGCGAGTCTTTTTTAACATATGAAAATCCTTTAGAAGCCTCCCTTTTCCTTACCTCCCCCAACCCCATAGTATATAATCAGCCACCCCTCACAACCCCAGTGCAGCAGCTCTTTCTGCCCATGCACCCTGTCCCCGTTCTTTAATAAAACCACCATTTTGCACCAAAGATGTCTCAAGAATTCTTGGTTGTTGGCTCCAGACCTCACTCCACTGAACCTCACCTATATTCCAAAACCCCATCAGTCTTAATACAACCAAGCAAGCACTCTCTTAAGTATTTACCCCCCAAAATTGAAAATTTATGCCCACACAAAAACGTACACATGAATGTTTATACCATCTTTATTCATTAATTGCCCCAAATTGGAAGCAGTCAAGATGTCCCTCAATAGGTGAATACACAAACTATAGTGCATCCATTCAAATCAGTATTATTCAGCAAAAAAAGTAATGAGCTAATGAAAAGGAAAATTACCCAGAGCGGGCCCAGGCCAGCAGGCCCCGGAAGATGGAAAGTTACTAGCGATGCTGAAAGATAACCAGATAACCAGAAGCCCTGCTCGAGCAAGAGATAACCAGCTGTTTCTTCGGGTAGACAGGCTTCCCCTTCCCCATCCCCCACCCCCCAGAGCTTCCTGCCCTGCCCTAACCACAGTTCCCTCTTAAAGCAACCCCCCCTCCCAATTTAAACCCACCTACCAGCAGTCAGCACAGCCCTTGGAACCTGACCCCCTGCAGTGCCCTATAAAAGCTCTGTAACCCCACTACCCGGGGCCCAGAATTTTGAGTGCAAGCTCTTCTGGGTCCACTGGCGTAAAATAAACCCGAGTTCTCCTACTTCTCTGAGTGTCGCTTGGTTTCTCACAGGTCTGATTATTTCCGCAATACTGTCAAGCTACAGAAAGACACAGAGGAAATTTTAAAAAAGCAGTCAGTCAGAAAAGACTTCCTAATGTATGATTCCAACTATATGATTTTCTAGAAAAGGCGAAATTACAGAGACAAAAAAATCAATGCTTGCCAGAGGTTGGAGGAAGAGAGTGGGGGTGAATGGGTGGAGCACAGGAGTTTAGGCCAGTGAAAGTATTGTGTATGATTATATAATGGTGGATACATAACTTTATGCATTTGGCAAAACCCATAGAACTATGCAACACGAACCCTAAAGTAAACTATGGACTTGAAAAATAATGTATCAATGCTGGTTCATTGACTGTAACAAGTGGACCACACCAAGGTAAATGTTAACAGAGAAACAAGGCCATGGAGGGAGACAGAAGGAATAAGAAAAAAAAAAAAGGAGGGAATATATGGGAACTTTGCACTTCCTAACAAATTTTTCTTTTAAACATATAATTGCTCTAAGAAACAAAGTCTATTAATTTAAAAAAATGCATCCTAAAAGACTAAAAGAATATACATACACACATATATTTATGTATTTTTATTTTCTTTGTTACATTTTCTATACTTTCTGGGTTTTTCAACAATGGGTGTTCATTGCTTTATATTTTAAAATTTATTTTAAAATATGCCAAATGGAATACATAAACTTGCCATTAAAACAGAACAACAATCTGATCCAGATGAAATTAAATCCAGAAAATTCTAATCTCAGATACTGTTGTCCAGTTAACATAATCTCTAATCCTTCTTTTTCTTTTCATATATTAATTAAAAATCATGCTACCTCCCCTTAGAGTTGTTTTCTGGGGAGACAAAATGAGGAAAGCTCTTTAAAAATAATAATAAAAAAGGATATCAAAGAAAGTGCTAAAAATGATTAATTATAGGAAAAGATAAGGTGTTTCCTTTGATTGAAGAGGGAGGTAGGCCTGGAAAGATTTCAATGAAACCTCTAACCAAACAACAAAGGCTAAATTTATCACAAATTAGAAATACAAAGAGAGCATTCTATTAAATCAAAGGCTTTCTCAGTCCAACTGTAAGGCTATATGGAGGAACAGCTTAAATTCAATAAAGTAGGAGTCATTGTTTAACTGAAACCTCCACCATGGGAAGAAACTTGTTCTATCTGAATGTATTTAATTTCTACTTCAGTGTAGATGTTTTCAAGTTCACAAGTGTAGGAATTTTCTGGTCAATATAGATCCGAAGGCTATAATTTGAGATAAATGGAAATACAGCGCTTCCAATGTCCTCTTTCTTTTATGGCAAACAGCTACATAAAGTTTGTCCATACATATAACAGTTTCTTACTCTTTCCTAATTGATGGAATTTTAAGGCTTACAAGAAATCAAAGCGATATATAATCAAGGCCCTTTCCCTATTTATTGTCTCCAGACTGTTGTTAACAAAACAAAAACAAAACAACTCTTAAAATTAACAACATTAATCCTTTATTGAAATGGCTTTGGTGTAATAATATCTCATATCCATTAACAGGCCTCAACCATTCACTTAAGCTCATCTAAGTAGCTTGATCTGGTTCCATTACAATAATTTATGCTTTCTTTATTCTAGCATGACACCGCACAGAGATTTATTTCACAGTGAACTTTTCTGAATTAAAAAAAAAAAAAAAAGGATTCAAGAACAGGTGTCTCAGGCAAGATTTGGGACTGCATAAGTGAGCTTTGTGTTAGGGAATGATAAGAATACATTTAAAATTTTAATTGAAGAATGCCAGTCACCAGAGGCAAATAGCATGCAATTTTTTTAAATGCTAAAAACAGCCAGCTGCCAAAAAGGGCAAGCAAGCTGATGGTTACAGCTGTTCACCATCGTGCAACAAAAACAAAGGCTTTCTATTTCTTGAGGTATGTCTTATCCACATGGTAGACTATGGCCTCTACATATCATTTCTGTACCCTGGTGTTAAGTTCCCCCAGAATGGCATAAAGCTATTCAAAATGAAGGAAAAATGACTTTCTGACTATTCTGTTTTAAATGATCTACAATTACATCTCGTTTAGTTAATTTAGGAGAGAGCTGACTGCATCATTCTTACTGTTTTATGTAATGGCCACTGAGAGAAAGTGAATTTCTTCCATGGAGTGCTGCTAGGGAAAAATGTGTCCAAATCTTTTTTTTTGAATTGGGAAACTGAGTGGCAGATTGCAAAAAAGTGTTGTCTCACATTCCAATGACAAAAGAGACTGTAAAATGTCAAGCAAGGGACAAAAAAAAGGCAGAGCTTTTACTTTTTATTTCTGGTAGTCACTAACCTAAACATAAAGAGGAAGGACAGGAGAAAGAACAATGGCCTTTTTAAAAATCCACAAATCAAACAGTCTTTTCCTGTAAGATTTCTTATCTGTGGTCCCTGATACAAAATAGCATTTGATTAAATTAAACCAATTAAACATAAAACTGGATAACAACATATTATGTTTACTAAAAAAGCAATAGCTTTAAAATGCTAGTTTGCCCTTGACAACAAACAATTCATTCCATCAACATACAGCCATGAACCATTTCTTTCCCTGCTCTTTTTAAATAATGACATGGCTAGATAGAGAATTCGGACAATTTTTAGCCAGAATGCAAAGAGTTTATTCAAACCTTCTCCAAGTGATTCTTTTTCCTCTCTTTTACTTTAATCTTCTCAGCATACTCTAAAGACCCAGGCAATTCATTTCAATGGGACAGAACGGCAAAATGGTCTTTAAGAAGTGGTATGGCAAATGCAATAATTTGCAGAAGTGTTTTCTTATGCATCTGTGGCCACTCCTGTTTTTACTCAATTACATAGGTAATTCCACTACTAGAATAGAGAGGAATACGTATAAATAAGTAGTTAAGGGCATGCTAACGGTTGTTATAGTAAAACATGTATCAGTCTTTTGTTAAACCACTAAAAATGCCATCAAATGTACATTTTTATATAAAATTAATGTCAAACAAAATACCTGCACCAACAATAGAACACAGAAACCAAAATTGGTACTTTTCACTAATGCATATTTCTTTTCAGGCTAAGAAAAATGTTTAAAAAAGAGATTTCATTCAATCAAATGAGAAACATTTAAATTATAACATCCACAACAGACTAGGGAACAGTAACTTGTCCATATATACATTAATTAGTTCAATAATTACATATTAATATTAATGCTATTCAAAAAAATTAGCTTGAAGCTAGTGTCAGATTTTTTTAAAATGTCATGAATATGGACATAACATCTATTACTCATACAAGGGATGGCAGTCTACACAAACTACAAAATCAAAGAATCTTTATGCCTCCCCCTGACTTTATTTTTGTGTTTGGAATATTGTTCAATTGGCATGGAGTAATTTATCCTTTTCTTTCTTTTGGAGAAAAATCCCGCCATATCCAACCATTTGATTAATTACTTAACTGTCGTATTATAAATTATGTTAGCAGATAATGTATCTCCTATTATAGTTTAATACTTTCTTGTGTGCCTAATTTAGAAAGCACTCAAATCTTTCAGAATGACATTCATTGTTTATAACCTTGCCATGGTTTACAACAAAGGTTTGAGTAACAAAAATAATGCCAATCCTGTCATTTCCTCAATTTAATTAAAACATTTCTTAAGCAATTCTGTATTAACTTGACTGCTTTTGCTGATATTCTTCAAAAGCACAGCTACATTAATTTATAGTTTTTCAAAAATGTTTGTTAATGTTATAAAATTACATGTTGAATTCCTATAGGTAAGAAACCTATCCACAAAGCTATTACTGTGAATGTAAACACTGCTTTTCAGTTTCACCTATTCAATGACTGTTAAGAATGAATACAAAATGCAAGGTTTATTTAACTAAAGCACTATCATTTTCATACTTTTACAGCTGAGAAAATACTTGTACCTAAGTACCCTCTATCAGATTTGTTTTGGCATCCCTTGAGAAATGCAATGTAAGTGCTATCGGGTTGATTTTTTAGTCACATTCTCCTAAAGGATAAAGTGAGAAGCAGATGGTTTAATGCTCTCTTCCACATAATTCAGCAAAGGAGAGGCAGAAGGAAAAATAATGCCCAGGAGTTCTGATACTTTGGCATTATTCTAAGTAAGATATGACAGGCACATAAGCATTTTTATCATCATCTGAAAAGCAATCCAGTCTGCAGAATTCTGTATCTAAGATTTCTGGTCATTTTAACAACTTTTTAAAGACCCGTTCAAAAGTCATTTCCTCCTCATTTTTCTGGGTAGAATGACAATAGTTCCCAATCCCTTAGGGCCTTGTTTATATCTTTATAACATCATTAACTATATTTTGTCTCATGAGATCCATTTTTTAAATGTTTGTGTTAATCTACTATTTAGATTGGGAGCTTCTTGAGAACAGGGACTCTGTCTTAATCATCTATAGTGTGATTGGCAAACTGAGGATTTCTTATTACTTCTAGCAAATTACTCAACTACATAAAATACAGTAATGATAGTACCTACCATATAGGTTAATTGTGAATATTAAATGAAATAACATGTTCAAAAGTTTTAAGAACTGTTACTTAGTAAGATTCACTAAATCTTAAGCTATTTCTATATATAGCATTACTTTCATAGTGCCTAAACTGAAAAGTATTCAATAAATGTTTACTGAGCCAAAGATATCCAAAGAGACAGACACACATACATACATAGCTGAGACTTTGTACAGGAAAATGTCATCTTTAGTCCATAAAGTACACTTAAATTTAGCTATTTTTTAACTTAGTATTTTTCAGTGTTAAGTATTTTCTTAGTTAGTTTCAGTTTTACTGTTTTATTGAACATATTCTTTATGTTTTACTAAAAATATTAGGAATAAAAATTTTAAAGCAGTCTTTTAATATTAGGATTATTTTAGCCCTAATACAAATACGTGAAGGTGAAATTCTATCACAATAAAATTTATAAGACACCAACAGGGTTAAATTCTATTGGAATTTTGTTATAAGCATCGATAAGGCCATCATATTTTTAAAACATTTTTCAAATATTTCCATGCCTTAGTAAAATAAAATAAAAATTATGTTCTTTAAAAAAACTAACCAACCTTTTTGCACACCTTTTGCCTCATTTACTCCTCATCAGAAACCTATGAATCACATAGATTAGGCTACATTTCCTTTATTTGGTAGATTTGGAGAAGGAGCCTAAAATTTTTAGGGATCATTTTGCTTAGAGGCAATTTAATTAAAAAACAAACAAACAAAAAACAACTAACAACAGAGTAACAAGTATTGGCCGGTACTATTAGGCAAAAAAGAGACAAAAATAAATCAGACAAGCTTCTCAAAGAAAACAAACTATTTAAATATAGTATATTTATAAGTGAGGACATGGGGTCAATTGGAGAGAAATATCACAAAGAAATGATACTAAAAGATAAACAGGATTTCATGTGATGAAATGGAGGAAAAGACATTTTAGAAAGAAATAACATGTTCCCAGCATAGAAATAAAAGTGTACATAACTTTCAAGAAATAACTCAGTAGCTGGACTGGTGAGATCAGGGCATTTTGAGAAGTGGCTTCTTTCCTATATACTAAGTAAGGTGTTTATATACATACCTCTCTAGACCCTGAAAGGAAGAGGGACGGTTAGGAGACTACTGACATAGTTGCGCCACAGAGAGATTAGGCATATGTAGACAAGATAAAGATATGTACACTTTACTACGTCTACGACACTACTATGACCTAGCAATTTATAGTACTTCTAGGCATATGTACAGCTTTCCATTCAACATGCTGCAAAATATTTGATGGCAGGTAAAAATTTAAGGTGTAAGGACAGACATAAATGAAGCAGTTGAACAGAATGGAGACCAGAAATACGCCCATATGTTGTCAACTGATTGTTGACAAAAGCACCAAGGCAATCCAACAGGGAAAGACAAATTTTTCAGCAGATAAAGCTGGACCAACTGGATAAACATATGGAAAACAATGAACTTCAACCCAGGTTTACCTCATACTGTACACAAAAAATAATATCAGTGGAATCATAGACATAAATCTAAAAGCCAAACCAATAAGGCTTTCAGAAGAAAACATAAAATAATATCTTTATGACCTTAGGATAGGCAAAGATTTCTTAGGACACAAAAAGCACTAACTTTTATAGTACTAGAACAAAAACTGATAAACTGGACTTCAACAAAATTAAAAAAAATTTTTTTTTTTAAAGATTTTATTTATTTATTTGACAGAGATAGAAACAGCCAGCGAGAGAGGGAACACAAGCAGGGGGAGTGGGAGAGGAAGAAGCAGGCTCATAGCGGAAGAGCCTGATGCGGGGCTCGATCCCATAACGCCGGGATCACGCCCTGAGCCGAAGGCAGGCGCTTAACCGCTGTGCCACCCAGGCGCCCCCCAAATTAAAAATTTTTAATCTTCAAAACACACTGTTAAGAAAATGAAAAGACAAGTCACAGAGTGAAAATACTTACAAGTCATGTTTATGATAAAAACTTGTATCTCAGAAACACACACACACATACATATTTCTCCTATAAATTAAAAATAAAAAGATAAATAGCCCAATTTTAAAAACTAATTTAAGACTTGGGTAAGGGTGTTAGTTACATTATCAAAACTCATTGAATTATACAATTAAGATGTTTACTTCACCAGAAATTAATTTTACCTCACATTATAAGTACATGAAAAAGATCAAATTTAAAAAAAAAATTCACAAATTTACAATGGTTGAAACCATATTTGGTAATTATTATTTTAGAGTAGGAGACAGCAAACTTTTCTTTGTAAAAAGCCAGATGGTAAATATTTTAGCTTTGCAGGCCATATGGTCTCTGTTGCAACCATTCGACTCTGCCACCATAGTATGAAAGCAGCCATAGACAGTACCTTAACAAATGGGCATGGGTGTGTTCTAGTAAAACTTCCAAAACAGTGGGGAGTTGAGTTTGCCTGAGGACTACAGTTTGCCTACCCCTCTACTAAAGTATAAAATTTTATTTATAACATATTGCCATAGAGGTCTCTGTAGCTTTACCATATACCACCACCCCCAGGTGATAATATGGGCAGTAAAGACCTATTTCAACATATGGTAAGATGTGAAAAACTTTGATAAGCACTGCCCTAGAGAAACTAACACATATGCACAAGGAGACATGCACAAAGGTATTCACTAACCATTATTTATAATGCCAAAAACTTGAAATAATTTAAACGTCCATCAATGAGGGAATACACAAATTATGACACATATATACAATAAAATACAACAGGTGAATGAACTAAATGTTCACCTATTAACATGTGTATAATACAAATGGGTGCCTCTAAGATGGTCACTCATGGCAAGCCACAAGGTAATCTTTTAAAGAAATTCCAGTAGAGTTAACATAGTGTTATATATGTTTCAGGTGTATAATATAGTGATTCAACAATTTCGTACATCACCCAGTGCTCATGATAAGTGCCCTCCTTAATCCCCATCACCTATTTAACCCACCCCCTTCACCTCCCCTCTGGTAACCAACAGTTTGTTCTCTATATTAAGAGTCTGTTTCTTGGTTTCTCTCTCTCTTTTTCCCTTTGATCATTTGTTTCTTAAATTTCACATACGAGTGAAATCATATGGTATTTGTCTTTGATTTATTTGGCTTAGCATTATACTCTCTAGCTCTATCCATGTTGTTGCAAATGGCAGAATTTCATTCTTTTTATGGCTGAATAATATTTCATTATACACACACTACATCTCTTTATCCATTCATCTATCAATGGAACCTTGGGCTGCTTCCATAATTTGGCTAGTGTAAACAATGCTACAATAAACACACGGTGTATGTATCCCTATAAATTAGTGTTTTTGTATCTTTTGGATAAATTCCCAATAGTGTGATTACTGGATTGTAGGGTAGTTCTATTTTTAACTTTTTGAGGAACCCCAATACTGATTTCCACAGTGGCTGCACCAGTTTGCATTCCCGCAACAGTGCAAGAGGGTTCCTTTTTCTCCGCATCCTCACTAACACTTGTTTCTAACATAAGACAGATAATCTTTCCTCCGAAACAGAAATACCACATTAGTTTTAAAATGTAGATACCATATTCTTCAAAGGCTATCATATTCTCTGAACTCAATCCACGTACTAATTGCTAGATGTTTCCAAAAGATACACATGGATTGCTCTATAGATTTTAAAATCTCAATCTGGGCGGACCCATGGTTGGTATTGGACATAATCCTAAAAAAAAAGGGGGGACAAAGAATGCAATGTTGACTTTTGTCAATCATATTATTGGATATTTTGGACTGCATGGATCAAGACTGGCCAGAGGTAGCAGCAGAAGGAGCTATTAAACCAGCCTACTCTCCAATTCCATTTGTCCCACTGTCCAATTTCAGTGGACACAGCCAGGTGGGCAGTGGCAACAGAAAAAGGAAAATACTGGTAATTAACCCATTTATCGACTGCTTTTTTCATCATGCCTTAAAATCCCAATGGAGTGTTTTAGGGTAGTCCACTTTACCTTCCCAGAATAAAAATAACTTCAAATATAGTATTTAATATCCCCAAACTAAAGAGGACAGGAGCATGCTACCATGCTTCAATACTATATTTTGGGTTGTTTACCCAAACCTAATCTCTGCTGGTCTGGCACATCTAGTTCCATCTAGTCAACAGACCGGTAACAGATGGATAGTCAGTCCAAGACCCTGACTTCTATGTATTTCCAATATTCAGATCCTTATGATTTGCTCAATTCCATTGCTAGTGTTTTGGAAAAACTTCTTTGCCAAAGTGTATCTCCACTTTTAGCCAAGTTACTTGAAAATTAACACCTTAAATATGTTCCGTTTCCTAAGCATTAATTTTGACACAGCTCCCAGAGAGCAGAACCTTCACAGAAATCTTGTTTCTCTTAGTATTATATATATATATATCTATATATATCTATATATATAGATATAGATATATATCTATATATAGATATAGATATATCTATATATAGATATATATAGATATATATATATAAGCTCCAAGACAGTATGTTTTATTCCAAGATATATATCTATTTATAGATATAGATATATCTATATATAGATATATATAGATATATATATATAAGCTCCAAGACAGTATGTTTTATTCCAAGTCCCCCTCTTACCTCTCAGAATCATCATCCTATCAGCATAGACAGCTAAAGAACTAATTAAAGACTATAACTGGGGTCAGTGCTCTAGCTAAAAAGGCAACTTAGTCCCCAAAACTAGGGGGAATCGGTCAGGTTTCCTTGACAGGATACTGCTGGTGCCTAGTCAGTCTAGACATGGGGATTTTCCTGGGCATTCCAAGTAAAACCCAGGAGAAGGAGACAGTGATCCTCCTGTGGGCTAGGGAACTAAATCTGGCTTTCCACGGGACAATGAGCAAAGGGGACGGTTGTCTTTGTCTCGCTAGCATTATTTACCTATTCTGTTTTCATTTACATTTCTGAATGAGTTTCACAAAAAGCCATTGAGTACTTCTAAGTTTCATTAATGTTGGTTGTTAAAGTTTCCCTAAAGAAGCCTTTGCTGAAATCCCATGACCTAATTATGTTATTTATTATTTTGCTTTGTTCCCATAAAGCTAAAGTGCTAATAAAAACATACAGGGTGGTTTAAAATATATAAAGCATTGTCAAATACATTATCACTTTGAATCCTCATAACTCTGTAAGGTACATAGAACAGGTATTAAGAAAGGTTGTGGGACACTAAAGTCACACAGCTAATAACTCCTGATTCCAAATCAATGACATTGACCTGTCCTTATAGGCTATGCCTTTCCTCATTCTGTAGAGGCCTAGCTTGTGCTCCCACTGATGTCTTTAATTCCTTCAGCCAGAAAAAATTTCTCTATTCTCTGATGGCCCACAGAACTTTATACCTCTTATGACACTTATCATATCCCATCTTTGTTACATTTACAGATTTATGGATCTTATCATACTCAATGTAAATTCCTGAAGGGCAGGGACTGGGTCTTATTTATCTTTACATCCCCTACAGCATCTAGAAACACTCAAAGTTTTACTGGATGTCTAGCGCACAACCCCGTTTATGTGGGTGATCCACATTCTTAGAAACTTCATTATAAAAAATATTATAAATATAAATGTGCCCATTTACATTTACACCTAAATAAATATACAGTATTTGTGTGGCAGTTGTACCTTGAAAAAACTTAAGATGGAGAGAGAGAATCTCAAGCAGTCTCCATGCCCAGCGCAGAGCCCTACACTGGGTTCAATTTCTCGACCCTGAAATCATGACCTGAGTCGAAATCAAGAGTCAGACACTCAACCCAGGCACCCCTTTAGTTGTTGTTTTTTTTTTTTTAAGTACTTTCTACAGCCAATGTAGGGCCTGAACTTATAACCCCAAGATCAAGAATCACAAGCTCTACCGACTGAGCCAGACAGGTGACCCAGATGTACGATTTCTGAACAAGAATTATAATAACTCTAATTATAATATTCTATCTTTCGGCAAAATCCATTTGACTTATAGCGTTACTATTTGCAATTTCTTGCTTCTAGGGAATACAACCTGCATTGTTTAAAGGCTACTTATATTAGTAGATTAAACTTTAATTGAATGAAAAGGAGTACCTCTTTTTGAAAAGGTAGGGAACTCAGGTCTAATCCTTTTCAATACTGTCAGGAATATTTTTATTCCTAGCTTTCTGGGAAACAAAACAGGAGAAAGAATACTGAACCCTAAAGTATAAATTAGGGATGTTTATAATTCTGTAATCTGCTTTTGACCTTCTGCTAAAGGCAAGGAAAACGTGTGAGAAGGAAAGTCTATTTTCTTTTTTTTTTTTTAAAGATTTTATTTATTTATTCGACAGAGATAGAGACAGCCAGCGAGAGAGGGAACACAAGCAGGGGGAGCGGGAGAGGAAGAAGCAGGCTCATAGCAGAGAAGCCTGATGTGGGGCCCGATCCCATAACGCCGGGATCACGCCCTGAGCCGAAGGCAGATGCTTAACCGCTGTGCCACCCAGGCACCCCGGAAAGTCTATTTTCTAAATTACACATATATAAAATATATTTTATACTGTTACCTAATGTATAAATCTCTACTGAGCCTTCTTACTTAGCAACATCCTTTTGGGAGGAAAAAAAGGATATGTATAATTACACTAAAGATCATGGACTATTATCTTTTCCTATTCCATGGAATTAGCCTATAATTTATATAAACTTGAGGAAGAAAGATAAGGAAATTCTAGATTTATATCATACCCAGAACTCTTGCATATAAAACCAACCAAAAGAGCTAGGAGGCATTCTTAACTTTCTTTATCATTTATTTGTAGAATAATTTCTAAACCTGAATGTGATCTACGTGTTTTAAATAGAACTTTTGTCAAAATGCTACTGAAAGACTGCATTCTTCCTTTTATATACTTTGATGTTTGAATCAAAAGCCAAATGTGACTGAGCCTCAAAGACTTACATAGATGTGCCTCAGGAAAATAGAAAAATCCAAACATTTGAAAAAGGAAGGAAGGAAGGGAGGGACGAAGGAAAAACAATTGATGAATCCAGGGACTACCAGATCATATTAGAAGAAAGATTCTTTAGTTTAGGAAAGGATTTCCTTTGGGAATCCTTTACATAGCTCCACTAAAATGTTTAAAGCAAGACGGTCATTTATAATAATTCAATTTATAGCAAATCTTAAAGAAACACACTTGTAACATAAAAAGGTATCTGTATTTACAAAACCACTGATAATTTCTGAGACCAGTATCATGGCTATGTGGCCCAGACATTGCACAGGGAATAAGAACACCTGGATTCTATTTCTAGCTCCAGCAACCTTGGATAGGTTCTAACTAGACGTAAGAGGACTTTTTCAAAAACGTTTTCAATGAAATTGTTTCTACTCCACAATGACTTTAATGCTTATTATGTATTGCTACTTTCTAAATCATACTTCTTTTTATCTCTGAACTCATTCTGCCAGAACCTTGAAAAAGGCCAGAATATATTGCTAAAAAGATTCATTCTTAGTGATAAACTATTTTTTTAAAAAACAAGATCTACAATTTGCAGGATACAGATTTGCAGGATAACAGTTTGAGATTTGAACCAGGATGCAGGAAAGGTAGGTTTGATTTGTTTCTTTTGTTCCATTTATTGTGTTCTGATCTAGTGTTTGGCATTGTGTAAATGCCTAGAAGACCTAGGCCCTATTGCCCTCCGGAGTTTTCCCCTTGAAGATAAAATAAACTAAAAATTCAAATATAGAATGGTGCTTCTTTAAGTTTTCCTTGACCAAAATGCTCCCAATGGCAGAGGAGGGTAAACTTATACTACTTACGAAGTTTGGTCTAAACCAATGGGCTGAAGTTTGATGTTTCATCAAATTTTTTATTTTACACCATTATAATATCCTATTTGTTTTATTACTTGAAAATGATTTAACTTATGTACCAGCAAATAAAATTAGTAGTCCAGGAAAATGTACCATGTTTATCCTGGCAGTTTGTAAGCCTCTGACTCACCTGCCCGTTTACTTGTAATTCAATTTGAGAAGCACTTGTAGGAATAAATTTGGAAATAAGCATCTATGTGGGCTCACTCTGGGCAAGGCTGTTGTATGGACAAAGCTTCAGCTCCCTAATCCTGTATTTCATAACTATAAATGAGATATCGAAGGCTTCTTTTTATGTCCCTAAGTGGGAAGCTGAAGATAAAGGAAATGTCATAGCGAGAAGTAGTTTGAGTTCTTCTGAGACACTTATAATCTGGTATTTTACATTCCTCAAATATCTTTCTTTCTTTTATAAACCATGAATTGCAAGACAAAAGTCATATAGGTTGAAACAAAAGTTCTTATGTACCAGCAATGATACTTGCCTAGGTCAGTAATTCTTAGAGAAGTGGGGTATAGGGCAGAGAGACCCACTGGAATCTTGAAGCACGGACAGCTCACTTTTCAACTACGTATGGCACCAACTCACTCTTCAAGCCCTGTACCAGCACCTCTCGCCCCCAGACTCAGCCAGTCCAAAAATCACTATGCTCCACTGTTATGGGTGGGAGTAAATCTTCTATCTCAGATGTGTTGGTATAGAAAAAATATTGAGATGGAGGCTTAAGGTAGCTGCAGGGAGACTCTTAGGTTCAGAATTTTATTATGATTAAAAGGTGGATATTTTAATGTCTAGAAGGTATTCTCAGAAGTTATTTTTCCTCTCTGGATCTCTTTCAATTTTTTCATTTAACTCTACAATTTTAAAAAGGAAAAACTATATGGCACTCTTAGAAAAGCTCAATGTTCACCTAAGAGTAAAAAGATAACTTTTCTGTTGTTGGTTAGGTTGTAACCTGTTTCTGTTGTAGGTTATAATCTAATAATATATTCCATTATCATGTTTGTATTTTCAAATATGGGGACCAAACACACATGATGAAAATAAAGTCTTAATACCTGTTATAGTTCTTAGTCATTTTTTCTTGTGATTACAGCCCTATAAAAGTGGATAGCGAGGTAGGTATTGAGTATCAGGAACTTTTTGTACAGCTAAACTGAGGTTCAGAAGCTATAATTAATTGCCGAAATCCAGAAAGATAAAAACAACAGAAGTTAGATTAGATATGGTCAAACCCAGAGCCCGTATTTTTTTCCTCTTCCTCACATTACCGAAACAGAGAAATCAAGATGTTTTTGCAGCATGAGGGATCTAAAATATGATATGCATTTATTTCAAGTTTCTATTAATCACCAAAGGCTGACAACAATATCCATAGCCTACCCTAACTGGTATATTATGCCTATAGATTCTTAATCACTTCATTAGTTATCAATCAGTCTATGTGAGTTTAGCCATTATTAAGGATACAAGCTGGCTGGACCATTTAGATGATTCTAACAGACATCTTAGTAGTTCTGTAAATGTTAAAAATACTAGTTTCACAGGAAAACTTGAAGTTTTAATTTAATTTGTGCCTGAGGCAGAGATTTTCCTTTTGACCTAAGTCAAACTTAAGGAGTTTAGTGGTAGAACTACCATGTGATCCAGCAATCCCACTTCTGGGTATATATCCAAAGGAAAAGAAATCACTGCCTCAGAGAGGTATCTGTACCCTCATTTTCACTGCAGCATTATTCACAACAGCCAAGACACAGAAACAACTTACATGTCCACCAATAGATGAATGGATAAAGAAAACACACACATAGAGTATTATTCAGCCATGAGAAGGAAGGAAATCCTAGCATTTTGCCAACATCAGTGGACCCTGTGGACATTATGCTAAGTGAAATAAGTCAGAGAAAGACAAATACTGTATGATCTCATTCGTATGTGGAATCTAAAAACACCTGAACTCATAGAAACAGAGAACAGATTGGCTAGGGAAGGGTGGGGGTAGAAGAAAAGGGTGAAGGTAGTCAAATGGTACCAACTTCCAGTTAAGAGATAAATTAGTTCTGGGGATATAATGAACCATAATAACTATAGTTAATGCTATACTGTATATTTGAGAGTTGCTAAAAGAGTAAGTCTTAAAAGTCCTTATCATAAGAAAAAAATTTGTAAGTATATGAATGTGATGGATGTTAACTAAATTTATTGCAGTAATCTTGTCACAATATACCTATATCAAATCATTACATTGTACACTTTAATACAATGTTATATGATAATTATATCTCAATAAAACTGGAAAAATAATTTGATCAACTAAGCTAGAAGACTGAATTACCTTTCTATTCTTTCTATACAAAATGATAATGCAAATTGTTGTCATACAGAAATTATCCAATTTTAAAATGCAGAGAAAATAGCATTATAGAATTGCTTTAGACAATGAACAAAAATACGTTATTTTTTTCTGAATTTTAGTTTGTGGTATTTGTCAGCTTTTAAAAAATTACCAAGAGTAAACTCTAAAAGACATTAAAAATGAAACAAAAAATTTTTAATAAAAAAAAAAGTTTAGTGGTTCCTGGATGACACCAAGAGCCAGCTGAAAGCCAATTAATTTCTAACTTTGCCCCTCTCTGAAGCAAAAACAAAACAAAGGGCTTTGAATCTTGAACTAAAACCTGTTGGTTTTAGGGAGGAACAAAATCATACAACCATCCAAACAGAAACCTGATAAATGATACAAGTTTCCAGAACAAAACTTAAGTCTCTCAATAATCAAACTCTACAAGGAACTACTTCTCGTTTCCCCAGTGACTCCATACTCTCTTGCCTCTCTTTTCACATGCTATGCCCAATGACAGAAAATTCTTCTACTACAACTCTACCTGGCTAACTCCTACTCATTCTTTGGGCCTCGGCTTAAAAGTCACTTCTTCCAGAAGAGTCCCAAATATGTGTTAGATATATGCTTCAGAGTCCTATCAACTTACTCATATTACAATATATTTTAATATCCATTCAGTTGTCTGCCTTTCCCCCTAGGCTGGCCCTGACAGGTCAGGGACTATGTCTGTCTTCTTCGTGTAGTCCAGCATGGTGCCTGGCACAGAGAGGGTGCTTTTACTAAATTACTTGTATTTTAAGATTGCCTCCATATAAGGATGACAAATAAAACTCTGACCAAAACCTTTTTGAAATGAGGTATGGAGAGAAGGTAACCATCCAGTTTAGATAACTAAATATAGCAAATGGCAATCTACCTAAAGATGTATTTAAATCAGGCACCTCTAGGGCATTAAATTTTATCGTATTTAGAAACACTTTTCGTTACTAGTCATTCTCTTCATTTAAAAGAAAGTGTTCCCATTAGACCTATCAAATTAAGTCAGTTCGATTTATTACGTATTTATTAAGACAGCGGTAAAAGACAGAAGAAGGAAATACTAAACAGTCAAAGTGGTTTAACTGCTAATCTGAATAAATGTTCAGTTTTTAGAATGGAAAAAAGAGTGGAGAATTGAGTTTAAATGGTTGAGGTTCTTTGTCGCTAAATCATCTATTCAAGACTATTTATAAGAATAAAGAACTAGATAAGAATTTTGGAAGCTGGTCATCATAATGGCCCAAAACAGTTAATATATATTAAAAATCAAACCAATAATTGTTGAAAGATACTTCAAACCATTAAACACCAAGATTCCATTCTGAATTATCATAAGGAATATATTTGGAAGAATGAGTCTTATTACATGTAGTTAGTTCAGCTTTAGGAAATAGCTTGTATATATAGAAAAACAAACTGTATCTATAGAAAAATAAATTGATAATTTTATCAGCAACTTTAGAATAGATATGACATCTATAGGTGATGGGAAAGTATTATTATTATTGTTGTTGTTATTATTTTAACTGGAAGCATTTGAATATTTTCCTTCACTTAATGAAATTATTTACTACAAAGGATATGGTTTCATAAGTAATGAAGGAGAAAAACAGAACTCAACCCACAATAAGGTATGATTTAGCTCTTGAAATGATCAGATGTGCATACTAATTCCTGTACTGGTGACAGATTTCAACAGAAATCACTAAATTCCACCTGCAGGCATATCATGTCAAGTGTGTATAAACAATAATAATTTCATGGCAATGGTGCCAGGGGAAATATCCCAAGATGCTTTATACAAGTCAGTACAATAACAGATGTAGTAGTTGATTTATGGCTAACTAAAGAATTAATGTTAAAGAGCTTATTAAAATTCATTCTGTTTCCTCTAATTCTAGAAATAGGTTAGTTTCTCCAAAATGTACATATACAGATAATGTATATAAACAGAAACAGAAGTGGATGGCTACCACAGCTTTCATAAAAATAAAATATTCTAAGCTCAGAATATAAATCTCTTCCTTCTTTTAGATAAATGATTAGCATCTAAATTAGTTACAACGAGTTCTGCACGCATACTGAAAATAATCACTAGTTTAATTAATTAAAGGTGTCCAACAGGCACAGTTTAATTCAATAACACAAAGAAAAATATATGATTTTATACAATACCTGTAGTGACAAAGGAAAGATCTATAAATTAAAATCATAATTATGAGCCACCACGATAAAATGAATTCTTTAATCAGGGACTGCAAATGACTGAGAAGAAAACACCACTGATAACTCTTCAGTGGAAATTATATGGAAGGTTTGGAAAAAGTTACAGGGCAGGGGGAGGAAATAAATTAGTAATTTTATTTAGTTCCTAGACATTCAGGACAGTCTCTATGTCTTTCATTGTTCTAATGGGTACGGAGTTTGACATGAGTTGACTGGGAAGGATATAGACTGAAGGTAGGTGGAAGTCAATGTGTCAGCCACAGTTCTGTCATTTATAAATGCATAATCCTGGATAAATCACCTGGTATCTACTAGGCCTTAGAATCTACATAAAAGGAGGATGATTTCTGGAACCTGTTTAAAACTATAACATTAAGAAATTCTGAACTTCTGCATGTTTCAAATTCAAGGCTGTTTAGACTTCATATCCTGTAGTTGCCACTACAGACTACAAAATGTATGAGCAAGGACTAAAAATCAAACCAAATAACCAGTTGTAGCTTTTAGGCAAGGCCAAACTATATACTAGATTTGATAAGTCTAGTAGGGCCAACTTTTTACTTTTCTATTAACACAAGAACCTTATCCTACTCTGGCTACTACTTCACAAGCAAAGAGGCTTGAAACAAAGTCCACAAAATGAAAAAGTTAGCCACAATGAGTCTGACAGAACTGCTTTTCCTGTATCTTCCTAACCTTGACACCTAATCTTTGTCCCAGCTGCAAACCACAGACCAGATCAATGGGAGATGTAACCTCAAAATTAAAGCTCAGCTAAGGTTCTAGATTAATAAGAGGTTCCTCTAAAGCTTGGAGTTACAAAGAAAAAATATATTGATATATACAATAAGGCTCCTAAATCATCCTAAAGAAGACAAAATTCACATCACAAAATAATACTTTAAATCCATATAGAACTGGGACGCCTGGGTGGCTCAGTCAGCTTAGTGTCGGCTCAGGTCATGATCCCAAGGTCCTGGGATGGAGCGCCGCACATCAGGCTCCCTGCTCAGCGGGAAGACTGCTTCTCCCTCTCCCTCTGCCCCTCCCCCAGCTTATACTCTCTCTCAAGTAAATAAATAAAATCTTTAAAAAAATAAAAAATAAATCCATATAGAACCTTTTATAGAACAACTTGGAGCATTTTATAAAAATTACCCAATTAACTTTTCTGTCACTTCTATAAAGAGTCAGGTATTATCTGATATTTTCCAAAGGAGGTAAAAAGAAACAAGGGAACTAAAGTTACTCACTTTGCCAATGACAGAGCTTTTTAATTCCATATTCGTGTTTTTTTTTTTTTTAAGATTTTTTTTATTTATTTGACACAGAGAGAGACAGCCAGCAAGAGAGGGAACGCAGGCAGGGGGAGTGGGAGAGGAAGAAGCAGGCTCTCAGCAGAGGAGCCTGATGTGGGGCTTGATTCCAGGACCCCAGGATCACGCCCTGAGCCGAAGGCAGACGCTTAACGACTGAGCCACCCAGGTGCCCCCATATTAGTGTTTCAAACTTGTGAAAAAAGATGCTCCACTCCATGAGAAATTATATTAACAGAAATGCCTCAGCCTTTTGAAAAATTTTTGACTTCCCACAAGATGTAAGTGCAGAGATGGTGTATTGTTTTACTTAGCATTTCACCTAATCAATTAGTTCAGTATCTGACACACTGTAGGTATTCACTGTATATCTACCCAGTGAATAAAGCTATCAACGACAGCTAATAATTACTAGAGTTCATATATCAAGTACTGTGCTAAGTGCATTACATATCTTATTTCACTTAATCCTACCAACAACTCAGAGGTAAGTAAACATTACTCTTCATTTTACTGATGAGAGAACTAAGGCCTAGGTTAAGTAACTTGCCCAAGATTACAAATTGATAAAGCCAGGATTTTCACAGAGGTAGCCCGACTTTAGACCTTGTTTAAAGATCATCATTGCAGAAACAACAATAGATTAGCAGTAAGAAACTCTATATTGTATTTCCTTTATCACTAAATTCTTGGAGATAATGTCTAGCATAGTACCTTACTCATATTTTTCCTCATCAAATGTTTCCTGAATAAAATTAAAATTGCACAAGCAAATTAAGTTTCATTGTCCTTAACTGTAAAACGGAGGTAAAGGTACCTGGAGGTAAAGTGTCATCCCCGATCTGGAAAATTTGTTAGAAATGCAAATTCTCAGCACCCCTTACCCCAAACCTACTGAATCAGAAGCCAGTGTTTTAACAAGCCTCCCAGCTGATTCTCACACATGGTGAAGATTCTCATGTATCGGTCTACTTTATTAGATCATTATGAGTATCCAAGGAGTTCAATAATGTGAAAGTACCCTAAAAAGTGAATCATGTATTATCATTAAAAGAGTAAATTACATTCCTTAAAAAAACTTAGTGGTTTTGCTAAATCCAGATAAAAATGAACATTAGAAATGAAACAGGTCCTTCCACTCCCCCTGCTTGTGTTCCCTCTCTCACTGGCTGTCTCTCTCTGTCAAATAAATAAATAAAATCTTTTAAAAAAAAAAGAAATAAAACAGGTCATAAAACACTTTTAAAATAAAATATCACTCTAGATTTTACCCTGGTAATGTAGAACAGTCGTGGATCCAGAGAAAAAGATGACCATGAGCCATAAAGCTGTGCCTGGAAATCTGATAATTTGGAATGTGGCAGTTCAACCCAGAGATGTGAAATACTGTACAGGCTTCTTACCTGACCAGTGTCCAGTGGAGGTGCCAGATCTGTCTGTACATGTCTCACTTACAGGTCTAAACACAGTTTCCCATCCACCAGTAGCATAGCGCCAATTCTGAGATTCCAAGATGAGTGTTCGCTGAGTACCATATGCAATCATGAAGCAGTAGACCACGTGATGGAGTTGACAGCCATAGCCACAGCCTTTGTTGATATTACATACCAGCTTCTTGGCTTTGCTGCAGTCCTTGGGATTCTGTCAGGAAGAAAGACAAACAAAGGTGAAGAGAGGTCATCTTCTCTTTATAAATGACAAGTGTCAAAAATCATATAATTAGTCAGGACTGATCCAGTGTATCTTACTAAGCCAAGAATCCAGCTTTAGGATTGAATTTCAAAGAATCCACTGAAAGTTTATTTTAGAGAGATGGCAGTGAAAAGGACAGTTGATTTGGAAACATCACTAAACAAATATGAAATGAAGCATTACATTGAAAAAAAACTCCTTCACTTCTCTATCACTCAGAACATGCAAGTATGATCATCTCTGAACTCAAAGTTGCATACACTGAGATCTTTTGAAAGAAGTAAAATAGTTTATTTATTCCAGCTGTACTCAGCATGCTGCGCTTACCTTTCCAGCTGAAGCTCAAATCATCTTAAATGAAAAACTATAGTTTACCTATTAATTCCATCTATCTCCAGAGTTCTAGATGTCACAAACAAAACGTACTTTTTCATTATGGAAGTGAAACCATTAAATTAAAAAAAATATGAGTTCAGGACTTAAAAAAAACAAAAACAACTAACCTTGATGATAGCTACTAGTAATTTTCACAAAATATGTAATATGTTCTATATTGTGCCAATATTTTAGTCATTGAAGTATAATTAACACACAGTGTTATGTTAGTTTTAGGTGTACAACATAATGATTCAACAATTCTATACATTACTCAGTGCTCATCATGATAAGAGCAGTCACCATCTGCCACCAAACATTATTACAATATTACTGACTATATTCTCTATGCTGTATTTTTCATCTCCATGACTATTTTATAACTGGAAGTTTGTACCTCTTAATCCCCTTTATCTATTTCACCCATCTGCCTACCCACTGTTATGCCAATTTTTAATCAGGAGGTCCATTTTTCTATTTGTATACCCTGCTATAAGATGAATAGCAAGTGGTTAAAACAATATTATCTAACAGTGGGTGCAACAGGGTCAGTTAATGAGAGATGTCTTTTTTATTCTAAAGCTTCGACTCCACCATAATTCGTATGGGCTATTGCTAAATATCCCTAGGCATCTTAGCTCTTCAAATAAAAATTTGTTTTGACAGGGACTCCTTAGCCTAGGAAGTTTTAAGCTGTTTTGTCTGCAAGGTTAAAAGAAAGGATGGGTATCGTCAGGAACAGAATCTTTTCTCCCACAAAGTGAGAAGCAAAGTAACCAGTTCTCAATTTATATGAGCCTTGAAAAAAAGCAGTTGCCAAACCACAAATCTACAATATTTTCCAGGGATATCATTTCTTTGGTCAAGCAGAGCCCTAGAAACAGAAGTAGGAAGGTGAAGGTATAAAATGATTCTGAAGGAGAAACTGAGAAGGGAAAATGCAATACAGTTACTTTCAGAAGAGGTATCTTTTACATTCAAATGTGCCACAGCGGGCTGGTCTTTTTCTATCAAAGCTGAACCTAATACCCTCAAGAGCCTTCTTAAAAAAAAAAAAAAGTATTTATTTGAGAAGGAGAAAGAGGAAACATGAGCACAAGAGCAGGGGGAAGGAGAAGCAGAGTGCTTCCCACTGAGCATGGAGCCCCATGTGGGGCTTGATCTGGGAATCAATCCGATCCCAGGACCCTGGGATCGTGACCTGAGCCAAAGACAGATGCTTAATCGACTAAGCCACTCAGGTGCTCAGAAGCCTTCTGAAAAGTTAACAGTCCTTATGAATCTGAGAGAATCCAGGTTAAATTCAGCAAGATTTGGTCAATACTGTTTCCCCAATCAAGTACTAGAGTTGCTGATTCTTTTCATTTTGAGACTTTGAACTCTAGTTGGTTTAGCTGCAAAAGATTTGAGAGGAACAGAGGATATGTGATGTGTTATTGGAAGACCAATATCATTTATTTTCTATCCGATATAATATAAGAATCCTGGGAATAAGTAACATTCTCAAACTGATTCAAAGTTTTATTATTAACTCAATAGTTTATCAAAAGGGCAAACAAAGAACACTGACATTTGTCAGATTTTTCATGATTTGTAAGAAATATAGCACTTGAATATCTCTAAAATTCATATGAATGAAAAAGAAAATGTCCTTTATATATTTTTCAATGGACTTTTTCTTTTAGAACAGTTTTTAGATATACAGAATTATTTTTTTTTTAATGATTTTTTATTATATTATGTTAGTCACCATACAGTACATCCCCGGTTTCCGATGTAAGGCTCAATGATTCATTAGTTCTGTATAACACCCAGTGCACCATGCAATACGTGCCCTCTTTACTACCCATCACCGGTCTATCCCATTCCCCCATAGATATACAGAATTATTGCAAAGATAATACAGAGATCCCATATACCTCACATCCAGTTCCCCTATCATGTCTTACATTAATCTTCATCTTTTTTAAGGGAAAAAAGAGTGAGGGAACATAATAATTAAACATTTGAAACCACAGGCTTTTTTTTTTTTTTTAAATAAAAAGAAGACACATTTGCTTTTAAGACCGGCACATCTATTGTGTTTCCTGCGTTTAATTAGAATGCAATGCTTTGAGCACAAGGACTGAGTCCTAAGAGAAAGAAATGGACAGTTTATGAAACGAAGCTTAATTCAAGAATTTTAGTGCTCCTCAAACCAAGCTAAATTGAGAATATATTAAATCTTTCTGTTATGTCGTAGGTAATATGGAGAAAGGAAATAAAATCCATTATGTTTAGTTCCAGAATGAAAAAGGTCTACATATATACAGGGTAACCAATGGAAGATTCCAAGGCAGAGGCTGGCCGTAAGAGAAGAGAAAATGAATAACTAGAATGAGAACAATAAATAAAGTACTGAAGAAGCTCAGAGTCACAGTCCAATTTTTTCACAAAAATATGTAAAAGTCTGAAAAATACGCAACATCTTGTTCATAAAAAGGCAGAGAGACAGTGAGAAATAGAAAAAAATGTGTGTTTCTGACACAAGATTAGGCTCACCAAAATAACTAGAAAAAAAAAACAAGTGGGTATTTATAAGTTAAACAAAACAACAATTCTGAGATGGGCAGGGATTTATTCAGGTGGAAAGGAACCTTATGGGAAACCCATTACATGACCTAAGTTTTTGTTATCCACCACTTACAGAGTAGCAACAAACAAGAGATTTATAGGAATCTATAAAGGGGAAACAGAGCCTTTGTTCTACACACACACACACACGTGCGTGTGCATATATACGTATGCGTAATCTTCAAATTTCTTACCAAATAACCTTTGTCAATTGCCACTGATCCTGGTTTTACACTTTCTGTCTGCAAAAGGCTTGCTGGTATGCCTCATCGATAAGCAAGCATATACGGAAGGGCCTCATTACTAAAAGAAGCTTTAATTATGCTAACTTTAACAGGCTAACTATTTCTGATGATAAAATCTGTTTTTCAATAGCTTCTATAGTGTGCCTAATGCATTTTCTTCTATATTTCTCTATCATTTATGCAAGAATGCAGGCATATTGCTTTGTTCTATATTGTGATTCTTTCGATTTTTCTCCTTTCTCCCTTTTACGACATTCTCCACTCATCACACATACACAACACACCCCCCACCCCCACATGTGTGTGTGTGTGGAATATGATACACTCCCAGCAGAAATCCTACTAGGAAGTACTTCTCATCTGAGAGTGGAAGATGGGGAAATACAGATTGAGAATATACCCCTTAAGTCCCCTGGGAGAGGGTCTCACCTCCTTCTGCCTTGAGTATCACTCACTGACCAAGTATAGGTGAATTTTTGTTCATTAAATAAGTATTTATTAAGCACTTAATATATACAACAAAACTCAGGAGATGACAATCCAACAGAATAATTATATATAAGTAATAATAACAGACAACTTAAATGTAATAAGACTGTAGTAAACAAGAAATTAAGGAATAGAAAAGGGAAAAATCACTTTCAGCTGGACTGGAAAGGGTTATAAATAAAATTGTATTTAAGCTAAACCTTAACAACTAAAATTTATTGTGTTTACGAGATGCTAAGTAAAAGTACTTTTTTCATTAGTAAATAGGAGTCTATATTGTAAAGAACAATAGTTAAGAGCAAAGTAAAATTATAAACTCTCTAAATTATACTTACAATGTGGGATTTTTATATATATGGTCTTCTTGAAGTCAAAGGCATTAATAGGCACATACATTCTTCTTCCTTGAAATGATGATGATTATTCAAGTTTTAGAAACAGGAGGTAATTTTGTCAAAATTACTTGAGACAACATTCTAGTTAAAGAACGCTGCCTCGAGAGGCTTAAGATAGGATTTTGTTCTAATTCAGGCCCTGTTATGAATTAAATTGTGTGATTTTGCTTCATTTTCTTCATTAGAAATTGTGACAAAAATTACCTCCCTCCACTCTCTCTGCTTACCCATCCTTCCTTCTCAGAGATACTATGAAGCTAAATGACATGGGAGATGCTCAAAGTTAATTCAAACATACTATCTCATTTATCCTCATCATCTCAAGAGACATCATTTCACCCTGGATAAATGCAATATTTTTTTGGATTTAGTGATGCAAGGTAGCCCAATTATGGACCTTTACTAACAGTGTTATGTAACATTTTTACAGTTATAATTCTGCAGCAAAGCTATCACTATAGTACATATAAATCAAGAAATAAGGACTTAAGACAGGGTTCTTCTGTATTCGGTTTCCTTTTCTTCCATTTTTAAATTTAATTTTTTAAAAAGGTTTTATTTATTTATTCGACGGAGAGAGAGACAGCACAAGCAGTGGGGGCAGCAGGCAGAGGGAGAGGGAGAAGCAGTCTTCTTACTGAGCAAGGAGCCCAATGTAGGGCTTGATCCCAGGACTCTGGGATCACGACCTGAGCCGAAGGCAGACGCTTACCCAACTGAGCCACCCAGATGCCCTTCCATTTTTCCTTAAAACGCTGAGGCATTTATTCTGACATTGCTAGTTTCCAAGAATGACCCTAAATCAATAGAACCAAAAGCTGTATTTGTTCTCATTATCATATAAATAAAAATTAAGAAGTGTATTAAAATCAATATGCCTCTAAGATGGTACATTAAGAGAAGCAGCATTTCTTAAACCTAAATGATTACTAATTCAGTAAAGGCACCATCATAATGCTGAAATATTTTAGTCCTTTTTGCTTTGGTTAAAATACAAAAATATTTACTACTGAACATATTTCAAATTAGGAAGCCAGCTTAATTTCTACTTTGCTAAAAAAGAATAATTTTGAATCAACTAGTAAACCAGAACTATTCTTATATTATGCAGGCACTGCTAAGATTTAGAAGTTTCCACTACCTTCATTTAGTAAATTAGTAGTAATTGTGAATTAATGATGTAACATTATAAAATAGTACTGATTTCATGGCTTTAAAATTAAATCAAAGATAAAGTCTTTTGCCACAACTATTTAGATTTCCAATATACAAAAGTAAAAGCCTCTTCAGAGGAAAATTTTAGAGGCACTATGTAATTTTCCTCACTTATCTGCCTAGATTTACTACAGAGCAAAAACACTGCATTCAAAGGCTAAATTAACAACAAACAAAAAAACTTAGTCAATATATACTGGACATAATATCTCCAGGCAACTCTTGTAAAGTGTAAATGCTCAAAGACCATTAGTTCAATTGATTTGCATGTAGGGGGACAAAGGTGATGTCAAGCTGACAGTGACAAAAATAAATTAATTGGTGACAAGCCAGAATTTCAAATTTAGCTCTCTCAATCTATTGTTCAATGCTTCCATGATGTCTTTAATCCAAGATTCAACAAGAAGTACAAGCTCAGAGCACTCATCTGGTCACTCTCTCAGCTTTATAGACATATGCATAGTTGACAATAAAAAATTTTATATATTTAAAAAGTATATATAATATATATATATATATACATACACACACACACACACACTGTATAACGATTACCACAATCAAGCTAATTAACATATCCATCGCTTCATATCATTACAATTTACTTTTTGGTGTCAAGAATACCTGAGATCAACTCTCTTAGCATATTTCAAGTATATAATGCCAGTATTATTAATTATAGTCACCATGCTGTACATTAGATCTCTAGAACTTACTCATCCCACATAAGTGAACCTTTGTACCTTTGATTAACATCTCCCCATTTCCCCCATCTCCTTCCTCCTGGTTATTACTGTGCTTTTGGTGTCATATCCAAAAACTCACTGTCAAGAACAGTTTTGTTCTAGTATGTTTACGGTTTCAGGTCTTACATTTAAGGAAAAAACCCAGAACCCTGAACTCTCTAACAGCATTTCTTTTCTAGGGAGGAGTTAAGCCATAGACAGCTTATATTTCCAATGAAGAGAGGTCAGAAAAACCAAAGGAATGAGCCAGGTAAGTTAAATTTTATTGTACTCTTTGTCTGCTCTAATCACAAGACTAAATGGTTTTTAATTTGTTTGTTTAAAAAGATCTGCAACATCCAGCTTTGTGTTGGTAATGAAGAAAAGATTCATTAATAGTGTGGTAAAAGCATTTCATTGTATTGGAAACAGTCTGATTTTATTTCTTTAAAATTATTTTCAGAACCAAAGCAGAGAAGGTAATGAAGCAAATAAGAGAACTGGAGTACCGCATTGTGGTAATTAAAATGAAAAGTCTGGGCATAGTTAATAACCATGAAAGAGAAAGTTTAAAAGCATTCTCATTTTTAAAAGCCAGGACTGGAAATTATTGTCTTTTAATGCATTAAACAAGAATATTTTCATAGCAAAGTTAAGATAGTATCAAGGTATCCTTTCTACCCCTCCAGCAAAAAACAATTTGTTGCAAGTAGTAAGAACAACACAATAGGTGAGGCACAAGAAGGCTACCAAATGCTGCAGGAAATCAATTTCCCTTTAGGTATTTGATAAAATTTTAAGTGTGGAAACTTAATGGAGAAAAGATATCAAGATACATACACACTGAAGCAAAGGCAAATGGTCACTATACAGTTATAGAAGAGGAAGATCTTGGTAAATAAAGCAAAAATTGACTTAATTTAAATGTATTTTTAAAATTTTTGCTTTTTGCCTATAAGTCTCTATTGAATGTTCTAAAGCCATTTTTTAAAAAGATGGAAATTCTACAAGTCCAGTGGAAAGCAACAAACATTATGGGGCATTTCTTCTACCGAGGGTCTTTGAGACAGTAGTGTGTCATCTCTGGATATTCCAAGTGGTCTCTACAAAGTCTCTACTTCAGGTTCATGAGATGAGTACACTAAAGCAACCTTGGTAATATTTTCTGCTACTTTAAAGTCACAAAGGAAAGGCAGAGAAAGAATGAGATGCATCCACGTCTAACTTTTCTCATCCAAGAATCTAACTTAAATAAGGCTAGAGAAGAAAAGTGAAATTACCTGAGAAGCCAGATTCTGCTACTGCTACATAATTGTACAGAAGATGTATAACCTCAAGCACCTTCAATTTTTCTCCAGAGGTTTAGGGTCTGATCTCTCGGTGTCAGAATCAGCTAACTGCTCAGTTTAAAAATAACATAGTTTCAAAATTAAGGTTGAATTTCAGTAATGTCCTCCACTATTTTACTTCACAGAACTCATTAGGCTCTCTTTCCTCAAAACTGAAATTCAGAGAGGACATGGCAGGTACTCTTTAAAAAAGAAAAAAAAAAAAAAGAGGAAGGAGGGAAAAGAATGTGAAAAGGACAGAGGGAAGGGAAGAAAGGGGGAAGAGAGGAGAAGGAGGGAGGAAAGGGAAAAGGGAAGAAATGTTGGAGAGAGAGGGGAACAGGGAAAGAGGAAGAGGCGGGAGAAGAGGGAGAAAAGTAAAAGGAAGTCTGGGAATGGTTAGCCCAGATCAAAAAATGAGACAAAAAAAAAAAAAAGATAAAGTAGATAGCAGATACAAAAAAGAAACACTAGTTGAAACTCTGTTCTTCTGCAAAGGCTGCTGCAAATGTTTAGTTTTATTGTAAAGAAAAGACTAACTTACACTGTTTGCCAGCTTTCCATTCTGTGAAGTGCCCTTCGTCCCAGCAGCATTGGTACTTACAGCACTTGTCTGTCTACTCACTGGTTTTTCAATCAAACCATCAACAATAACTAGACCAGATGTCAAATCCTGCTGCCTCTTCTCCGGACAGAGGCATTGTTCCATTTCTCCATGCAGCTATCCATGCACTCAGAATCCAACCTTAGCTGAGCTTAATTTCTTTAAAATCCCCAGTTATTATTATTACGTTTAATTAAAAATAAAACATTCTTAAGACGATTTTTCTCACTGCCTCAATTTAACAGTCATCAAACTGAATCAGGTTATTCACTTTTTGAAATCTTTAACACTGTATTTTTTGCTGTTTATTTTAAATAATTTAAGGCCCACAATAAATTACAAAACCAGTAGAGAGTTACCATGTATATCTTCCACAGAGCTTTCCCCAATAAGAACATCTTACTTAACCACAGTTCATTATCATTATCAGGAAATTGACCTTACATAACATAATTAACTAATATACAGACCTTCTTTGGATTTCACCAGGTTTTACATGCACTCTTTTTTGTGTGTGTGTAGGGGGGTATGGTATATCCAATTTTATAACATGTATAGATTCATGTCATTAGTACTACAATCAGGATATAAACTGTTACATTAAAACAAAGAAATTCTCTTACAATACTCCCTTTAAGAGTCACACCCTTCCCCAAATGTTAATCTCTAGCAACTACTGATCTGTTCTCCATGACAATAATTTAGTAACTCTGAGTGTTATAAATGAAATCAGACAGTATGTAGCCTTTTGAAATTGGCTTTTTAAAAAAAATCACTTAGCATAATGCTCTTGAGATCCATCCACGTTATTGTGCGTATCAATAGTTCATTCTTTTTTATTACCGACTTCTAGTCTGTTATGTGGATTGTGCCACAGCCTATTCACCTGCTGAAGGGCATTTGGGCTGTTTTCAGGTTTAAGGTGTTACCAATTAAATTGCTATGCATGCAAATGTACAGATTTTTGTGTGCACATGAATTTTTATTTTCTAGGATAAATATACAAGAGCATAATTGCTGAGTCAAAGTGCCAAAATGTTTTCCAGAATGACCATCCCATTTTACATTTCCATAAGGAATATACGAGAGAGCTGGTGGCTCCAAATTCTGGGTATTTTTTTATGTTAGCCATTCTGATGGGTATGTAGTGGGATCTCATCATGTTTTTAGGTTACATTTCCCTAATAGTTAATGATTTTGTACATCTTCTCATGTACGTATTTGCCATCCATATATCCTCCTTGGTAAAGTTGTCTGCTCAAAACTTTTGCCCATTTTCCAATTGGATTGTTTCTCACTGTTGACATTAAAGAGTTATACAAGACCTTTGTTGGATATGTGATTTGCAAAGATTTTCTCTCAGTCTATGGCTTGTCTTTACATCCTTTTTAACAGGGTCATTCACAGGACAAAAGCTCTTAATTTGATAAAGTTCAATTTATTGATTTTTTTTTCCTTTTATAAGCCGTTCTTTTGGTGTCACGTTTAAGAACTTTTAGCCTAGGTCACAAGATTTATTCCAACATTTTCCTCTAAAAGTTTTATAGTTCTACATGTTACATTTATCTGTTAGATTCACTATCCATTTTGACTTAGTTTATGTAAAATGTGAGGTTTAGGTCAAGGTCCATTTTTTCCCCTATGAGATGACCCTTCACTGAACTTTTGCACCTTTGTCAAAAATCAATTGCCCACTCATAGGTATATATTCAAAAGAACAGAAAACTTATTCAAATACATGTAGAGACATGTTAACAGCAATGTTATTTTGAAATAGCAAAAGGTGTAAACAATCCAAATGTCCATCCACAAATGAATGGATGAGCACGTTTTGGTATACTCAACACAATGGAATATTACTCAGTCATAAACAGGAATGGAGTGCTCATATATGCTACGACATGGATGAAACTTGAAAACATTATTCTAAGTCAAAGAAGCCAGAGAGAAAAGATTACATATAGTATGATTCCATTTATGCGAAACATTCAGAATAGGTAATTCCATAGAGAATGCAGGTTGGTGGTTTCCAAGGGCTATGAGAAGAGGGAATCGGGGAATGAGAGCAACTGCTTAATGGGTATGAGGTCTTCTCTTAAGCTGATGAAATCCGTGCAACTAGATAAAGGTACTGTTTGCACGACCTTGTGAATGCACTAAATAGCACTGAACTGTTCATTTTAGATGGTTTTATAAATTTCACCTCAATGAAAAAAAGTTAGCATACCCATATGGGTTTATTTGGGATTCTATTCTGTTTCATTGATTTATATAGGTCTACCCCTCCTCCAATACCAAACATTATCTTGATTACCGTTGCAATAGTTGTCAAGTCTTAAAACTATAAAGTATGATTACTCAAACTTAATTCTTCTTTTTCGATGTTGCTTTAGCTATTTTAGTTCCTTGCCTTTTTATATAAATTTTGGAATCAACTTGTCTATATATACAAAAAGAAAAAAGGACTTGCTGGGATTTTAATAGGAATTATGCTAAGCTTATGGATCAGTCTGGGAAGAACTGACATCTTTTCTATGTTGAATCTTCCAACATAATATATTAATTTACTCATTAGATTTTTAATTTCTTTCATCAGCATTTTATTTTATCATCAGTATTTTTACCTAAGTATTTAATTTTCAATTCCTGGAGCACTGTAAATGGTAGTATGTCTTAAAATTCTGGTTTTCAACTTTTCTTTGCTGGGATATAGAAATATGATGAGTTTTTGTGTGATGATCACATATTTCACTATTCTAGGAGTTTTATAGCTGTGTGGTTATTGTTATTGTTTGGTAGATTACTTGCAATTTCACTATGGAGACAATCATGTCACCTGCAAATAGGGATAGTCTTCTTTCTTTCTAGTATATATGTCATTTATTTCTTTGTCTTGCCTTACTGCACTGCAAAGAACTTCCATTTCTATGAGTAGGAGTGAGAGAATAGGTGAGAGAAGGTATCATTGCTTCATTCCCAATTTTAGGAGAAAAGTATTTCATTTAGTCTTAAATGTGATGACACCTGTAGGTTGTTTATAAATTCTTTTTTTAAAAATCAGATTGATGGGGCGCCTGGGTGGCACAGCGGTTAAGCGTCTGCCTTCGGCTCAGGGCGTGATCCCGGCATTCTGGGATCGAGCCCCACATCAGGCTCCTCCTCTATGAGCCTGCTTCTTCCTCTCCCACTCCCCCTGCTTGTGTTCCCTCTCTCGCTGGCTGTCTCTATCTCTGTCGAATAAATAAATAAAATCTAAAAAAATAAAAAAAAATAAAAATCAGATTGAAGAATGTCTCATTTTTTCCTAGTCTGCTGAGTGTTTATCATGAATGGGTGTTGGATTTTGTCAACATTTTTTTATCATGTTGACATTTTTTATCATCTTATCAACATATTTTATCATTTTCAACCTATTTTATGATATATACATATATGTGAATATATACTATATCTATATATAAATATATAGATATATGTATATATCATGACCAAGTGGGGTTTATTCAAGGAATGCAAAGTTGGTTAAGTATTCAAAATTCATTCAATGTAATCTATCACTTAACAGTTTAAAGAAGAAAATCCACATGATTATATACCAATTCACAAAGCAAAAGTATTGACAAATCCAACACCCATTCCTGCTTTCCTGGGCATAATTTGAACTTTCAGTATTCAATTCTGATTCATCTATATATACACACACACACACATAATTTATTAGTCTACTCATATCAACACTTTATTATTTCAAGTGGGACGTAGAAACCTCACTACCTTTACTCTCTCCCCCTTTATGATATAGTTGTCTTAAAGATTACCTTTATATACATTGAAAACTGCATCAGATAATGTTATAAATTTTGTTTTCCACCACCAAACATTTTAAAAAATTTAAGTGGAGAAGACTAATCAATTACCCTATATCTACTGTCTTTTGCATTTTCTTTATTCCTGACGTTCCAAGTTTCCTTCTGTCATCATTTTCTTCCCATCTGAAGAATTTCTTTTTTAGACCAAGTCTGCTGGCAATGAATCCTTCCAGTTTTCCTTCATCTGAAAATGTTTTTATTTCACCTCATTATATTTTCACTGGATGAAGAATTCTAGGTTGCCAGTTTCTTTCTTTTGGCACTTAAAAAAAAATCTTACTACCCCTTTCGGGCCTCCATGTTTTCCAATGAGATATTTGCTGTCACTCAAATCGTTCCTCTATAGGTAATGCATGTGCTTCTCTTTTGCTGCTTTAAAGAATTTTTTGTCTTTAGTTTTCAGCAAATTACTTAAAAAGTGTCTGGAAATGGATTGCTCTAGGTTTGTCCTGTTGGGAATTTGCTCAACTTCTTGAACTTGTTGGCTTGCCAAATTTAGGAAGTTTTCAGTCATTTCTTCATCCCTTACTCTCACGCTTCACTCCTTCTTGGACTCCAAAGATAAGAAACATAAATTTTTGTTGCTGTTGTTATTGTCTAAGAGGTCCCTGAGGCTCTGTTTACTTTTTTTTCAATCGTTGTCAGACTGGATAATTTCCACTGATCTAACTTCAAGTGCACTGATTCTTTCCTCTGTTACAGCTATCCTACCATGAGCCAGTTTTTTTTACTTAGATTATTGTATTTTTCAGTTTTAAAATTTTCATTTGTTTTTTCCTTATATCATCTATTTCTTTGCCCAGGCTTTCTATTTTTTCATTTGTTTCAAGTCTATAATTGCTCACTGGAGCATTTTTAGTATTATATCTTTTTAAAAATCCTTATCAGGTAATTCCAACATCTGTGTCATCTCAGTGTACTATCTGCTGCTGATTATCTTTTGTCATTTGAATTAAGATTTTCCTGGTTCTTGGTATATGGTGAATATTATGTTATGAGACTCTGCTTTCTATTAAATGATCCATTTTGGTAGGAAGCAAACTACACAGACTCCTGGCTCACTTTTATTGGTTGTGGCTCAAATGTCAACTTAATTATTAAAACTTTTTCAGTGTTATTTTGTTCTGCCCCACTTGTGGGCTAACCAAGAACCAGTGTGAAGCCTAAGTGGTCTATCATACCAGAGTTCAGTTCTCAACCTTTTTTCTGCATCAATTCTCATTAATTACATGCATGTGATATTCAGAGGTCTGTCCAGGTATTCAAACATAGATTTGAAAAATTCTGTTCTCTAACTCTCTTTTCCCTATAACCCTCCCTCCACTCTAGTGGTGGTGAGAATGGGAACTGCCTTATTACTGCAGTGTGGGGATGGTGGACAGGTTTTGTCCAAAGCCTCTGAGGTTGTAACACCAGCTGGGAGAAGTGGGGGTGCCCTCACTACTGCAGGGCAGGTATGGTGGACAGGGCTATGTGCTCAAGGTCCACAGTGATGGTACCGGGAAGGGCATGGGGCAACGTTTTTCAGGTCCACAGTGATGGTACCGGGAAGAGCATGGGGCAACGTTTTTCATGACGTTTACCTGGAACAGGATAGATGTAATCAAAATGAGGCCTTTTTTTGGCTCCACCCATTAGTACTTTTAGGTTGGAGGATTCTCTAGCACCTCCAACTGGGATATACAGGAATAAAACAAGGAAATAAACAAATATAGAAGATTCACGTTGTACAGGATTTTTTTGGGGGGGGGGGGTACTTAGCAGGAAGAATAGGGTATAATGTGTTTACTACATCTTATCTAGAAACAGAAGCCTATGTTTTAGCCCAACATAATCTCATTTAATGCACATTTAACTCACATCTATAATGCTACTTATTTATTGGAAAACTAATGACTTTGTGTTTCCAGAGGCATTTGCTCATATAAGTTTCTTTTAAAAATTATAAACCAACCTTTTTTCAATAATTTGAATCTTGAGAACACTATGGTACTGTATCTTCTTATGTAAAAGGAAAATATAACATCTGTTTGAAGAAAAGAACTCTAGTAGTGAATATTTAAAAGATTATTCAAAGCCTCTATGGGATGTAGGCTTTGAACACAGGCAAAATTCCTTATATTTAAAAGCTTTTTCTTAGGGTACAGCTTTATTTCCTTTTTCCTCCATTATATATGTACAAAGGGCAGGGCACTAGGTCTTTTGGTTGCAAGTCAAACATAGTATCTATTCTGCCCCTAACTCTTTAATCATAAGCAGCCCTCTCACAGGGCATCCTATAACCAACCACCTCTCTTGATTTCTGACAATGCCTGCAGCTTCAAGGTATGGTCTCCTCCACTAGCCCTGACACTTCCAAACCCAGCAAGTACAGCCACTTAAATCACTCCAGGGGAAGAGGATTTATACCAAAATTCAAAGTAAAACAAATAAATGAAAAAACCTTCCACACAAGCAAATAAACAAAAAACAACAACCTCTAAGCAAGAGAAATGTCCAAAGCTACGAGGCTATTTTACTGGCAGAACAGTAACTAGAATTCTTCCAACAACCCCAGATAGTCCCTGCTATGCTTCAATTTGATAAAAGAAATGATGGGGTGTGTGTGTATAAAAGTGTTGGTTTTTTATAGATGATACATTTTGGTCTAATAATAAACAATGGTTATGCCAATGAGAAGAGAGAGGAACAAGAAAAAGGTGCCATAGCTCTGGGAAAGATATGAAATAGTTGAGAGAAAACAGTAACAAGCAATGGTAAAAATAATGACCTGTCTTTAGCCATTCAGATATAGTCAGTGACTCCCTACTTTTCCATATTGAAATCTCTATCTGCTTCTTTTTCTATCTGCATCTTCTTTTTAAGAGGGAGAGTGCGCGTGAGCGTGTGAACAGGGGAAAGGGGGGAGGGGTAGAGGGAGAAAATCTCAAGTGGGCTCCATTCCCGTTGTGGAGCTCTGTGGGCTTCTATGCAGGGCTCGATCTCATGACCCTGAGATCATGACCTAAACTAAAATCAAGAGTCAGAGGCTTAATCCACTGAGGCACCCCTATCTGCATCTTAATCTTTCTGGCTATTAGAGCCTCTTGTAATAGCATGACAACAAAAGCCCAAATATACCAGAAGAACTTTGCTATTCAGTAAAACAAAAGAAAATTATGAACTAAAAAAAAAGCTACTAACTCTCATTCCCTCCCTACCTCCAACATGTAAGAAATCAAAGATAAAGTAAAATAAAAACTGATTTCATTAGCTTAGATGCTTCAAAGCCCCTCTAGTAGAATCTGATATTATTTAGAGTAAATCAAGACGTGGCCCCAATATTTAAACAGATAACATTTTGCATTTGAAAGCTTCACAATCATTAAGTGTTCCTTACTGTATCTTAAGGAGATCACTGTGCTCTTAATAATGATCTAAAGTGACTGCTTCTCGGCCTTTGGGCTAATAACAATCTAAAGTGAATATGGCCAAAGTCGGTAACAGAGCATATTCTTGAGAATCTACATACACTTCATATCTAGTTCCATGATCTAACCAGTAAAAACTCTTCAACTCATTCATAAATGGAAAAAAATAACCAATTGGGGAAGGAACTTCAGTATGGGGAAGACAAACGCATATGCCCAGAAAGATGATATCTCAAATACAGACAAGAGCTCATACGTAGCTGAAGGAACAGGAGGAGGAAGCAAAGGAAAACAGAAGGCAAAAATATTTAAGAATTATTTCTACTACTGTCTAGGCCACAATTAACAAACTTTTCCTGTAAAGGACCATACAGTAAGTATCTCTGGCTTTGCAGGCCAGATATTCTGTCATAATTATTTAACTTTGTCACTGTAGCCTGAAAATAATCATAGACAATATTTAAAGAAATATGCATGACTTTGTTCCAATAAAACTTTACAAAAATAGCTGAGCTAGATTTGGCCTGAGGGTAGTAGTTTGTTGACTTCTGGTCTAGGCCAATAAAATCTGTAAAAACAGGTTGGCAAAAGGAAAGACAACATTAGACAAGATGGGTAGGAATACATGTTTCTTAAGAATATTGGAACCTATGTCTTATTCTGTTTTGTATTCTGATTTGATACAAGTTCTGAGATCTTTTACCATTAGTGAGATACACAGATTTAGTTCTTCAATAAACCTAGGATCCAATGCCCGCATTACTTTCTACTTATACTGCTAGTAGTATTTTCTTAATGTTTCAGCTGCTAAAATCTTGAAGAGGACATTTACCTCATCCATATATATACTTGAAGGATACCACTACTGTGTATGGAACAACACTGAAAACTGGATAGAATCAAGTAATATTTGTTTCTTACCACCTGGAAAGAAAGATGTTTGCTAGATATAATGGGGAAGTCAGGACATGTTTAACATTTCTTCTGTGAAAAATCAGGCTTTCTACTCACACCTCTATCTGAATTTTAATCTACTTAGCACATCATTCTACATTCTACCACCATTAAGTTAAACTTTTTATAATCCAAAGAAAGAGAATCACTTCTCATGACTACTGTTACGATTAAAGACAAAAATAATGACTTTTTGAACGTACTTCTCATAGAATCTCCATATTATAATATTATGTATCTCTTTTTTCTTCAGACTTGTCCATTACTGAAAAAAAGTCTATATTCTCTGACTTTTGCAAATTAAAAATCTCTTATAATGACAAAGAAATCTTCTTAAGAGGTAGAAACAATATATATAGGCAAAAGACACTTCTAGAAACTTCATATTTTATGGTTCTATTCATTTAGTTATTTAAAAGTTATACTTTAATTTCCTCTATTAACTAGGTACATGAGAAATCTAATTGTTTAAGGTTTCTGTGGCAAGGTTTTATGTTGCTAATGATGGGCAGATGCAAAAAAGGATGTGGCTTCACCAGCCAATATTAAAAGCAGCCCCTAAAGCTTATATTCAGTTCATCACCTTCAACAAAGCACCAGGAAAATGAAACAAAACAAAAACAAACAAAATACTGGCTCCTCAAAGCACTTGCTAATGGTGAATATAATGACGTTAAGACTCTGCCTCTCCCCTCTGCCACTTACTAGGCAAGTTACGCAAACTTCTCTAAGCCTCAATTTATTCTCCTACATATTGAATATAGCAACACCTGCCTCGTAAGAGTTATGCTTACTACCTAGCAATACAGAAAGTGTATAGAAGGGGCAGCTTACAGACATTATTCATCCTCACGACTTCCTTTAATGTAGCAGAAGATTAAGAAGAAATATTTCTTCCCTTTTACCTTCCAATTAAAGGACTTTAATGAGACCTTGAAATATTTGGATGTTTTGTCATCTATTTTCAAAATGATTGATCCAAACCTTGAACCCAGTATAACACCAATGTAATGACTTGAGTGTCTCAATTTTCTATAGAAAAAACAGAATCAGTACTAACCTTTCTCAGATGGGTTTTTGAAGTGATACGAGCTGTATAAATCACACACACCACCCCCTGATAAATATTTATCACAACTGGCATTTTTGGCTTAGGTAGGTCAAACATATGATGGCATCCCATACAGAACATCCAAACACTTTTTAGAATAGCTACTACAGTACTATAAGCAATAGGAGAACCATCACACCATTTTCTAGTGTCAGAGCACATGTATATATTTTAATTGATCGCATAGACATGTAGTTGTATGCTTTTATGATTTATCACTGACTCACATCTAAGACTTACTGAACAGACATGGTTATTGTCTACAGTAACCAGGACTTACACCTAAAGCATGGCAGTCTGACACAAAGGTTGTGGGTGGTCAGTGAAGAGCAGCTGATAATCAATCGTAGGCTGGTCAATTTGAGAAAGTGCTGCATACTCTAGGGATTGAATGACTGAAAGTCCTAGTCAGAAAGCTACTTTATAAATAAGGTGAAATTTTAACTGGAGGCAAGCTAGTTTTTCTTTGTTATCTATGTCTTTGAGATAGACAGAACTCACTCAATCTTAAATAGTCAGCATCTATTACTTTTCATCTAATTTTCCCGTATGTCTTTATTTCAGGCTTCTTAATTACAGTGGTTCTTAGGTAATCTTATGTCTAAGGGCGATAAGATTCCCTCCTAGTTCCGTGAGAAGGGCTTCCTTAGGAGCAGAGTGGGTTTACTGAAATGTAAGCTGCAGGGACCCTCATTTGAACAGGTCCCTTCAAAGGCCCTGGGAGGAGAAGTGTTTATGTAATGTGTTCATCTGGTCATATGTTTTTGCAAAAATTGTAAACTTTGACCACAATGAGTTAAGATGGCTGCCTTGTCCCACTTGGAATTCCCTCCCATCTCACTTTCCTGGTGTCGGAGTCAGTACTGGGTGGCAGTGAAGTGGCCTTCAGCATTTCTGGGATCCTGTTATAGGAAAATTAAGCTGGGGATTCATTTAGTTTAGATCTATAGGGATATATTTATGTGGTTCAGGATTACTTTTGTGCAGTTATTTTTGTGACATAGATACAGGGCAAGGGGACATACTACAATGTCAATGGGTCCCACTGCACCCAGCAAGGGAAGTGTCAGGTAATCAGAGAATTGGGAGTCAGTTCCCAATAATGCCTAGTCAACACAGAAGTTTTCTGTCATTAATATCCTCAAAAATGTAGTGTATGCAATTCAAAATGTAGCTAAACAATTATATGTATTATTCTTTTTTCCTTTTATGATAAGGATCACATGATATAGAATTTATATGAATTACTTTGTATAGAACAAGCTTACAGCAGTACTATAAACATGAGATATGTAAAGTTGTAAATTTTATGTATCACAAGTACCAATAATTAAAAAACAACTTTTTTCGGGTGCCTGGGTGACTTAGTCGGTTAAGCATCTTCGGCTCAGGTCATGATCCTGGGGTCCTGGGATCGAGCCCTGCCATCAGGTGTCCTGCTCAGTGGGGAGCCTGCTTCTCCCTCTCCTCCCCATTTGTGTTCTCTCCCGCCATCTCTGTCTCTCTCTCTCAAATAAATAAAGTATTGAAAGAAATTATAAAAAGATCTGATTCGATCTTTCCATTCTCTTTATAAGAAATATTACAAAATCACTGTAAATTCACTTTATAGAAAATCCTATAAATCATAAAGAGTATGAAGCTAAGAAATATGGGGAAAACAGTATTATAAAGAGTATCAGGCAATTAATAAGACTTTCAATTTTTCTGGAGTATTGTGTTATGGCATATGTCAACTTTGTAAAATTTTTAATTTGTTGGTATTTCTTTTTTTCATTTTAAACAACTGATCCTCACTAGTCATAAGTTCCATATTTGCAAATTTGCCTACTAGCTAAAATTTACTTGCAATCTCAAAATCAATACTTGAGGTGCTCTCAGGGTCACTTGCGGACACAAGCCAATACAGTGAAAATGTGGGCTGCCTGAAGCACACAGTTCTCAGCTGAGGTCAAACAAGATAGCATTTTGCCTTCTTGTTTTAGCTGTCACACTATGAACAAGCATCCTTTTTGCAGTCTATACAATGCCACGTTTTTTGCATTTTTGTGCATTTGTTGACTACTTCACTGTTTAAAATCACGCCTAAGCATAGTGAAGTGCTGTCTAGCATTCCTAAGCACAGGAAAGCTGTGATGTGCTTTACTGAAAAAACATGTGTGTTACATAAGCTTCATTCAAGTATGACTTGCAGTGCTAGAAGCTATGAGTTAAATGTTAGTGGATCAACAATATATATTATACAAAATGTTTTTAAACAGAAACATATATAACACAGATCATATATTAATTGGTTGACAAAAATTTGTGACCAAAGATTCACAGGAACCCAGGAGCAGTGGTTCACTAATCCAGTGTTTTTGGTGACTTTACAGAACATAATTTATGCAAACAATGAGAATCGACTGTAACTATTTACTTTAACATTTAATTCTGTATTTGTATTCCTTTTTATAAAAGAGAGTGTCAAAGACTGTAGAGGTTTCAGGTCCAGCCCCTAAATCTGAATCCACCTCTGGTCAGTAGCCTCCCTCTTCCTTTCCTGGGAACTTTGCTACTCCCCAGTTCTTTCCTTGCTGGAATTGAGACAGGGATTCTGGAAGATGAACCTCTGGCCTGGGACTTGGTAGTTGGGGTCAAAATCCCCAGTTGTAACATTATTTCTATGTGGAAACCAGACTGGCTTTAAGATTTGGAAAATTGTTTCTATAACAATACTGTGTACATTATAATGTAGGGCAGAGTCGAAGTATAGTGAAATTTGCCATTTCTTAGGGAAAAAAAAGAGGCTTATTTCCAGAAAAAGAAAACCACTGAGGAAATGGAATAATGTTCAAAACAAGTAGATGCTAGGGTGATATACCTAAATTAGACAAAATCCAATTTAAGTTCAACTTCTATTCAAAAAAGTAAGGAGGATAAAATCTTTATTGTTTCTATCCCCAAAGATAAAATGGTTTAGGGGAGTAGCATCTAGAATGTCATCAGTTGCTTATTTTTTTGTAGGTAACAGATGTTAAGAACCTCACATGCATTCTGTTATATACCTCAACTAAGAAATGATGTTTTAAAAGTCTTTCTCAAACTAATAATACACTTATGTTAACTGACTGGAATTTAAGTAAAAACTTGGAAGAAAAAAAATAAACATACATTAAACAAAAAAATTTTTTAAAAAGACTTCTTATTGATAATTAAGAAGATACAAGTATATAAGAAGTATAAAAACTTAAAAACAACAAGATGCTGGGGCACCTGGGTGGCACAGTCAGTTAAGCATCCGACTGTTGGTTTCAGTTCAGGCATGATCTCCAGGTCATGAGACCGAGCCCTGCGTCAGGCTCAACGCACAGTCCACTTCAGATTCTCTCTCCCTTTCCCTCTGCCCTCCCTGCTCATGTTCTCCCTCTCTCTCTCTCAAATAAGTACTTAAACAACAACAAAATGCTAGCAGAGTTGGCTGACTGCACTCCTAGGAATTTAAAAAGTGCCTCCATAACCATTAGGCATCTCAAAATGTTTTTAAACTCTTGCTAAGAAAATCTAAAATCCCAAATCAGACTTTGGCAAGGATTTTAAAAGAAGGAACTGAATTTGTGATTTACTGTACATTATGCTAATACTAAATTATACTATTTAATTAAGGTGAATGAATTTTAAGAGAGTACTGCAAAAATGACATCCAAATTGAAAATGACTAAGTAAATGTGTTTATTTAGGTATGACATGATAATCTATGTGGAAAACCTGACGGAATCTACAAGAAAGCTACTGGAACTAACATATGAGTTTAACAAAGTTGCAGGATACAAGATCAATACACAAAAATCAAGCTTTTTTATATGTTGAGGTAGTTTCCTTCTGTTCCTATTTTGTTCAGTGTTTTTACCATGAAAAGGTATTGAATTTTGTTGAATGTTTTTTTCTGCATCAACCAAGTTGATCAGATGGTTTTTTTTCCCTTTATTTTGTTGATGCAGCCTATTAACAGTGATTAATTTTCATATGCTGAACCATCCTTGTATTTTAGGAACACAGACACAGCTGCTGCCAGGAGGCTGGAGGTGAGGGATAGGCAGCTGCTGTGGAGCTTAAGAGCTGAAATTGACCAAACTTAATGCAATGTACAGTTGAAGCTTTCCCCTGGAAGTTGTAAGCCTTCAACTGACTCTAGACTTCCAAACTGGTTATATTCGTTTCTGCCAGTGCAACTGATGTCTAGGTGGGAAGACAGATTCTTGGTGCTCCCTATTCTGCCATTTTTTGGAATTCCTCCGCAGATAAGCAGTTTTTAAATAGCACATTAAAAATGTGATGGGCAATCAGAGAAATTTGATTGATGACTGGTTATTTGATATTAGAGAACTATTCTTACTATGCCATGCTTAGGTGTGATAATACTATGTGGTTATGTTTCGAAAAAGTATCTTTAACGTTTAGAAATTTATTTTGAATATTTATAAATAAAATGATAAAATGTTTAGGATTTGTTTCAAAATGATCCTGGAGATGGTAAGAAGTGGTGGCAGTACAGATGAATCAACACTGATCATGAATTGATGATTATTAGAGCTGGAAAATGGAAGCATAGGGATTCACTAGTCTCTCATTTTTATATATGCTTAAGGTTTCCATAATAAAAACTTCTGTAAAAAGAATAATAAAAAAGCCTGTAGTGGGAGGCCTGGGTGTCTCAGTCAGTTAGGGGTCTGCCTTCGGCTCAGATCATGATGCCAGGGTCCTGGGATCGAGTTCCACATTGGGCTCCTTGCTCAGCGGGGAGCCTGCTTCTCCCTCTGCCTGCTGCTCCCCCTGCTTGTACTCTCTTTCTCTCTCTCTGACAAATAAAAAAAAATCTTAAAAAAAAAGCCTGTAGCAAAAATTAGTGTAATAGAGATAGGGGAATTAGTAAAAAGATATGAATAATGAGACAAAAACATAAGCATCAAAACAAAAAAACTACAGGAATTAAAAAAAATTATGTGTGTGTGTGTGCAGTTGTTTGTATTTGAGGATAATTAATTCAGAGATACTCTGGGAATGTTACTAAACTTTAAGCTTTCTGAGGGCAGACAACATACCATATTTGTTTGTTCAAAACTAAATCCTAAGCAACATACCTAATGTCCAGTACATCCAAATACTTGCTGAATAAACAAACAAACAATTCAATCAGACCTATGCTCCCACATGCAAGGGCTCTGTGAAATCTGTAAGAATTCAAGATAATGTGGTTTTTAATAATACTTAGAAAACTACCTTTAAGACATTTTCTTTTTTTTATCACCACCTTTGTCCTTTTTCAACTTCTAGTATAACAATCCCTTCTTTCATTTTATGAAAGCTGCCCCTGACACTGTATCTACTTACCACGTCTAGTTCTTTCCTCCTCAAACCTGTTTATATTTTTGCTCTTGGGAAAGATATTCTCCCAAAGATATGTCTTAGTTCTAAGGAACTGTCTAATTTTCTTTATTTGATCTCTTCTCAAACTAATAAGTTCTTTCAAACACAAAAATGTCCTAAAAGTTTCTCCCTACTCCAGTTGTTCTATATATTTAATTAACATCTTAATACAGCTAAACTAATGACTTTGCCTTATGAGTTACAAGTATTACTACCTCTGACTTTATGTTTGGTTTTCATCCTTGTTGGGCAGAAATATAACTATCGTCTGAATCACTCATTAGAACACACTTCACAACTCTGAGGACACCTGATGATGGGTTTGATCTCATGATCAGTACACCAGCAGACAAATGAAGTTTATAGTTATATACTAGCCTTAAATCTATTTTAAAGAATCTGTCCTGTCAAAGACAAATGTGTCTACATCCTGTGTTGGAGTTAGGTACTCTTCACAATCTGAAATACATGTTTAATAGCCTCAACAATGCATTCCTAGCATGACCTGGCCACTTTCCATTTTATAGAACATCTACAGTTGTTGGAATCCACATAGGAAAAGAGAAATTGCTATTTCTCTAGCTAGTCTGTTGTTTTTGAATGGAAAAAACAACTCTCTATCTTCCTTTAAAATGTGAAATACTTGTTCTCCATTTGTACATCTTTTACTTTTCTATGAAAACAAGGAAAATTTACTGGAAATTGGTAGGTTAGTAAAGTCCTATTCACAACATAAACAAGCAATGTCCCCCAAAAAACATCTTTTACTATAGTTATTTTTTATATGCTTTACTTAGATTCCAATGAAAATGGGCTCAATATTGCTTAAATAGTCAACTTTGGGTCTAAGTGGAAAAAAAATCATCCTGAACCAGAAGACAGATAATTTCGAATTAAACTGGGAAATGCCTTTTGCCATAAGCTATACGCCCTAACTAGCAGCTCTCACCATTGTGGTTGCCAATTTCAAACTGTTTGTGGTCTTTTTCATTGTGTTTGTTTAATATGAGCTGATTAGAATTTAATATGAGCTGATTAGAAGCCACAAAGTAAATTCTAATAACAGTAATGAAAACAGAATCTCTTCCATGTCATTCAAAAGTCTAGAAAAATGACTTATATTATGGCAAAGGACTCGTGATGAAAATATCAGCAATGTGTAGTTTTTAAAATGAGTCTGGAGTTGATATCAGAAATTAGGTTTCAAAATATAAAAAACAGCACTTTCTCAACTTATTATGATTTATACAGCACACTAGTAAAGACCAGCACAAAATAGTATTTAAAACAACCCAATATTACATGTTCACTTTATGGATAAAGAACTTTTCAGGTAAACATATAGAAGACTAAGTTCTTATGAGAATTACTTGCTCCATTCTACTTGAGCCTAGCAACATACCCAAGGTTGTCCTCAATAAGATTATTATAATCTTTTAGTCAGTTTAGCCTTTTTATACCACGCCATAAGCCCTTCAACTCTAAAGAGAAAATAATTTTAACTAAGACAACCATGGAACTTTGTCCCACTGAAGTCTAGTTACCATATGTATTTTTTTTACTTTCTAGCTTTCGTGAAATTGCTTCTCCCAAGTAAAACCAAGGTATAGAATAAATGAATGAAAATCTAAATTGAGACTAAACTTGACTGAACTACATGACTAAGTCAAGCAGGATTTTCATGAGACATAATGATATTTGCTCAAAGGACTGGAGAGTTGCAAAAAGGCTTAGATCTAAAATGAAACCTATTACGGATTAAAACAAGGGTTTAATCTAGGTTGTTTTCTTTGACCAGGTCTTGCATTATACCTTAAATAAATTAGAGTTTAGAAAACTGCTTGTTGGTGATAATGAGAACTGATAATAAATTTCATCAGAATGAATAAAAATCTAGTAAAACTGAAACTGTTTTCAAATGTCCAAACCAATCACTGAAGTAAATTATAAAATCATCTGAATTATTTATTGGGAATACAATAAGGTGTTTAAATGACTAAAATCTCCAGAACAGACTTAAACTTTTAAAAACACTTTCTTTTATTGTATCTTTTCCCTAGTATTTCCTAGTTAGCTATAAATTGTTATCATTCTTTATATAACTGCTCTGATAGGCCAAATAAAGACAGCCTTCTAAAAATCTCAATTAAGTTGTACATATTATTTTAATGTAGAATACAAGTATCAAAGGTCAAAGATTTTTTTCTTTATCTCCCTTTACAGATTTATTTTCGAGTATACTACTCAGTTTCTAAGCCTGTTGAAGTCTTTTAGAATTTAAGTTACTTAAATGGCCCTTTACAATATTTCACTTAAAGTAATGGTTTAGGAACACCAATACATTTGAATACCAAGAAAAGTTATAACAGGAAAAAATATAATCACTTTTAAAAATGTGTATAAATAGCTCACCTCATCTCATTAAACTCTCTAATCCATTTAGTTAAACCAGTAACAAATCATTCTTTTTAAAGTAGCTGTTGTGCTTTTCTAAGGTGGGAATAAAAGTTACAGTCAGAGAAAGCATTCCTTACAAATTATGTGTTTAATTTTGTTGGAATGGGAGAAAGGATTCTTATTCACCTCTATCCAAAGAAGGTAAAGAGTGAGTGACTGGCATTGTTAATCTCTAACAATACTATGTTAAAAATATAGTTCCTGGGGCACCTGGGTGGCTCAGTTGTTGGGCGTTTGCCTTTGGCTCAGGGCGTGATCCTGGCGTTATCGGATCGAGCCCCACATCAGGCTCCTCTGCTGGGAGCCTGCTTCTTCCTCTCCCACTCCCCCTGCTTGTGTTCCCTCTCTCGGTGGCTGTCTCTTTGTCAAATAAATAAATAAAATCTTTAAAAAAATATATATAGTTCCTGACTTCAAAGAACTTTTGGACTAGATGGCAAAAATGACATTAAATAATTAAATAATTAAAGAAAAATATTTTTCTTCAGAAAAATGTTTTTTCCTACTGAGATTTTCCTCATCTCCTTGAATATTAAAAACCACTTTTTTCTTTCTCAGTGGGAAAAAAAAGCATGAAAGTAAGCATCTGTTAAATAGCAATATTTGAAACTGAAAGGTCCAACTGAAATGCTGTTTTGCTATAGTCTAAAATATTAAAAAAGCCAACATGGTTTTAAATCATTAGCATGATTTACAAGTGAAATTCTCTAACAAGAACCACAGAAATCAGCACATAGAGGATCAAATTTGCACTATAAGTAAAAGCACTTGGCCAAGAAGAAAAAATAAAGCAGGTGGCAGGTACTTGCTACAGTATGTGTAGCTGAACTATGACCAAATCATAGTTTAAATATAACTTTTGTTGAATAAAAATCTAATGAATATGTGGAAATGGAAGAAACTGAGAAACCATAGTTATTTCCATTTTAAATGAGGATGAGAGTTCTGCACCACCAGCTGTTTATAGTTCATTGAATCAGGTTCTAGTTGATAGGAGATAATTACCTCTTCCCTACAGGAGGCAAGTGTTTCTCATTCTGCAGACACCTCTGATGAATGGTCATGGGAGTATGAGACCAAGATAGCATGCCAAAATCAGTTTGGTTTTTAATGATCTCTTTAAACACTTGATTTTCTATTTTTTCCTACTTAAGTGTAGGAAAATGTGCACCTTGGAGAATTAGGTCACTGGCTATTATTTTGCTTTTACAAGACACTTTAATCTTAGAAGGAAAGCAGAGTGATTGGACACAGAAAGTACACCATTAATAGTATTAGAAAAGATGGGCGCAGTTTTCAACTTCCAGCATTTTGAAGTTACTTACTAATTCACTGTTTACCCCAAGACTATTTTTTCTTTAAGTTCCCTGTCAGATAACAATGCACAGTCCTTCACCCACTTGGAAGGGGCTATCAGTTCAACCTTCCCAGTCTCTCTCAACTTTGTCTCTTCACTTCCAATGCAAACTGCCACATACCTCCATTACCTGCAGGGTGGTCCTCACCTCCTAAATGGTCTCCTTGCTTCTAGTCTCTTCCAAAACTAATCCAGTTCACCCAAAATAATACAGATCAGTAGCACCACCCTCATCATACTGCTCTTAGGTGTAAAAATCTTTCAAAAGTGGGTTGTGACTCCAAAATAGAAAAAAGCTTATGGCATATTAAGGAAAAAAACAAAATTTAAAAGGTAAATCAATTCTGTTCTTACAAATATGTAAGACTGGGTATGCATATTAATAAGAGCTAGAAGAAAACACACAAAAAATGACAAGAATAAATTTAAAAGGGCCTGGGACTTGTGGCTGTTTGTTGTTATAATGATGTTTATGAAACAAAATCTTTCAGCAACCACTTGCTGCTTATGCACTATAAAGCTTAACCTGCACCCACGGACCTCTGCAATCTGGCTCCGAAACCTACGTTTTCCAGCTTATTTTACACCCCACTTGTTTATCCAACCCAAAACTACAGACAAATTAAAATATCCCATGACTCAATGGGTTCCTGTCCTGCTCCTTCCAGCTATCGACCATTATTCATATCACATGCTCCAGCTAGTACACTCTTTTCCCTTTCTATGTGTCTAAATCCTACCTAATTGTCCTTTTCGGCTCAATTCAAAAATCTTTTCCACAAAGGTTCCCTGACATCTTCCTCCAATGAGCATTTCATTTATATGTTTCACATAAAATATATCACTTCCTCCTTTTCATTGTAGTGTGTGTGGTTGTGTGTGTGTGTGTCTAAGAAGTAGCTCCTCTGAGGCAGGGGCTTTGTTTTAGCCATCTTTGTATTGCACTGAAGACATAACATACCATCTTTCTGAATAAATATGTAAAATGAGTAAATACTTTAAAAAAAAAAAAGGGCTAGGAAGACGAAACCAACAGCAACTCTTAGCCTTATTATGATTTTCCTTCTTTTTTCACTTATATTTATTTCTTTACCTTTCTTACCTGAAGGTATGTTATTCTCCGCTGGACCAGCTCTGTCAGATCTTTGGCCTCTTTTTCCCGCCAATCACCCGCTCCATCTGTTTGACTGAGGTAGTATAGATCTGTCATTATAGACCTATAAAACAAACAACATTTGGAAGTCTGACTTATTTGTACTTCATCACAGGATGACACAAAATCATAAGAAGAGAATCAAATTCTTCATAAAGATTGATACTCACACTGATGCTGGTTCTCATCCTTTATTTTCCATTAAGACCATGAAATTCAAAAATTAGTCCCTAACATCCAAGATTCGTTCCTACAGTAAATTTCCACCACTGAGAAAAACATACTGTTTTCCCCTAGGCCAGTCAGCTGCACTTATTTCCCAACACAGAGCACTACAGACATCAGGGGAAGTGAAAACCCATAGCAAAGAAATAGGTAAATTAACATAAGGGAGAGAAATAAGTTGGTGCCAGTACCTGAATACTACATTTTTGTTCTGTCATTTCTTTCCCCCTCTTAAATGATCTCTTCATACATAAACCCTCTGAGTGGTTGGAATAAAAGATGAGAGGAAAATTCTGACATAACTCATAAACAGTGGTCCAAACCAAGGTTCAGCAAACATTTTTCTATAAAGGGCCAGATAGTAAATATTTCAGGCTTTGTGGGCCTCTTTTGCTTTTGTAGCAGGAAAGCTGCCATAGACAATAAGTAAATGAATGCATGTGCCTATTTCTCAATAAAACTTTATTCACAGAAACGGGCTATGGCCCAAAGTTGGATCTTTGGGAGGTGCTTAGGTCATGAGGGTAGAACCCTTACAAATGGGATTAGTGCTCTTTTAAAAGACCCCACAGAACTCCCTAGCCCCTTCCACCATATGAGGACACAGTGAGAAGGTGCTGTTCACGGACAAGAAAGCAGGTCCTCACCAGATACCAAATCTGGACTTGATTTTGGACTTCCCTGGCTCCAGAACTGTGAGAAATAAGTTTCTGTTGTTTATAAGCTACACTGTCTTTGGTATTTTTGTTATAGCAGCCTGAACAGACTAGACATTACTCTTTATATTACAATGCCTCAGAGTTGTTTCAGAGCTTTTACCTTGTGAATGAAGAGTACCTACTAATAATTCTACAACTAAAAGAAAATATCCATTGGGTGTGAGTTAAAGTAATACATGACACTGAAGGCTGGTCAGAAAAATGATCCAATATCCAGTGCCTTATAGCACTCTGAAGAAGGGGACTGATGAGTGAGAACTCATTTAAGAGATAATGAAACCAGCCTTTAACAATTGTGATTTACCTAGGAGTACATGGCATAGTCTCAATTCTCTGTTACTAGTTGCTAAACCATTTAGTAACAAACCAATGGCACCCCACAGGAAAAACTAAAGTCTTATTTACTATCATAGAAAACCATTAAAACTACACACAATTAACAGAGAACATCTGATAATAGATAGCATTTTGAATAAAGCAAAACTGTTAATAATATACAAATAAAAGTTAAAAATCATAGCCATAATTTAAAATATTCATCCAACTAACAGTGGAAGAGCTTTACACAATGCTTTGGAACAGAAGAGTCATCTGTGAAGCATTTTAGGCATTAGCTCAATGTGTCAACATTAGTGATGCACAGGACACTTTGCACCCTATTTCCATGTTCATCTTTTTCTAAAAAGGGTAACAACTGATTATGTGATGTTTTATTTTTATATTATTCTCACTTAAGATTCAAAACATTTTCAAAAAATTTTATGAAAAAGAGTAATTGTAGTTGGAAAAAGCAAACCTACAACTTACTGCCTCCTTGAGAAATTAAACTTAAAACAGTCTTGTGCAACAGAGAGAGATTCAACTTTTAAGTTTTTTCAGATTAAAAAACCGAGGTCCCTATGGATTCTTATGTAGCCTACAGTATTTTTTTTTTTTTAATAGTTTTACTTTTCCTAGGGGAAATGTCACCACCCATATGAAATTGTGTGAGTTGATCATGGAAACACATGAGAAATCTTAGACTATAATGGTGTTACAGGGCTCAGCTGGAAGTTTATTTTCTCAGGTTGGTTTTTTTCTAAGGTTTATTTATTTATTTGAGAGGGAGTGCATGCAGGTGTGCGAGCGGTGGTGGGGGGCAGAAGGAGCCACTCTTCAAGCAGACTCCCTGCTGAGTGAGGAGCCTGCCACAACACGGGGCTTGATCTCATGACCCAGGAGATCATGACCTAAGCCGAAACCAAGAGTTGGACACTTAATGGACTGAACCACCCTCTTTCTCAGTTTTATAAGCCTCTTCCCCATCACTCTCATCATGTTCATTATTTTTTATACTTCACAGGTTTTATCATATCCAAATGTGGTCATTTGCTTTTTCCTACCTATCAAATATGAGTGATCACAAAACCTGTTGTAAGCCTCAACTTTAAATAGCAGTACTCCTTCTGGAGATGTAGTACAATGGGATAACCAAGCTTATAATTAGAGGATCAAATACAAAAAAAAAAAAAAAAACCCACTAATTTTTTATGATAACACAGAGTCTCAACATAAGTTACTCCAAGAGTCAACTAAAATTAAGCTTGTTTTTAAAAATCTTTTTTTCTTGGCCTTCTTATTGGAGACAAGCCCGGGAAATAATCTTAAATTTAAATTAGTTCTTTGCTGATACAACAATGTTTAGAAGTTACCATTCTGTAAAATTTATCATCTTTTAGCCAAAGACATGAGAATAATCAAAGAGAAAGTTATGGATCATTACTGGGAAACAAGGTGACTAAATCCATTCTATAGAAATGATGGGTTTTCAGTGACTCTACTCAAGTCAAATCTCCTAAAAGTGTCCCAAAAGCTGAGAATCTGGCTATCTTGGTTTTGACTATGAATAGATATCAAGAAATCTGGGAGGTATATGGTAAATCTTAAGGCCTGGTCTGAGGCCAGGTCAAAGCCTGGGAAATACAAACCCAGGCAAAATATCAGCAGAACAGCGCTAGTCACTTGAGGGTAAAGTATAGATGCCTGAAGATAACCGGTAAACTGGAACAGAATCTGTGACTCTGAGAGCAAGCCAGCTATGACAGGTTCAAAACCTCTATTTCAAAAGCGGGGCTACATTTATGTTCTTTGTATTTTCAGTTAATTTTCCTATTTCTATACTTTAATATCCACAAAACTATTTTGAAATCTTTGAGTCTGTCTCAATTATGCCAATGAAGAACCACAAGTAGAGTATTTTCTTTATACCTGATTCAAGATGTTAAAGACAGAAAATCCCCCTGAGGGTCAGCAAAGAGCAGACATAATTCAAGAAAATACCAAGGTGAAGGAGCTACATTTATTAAAGTAAATGTGATTAAGGGAGGCTGTACCACAGAATCTAATCATAGGCAAATCTGGATCAAAGGCAAGAAAACTTCCTCGGGCGCTGTCCAAGGCTGCTTTTATCTGGGTTTGCTCCTGGGGCAGACATAAGCAGTGCCAGGAGACAAACAGGGAGACAATGTCCTTTTGCATTCCTTGTCTCCAGGAGGAATTTTAAGACCACCTCTTTTTTGACAGCCCACATGAGTGGGGAGGAGTCCAGAAGAGCAACAACAAAAACAGTTTATAGGATCATATAAGCTCATAACTATGCTACTTGGTGAGTGATGTCCACTAGGCTTATGTTTAGGTTCCAAACCTTGAAATTCTTCCTACTGAACACTGTGACAATTTCCCCTTATCGGTGCTTGCCCTGCAGCAGCTGAGTTTTCGATTTATATCCTCTTCTGGGGCTTCCCTTATGCAGGACTCACTAGAGCCTACCAGGATCTACAGTCACTGTGGAAAGTGCTTTTATATATTTTTCCCACATTCCATCAACACAATGCTATGAGATGAGAATTATATCCTGATGTGTAGAAGAGAAAAATAAAGCTTAGAGAAGCTAAGTATTTAACAATTAAGGAAAAGTATTTTGGAGTAAAATAGCTCAGCCACTTAACTTGTGTAAACTACCTAATCTCTCTAGGCCTGAGTATAACTTTATTTATAAAATGGGGAATAATAATGCTTGCCTCAAAGTCTTACTGTGCTGATAAAATAAGACAATGGAAAGCCTTTATCATAGTAACTGCCATGTAGGAAGTCCTTAGTAAGTAACTATTTTTAATGTCAAATCATTCTTGAGTTTGGAAACTACACCCAAGGAGATGTACGGTTGGGGGCAGGCAAAGCAGAATCAGAGCAATTAGAAGAGACACCTTTTCTCCCTCAGATTCTCCTTCCAGTGCAAACTTTATCTTAGAGGAGGATGTTTCCTTACAGAAGATGGAGAATCATGATCTGGCTGATAGAGACTAAGTGATGAGAAGAATAAGCTTCATATGACAATGTTCCCTTTGTCCATGGATATTAGGATGGATGTTCTAGCACCACCTAAAAATAAGCCTAGATTCCTTACAAGAAAGACAATCATATACAAACATTTTGTCCAAAGGAATTAACAACTGAAGAAAGAGTATCTACATTCCAGTTTAATTTAAGTCTCAGTCAGGTCACATCTCAAAGAACTTAAGGTCTTCCTTCATTCCTTCCTCTGTGTGTGTGTATGAAATAAAAAACAAAGAACAGCTTTGAAGGTTCACAAAACTTAACTTTTCAAGAGTGGAAATATCAATTCTTTGACCTTTCAAAGACAGTCTAGTAGCATCTACCTTATGAGAGAGCTATAATAGCTATGATCAGGAATTCTGAACAAATAAATCTATAAGCTATTAACCTACTAATTTTCCCTATAAGCAGATATTGCACCCCTTATCTGAGTCATAATCCCCTATACACCGTATCAAACAGTCAATCAGCATAATTAGCCATAAGTACCATTTATCATTTGGGAAACATCTTACCAAAGCTGTTTTATATATTATTGATAATGAGATGATGCAGACCAGGCCAGAGCAATGAGATTGCTGCTTCACCAGATTATTTCTCAGTAATTTCAGCTAACCCTATAAACCCTCCTGTCCTTCAGTCTGAAGTTTAATAATTGCTATAATCTAAAATCAGAAAGAAGTAGCTCCAGGAACTATTTCATTAACATTGGTGTCTGGCAATATAAGGAATGCAAAAAGAACCAAAGCAACAGTGATTAAGTTAAATATGTCTCTGGGCAACCTAAGACAGTGATAAGGCAGAATTTTCCATGATATCTCCAGAGGGACAGACATATATAGTTATATTTCCAAGCCCTGAGCCTATACTACTACACAAATAATAACATCACAATGACAAAAATAATCACTCTAAAGTTAATCTCCCTCTCACTATTTCAAAGAGGCCACAGTCAATTCATGATTGATGATGTCAAAAGCAGCAGGTAAATTTGACTGTATTACTACAAAGTATGGTAATATGCAATTGCTAGAATGAAATCATCACTTGAAAATCTAGTTTGGCAATGTCTTATAAATTAAAGAGACTCTCAACATGTCCCACAAATCCGGCTCTAGATATTTAATCCAAAAGCAATGAAAACATGTTTCTGCAGAAACATGCATGTTAATGTTTGTAGTGGCTTTATGCACAATCACCAAAACATGTAAACAACCCAACTGTCCTTCAACTGGTGAATGGATAAACTATTGGTGGTATATCCATACAGTGGGATATTACTTAGCAATAAAAAGAATGAACTACCAATGCACAAAACAACATGGGTGAATCGCAGATGCATTATGCCAAGTGAAAGAAACCACACTCAAAAAGCTACATAATATAATGATTGCATTTACACAAAATTCTGGAAGAGGCAAAATTATAGGTACGGGAAACAGACCTAACGACTGCCAGGGACTGGGCTTGAGGAGGTGCTGACTACAAAGGAGCATGAGCAAATTTCTCAGGGTAGTAGCAGTGTTCTGTATCTTGATTGTGGTGGTGGTGGGGGTAACAAAACTACAAGCATTTGTCAAAACTCACAGAACTGCAGACTAAAATACATACATTTTATTGTATATAAATTATGTCACAATAAAACTCATTTAGAAAGGGAGGATCAGTGTTTCTATCAGAACCAAGTTTTAAGAAAGAAAAAAAACCCTTTTGAAAAAACAAAAGCCCATGAATTTGTTACCTGTAATTGATGTCTTTCTGAACCAAAAAATGACAAGAGTGATTCATAGAGAAAGCTGAACAAAAACACTGATAGGCTTAACCTCTAACTGATTTCTCAGAGAACATAGACTTTTAGTCCAGAGACAACCTATACACTATATTTGGGCAACTGTAAAAATGAAATGAGGATTTTTGTGTAGTGTAAAAATCACCAGAGGCAAACACAAAAGTCTGTTTTAATTTTAATTCTTACACTTAAAAATCTTGAAAATTATTAGTAAGATGGCCTATTCTGCATACATACAAATCCTCCCTACTTGTACATTCATAACTTTAGGGTTATTTCTCCAGTGTCTGGCTATGCTTTGCTCATTATTGTATCACTGCATTCTAATACAGCTGCCTGAAGTTAAATTACTACCCTGTGAAGTTGCATCCCAAGTTCCTTAGAATTTCTGCTTAAGATAGCAAAAGAAATTGACTGGGGTACCCTGGGTACCTTTCCATTTTTGTCTTCAGTTAAATATTATTATTTAACATATACTAAAAGGTAGTGTCAGGAATCATAATATATTTAAAACAAAATTCAACTTACAAAAAATTTAACATTGATTTACATCAACTTTAGGGCCCAATACTTTTTACATTTGTACATTTGTACAAATTTTTCCATTTATACACACAGTCACAAAATACATGCACAAAATAATTCTTTAAATAATAATTTTAATTTAGAAAAGACCTGAAGATTAAATTCTCAAGTACTTTAATTAAATCAAACTTTAAAATTAAACACTAAGAATTCAATAGCCCCAATTCTCCTTTAAATACCACATAGTCTACCCAACTCAAATCCTTTTCAGATCTACATTTTCCTGTAAAACGGTGATAAGCAAAGCACACAAGCACACAGCTCCAATTAGCAGAATCATGATGCCCAGAATCAGCTTTAGGGTAGAGAAGCAATAAGAATGGAATTAGTCAGCATTTGGTCTAATGGTCTAAGTATGGCGAAAACTTTCAAAGGGACTACTGAATGCCTCTTGAAATTTATGCTTACTTCTGTAGATTAATGCTAAAATGATTCCACTAAACTGATGGATTTTATTTGTAATTTCACTTAAAATAGAACAATATTTCAAAATCCGTACAATTGCTAATGATGTTAATATATATGAATCCCTTGGTTGTGGAGGAATTCTTTTCTTCTTCACAGTGGTAGGCTGTGTTAATACAACAATTTTTCTTTTACTGTTCACTAATGAGACAGTAATTGCCATCAGAATCCTACTGGGAATATAGACTTGTATATATAACAGACCTAAGGACAGGTTTCATTTTATTTATAATGATTCTCAGATACACTGTGTTCTGCATGAATACACCAGTACCAAAATGTTTTCTTTTCTATGGAAGATAAACTGCATATTTTCAGGAATGTGCAAACAGGAGAAATAAATTTAACAGATTTCAGATTCTTCTTTCTACCAACTAAGTAGAAAAATAATTAAAAGAATGCACACTTTTATAAAAAACCTGTTAACCTTTATTCAGAAACCCTAAAAAGGTGCTATTTTAAAATTCTTAATGTTTGCATTAGAAACATAACTGCCAGCCTCAGTATGAGTTCCAATGTACAGTAATGTAAAAATGCATACTCCAATTATTGATTGTATATGAAGGAAATTTACAGGAAGATATTTTAATGTATTACTGGCTGACACCACTACCTTCAGAGTTTACTTAGGGTTTATATAAAGATTTCTAGAAATACATTTTAAATAATATTTTCCAGTGGTATGTTTTAGCTGATGAACTACATTTGGGAATTATTGTCCTTGAAACCTCAGGTACCCTTCTCTTAAATATGGTAGGTATCACTTACCATTCAGCAGGGAAATTAACAAAAGTTCCAGTTTATATTCTTAGATTATAATCTTTACCAAAGGCCAAATGAAATGTAAAAAAAGAATAGCACCTTTCATGATGTCCCAAATCTGACAGAAATTCATCTGCATGTCTTTGGAGTACATTTCCTTCTAAATTCTTTAATTTCTTCAATTCACTTTGTAGAAAAAACCAGAGCTCTTTAGCTCCATTTTCAATCCTCCTCCTTAGGATTTCATGATCCTTCCCCAGACCTGCAAAGAATAAATAGTATCAATATTCCCAACATTTTGATAAAAGAAAATTTTTAATTACTTGTGGTAATATCAACATATTAAATAGGAAAAACACTGTATAATCACCTACCATTTCTAGTTTGTTTCTTATAATTTTCAATCTGTTCTTTGGCCTTCAAAAGTTGTTCTTCTAAAGCACGAACCCTTCCTGAAGCTGGCCCCTGATCAATGGGACCTTCTGGTATTCTGTAGTTAAAAAAAAAAAGTAAACATTTAGCTTATAAATTATGCAACAAAATTAATGCTTACTTTGCTACAACATATTTCTTGGTAACTCTAGAAGTCACAAACCATATATTAGAAGTACAAAATAAAATTTTCTCTTCAAAGGTGTAGGATAAAGGATAAACAATGGAATGATACTGAACAAAAACAGAAAAAAATAATCTAGCTCAGAGATCTATGATCTTCTAGGAATAAAGGAACCTTTAGGACTGTGTCCTAAAAACTCTCATCATATTACTTAGAAAAACACCATCAGTAGCAAAGTGGTCAATTCTTCATTAGTGTCAAGAGCAACAAAGGTAAAGGAGAGGGTGACAAAAAGGCTTAGGGGAAATAAAGCATTTATCTGAACATGTGCCTGTGTTCAAATAACAAATACAAATTATTTCTGAATTAATCACAATATCAGGCTATCTAAATCTGTGCTCCAATTCATGAACTCATGACCTTAGGTTATTAAGTATTGGTTTTATAGAAGGGTAAGACAAGACTAGGAGATGGAGTATATTGGAAAAAAAAATTGAAGATTAATGTCCTGTTTGTTTCTATCAGAAATGCAAAATATCAGTCAACAATATAAAATGTTGGAACATGGCGGAGGATCTCTTGCTTATATTATCAACCTATCTGTACAACTTCCAAACAGGACTGTTTTGTTTTTATAGGACTTTGGCAATATTCTGTACTCTATTTTGGCCAAAAAAGACATCTACATCCCAATCCTGGAACCTATAAATGCTACCTTAGACGGCAAAAGAAACTTTAAATATGTGAATAATTAAGTTAAGGATCTTGAGATGGGGGAGATGGTCTTGGATTATCCAGGTGGACCCTAACTGTAATCACAAAGGTTCTTAAAAGAGGGAGGCAGAGGGAGATTTTACTGCAAAAGAGGAGATGATGGTGTTGCTATTAGCTTTAAAGATGGGGGATGGGGTCATGAGCAACAAATATGAGGAATGCAACTTTAGAAGCTGGGAAAAGCAAGGAAACAGATTCTCCCCTAGAGCTTCTCAGTGGAAATATGCTGACACTGGTTTTGGCCCAGTAAAACTCACTTCAGACTTCTGGCTCCCAAACTGTAAGAGAATAAATTTCCATTGTTTTGAGCCACAAAGTTTGTGGTATCTGTTACAGCAGCAACAGAAAACTAACACACATACACATATAAATCCATACATCCATCTGTATATATGTATTTGCATAATTATTGTGAAGATTAAATAAATGGCTGATTTTTCTTCCAAAATCTATAAAAGTACTTAGCACAGTATTTGGCAATAAACTATCAGGACTATTGTATCCAGGCTCAGTCATTTTAGAGATGAGCTATAATCTCAAAATATCTGGGTATCTATTCTCATCACAATCATTTTAAGGAAATAATTTTTAAAATACACTTGGCAGAACTTAAATTCAGATGTCAACTCAGTCCTTTGATGCAAAGACTCCAATACAGATCTTTTGTACCTTTTCAAACACTTTTTTATATAGCAGAGGAAGCCAAATGAACTATTAGTTACCTATACCACTTCAGAATACATGTTTAGTAAAGAAGCTCTTGGTATAGCCCTACCAGAGTAAATGAGGTATTCTGTACTTGTATGCATTAACACTGAACAGCAGCATGAAAAATAACCATTCTCTAATCATGAGTATCCCAGGCTACAAAATTTGAATTACAAAGCCTTCATTCGTATACCTACAAAGTGAATAATGATAAAATAAATAGAGTTATTAGGTGCACAATTACCCAATTTATAAGCTCAAATGTGCATACACTCATAAATGAGGCATTTCCTGGTATATAGTTTTTAAAATTTGCCTCTTAATCTCTTTCCGAATTAGATGGCTGATTTCTAGGAAATAATTTGAAAACAGAATAAAACTACTACCTCTTGGAATTAATTTTGACAGCACTATGCCATAGGACAAGAATGTCCTTTTCCAGAACATACCTTAATGACATAACATTTCAGACAATACAAAGATATGTCTAGGTTCTGCTTTTTATCTCATTTCTGCATATATTGATGGAAAAACATTAGTGTAAAATAGGCAAGAAAAAAACAGCATAAAATCATTTCAGATTTCAGTTAAGTACTAAATCCAATCTAATTTTAATAAAACATACATGAATTAGTAATTTATATTACACTATAATATATAATAATCAAACCCAACTTGGATAAACTGTAGATAAAAGTAATGGAGGAGCCAATGTAAAAAAAGTACACAATAAGGACTATTCTTTCCAAAACCCATCCAGAAGAGTCAATCTGCAAGGACATTATCTGAATATTTGGGGTTTGAGGTGTTTTGTTTTTTTTTTTTAATCATACTCACTATGCAAAAGATATATAGGACATCTTCTGGCCAAGATGAAGCAACAGAGATTAGATTTACCAAAATGCCTGAAACAACTGAAAACCCAGACAAAATGTATGAAACAATGATTTAATAAAACTGGAATCAGGAGATACCCACTAGAAAGATGGCAAAATAGGTGGTTCCCAACTTCTGTCCCCTTCAGGGAAAGGGCAACTAGTAACTATCTATAGACAAGATACTTGTGAGGATCCAAGAACATGGTGGTGAGGCTGAAGCATCCACTTGAGCCACAAAAACCAAGAAAAACCTCATTAGAATAAGGTTAAGAGGAACAGTTTCACTTTGACTGCATTGTTCCTTCCCCAGGTCAGTGCAGTGCTACACAAGGGGGTCCCCCTGGTCCTACAGTTTCTCCAGTGAGAAAAGGAAGAGTGCAAGGTGGACATCAAGCTTCCCTAGCATACCTGATGCGTCCTGGGAGCTCCACTTAAGAAATGCCTCACAGAGAATACTGGGAGAATCAGCTACAGATAGAGAAGGGGGAAACGGACTCATAGCAACAAGTGTGCAGATCTTGGCCAACTGCATTCCTGTTAGTTGTGGGGCCTGAGCAGAGATCCCAGATCCTGGCTCTGATCATTTGCAGAGCTGAGCCAGTGCCTCCCACTGGCTAGGGAGCTTAAATGGCAGTTCTACTTGGTTTGGGTCCCCAGCCAAAGGGATACCTTGGTGAGGAGCCCCACCTACACAAGAAGCAAGTCAGCAGCCCTGATAAATGCTGAGCATAGCCTCCATTCCACTTAAGCAGGAAGCCTGCCCTAAGCTGCTGGGCCTATGCATCACATCCCATGGCCCACTAAAGCAGTCAATGGCCACACCTAACTGCTGAGCATAGTCTCCAGCCCCACCCAACAAGGAAGCCTGACCAAAGATGCCAGGCAGCCATGGGCAGCATACAATACATCCTGTGGCCTACCTAGGCAGTGAAGCAAGTCAGAAGCCCCATTAAACTGCTAAGTATAGCCTCCATAGCCTCCAGCAGCTCCTGACAGGGAATCGTGGCCATGGATCCCAGGCAGCCACAGAGCCCATTCTACAGCTCCATTCAGGTAGGGAGCTAACCCCAGCAGCACCACCCTACTGTTGAGCATAGCTTCCAGCCCTGCCTCACAAGATTCCCAGCCAGAGACCCTGGTCAGCTCTGGAGCTCAACCTGACAGCTCCATCCAGCCGCACAGACACCCTACAGCTCCATCCAATTGCTGGGCATAGCTTGCAGACTCACCCAGACAGAATGCACAGCCAGTCACCCCACCTAATCACAAAGCATAGCCTGTGGCTCCACCTGACCAGTGAGCCCATAAGGTAACCCTGCCTGACCATGGAGCACCCAGTCCCATCCAACTGTGGGGTACAGCTGGTAGTCCTTCCCAAATAGGAAGCCCAGCAAGAGACACTGTCAAACAGCAGAGCACAGCCAGTAGCCTGCTCAATTGTAGAGCCTAGCCTGCAGCTCCATCCAACTTGGGGTACAGCCTACAGCCCCATCAGATCAAGGAACACAGCTTGAATTCCCATCTGATTGCAAAGCCCTGTGTATAGCCTTAATTGAATGTAGAGTCCAGCCAATGGCACCATCAAGCAAGGGGGCACGACTTGGGGACTCCAACTGACTAGAAGCAAATTTCGGAGTTCAGCATGTGGGCTTGCCCAGTCTCAGAGTGCAACCAGAAATACCACCCTGCCAGGAAACATAACCTGCAACCTGTGCAACCTTATGTGACTGCAAAGCCCAGCAAGTAGCTCTACCTGAACACAGATACAAGCCAGCGTTTATGCTTGAATGCAGAGCCCAGCCATCAGACCCAACAGACTACAGAACACTGGCAGTATCCCCAAACAACCTTAGAACACAGACATCGGCCCCACCCAACTAGAGACCCTGAGAGCAAGCACTGCTTGCCAGAAGCTCCTAGCAGCTGCTTGCAGAAGCCTCAGCTGAGCTGAATGGTGAATGTCTTTCCCTGCCAAAGCAAACCTAAAAAGGCTGGAAAAGAAACTGCTTCCTCAAATGAGCAAATACCAACATAAGAATATGAGGATCAGGAAGAATCAAGTAAGCATGACCCCACCAAAAGAAACTAAAAAAGCTTTAATAACGAACCTTAAAGAAATAAAGATAAAAAACAAATAAAAAATTAAAAATTAAAAAAAGGATCTATTAAATATCTAAAAAAGAATTCAGAACAATCCTTTTAAAGGAATTTGGTAACTACAAAATACAGATAAGCAGCTAAACAAAATTAGAAAAACAATACATGAACAAAATGGGAGGCTCAACAAAGAAACAGAAACTGTAAAAAAAAATAAAATAAAACAATTCTAGAGCTGGAAAATACAATAACTGAACTGAAGAATTCAATAGAGAGCTTCAAAAATAGATCTGACCAAGCAGCAGAAAAAATTAGTGAATTTAAAGCAGATCATTTGAAATTATCCAGTCAAAAGAGCAAGAAGAAAGAATTTTAGAAAGTGAAAAAGACTATATGAATTATGGGATTCCATAAGAGAAACAATCTATAGTTATTGGAGTCCCAGAAGGAAAAGAAAAAGAGAAAGGGGAAGAAAGCTTATTTAAAGATACAACTTCCCAAATCTACTGAGAGATTTGGACATCATTTCATGCAGTCTGAACGTCCCTGAAAAGTTTCAACCCCAAAAAATCTTCTCTAAGGCACATTATAATAAAACTATCTAAAATCAAAGACAGAAAAATTTAAAAGCAGCAAGAGAAAAAAAAAATCCTCACATACAAGGGACCCTCCATGAGGCTATTAGTGGCTTTCTCAGCAGAAACCTTGCAGGTCAGGAGGGAGTGGGATAATATATTCAAAGTGCTGTAAGAAAAATACTACCAATCAAGAACACTGTATCTGACATGCTCTCCTTCAAAAACAAAGTAGAGATAAAGAATTTCCAACAACAACAAAAGTTGAGGGAGGTCATCACCACCAGATCAGCCTTATAAGAAATGCTAAAAGTTCTTTAAGCTGAAATGAAAAGATGCTGATTAGTAACATGAAAACATATAAAAATATAAAACACAGTAGTAAAGGAAAGTATATAACCAAATTCAGAACACCACCGTACTGTAATATGGTAGTGTTTTAATCATTTCATTCTGGTATAAAAGTTAAAAGACTGACTATAACTACAATTATTTGTTAACCCCTATGCCATATAAAAAGATATAACTGTGACATCAAAGCATAAAATGTGGGGAGAGAGTAAAAGGGTAGAGGTTTTTGTCTATGATCAAAGTTAGATTGTAATCAGCTTAAAATAGACTGTTATATCTATAAGATGTTTCATGTAACTCTCATGGTAACCACAAAACAAAACCAACAGTAGATGCACAAAAGATAAAGAGAACAGAATCAAAGAATACTACCAAGTAAAATCATCAATCACAAAGGAAGATAGCAAGAAAGGAAGAAAGAAGGGAAAAGCTACAAAACATCCAGAAAATAATTAGTATGATGGCATTATTGTTTACCTATCGGTAAGTACTTTAAGTGTAAATGGATTAAAATCTCCAATCGAAAGGAATAGAGTGACTGAATGGCTAAAAAAAACAAGATCTAAGTATATGCTGCTTATGATATTTACATCAGCTTTAAGGACAGATACAGACTTCCAGTGAAAGGATGAAAAATGATATTCCATGAAAATGGTAACAAAAGAGAGCAGGGGTAACTATACTTATACCAGACAAAATAGACTTTAAGCCAAAAACTGTAAAAAAAGACAAAGAAGTTCATTATAGAATGATAAAGATGTCAGTCCCCCAAGAGTACATATCAATTATAAACATATACGTACCTAACATTAGAGCACCTAAATATACTAAGCAACTATTATCAGATCTGAAGGAAGAAACAGACAATAATAACAGCAGGTTCTACTACTATTGTGGGGACCCAACCTCCAACAATGGACTGATCATCCAAACAAAATTAATACGGGAATACTGGATTCAAACTATACTTTATACAAAATGGACCTCATAGACACATACAGAACATTCCAACCAACAGCAGCAGAATACACATTCAAGCACATATGGAACAGTCTCCAGGACAGATCATATTTTAGGTCACAAGAAATCTCTTAGCAAATTTAGAAGATTGAAATCATACCAAGTATCTTCTTTCCTGACCAAATGGTATGAAACAAGAACTAGTTAACAAGAGAAAAAAAGCAAAATCCACAAATATATAGAAATAAAAAACCAGACTCTTGAGCAAAGAATGGGCCAAGAAAAAAACAAAAAGGAAATAAAATCTTGAAACAAATGAAAATGGAAAACCAACATACATAGGGGATACAGAAAAGCAGATTTAAGACGGAAGTTGATAGTGATAAATACTTACATTAGGAAATTAGACATTCAAATAAACAATCTAAATTTATATTTTAAGGAAATGGAAAAAGAACAAACTAAATCCAAATAAGCCGAAGGAAGGAAATAACAAAAATATGAGCAGAAAGAAAATAAAATGAAGAAGAGGAAAATAAGACAGCTTAATGAAACTAAGTCGGTTTTTTTGAAAGATAAGCAAAACCAATGAACCTTTAGCTAGATTTACCAAGAAAAAAAAAAGACAAAAAAAAAATTAGAGGTTTTTTAGGGCTCTTTGCAAGGAGACTTGGCACGAAGTTGTAGCAAACCAATAGCTGCAGTTGCCACCGTTTTGTCTTCAGCTTCATGATGTTTCCCGTGGCCAAAAATGCTCTAAGTTGTCTCCAAGTTCAAAGCACTCAGCAAACAATGGCAAGATAGAGCCACCCGAAAGGGACACCTGATTTCCACGACAAATATGGCAATGCTGTATTAGCTAGTAGAGCCACTTTCTGTGTTGCTGTATGGACATATACAGCAACACAAACTGGAATAGAATGGAACCTGTCTCCTGTTGGCAGAGTCAACCCAAAGGAATGGAGAGATCAATAATCATCCCAGCTGGTGTATTACTGAATTACTTCAAAACCAACTCATAACTGATGCCAAAAGTACTGTGGACCCATTAAAATACGGCATGATTGAAGAAATAAAATACATTTGAAACCTTAAAAACAATTAGAGATGAAAGAGAAGACATTATAATTGATACCACAGAAATTCAAAGAATTGTAAGAGATTATGAATAATTATATGCCAACAAATTGGACCACCTAGGAGAAATGAGTAAATTCCTAAAAACATACAATCTAGCAAGAAATTAAAAAATCTGAATACACTAATAATGAATAAGAATATTGAGCAAGTAACCAAAAATCTCCCAACAAAGAAAAGTTCAGTACCAGACAGCTTCAAGGGCAAATTCTACAAAACATTAAAAAAAAAAAAATTAATGCCAATCCTTTTCAAACTGTTCCAGAAAACTGAAGAAAGGGAAGACTTCCAAATTCATTTTGCAAGGCCAGCATTACCCTGCTACCAGAGCCACATAAGGACACTACAAGGAAAGAAAATTACAAGCTAATATCCTTGATATATATATAGATAAAAAAATTCTCAACAAAATACTAGCAAACCAAATTAAGCAGCACATTAAAAGGATAATGTATACCATGACAAGTGGGATTCATTCCTAGGATGCAAGGATGGTTCAATATATGTTATTAAGTCTGATATATCACATTATAGAACAAACTATAATAATCATATGATTATCTCAATAGATTCTGAAAAAGCATTTGATAAAATTCAACATTCTTTCATGATAAAATGTCTCAACAAAGTGGGTATAGAAGGAATGTACCTCTACATAAGAGGCCATATATCATAAGCCTACAGCTAACAGACTCAATTGTAAAAGGTTGAAAGCTTTTCCTTTTAAAATCAGGAACAACACAAAGGAGCCCACTCTAACTACTCCTATTAAACACAGTACTGGAACTCATAGCCAGAATAATCAGGCAAGAAAAAGAAATAAAAAGCACCCAATTCAGAAAGGAAAGAGTAAAACTGTCTTTGTTTGCAGATGATATAACCTTGTATATAAAAAATCCTAAGGACTCCACAAAAAAAATTGTTAGAACAAATCAATAAATTCAGTAAAGTAGCAGGATACAAAAGAAACATACAAAAATCAATTACATTTCTATACACTAATAATGAAACACCTGAAAAAGAAATTTTTAAAAATCCACTCATAATAGCACCAAAAAAAAAAAAATACTTAGGAATAAAAGGAGGGGTAAAAGATTTGTACACTGAAAACTATAAGACTTTGATGAAAAAAGATAGAAATAGGGGCGCCTGGGTGGCTCAGTCGTTAAACATCTGCCTTCAGCTCAGGGTGTGATGCCAGCATTCTGGGATCGAACCCCGCATCAGGCTCCTCTGCTGAGAGCCTGCTTCTTACTCTCCCACTCCCCCTGCTGTGTTCCCTCTCTCGCTGGCTGTCTCTCTCTCTGTCAAATAAATGAATAAAAATCTTTAAAAAAATATTAAAAAAGAAAAATACTCATGTTCTTAAATCAGAAAAATTAACATTGTAAAATATCCATACTACCCAAGCTATCTATAGATTCAACACAATTCCTGCCATAATTCCAATGACATTTTTCACAGAAATAAAAAAAATCCTAAAATCTATATGGAAACACAAAAGACACTGAATAGACAAAGCAATACTAAGAAAGAACAAAGTTGGAGGCATCACACTTCCTCATTTCAAACTCTATTGCAAAGCTGTAGAATATAAAGCAGTATGGCATGGCATAAAAAACCAGATACAGACCAATGGAACAGAATCAAGAGCTCAGAAATAAAGCCTTGCACATAGAGTGAACTAATATTTAACAAGGGAGCCAGGAATACTTAATGTGGAAAGGATAGTTCTCTTCAAGAAATGATGCTGGGAAAACTGGATAATCATATGCAAAAGAATGAAATTCAACCTCATCTTACCACCACTCATAAAATTTAACTCAAAATGGATTAAAAACTTAAGTGAAAGACCAAAACCATAAAACTCTAGAAGGAAACATAAAGAAAAACCTGACACTGGTCTTAGCAATGATTTTTTGGACATGACAGCAAAAGCATAAGCAACAAAAGCAAAAACCAACAACTGGGACTACATCAAATTAAGAAGCATTTGCACAGCAAACAAAATGATCAACAGAATGAAAAGGCAATCTATTGAATGGGAGAAAATATTTGCAAACCATATATCCGATAAGGGGCTAATATCAAATATCTATAAAATGCAACTCAGTAGCAAAAACTGAAAAAAATATCATCTAATTAAAAAATTAGTAAAGGACCCAAATACACATTTTTCTAAAGTCAACATATAAATGGCTAACATTTGCAAAGGTACATGCAAGATGATCAGCATCACTAATCATCAGGAAAATGCAAATGAAAACCACAATGAGATACTACCTCACACCTGTAAGAATGGTTGTCATCAAATAGAAAAGAAATAACAAGAGCTAGTAAGGATGTGGAGAAAAGGGAAACGTTTACACTACTGGTAGGAATGTAAATTGATTCAGTCTCTATGGAGAACAGTATGGACATTCCTTACAAATTTAAAAACAGGACTACCATATGATCCAGTAATCCTACTGGGTATATATCCAAAGGAAATAAAATCAGTATCTCAAAGAACTATCTGCATTTCCATGTTAAACGCATCATTATTCACAATACCCAAAGCATGAGAAAAACCTAAGTGTCTATTGATGGATGACTAGATAAAGAATATATGGTATATACGGGGTGTGTGTGTGTTGGCATTGGGTGTACACACACACACACACACACACACACACACACACACACAGAGGTATATTATTCAGCCCTAACAAAGGTGGAAATCCTGCCACTTGCAACAACACACATGAACCTTGAGGGCATTATGCAAAATGAACTAAGACAGAAAAAGACAGATGCTGTACAACCACACTTTTATGTGAAATATAAAAATTACAAACTCAGAGAAATGGAGAGTAGACTGGTAGTTGCCAAGGGCTGAGGGGTGGAGAAAATGGGGAGATGTTGGTCAAAGGGTATAAACTTATGATTCTAAGATGAATAAATTCTGGGGAATTTAATGTACAGCATAGTGACTACAGTTAACAATACTGTATTGTATACTTGAAAATTTCAAAGAGAATAGACCGTCAATGTTCTCACTACAAAAAAAAATGGTAATTATGTGTTGAGATGGTTGTGTTAACTAATCTTTTAGTGGTAATCATTTCATAATATAGATATGTATCAAACCATGTTGTACACCCTAACCTTACACAGTTATATCCCAATAAAGTTGAAAAAACACTGGAATCAGACAATTAAAGGGCAGTGACTCCCAGAGAAGGAATACAAATGATGACAGCCCTTCTACTGCCCCAGTTTACTGCCTTGAGAGAGATTCCTGACTACAGAAAAGGAGAATTCAGGTGGAGCCTGGTAAATTTTCTGAAGTGATGAAGCTGTGTCTAAAAAAACTAAGACAGCTAGAGTTTGGATGACCAAAATACCATAGAAGAGAGAGGTGAACTGGGAGAAAACTCCAGAGATATGCATAGGTACTACTTGACAATCAGCACAGTATGTAAAGAAACTGCTGAAGGCTGAGAAAATAATTCCCTAAAAGAATTAATGAAATCAGTGCCTGGCATTCATACAGGGTTGGGAACAGTTCCTGATCTTATCAGCTAAACTGAAAAACCTCGTAATTCATGGGGCACTGGGGATATTGTTCAGAGGATTTGGTATCAGTTAGTGGGGGAATTAGCCACAGACTAAACATTACTTGGGTCCTGCCTAACATTTCTTAAAGGGAAGACCCCAAAGTTACTATCAAGTAACTCAATTGCACCCCAGAACAAAGCTTAAGAATATTTCGAAAAACACGGGGCGCCTGGGTGGCACAGGGGTTAAGCGTCTGCCTTCGGCTCAGGGCGTTGTGGGATCGAGCCCCACATCGGGCTCTTCTGCTATGAGCCTGCTTCTTCCTCTCCCACTCCCCCTGCTTGTGTTCCCTCTCTCGCTGGCTGTCTCTATCTCTGTCAAATAAATAAATAAAATCTTTAAAAAAAAAAAAAAAGAATATTTCGAAAAACACAAATGTATTCTAGTAAGCAGTGAACCAGGACCTAAGTACAAATAAACAATATTAGGAATGAAAAGAGAATGATAAACACAGATCAGGAATGTTAAAATTCATCACAAAATACTATAAACATTTTCAGGCACTTAACTTAAAAACATGGAAAAAGTAAATAATTTCTAGAAGAAATTAAATTACCAAATAGATTAAAAAAGAAACAGATATTGAATCACTAACCAAAAACCTACCGAATTAAAAAAAAAAAACTCTAGGTCCAGGCATTTATTTATTCATTTATGAGAGACAGAAAGAGAGGCAGAGGGAGAAGAAGGTTCCCCGCAGAGCAGGGAGCCTGGTGAAGGACTTGATCCCGGGATGCTGGGATCACAACAGGAGCTGAAGGCAGACCCTTAACCTACAGAGCCACCCAGGTGCCCCTACACATTTTTATATGAGTTATAAAAATCTTCATAAAACAGTTAACTGAATTGAAGTTTTCTATGGATTATATTAAGAGAGGATTCTCTAAAATTCCATTCCTGAGATTAGTATAAGGTTGATATAAAAGGAGTATAAAGATCAAGAAAAGGAAAATAAAGCCAACTCAATTTAAAACTTATTTTCAAAATCTGAAATGATATATTAACAAATACAGCAATGTATTTAACATCACATCATGACTATACATACTTCATCCAAGAATAACAGATTAATGATTAGAAAAGCTATTCATGTAAATTCATTGCATTAACAATTAAAGCAAATAAAATTACGAGCTCAAAAGAACCAGGAAAAAAAAAAAAACCTGTTCAACAAATTCTAAAATTTACTCATTATAAAATTCTGAACAAGAAATGGTAGGTAAATTCCTTAACTTGATAAGGTGTCCTCTATCATAAATTCATAGTAAATATCACATTCCATGGATCAAATAATCAAAGTATTCTTTTTAATGTTAAGAACAAAAGAAGGAATGTCTGCCCTTCACTGCTTCTATGCACCACTGTGCTGGAAGTCTTAGCCAAGGTAGTAAGAAGGAAGTAAGACAAGTAGAGAAAAGAAGCATTCACAGATGATATGATCTCTAATGCAGAAAATCCAAAATAATCTACAAATTAATTATACCAGAAGAGTTCAGAGGATTTGCTAGATACAATATGAAGGTATAAAAAATAGTTTAATGTTCCTAAACAACAATAAGCACAAATTACAAAATGTATCTTTAAAAAATACCACATTTAAAATAGTAACTAAAAAACAATCAAGTACTAAGGAATAAATCTAACAAAAGAGCGACATGATTTGTATGGGGAAAAAAACCCCACGCATTTTCTGAGGAAGTAATTGTTCCCCAAATTGATTTATGTATTAGATGCAATTCTCATAAAAAACTACCAAAAAAATTTAATTGAATTTGACAAGGTGATCCTAAAATTCATATGAAAAACCAAATGTCTCAAATAGACTAGGTAATTTTGCAAAATAATAATTAAAACATTAAAACAGTGTGGTATTGGCATAAGGTCAGATAAACAGACTAATGGAACAGAATAAAGTACCTAGAAATAGATCCCAGCATGTATGACAGAGGGATCATTCTAAATTACTAGGGAAAAGATAAATTACTCAATAAATGATGACTGAAATATCTGGCTTCCTACCTGGAAAATGTGAAAAATAATCCAACAATTAAAACTTTAAATTTTTAGAAGAAATTTTACATTCTTCAAGATCTTGGGAAAGAGAAGAATTTTAAAAATACGATTTTAAAAGTCCGGGGGCACCTGGGTGGCTCAGTCGGTTGAGCGTCTGCCTTAGGTTCAGGTTCAGGTCATGATCCCAGAGTCCTGGGATAAGCCCCACCTGGAGGGAAAAAAAAAATCCCTGCTCATCGGGGAGTTAGCTTCTCCCTCTGCCTCTCCCGCCCCCACTCATGCACATACACGAGCTCACTGTCTCTCTCTAATAAATAAAATTAAAAAAAAGAAAAAAGATTTTAAAAGTCCAAACCATAAAAACATTGATAAATCTGACTGCTCTCAATAGTTTATATGCAAGTCATAGATGTACAGAAGAGAATGGAAAATACCTATTATCTAGGTTATATAAAGAAAAAATCTAATAGAAAAATGTGCAAAGAAATGTGCATAGAAAAGGACGTTACTGATTAATACTCCTGAGAAGTGATCAACTCTAAAATTTTACTAATTAGGATATTCAAATTAAAACAGAGATACCATTTCTCACCTATTCAACTGAGAACAATTAAAAAGTGTGATACTGAACACTGGTGAGGACATCGGGCAGTATTTGGAACTACTGTATTAGTTTGCTAGGGCTGTCATAACAAAATACAATGAACCGGTGGCTTAAACAAAAGAAACTTATTTTCCCACAGTTATGAAGGTTAAAAGTCCAAAATCAGGGTTTGGTTTCTTCTGAGGCCTTTTTCTTTGGCTTGTAGAGAGCCACCTTCTCATGTGTGTTCACATGGTCTTTCTTCGGTGTGAGTGACTCCCTGATATCTTTTTGTGTATCCAAGTATCCTCTTCTTACAAGCACACTAGTTAGATTGTTTTAAGGACACTCCTAATGGCTTCATTTTAACTAATAACCTCTTTAAAAGCCCTACTCCAAATACAATCACATTCTGAACTATTGGGGGATATGGCTTCAACATACAAATCTGAGGGGCAGGGGTGACACAGCCCAGCCTGTAACATATAATAAATGTAGAGTGGTATAAGTAGAACAATCCATTTATAAAATAACCATGAAGTTACTTCAAAGTCAAGGATGCCCAAATATTAAGACTCAGGATATGTCCTTCCAGGCAATCACCCTAGAGAGACTTTAGCATATGAACAAAAGAAGGTACTTTCTATTCATCAACAGAGTAATGGGTATATCTCCAAGAATGACCTATGCAAAATCCTGCACAAGTATCACAATGTTGAATGAAAGAAGCCACAGAATACATATATATGTAGTATGAAACATTCATATAAATCTTTAAAACACATACAACATGCTTTCATACAGATAAATAATAAAAGAATAAAAGTATGGACAGAAGGTATATATGACACTCAGAACAGTGATTACCTCTGGGAAGGGAGGAATGAAAATGGGATTGAGGAAGGGAGTATTATCTGTACTTTTTCTAACAATCTGAAGTGAAATGTCGACATTTATTCAATAGGAGTGACAGAGACAAGGAATTACATTATTTTCTGAGCTATATGTATGTATTAAAAATACTCTTTAATTAATTGCAGAGACATCCCTTAATGAAAAAACTAGATAAACATTGGTAAGATGTTCATCATTACTGCTATTTAACTCTCAACTTCCAGCATCATGCAATACTGCATATTAGAATACTGCTATAAAAATATCAAGTGGAATGTCCTTTATTTAAAGGAGATTAACCAACATAGTTGGAGATTAACCAACATAGTTATTCACTATCTACCTAAACTTTCATCATTCCTATATGAGAGCTCCTAAAATAAAAAGAATTAAAAACAAAAAAAGAAAGAACACAGTCTATAAAGAGAATCTAAAATAGTGGCACCCTATCAATAAACCACTAAGACTAACATAAATTTGGACCATTTATAAATATGAAATAAATTGGCTGAAAACTGGTATTACACTCAATAACTCACAGATGCTCAATATTTTTTCAGTTAGAATTTCATGGGACTAAAATATTCCCAGCAAAAGCACAAAAAAATAATTACATTTATTCAAATGTCAAGCTTTGCCAAGGGTCTGTCAAATTAGATGGAAGAGCCAGGCCCTCTCTCTATTGAGAGAAAATACCATTTTATTGAAATGAACTGCTTTCCTATCCATTTTACCTAATGTGCAAAAATTAGAAATGGAACCCAAGAAGAAGTAGAAGGGTCAAACAACCACATCAGTTTTAACAGAATAATCACATGGGATAATCTGTATCCAAATTCAGCTCTGTGATACTATAATATCAACATTAAATAGAGGTCTCAGGCTCAATTCCCCAAGGAAATCTGTGACCAAGTTTATTTTGACAAGTGAAATAGAAAGTGTAAATTAGACCATTCTTTCATCATCCAACAGCCTAAAACACAACAATTCAGACTGAGAGTTGTCCCTGCTCACTTCAAAGTGACAACAGCACCCCTGTTAAAAGAAGGCATTTTGGACAAAATATACAAATTAAGGTAATGAGTGATTGTTTTAAAAATTGAAGGTTTTACCTCCAGATTTTTTTTTTTTTAGAAAAGTGTAATTGCTTATTTGCTTATTCATTGTACTGTGAATTTTTCTTAAATCTTAAAGTTTCTTTGAAAATATAGTACATGAATAGAGGTTTATTTCTTTTTTAAGGTACAAGATTATATATAATGAATAACAAGTCCAGTCCCCATGGACCCTCAGTAGAGGCAATCACTGTTGGCAATGTCTTAGGCATTTTTCTAAAAATGTTTACACACACACACACACACACACAGCTACAAAACATTCATTTTATAGAAACATCATAATCTATTTAACCCATCCCCTACTGATGGTGATTTTTGTTGTTTCTATAACCACATATTTAAAGTAAAAGCTTGTTTCTCCTCTCTGCTACATTCAAATCTGTGAGGGCACTATTTTATATCTAGCATCTGACACATTCTCTAACACACCTTAAATGCTTCATAAATATTTTTTGAATAAATGAACTGGCAAACAAACAAACAAATCACTATTTATCAGAGCCAAGGGGAAAAAGAAGATGGTGGTAAAGGAAGGGAAAACAACAAAGCTCTGTTTGTAGCCAGCTACAGTGAGAAACGAAAAATCAGTGAGAAGTAAAAGTAAAGCACTTGTGAAATTGAAATATGAGTAAATGGAAAATCCAATTACTTTATCAAAAATCCAGTTGCCGCACTTGTTTTTGTTTTTTTTGTTGTTGTTGTTTTTCCAAATTCATGCTTTTCATTAAGAATGAACACTTTTAATGTAAGAAAATGCTCAAAATACAGGTTGTTGTAAAAAATTTGGACATTCCAACATTCTCAATTTTCTTCACGTCCTCAAAGCTAATTTTCTTCATGTCCTCAAAGGGCAAGAATCTTTGGTGAGAATATCTTCCGGGCAGAGGATTTACAGACTACTGAATTTTTGTCAAAGCTTATATACTAAGTAGACCTGATAAACTATTATTGGAAGTCTCTTCTTACAAATTAGGAAAGTAGTGAATGGTTTTATTAAGAAATGGAAAGACCTTGGTTGCCTGCCAAATCATGCTACTATGGATCTTTTAGATGCAAGGTTTGAAGGTAGAGTAAAATGGTAACACTATAACAATTACCAGATTACTAAGTAAAGCAGAACCCCTAGGACAAAATGTTGAAAAAAGAGACCTGGCAACCTTGCAAACCACAGAGTATCTCTGGATGTCTGGCCCAGAAGTGTATCCTCAAATTCTTCTAAACACAGACTTCCTACAAGGTAGTGGGTCAGGCCTTTATATGACACAGGCCCAAACTTGAGTAGCTTAATTACAACCCTGTACCAGCCATTCCCTAGCATGAGTAAGAATTTAGAACATTTCAGAAAATACTCATATCAAACTAGAATATATTAAAGTAAATAAAATTAGGGGCGCCTTGGTGGCTCAATCAGTTAAGCATCTGCCTTGACTCAGGTCATGATCCCAGAGTCCTGGGATGGAGCCCCATTTCTTCCGGCTCTCTGCTCCATGGGGAACCTACTGCCCTCTCTCCCTCTGCCTGCCACTCCCCCTGCTTGTGCTCCCTGTCAAATAAATAAATAAAATCTTAAAATAAAAATAAAAAATTTAAAAAGTAAATAAAATTATGCTTTGGAAAATAAAATCTAAAAGGGTAATTTTTTGTCTCCTTTCAGGCACACTTTCAATTTTTAAAAAAATGCTTAAAAGAAATGCTGTTAAAAGCATGCATGGAAAGGAGGAAACTGCAAGTTTTCTCAATAAGTTTAGGATATCTTTTTTCCCCTCTTCCTCCAATTTCTTTTTATAAAAATGATTATCTTATTTATATGCCTGATACTAGAGTGGGCAGCATATTCTGAAAATCATATTTTCTGTTTACTAGTGGTGATGACTGTGTTTTTGCTTATTTCTCATTTATAAGGTGAAAAAGAGCTCAAGCAAATATTAAGTTTTATGTTCAGAGGCTTGTAAAAAATTGCAAACAATAGTTTAGTCTTTGAAATAAATAAGTGTACTACTACGGAAACACAACATTATTTTCTATGACAATTCAATGATGACGATAAACTAAGAAATGAGGATAAGACTTCTACCAAACAAAAACACTAAAAGCTAAATTAATCTAGATTTAATAGATGCATACATATAGTCTCTTCTCCCCAAAAAGTGTGTGTGTGTGCTTGTGTGTGTATGCAGACATATCTAAAAGTAGAAACATACACTTATATTCATAATAGAACTCTTTGAAATTAAACAAACTGGCAAATTGCTATGACTATAATGTTTCTCATGTAAGGATAGGGCATATTAGTCTGTCTGAATGCTTATCACTAAGCTGCTTATTTCCAAAGTACTCAAGTTTGCAAAACAAGTTTTTAAAAAAATTTATTCCCTGTTCTTGTTTGTTCTAACATGAATAATGAAAATGAAAATACAGTTATAACAGCTATTATCATATATGTTACTCCCATTATCTTCAAGGCACTGTGTTTACCATTTAACAGAATTATTTCATTCACAACTCACAATAATCATGAAAAAGGAGGTATTCCTATAGACAAGGAAATGGAAGTTCAGAGAGGTTAAGCACTGTTCAAAGTTACAAAGCTAATAAGCAGTGCAGCTGGAATTGGGAGTCCATGTGTTGATTATTCTTCCTTTCTGTTAGTTACCAGAATAAAATAAAACCTATTAAGAATAAATTTACTGTGAGGTGGCATGGGTTGTAAATCTCTGATCAATGTTACCCTGATTTAGTCATCCATATTGGTCAGTAATCTAGAGCCAAATATCCTCAGCTGTTTTAAGATAAGTATAAAGAGTTCCTAGGCCTTCGAAGAAAGCTTGTTACATTATCATGCCCTTTGTCCCAAGCCAAACTACTCTGGTATATACATCGTTCCAGGAAGGATGGATAAATTAGATGAATTAATCATTACCATCGCTGTAAAGATCATTTAAATCAGTGCCCTTTCAACTGCTGGTTAGGTGCACTACAGTGGTTTTATTTTATTTTTTTATCACGGTGATCTTTATTTTTTTTATTGATCATCTTCGTATGACACCCAGTGCTCATCACATCACGTGCCCTCCTTAATGGCCATCACCCAATTACCCCATCTCCCCACCCCCATCCCTTCCAACAACCCTCAGTTTGTTTCCTAGAGTTAAGAGTCTCTCCAGGCTTTTCTCCCTCTCTGATGACTTCGCGTTCTGTTTTCCCTCCCTTCCTCTAACGTCCTCTGCCTGTTTCTTATGTTCCACATATGGTTAGGTACACTACAGTGGTTTTAGAGTAAGACAGACCTTGATCAGGGTCCTACTAGCTGTGTGACTCTGAAGTTATTTAACCTAAGCCCCTGTTTCCTTACCTGTACCATGAAAATAACAAGTGTACCACAAACTGTGATCATGTCTTACTTTTCCATGTGTACCTGTAAGATTTTTCCATCATATCTCCAAGAAAGAGAAAAAACAAACATACAAAAACAATAGTACCACAAAGATTCATTTTGAAGACTAAATGCTCCAAAATAGTAGGGGCTCAATAAATGTTACCTATTAACACTTGTACTGTGTTGTATTGTACAACAGCACAGAACACTGTGGAATATCTTTATGGTACATCCCTAAAATTTTATAAAGATTATAAAGAATATGATTACACCTTCTTTTCATGAATTATGCTGCTGAGCTTACTAGGATGACTGGTCTACAAAAAATTTAATAAAATTCTACATAATGAAGTTAAATGTTTACACAGGACCATGCTTGGAAAACTCAATATACTAGAATACAGTAAGTCCTAAGAGAGAAAATAATCACAAATATTAAGCTACATTTATTTATTTATTTATTTATTTTAAAAATATTTTATTTCTTTATTTGAGAGAGAGGGAGAAGCAGGCTCCCCACCAAGTACGGAGCCCAATGCAGGGCTCAATCCCAGGACCCCTAAATCATGACCTGAGCCGAAGGCAGACACTTAACTGACTGACTGAGCCACCCAGGTGCCCTACAATTTTTTTTCTTTTTTTTAAGCAAAAGAATGTCTTGGGTCATCAAAGAATATATAGTTTCTTATCTGATTTCTTATTATGACATTTTGGAGATGTTAGCTGAAAACTATCAAAAGAACAAATAATTTAGTAACCTTCCTTATTCTGTACACCTACACCACAGTCTGCTGGGAAAATCTGGAGGAACATGAAAGAAGGCCGGCTTTCAAAAATTTCAGTAACATTAAAAAAGCTTATCATATAAGAAAGAAAGATAACCCTTCTCCAGAACAATAGTCATGATAACTGTTAAAAGTGAATTAACAGCTTTGGAAAGAATACTATATAAATTATATGACAATATCAAGAATTTTAACTGAACACTGCTGCTGTCAAAGCAATGATTAATAAGTACATTTAATCTTCAAACTACGCATACTCACATCCAAGTAAAAAATGTGGTTTTTATTATAGTAGATCTACAGTTAAAATCATAACACATCAAAACTATAACTTTCCATTTTGCATATATAAGCGCATGTGATCATCTCTGTGTACATTTATTTAACCTGGTTAAGAAGAATAATCATTCCTAAGATTAAAAAAATAAAAAAATTAACAGAATCTAAAGGTGAAACTGAATCTAAACTGAAAAGGTTTTAGATTCCAGATCACCAGTTTGTCAGGTCATTTATAAGTTTCATTTCCCTTATTATAAGTTTCTATTTTCTAGCCCAGATAATATGATTTATGCTCATACTTTAAGAATAATTATCACCCCCAGCAGTAATGTTTTAGAGTAGAAATGATAGAGGAAAATGCTGTGGAAGATAAACAGAGGACTCTCACCAAGTTCTTTGATAAAGAATGTATGTCAAATTCTACTTTATTCAAAGTAACCTCTCTTCTCACAATCAGGTAAGTGGTTTTGAACTGGAAGTTTCAAACCAGACTGAAGAATATCATGGAAATGAGAAAAAAATGATACTTTATTTTCAGGAAGAAGCGAGCCCTGGAAACAAATTTCCTTTATCATTCTACCTCAAAAAACAAATCCTAATATTTTCAGTTCATTTTATAATAGTCAAATAGACATGAGAGTTCAAGGTAAATCCCTATCTAAATACTTTTGAAATGTGGCTAATGAAATTGTAGTTTATTAAATACATTCATGTTAATGATACTCTTGACACTTAATGAGAGATTTAAGGATTATTAATTTATAAACATAGTAAATACAACATGCTAGATGTCATTAATGATGATTAAATAGTCTAATTTATATGTTAAGAATTCATATTTAAAAGCAATTTTTCATTTTATTTTCTAATTACTTTTTTAAAAAAGACCTTATTCATTTATTTGAGAGAGAGAGTGAGAGAGAGAACACGAACAGGGGGTGGGATGGGGGAGAAGCAGACTCCCCATTGAATGTGGAGCCTAACTGGGGTGGGGGGCAATGCAGGTGAATCCCAGGACACTGAGATCATGACCTGAACAAAAGTCAGACACTCAACCAACTGAACCACCCAGGTGCCCCTCTAATTACTTTTAATAGAGATTTCTTAGAAATCTGTGAAATTCATTACAAAAGTGCATTTTAGAAAAGCACATCATCTCACAACTATTTTAATTTGTTTTAACATAATATTCCTTTACATAGATATTAGGCAGCCAAGTTTAGTCTGCATCTTTACTCTGTGAAATACTGAATCTACAGTGCTCATGATAAAAATTTGAACATTTCAAAAAAAAAACTGGTTTGTTTGCTAAAGGAACAATTATCCCTCTCTCAAAATAAAGGTAGTAGTAGATTCCCCACTTAACCTCAAGATTCATTTTAGTTAAGTTATATTCTTTATCTAAAATAGTGGATATTTTCCTTACTCTACTTTTTCATTTCAAAAAGGTAAATATAAGGTCTATAGCATTGGCACATACTCACAAAAGGAGTGGAGTACAGGTGACTGTTGTACAGTGATTCAAGTAAATGATTCAAGAAAAATACATGGTAAAGATCAATAAGCAATATAGGATTAGGTTGGAAATCCTATGGAATTATGGTGGGGATTATAAACATTACTGAATCCTGGAAGGACTGTTCAATTGCCTGACCTAGTTGCAGGAAACTATGCTGGATCCATCATATGTGAATAAAATGGTTAAGAAACTACCAAAACACCATGCACAGAACTTACTCTTTGGAGACTATAGTCTCACAGCCCTTTGCAGTACTGATTTAATCAATGCTGGCATTTACAGGAATGTACCCTTTTCTAAATGGGGGGTCATTTATATTATATTTGGGATTGTCAAGATTCTGGAATCCCAGACTGAACATCCCATTTGTTTAAGCCAATAGCTCTGCTTTATGACATACAGGTCGTCTTCATTGACTAATAGCCTTAATATGGCCTCAGAATGCTTCAGAGAACTTTAATCGCTTCATGTATTTGGTCTTCAAACCAATTCAATTTTACTGAATAAATATTTACCATGGCCTTTAATTGTACCTGACACCAGGACAACTACTGGGGGATACACAATAGGTAAAACATGTATCCAACCCTCATCCTATCTTTAAAAAGCTCACAGTTTAGCAGGGAAGGGCCAGGGTGAAAAGTACAATAGTAAATCTGTGTCTAGGTAGCAGAGAGGAGAAAGTGATTAAGACTATGAAGTAACTAGACAGACTGAGGACAGGCAAAGGTGCTATACCGAAAGGATAATGCATGAGCTGTATATTAAAGGATAAACTAGAACTAGGCCAAAGGGAATGGAAAGCATTCTATAGGCAGAAAGAACAACGTGTACAAAGGATTGGTGGTGTAAGATTGGTGGTGTACTACTAGATAGGAAGAATCTGGGAACAGTCTCTTTCTGCTCCTCCACTTCCATAACAAATCCAGAGTAAAATTATCAAAAATAATAGAAGTGAAGAGAAACAATGTTCAAGAAATAAAAGGAAAGAGCTGAGATTTCAGGAGATTCCCTCTCTGATCAATTTAGAGATTTGGATTCTAAAGTGAATCAAAGATACTGCCTTTAAGTAACAGTTGATGGAATCTTATTAAAAAAAACAATGAATAGGAAAGAAGAGGGCAATCAGTTTTTTTCTCTTCACAAATATTAATCCTTTAAAATGATACAGAAATATAATAATAATAATAATATCACCTCTGGTAATTCTGATGATCAGCCATATTTTAAATCCATTCTGAATCTAACATGAAAGAATGCCCCCCCCCAAAAAGGTATAGGTTAATATCATACTTCTAAATGAATTAAACCATATACTGGTAGTTCATAATGCTCGACCTATTTGGAACTCAGCTGAGTGCAACGAAGTGAGCCAAACAATCTCCTGAGTAGTAAGGTGGATATCAAATCTCAGCACTGGAACCTATTTGGTAACTACCAATAAAACAGGGAAAATGGACAAAATGGCAACCCACTCACTAAAAGGGAGAAAAATGTGTTGGTAGAATGGAGCCAATCACTAGTTGTAACAGTGAATATTTACTTTAAAGAGCAAAAAAAGGTATCCTAAAACTACTCAATGGACATTTTATGTTTTTTGATTTCTCATTATTCCTATTCAGTTAAAAAAGAATTTGTGGAACATGACTGATTTGCATTTGAAAAACAATAAGCACTTTATAAACAATAACCATCTTATCATTGCTAAGGAATTTCTGGAAGACTCAAGGAAGACAGCCACAGCATCATATGAAAGGTAATATACCTGTAAATTTTATTTGTTACTTGAAAATAAAGGAAGGAAGGGAGGGAGGGAAGAAGGGAGAAAAAAGAAGGGAGGGAGGGAGGGCAAAACACCCAATAGATCCACAAATAGTAATTCTCGACTTGGAGAGCAGCTACCCTGTCTTACTCAATTCTATGAACATGGCATGTCCTAGTCCAAGTGCTGGCAAATAGTAAGTGCTCAGGAAATAGCTATCGAATGATTGATGCATTAAAGAATGACTAGAGATAGTTTCCCAACAAGTAAAAGAGAGTAATATTTTCCATGAAAGATAGAAATACATGAAATGCATTGTTCCCAATGTTGACAACCCACTCAGTTTCAAACAAAGTTGCAATAAACCAACTGATAGCTGATCTGTAAGGATTATTTTAGGGGAAAAGGTGATTGAGTAAGCCTGAAAACTTTTCAGGTTATATCCTGGAGGATAAACTGTCCTATGACAAACTGAAATGTCCATTAGTATCATTATTAGATAGAACCAGGCTATTTGCAGGAAAGAATGACATTCCTTAAACAGAAGCCCATCTTCTGATAAAGTCCTCTTTTGCTTTCCACCAAAGGTTGAGGTTTAAACATTCTTTTATATCTTTTATAATTAAGGGAAACCTCACCACTAATGAATTTTCATTCTCTAAGAGGACAGAATTACATCCCCTATAAAAAGCCAATGCTTGAATAAAGGAAAAAAAAATAGGTCATAGGTCACTCCCTCTCCCCCCACCAAACATGCTCATGCTTTTCTCCATGAATTACAAATATATACTTGTATTTCAAGTCACACTCACAATCATTTTTTGTGAACTACTTTCTAGCAAATAAACAATTATGATACAAAACCAAAGTAAAAAAATCCTCATATATATCCATAGGCACTCAGTGCCTGTTTTAAAAATGGAGCTGGCAAAAAACCAACGGCACATACGGCTGCAAATGCACAAGGATGCAGAAAAGCCTTCATAATTAATCCCTGCGTTAACAAGCAACTAGAAACTTCCTGAAGAACTAGGAGGTGAGATCTAGAAGCAACGACCTTTTGTTTATTTCCAGTCAAAAAATTTTTTTATTATCTTGTAATAAATTTTACACCCTTTGAGTCACAACCAAGTCATGCTAAGAATTGTTATAATCAATCTGTGACTTGCCTGTAGTGTTAACCATATCAGTAAAGTAAGCTGCTACTAGATTATACATCTTTCTTTCACACACACACACACACACACACACACACACACACACACACACACCACAAAAGCCTACTTTAACAGTGCACATTTCCCTCGGCTAATGTACCAGAATTGTTTAAGGGAAAGACAACAACTAATTTTCAGCTAAGATATTAAAGATAGGACCCACTTCATAAAGCCCTCTAGCCTCAAACTACACTGTCCTAAAGATTCTCCTCAGCCTCCCCTCAAGTCACAAACTAAAAAATGATCATTGGTTTGCAAAATCACAATCATAATAGCACTACGTAACCTTTAATAACTTAACTTCATTTAATCCAATGGTATCAAGCTGCTTTGCCAATGCTAACTAAGCTATATAAAACCCCAGTGAGGTATAAGTATTATCAACAACTGAGGGTTAATTCTTTCCAAGAAAGACTTGGATTTTACTTGTATATCATCTTCCTGACTGGCTGAGGTATAACACAGTTGTCAGAACAAGGAAGTTCAAGTTCAAAGACAGAACGTATTATAAGCTCTCAGAAGTAGAATTTTATGCCCTTTTCATGTTCTTAAATACTTCAAATCTAAACCTGAACTAAATACCACTTTTTTTTTTTTGCTTTTCACTGAAAACAGTAACAATGGGCCAAGAGAAAGCCACATAGACTATTAATAGCAAGTTCAAAGGTAAATTTGAGTTTCTTTATATTGAAATGGGAAATTTTGAAACCACTAACTCCAGATTTATATAAGTAACAAATGTATTCACATAACTGTTCTTATGAGGAAACATTTCCCCCGAAAGACTGGGCTTTGTTTCCAAAGTATCAACAAAGTGCTTTCTATTTTCTTCCATTATTGCACAGCACTCTGTTGTGTGTGTGTGTGTGTTAACAAAATATAGAAAAAAACCCAAACTTTAGGATATAACATTTTCCCAAGTAAATACTGAAATGCTTCTGTTTTTCCCCTACAATGAAATGACAAATATGTAAAATTCCCCCAAAATATAGCACTAATACCACTTCTTCTCCCCACGGAGATTTTAATCAAGACAGATGGAGTGGCAGAAGGAGGTGAAAGATCATTACTATCATTTGCCCTCGGGCATATAATTCCAGCCTGAAGTATGAAAGCTATTTCTAACAAATACCAGGAGACTGTTAAAACATTGTTTTAAGTAGGATTTTACTGAGGTACTGAACCCTGGTAGTGTCTGGAAACCTTTGGTTTGGGGCTAAGAATCACAGGTTTTTACCATGTTCCTACTTCACAAAAGAACTGCAGTTCTTCCACATACTTATATAGAGTATAGACACTAATCCACTTACAGGAAATGAATGAATGACACATTAGGTTCCGTCATGCTGCCACCTAGGCAATAAAACCTTTCCCATTATTATTATTCCCCACTACTTGCTAAAGAAGGAAGAAAGAGAAAGAGACCTCTCAAAGGATCTTCCCCTAATATCTATATTCTTTGGCCGCATGATGCAAAGATACAAAAACAATTCTGCAGGTTAAGTGGAGATGTTCAGCTTTCAGCAAAAGCATAATCTCTACTCTTTTCCTGTCTTTTTTTTTTTTTTATCCCACATGACAAATGAACTGGTTATGCTGGTTTGAAAACAAAGTCACTGCAAACTCATTTTCAATGACGAAGACTTAGAATTAATGTTTTTCATGTGTTTTTAGAAAGGTTTTGAGAGAGACAGAGAATCAGAGAGGGAGAGGGTGGGAGGGAGAGAGAGAGAGAAAGAGCATGAGCAGGGGGAGGGGCAGAGGGAGAGAGAGAAGCAGACTCCCCACTAAGTGTGGAGTCTCATGCAGGGCTCGATCCCAAGACCCTAAGAGCATGACCTGAGCAAAGTCAGACACTTAACCAAGTGAGCCACCCAGCCGCCCAGTGTTTTCTTTTTAAGTGGCTATTAAAATATTAAATTTTCTGCCCATAAACTCATGATCAATAAGTGATTCTTATTTTTGTACAGTTATAAAGACAAAAAAATGAATTTATAAGAACAAAATCAAGTAGGCAGAGCTCTGAACACACAGCTAGGAAACTACTCCAAGAGGTGAGGTGATCCATTGGTATGCCATGTATCTGTCTCTTTCCCTCACAGATAGGGAGGATATCTTTGAAAGGATGCACAAGATTGTGATAGAGGCAACTGCTTATGGGAAGAAGAAATAAAGGGTTGATGAACGGGTTAGTGGGGGAAATTATTTGTCACTATAAATGCTTTTATACCATTTGAATGTTTTCCCACGTCTATGGATCACCTTTTAAAAAACTGGAATTCCCTGTTGTGTCAAAAATTATTAAAGTAAATTACATATACCTTTATTACTGTGAGAGGAAGGGAAAGAAAATGAGAAAAGAGGTCTTCATACTGAATGAGTGAAGGTGAACAAATTTTTTTAAAAAAATATTTTATTTATTTATTTGAGAGAAAGAGAGAGAGAGAGAGAGCATGAGCCAGGGGAGAGGCAGAGAAAGCAGACTCCCCACTGAGCAGGAAGCCCGAAGCTGGGCTTGATCCCAGGATCCTGGGATCATGACCTGAGCCAAATTGAGATGCCTAACCGACTGAGTCACCCAGGTGCCAAAGTGAAGGTGAACAACTTTGAGTCAACACCTTGAAGGCAAGGCCCTTCAGCAAAGGGTGAATGTCAAAGCAAATATCTGGGAGGTACCATGGTGTTCTCTGTAGAATTATAAGTCTCTGCCAAATTCTTACCTTTAAGTTTGCATAGGCCCATTATTCCTTTTTTATTATGTGCATACAGTTAGATAAAGCTACTAACAGACTTTGGTATTTAAGAAGAAATCTGAAGAAAAGAACAAAACTGAGAAGGAGGGAGGGGAAGAAAACAGGGAGTGAAAAAAGAGATGGAGACATACAAGAAGAATGAGGGGAAAAGGAAGGAGAAAGAAAAAAATTGATTAAAAGATCTCTGCAGGACTAAAAAATCACAATTCACTCAAAACAAACAAACAAACAAACAAAAAAGCTATTTGCCAAGTGCCTGTTACACACCAGGTACTTAAGGACACAAACATGAATCAGAAACAGTTCCTATCCCAAGAAATTCACAACCTGGTGGAAAGTCAGACAGAAATTATGAATTATGAATTACACTGACAGTCATGATTTGGTAGGAGGGTATGGACCAGACCAAGAAGAGACAAATAATGTCAGGTGTAGCTAAGGAGCTATAAAAAGGCAGTAATATCTAAGCTATCCTAAAAATTAAGGAAGAATTTGTTGGGTGATGGAGGAAGGGAAGAACATTTCAAGAAGGAAGAGCATGAGCAAAGGAATAGCAGTATGAAAGAGCACACTGCATTCAGGGAACAGAGTATAATTTTATATGGCTGGAGCATACGGTACATAGGAGACTAGGAAGTAAAAGTAAAAAGGGAGGTTAAGGTGAGGGGAGGAGTAAGAGGAGAATAAGCTAAAACAGTAGAAATGGTCAGTTTCTTAAACTGTATAAGAATATTTGTTTTAAAAATAAATTGTGTAAATACTCACTGGGGTGACATTTGGTAGCAGTATTTTCACTTACAGAAAAAATTTTTTCAGAACACAAATATACTAGTTACGGTGTAGAGATAGTACTATTAACCAATTACCATCACCTATTGGTTATATCAGGGACGGTGGACTCTCTCCTTGCAGACAGTTTGTTGCACTTATTTTGGTTTACGTGAACTTGAAAGCAGTATGGCTGTATTTATCATCAAATGCTACATGATTCACAGTTGTCATTAATTCAGGTTGATTATCTTCCCCTCAACAAGCAAATTTGTAATGTATAACTACACAACTAACACATGGGCACAATTGCTTTTATAAAATCAGCCATGCATACATACAAATTAGTTGTGCAAATCCAAGCCCCAGTAATATTCATATTTAGCAGTATTTGAAGTCCAAGAATCCATGAGGTTTAGGGTTAAGACTATGCTGACATCTTTTAAGCCTACTTTGTAAAGTTTTCTAAATGTTGCCTAAACAGTATAATTTCATTCACAAAATATTAATAGTACATGTCCTAAGTAGGTAAGTTTGCTTTACTAAAATTTTTCAGCCTATTTTATATGTGCATACATACATACATGGAGCCTATTATTTGTTTTCTTTGTAACATACTGTGGTTCTATCACTACCACCCTGGAAACATCTCAATTTCATGTGTTATTACTCATGTAAGAGAGTAAAAAGAGCAGTAGACAAAGAATTAAACATGTCATTTCTGGGACTCACTTTTTTTTAACGTGTAAGTCATAACTTTTCCCTAAATATACAAAAATTTTATTTTATAGTAAATAACTTGTCCCAAAATGTATATTTTACTAATTTTTATATAAGTTAGGACTTATTATTTGAAAGGATTAAAGGGATTTTTAAATGTAGAATAAAACCCCTCAAATATCACCACACAAAAATAGCTATCATTTACATTAACATAATTCTAGCCACTTTAATGCATATGCAGAAATAAAGTTTTTCTATAAATTGCATCCAGTTGATATTGTTTGTGATTTTAAATATAATATACTTAATTTAATGGAAGCACAACCTCAAAATATATGAACTTCTCAATTTCAAATTGATATTTTCTAAAAGATTAAGGTTAAAAAATTGTGAAAAAATATTAACAGAAACATAAGACTACTCATCTTGTGGGCATTCTATTATTCACACTGTCCAACTTTATAACAAATATATTAAATTCCATAATCATCAATTGCATAAATGTCTAGTATTGCATTTTAAATGGAGACATTGCCAATTTTGCTATCAATTTATCTTTTAATTGGCTGGATTTCATAAGTAAGTGATATTTTCTCAAGAGTACCCATGGGTAGGGGTGCCTGGGTGGCTCAGTTGTTAAGCATCTGCCTTTGGCTCAGGGCGTGATCCCAGCGTTCTGGGATGGAGCCCCGCATCAGGCTCCTCTGCTGGGAGCTTGCTTCTTCCTCTCCCACTCCCCCTGCTTGTGTTCCCTCTCTTGCTGGCTGTTTCTCAAATAAATAAATACAATCTTAAAAAAAAAAAAAAAAAGAGTACCCCTGGGTATTTGGAAATATCTGACTACTGAATTTACACTTGAGTGGTATCTTAGCTAGGAATAACATTCCTGAAGGACATTTTCTTTATTTCAGAAGTCTACAGAGATTGCTTTTAAAATGGTCTTCAGCATTGACTGCTCCTGGGAAGACATTTACTAAGAGCTTGATTTTCCTCCCTTTGAAATCATACACGCTTCTTTCTGGATATCTGGAGAAAAAGCAAAATTCCAATTCTATCATTTAACCTAGATATGTCAAGCAATCAAAATCCCTAGGGCCCAAAATATTATTTTGACTTGATGATTGCTTCTTTTCAGAGAAAATTTCTTCATTATATCTTTGAATATTTTTTCTCTTCCACATTTTCCACTCTCTACATCATGCAATTATCTTAATGTTGTATCCTGGTTCTCCATATCTAATATAGTCTCTGTGCTTTTATGTCCCACTTTTCCACCTGCATTCTCTGTAATTATGCCACACCTTTCTTCAATGTTAGTAATTTAATTTTTATCTATATTGTTTTTATCCCTTGCTATTTCTACTTTGTTGTTCCAGTAATCATGCTTCCAGGTACTACATAGCAAGTATCTTCCTAAGGCAAGGCAAACTGACTTCCATATGCTGATTTCTTCCAGCTTCAAGGAAGTCTAAAGCCATTCTCTGAAGGAAACTATAGTAACTAGACATGCCACTCCTTAATCTTCACTATTGTGTAACAATGTAAGAAAAATCACTTTAATTATACTTTTTTCCCTCCTTGTCTAAAATTATAATAAAAAATACATGTACTCTATACATGTGTCAAAAGAGGAGCAGCTTAAAAATATCCATATTTTTACAAGTATATGTTAATGTTATTTCCTATTACTTTATATTACATATGGCCAAAACTTTACCCTGGCTACCATTTCAACTCAAACATTATTGAGGGAAGAGAACCATAAAATTAAGAGAGACAGGAGAGGGAAGGAGTGGGGGAGAGAGTGAGAGAGAGAACATCCTAAGAGATGAGTTGGAAAGCAAATAAAATAGAAGTATTTATAAACGAATTAACCAAGAAATGTATAAACAATTAAGACTACCTATTAGAACAATTAAATATTTATTTTACATATATTCCCAAATTGTAATATGCTAGTAGAGGCAATGGTGAGATTATAAGGTCTAAAATAACAAAGTTGTCCTGAAGTTCAGAGGCTAAGGTTCTAGCTTGGGCTTCACTGTAAGCTAGCCATATCACCTTGGGGGAAATACTCAATAAGCCATCTAATATTCCATTCCTTCAGCTGTAAAAATGAGAGAGTTAATAGAGATAACTCTTAAAATCCTTTATAGTTATCAAATTCTATGAACATGTAAGTAATTTATTGTACTAGGTATAAGCAGCAAGCGTACAAAATGGCCCAGAAAGATTCTCACCTCCTGGTATGCATTCTCTTGTGTAGTCATCTCCCACAGTGATTAGAGATGACCTATGTAGTAACTAATAGTAATGTTGCCAATGATGAAGTATGACTTTGGATGCTAGGTCATATAAGACGTTGCAGCTTCCGACTTTGTTGAATCACTTGCTCTGGCAGCAGCCAGATGTCATGTCATTGAACACCCAAAAATAATTCTAAGGCAATAATCTGCTACAAAGAAACAGATAACTAATAAACTAAGACAACAGAACAATGTTTTGAGTAACTTCTTTTATTTCCTATAAAATTTAGCCCACTTCTCAAATGTGCACCGTTCAAAGAGGGAATAAGGAATCAGTGAGACATAAACTTATATGTATATATGATAAAGAATGCCTATCTCTAACTACAAAATAGAATTTTTCTCCATACAAATATAACAATTTGAGGTGTGGACCAATTCATGACCTTTCCCTTAACATCATGCCCTCTGACATTATCTAGGCCAATTGACTCAAACTCTACTATTATAAACAGATCAAATTAAAAGTTTAATGTGTCATTCTAACAGATGCTTAAGAAGTAAACTTTAGTAGTAATTTATGTAGGTAATGGTATTAGGTTGTTTCTTATTCTGAAAGTTACAATGTATTTATATAAGACTGAACTAAATACCTGAATGTAGTTTACAGAATCTGTCAAGAAAGGGGAGCCTGGGTGGCTCAGCTGGTTAAGTGTCCAGCTCTTGATCTCAGCTCAGGTCTTGATCTCAGGGTTGTGAGTTCAAGCCCTGCCCTGGGCTCCACACTGGGCGTGGAAACTACTTAAAAAAAAAATCTGTCAAGAAAGACACTTAGCACCTCAAATGATGGAAATCATTTGGGACAGAGATCTGTGATTTAACAAATGCTAAAGATCACTTGGCAAGGTATTTTTCATTTGTCTTCTCTGATGGGGAAAAAAAAAAAGAGTGCCTTAAAGCCTCTTCTCATTTCAAAGCTAAGAAGATTTGCTAATAAAGGTTTAGGGGCGGGGGGGGGGCGCTGGCTGGCTCAGTCAGTTAAGCCTCTGCCTTAGGCTCAGGTCATGATCCTACAGTCCTGGGATCAAGTCCTGCATAGGGCTCCTTGCTCAGTGGGGAGCCTGTTTCTCCCTCTCCCTCTGCCGTGCTCCCTGCTTGTTCTTTCTCTCTCTCTCTCTGCCAAATAAATACAATCTTTTAAAAGAATTTAAAAAATAAAAGGTTTAAAAAGATATTCCCCATAAAGTGATACATTGCACTTGAGCCATAACCTTCAACATAATTGATGTTGCTGCTGTATTCTGTAAACACTAATGTCTTTACCAGCCTGAGAAATAGTCACATAGTCACTTTGCTCATACTATTGCAGTTGATTGATTTGTAGTTAACTGTATGATCCCTAAAACCACAACTCTGCCTTTAACTTTAGGCAGGGCTGCCTATGTCATAAACTTGGTGGAATTGCACTGGCTCTTCATCCAGAAGATGAATGTCATGTTATTCACAAACCAACTAAATTTTTGAGCTTCAATAGGGAAGAAAAAGTGCTATAATAGCATTTTTATTCCAGACTCCATATTCCCATTTTCTTTACATATTCTAATTTCCTTTATATGAATTTCTAATTAACAATCTTTTATTTGACAGCAATTTTGATATTCTTTCCTCAATAAACTTGAGTATGGTCACATACACATATGTATGTATTACGCTACTAATATTTTAAAGGTATGTAATATCTCAAGGGTCCCAAAATACCATCTAACTAAATATATATATATATATGTATATCTATATCTAGATATATATAGATATACATATACATATATATCTATATCTGTGATTGATAATCTATTTAAAAAAGTAAGAAAAAATTTTCTAAAACTTAAATGTAAACTTTGGATAATGAACTATTATCTCTTTTCCCATTGCCTTAACATGCTACTTATCTTCTATTTTAATCACACCTGAAACTTTAGACATTGCTTAACTTTATTCCGACCTACAGGCTCTCTTTTAAAGTCTTGTATAAAATGATCAATCTTCAATAGAAAACTTTACTTACTCTCCTTCCAGGAATGGGAGCCACATATCCTTCTCCAAATTTTCCTTAGAGTCATTGCACATAGAATCAATAGCAACATATAAGCTAATGAAATAATTTCCTCCTTGTTCTGTAACTTTGTCACTTTCAGACCCACTATAGCAAAATCTGAAGACCATTTCATAATACTTAACCATAGCACACCATTTTAATGAATTCAGTCATAAAGGTCTCTTTTCAACTCACCATCTTATTAAAGAAGTTACCATTTGCTGTTATTTTCTTAATATTTGTGAACAAAGGATAATACTCCCTTTTACATCTTAAAAATAGTCTCTAATCAATCTTTTTTTAGTGTGCTAGAAAAGTCCTTAAAGGAATTTTATTCCAGTGCTGCATGCATGTTTGAGTATAACTGATAATTTATTCTCTATGATCGTAAATGCCAAGAGAAAAGACCTTCAAAGTTAGGCCTCTACGAGTTTATGCATTAACTTATTCAATGAATATGTACCAACAACTGCCTTAATGACCAATGAGGATCAATGACAGTGCCTACATGTGACCTATAATTAACTCAATGAGTTTACTATTCCACTTTCAAATAGATACAGCAGATAAGGACAGCATGTGCCAATGCAATTAATACCCCGCAGGCCCATCTCTTGATCTTTCCTTCCTTTCAAAGACTGCCTGGGAATGAGATATTTCAGAAATTCTACAGTCCTTAATTATTAACTAACATAGGTTTTTACAATTTTAAACAATCATTCAAGTTTTGAATCTGATACATATTTACACACATGTATGCATATATATTTAATAATAATATTAAAGAAGGTTTCACGCTACAATCCATGGTATACTGTATCAATGACACTCCTTACAGTACTCAGGTGAGATGTGTAATTCCCATGGCCATACTTCAAATCAATATCTATCCCAATATTGTCCATAATGTGACTACTATATACTAACCCATATGTATATGCACCCTAAAATTGCATTAAATGCATCACTAGCCCTTTCATAACTAATATCTCTTATTGGCTATCGGCAAAGTCTAATGCATGTCTTAATTGTATGCTTCTCACGATCGGGGGAAGGCCAAAGTAATTTTCTTGGCATAGCCTCATATACTATTAGGAATTTAATAAGTGCATTTTGTAAGAGATAACTTACATGCCTAGATTCTAAGTCTAAAACTACTTCACTCTGTGATAGTAAGCAGGTTGCTAAACATTTCTGCGACCACCTATAAAGTGTGAGTGATAACTGCTCCTTTTGCCCAGGAAGATTAAATCAAGCAATTAATATCTGACAGGCATCCATTTTATGGTGATACAGAGTATTCTCTAATTCAGCTCCACTGCCTACTAGGAAGTCACAAATATTCACATGTTATTTAATATAATGATCACAGCAGCCCTGACAAAGGCATTAAGTGGACAGCCACCAGCAACCTTCTTTTAACACTAACCCCTGCCCCTACCTAGAGTAGCCATGCTTGTATTATGTAACCCTCCCTCCTCCCCCCATGGTTGACTGGGCAGGATGCACACAACTGAGACAAGCTGAGCCAATTGGTTTCTTTCTCCTGGAGATTTAGAATATAAACTGAGAGCAACTACGTAGTCTCAGCTGGTCACTCAAACTGAAGTAACGTAAATCGAGAAGTTGTGGGACTCCCGTGTTTGGCCTGGGCACACTAAAGCAATGAAAAGTGATCTGCAGAAAGAGGGAGAGAGAAGAATGAGGTAGATATACAAAGAGAATCAGAAATGAGATGAGAGAGAAAGAAAGAATAAATAAGGAGACAGATGACACAGACAGATGAGAGAGAGAGACAAAAGCTAAGAGCAAGAGAGAAACAGAGATTAAAGGTCTAGGTTTCTATCAGCTTTCTAATTCTGTTTCTAGACTCTTATAAGATCTTAATTTGCATCCTGCCCTTGGATTCCAAAGGATATCCATGCACTCTTACAAATAATTCCGTCTTATGGTTAAGTTTATTTCTATGAAGTGAAATTAAACAAAAAACAAACTCTGACCAAGAAGTTTAGCTTCTTGGTTTATAAATGAAGAAACTAAGGGTCAGAAAGGATAACTAACTCACGTAGCTAATAATTAAGTAACAGAGATGGAACATAATTTCGGATTTCTCAGACTACAAAGCCTGACTGAATACATGAATGAATCACTGAATGATGTTTGACAAACCAGTATGCCCATGCAAACATATACAAACGAAAGAGTTAAGTGTTGAGAAGATGTAAAAGAAGATCCTAAAGCAAAATAAACTATAATTTTCACCTGAAATTAAAGGTAACATATGTGAAAGAACCTAGATCCTGGGCACAGGATCCATCAAAATATTAGAACTTGGGCCCAAATTTACAGTTCTTCAATCTCTTGACTTACTTTCTCTACTTCTTTAATTGTTACCACCTCAACCTATCATCTTTCCATCTTTGTTCCATTTTTTAATGTTCCTAATAAGCATATAGCAACCATGATAGATAGCAATTTACTTTTTTTAATCTTTTGAACAAGGAGTTTTAAGGTTTGATATTAAGAAATAAAGATTCTTAGCTGCCTAATTCAGATCTAATTCAAAAAGTTTAAAGAAAATAAATGTGAAACACTGTTTTCTTAAATATCTGCCTACTCTATACAACAAAGATGAGATCCTCAGTATTAAACAAGGGGTTGGAAAACACCAATGATCTCTATATGCCGATTAATCATTAAAAACCAAGTTATTGTAGATGCTGAATGTATTACATTTGACTCAGAGTTCGCCTTTCTCTTTTAATGCTTATGATGTTCAGCAATCCAAATAAATTCAATATTGCTTATGTTGTCTAGAGTCTACAAGTCATTTATCAGAGCTTTATTAGGTCCTCCTGTTGGTTATGAAGAGGAGTGTATGTTTTTATATTTTATCAGTGATGACTATCATAGTTACCTGACCTACAAAAAATATTGTGGCTAATATCTTCCACAATGACATGAGAATACTAAATTTCAGAACGATGACTTTATAATTGCTGACAAGAATTCTATATCTAGATCACACACAAAAAAATCCACACTACAATGGAACCCACAACCCAAAATGGGGCCCAAATAAGCAAAAGGAATACTTAGACCAATGGGGTAAAAGGCAGATCAAAAAAATGCTTTAAAAAAGAAAAAAAAGATGGCATCTAACCTTCAATCATAAAATTATTAAATCTGCAAATAAATATGCCTATTGAATGATTTATAGAAAATATCATCCTAAGTAATATAGGGAATCAAAGATATAATAGGCATGCATCAGCATGTCTAAGATGACAGTTATCAGCTGAGAATACAGGAATGATTTTCAGTTGGACACAAATGCTCCCCAAATCAACAGGCTCATTCATTTGTTCATTCATTTATTCATTTGTTGGACATTTTATTAAAGATACCAGCCTCTGAGCAAGGCACTATAATATAAAGAACAAGATATGGTCCACTCCCTCAAGATACTTAAGATTCAGTCAAAGAGACAACTGTATAAAAAGCTATTACACTGTGGTAAGTAAAATGACTGGTGTTAGCCACAGGTCCTAGGAGAACAAACTGAAACACAGAAAGGGCACTGAATCCGGACGAGTGGGATCAGGAAATGATTCTGAGAGGGTATGTTTGGGTTGAGTCCTAAAGCACCAGTCGGACCCACTAAAAATGCTTAGGGAAGACTGGCATGGGGGGCTGAATCAGCAAAATAGTAAAATGTGCAAAGGAAACAGAGGCAGGAAGCACAGTGCTTTTGAAGAACTATAAATTGCTCAATAAAGCAGAAGTTTAGAATGCAAATTAGGAATACTGAGAATAAAGGTTAGTGAAGTAAAGCAGAGATCACGAAATGCCAATATCACTATAAATCTATCTAAAAATAATGAAGTACACTTTATATCAAAATATTTCAGAATAGCATAAAATTTTCAGGGGAAAAACACATAAATTTAAAATGAAAGAAATCATATGTGTTCATCATGAATAAAATATGGATATACAACCAAAATGGGTATTCATGACTTTAAATATTACTTTAATTGGATGGAAGAAAAAAAATCTGGTTAAACTGACCATTCTATTATGCTCCTTTCAAGCTATGCTTCTGTAGAGCAAAGTGAACTCAAGTACATCATTCTATTTCCTATACCTCAAAGGCAAATTCAATACCCTGACTTTTAAGTTATCACAACAAGATTCTAATGGTCTCAGCCATTAGAATCTCATTGTAATGGACAAAATAAACTGTTTCCTCCCAAGATTGAGAAAATAAAAATCTGTCCAAATACCTTCCTTTCTGTAACCAAATTTTTCTGTAAATATGTAAAAGTCCTGTTAGAAAACAAAGAACTCATAAATAAATATCTCCTTGTTGATTTGGCAATAATGGCATCATTCAAGGAAGGAAAAATGGGTAGAACAAAAAAGATAAAAATGATTGACATCTATTAATAATAAAACATACCAACTCACATATCACACATAGATGACTATGAAAAACAATCCCTGTAGGTTTTAACTGGAAAACAAGGCCAAATAAACTGAAATTTACACATGTTGGTTTATATTCTTTGACACAAACAAGTATGGCAATATTTTATTCACATTCTCCTTCCAAGGCTTTTGTTGTTAATAAAAGCTTTGGCTGCATAAATGAGTCAATATAAATCTTGCAAAAGCAGCAATCTTCCTAAAATGAATAAATAGAAGGTTCCCAATAAGTGCTTTTGAACTAATATTCACTTCCATCATATTGCATTAAGTTCTACACTTAACAGGAAACAAGACGTGAATATTTATTTCATTAGTAAACACTGCCAGGTGTCTGAGACTAACTGGTCATGATAAACTCCTAAAGATGATTTACTGGTAGTTAACTATTTCTTTTTCTTTTAGGAATTTTCTCTGTCAGGACTTTAAATATCAAATTTTTTATACCTATTAGGGCAGTGGTTCTAAATCTTTTTCCATCCCTCTACTTTGAGCTTACAAGCATCCTTAAAGCTTGTATATAGTATATAGTTGGGTTTTGTTTTTGGTTTTTTTTTCTTTTGTTTTGTTTTGTTTTATTATAATATTTTTTTTATTATGTTAGTCACCATACAGTACATCCCTGGTTTTTGATGTAAGGTTCAATGATTCATTAGTTGTGTATAACACCCAGTGCACCATTCAATACGTGCCTTCCTTACTACCCATCACCAGCCTATCCCATTACCCCACCCCCTCCCCTCTGAAGCCCTCAGTTTGTTTCTCAGAGTCCATAGTCTCTCATGCTTCATTCCCCCTTCTGATTACCCCCCTTCCTTTATCCCTTTCTTCTCCTACCGATCTTCTTAGTTCTTATGTTCCATAGATGAGAGAAACCATATAATTGTCTTTCTCTGCTTGATTTATTTCACTTAGCATTATCTCCTCCAGTGCCGTCCATGTTGCAGCAAATGTTGAGAAATCGTTCTTTTTGATAGCTGAGTAATATTTCATTGTATATATGGACCACATTTTCTTAATCCAGTCCTCTGTTGAAGGGCATCTCGGCTCCTTCCACGATTTACTATTGTGGACAATGCTGCTATGAACATTGGGGTGCGTATGGCCCTTCTCTTCACTACGTCTGTATCTTTGGGTTTTGTTTTTTTATCCATCTAGTCACTCAATCTTTTGATTGGAGAATTCAATACATTGACACTGAGAGTAAGTAAGGACTTACTAATGCCATCTTATTAACTGTACATATTAAAAGTACATATCAGATTCATCTAGACAGCTTGCTACAATAAATTACTGAGCCACATCACCAGAGTTTATGATTCAACAGGTCTGGGAGTGGGGCCTGAGCATCTGGATTTGTAAGAAATTTCCAAGTAATGTTTATGCAATTGTCAAATGACCATACTTTGGCAGATAGAGGTTGAGGGGGGGTGGGGAATGAGTGAAATAGGTGAAGGGGATTAACAATGCACTTATCCTGATGAGCACTGAGTAATATATAGAATTGCTGAGTAACTATATTATATACTTTAAAATAATATAACACTGCATTTTAATTATGTTTGAAATAAATAAATAAACAAACAAACAAACAAAAAAGACAACCACACTTTGAAAATCACTGCTTTGGGGTGGTTCCATGAAAACAGAAGTCTAGTTATAAACCATTATAGCATCATTCTTCCAATTTTTTTATACCAAAAAGAAAAAAAATTTGCTCAGATAAAGAATACAAATAAAGAAGAGTATAAAATTCTTGTCAAGTTTTCCTTTACACTAAACATCACATATAAAATATCCTGTTTCTCATTTATAAAGTTGCAAAAAAACACTCAACTACAAGAGTAAAGTTTTTAAACATCATTAATAACCTTAGCAGTTTAAGTCAAAGAAATGTCTCCTGGCCTGCTTGTTTCCCAGTGATTGGATAGTTGGGGAGGGGGAAATGGAATTCAGTGAAGAGAAGAGAGGCACAATAGCAACCTACATGGCATGCCCTTTAAACATCTATCCTCCTATAATAACCACTGGTTCCTGCCAATTTTTACACTTTGATGTAAAGATATGGATATAATTTTCTTTCCTTAAAGTCCAGATACGTCAGGGTGCTTCCCAAATTAATTCCAAGAACCTTTCCTTGAAGCAGTTGGATTCAACACCAAAAAAACAAGTAAATAAAAACCAGTCAGACTGATCAGTTAGGATGCAAAAAGAAATATCCTTACAATTAATTTCTCTGGAATATTTTGGTATTAAAACTCTAAGTAAATGCATTCCTAAAAACATACTCAAAACTTACTCTGTAGAAGGCACTATGTTTAATACTGTGGAGGATACAAAGATGAATGAAATAGCCCCTACTTTCAAGGTAGTTAGCACTAAAGAGGCTAAGATAAAACAAGTCCATGAGTTATTATTTTTTTTAACATTTATTTGAGAGAGAGAGAGAAAGCACACAAGCTGGGGGGGAGGGCAGCAGAGGAACAAGCAGACTCCCAGTTGAGTGGAAATCAAGACACAGGGCTCAAGGCCAGGACCCTGAGATCATGACCTGAGCTGAAATCAGCAGTCAGATGCCCAACAGACTGAGCCACCCAGGCATCCAAGTCCATAAATGTTTTTAATACAATGTCTGGTAAAAACAAGTATTACAAGAGATAATTTTATGCAAGAAGGAAACTGAAGAAAGTCTTTACGAAGAAGCTTATTGGACAAAGGCCCTGAAAAATGGAAAGAACCTCAATGGACAGAGAAAACTCAGGGGAAGGGAGGAGAGTATGAATATACACACATTTATACATGCATGAGCCATATACCAGAAACAGCATTCTCTCAGGGTTTAAGCTTTGAAACCACGATGCAATTTTTTATTTGCTTGGTTCTCTGAACACAGAAGTTTCAAATATTTAAATTAAGACTGTTATATCTTTAAAGATTAATACAATTTAGATAGCATATGCATGCTTATTTTCACTTATTAGACTAGTATAATTGCTCATCTAACTTAAGATTTCTTACCTGACTACAGATTATCACTTTAAAGATGATTGTTCTGATACACTATTGTATACCAATTAAGACAAGTGGTCATTAAAAGAACCATTTACATAATTTATGATTGCTACAAAACCTGATTTCCTTTAAATGAAGCAGACCAGGCATGATATCTGCTCTGAAGCAGTGGTTCTCTGTACACAAATGTTATTGGAAATATAACAGAAACAAAAATAAGATGAAAACCAAACATTACTTCCCTTAAAGGATGATAAAAAATAGATTAGTCAATCTCTATATACCTATACTACAATGTCAGTAGTTAACTTTAAAATACCTAGCATATGGTGTATGTGGTGAATGCATTTGTGTGTATTGGTATATGTGTGTTCTAAATCTACACTCAAGGAGTAATAAAATATTTTATTAGGGAATAAGCCCTTTAAGATTTGCCTTTATTTTGTTGTTGAGAATTTTTGCATATTCATCAGGGATATTGTCTAACTTTATTTTTTGTAGAGTCCCTCCCTGTTTTTGGTATCAGGGTAATGCCGGCCTCATAAATTAAGTTTGAGAGTGTTCCCTCCTCTTTAATGTTTTGGTCCATACAATTAATAAGATGGCATCAGTAACTCTCCAAATACCAATAATTACTCTAAGTGGAAATGTACTAAGTTCTCCAATCAAAATACACAGAGTGACCAGATGGATAAAAAACCAAAAACCAGCTATATACCCAGCCTGCAAGAGACTCATTTCAGCTTAGAGGACACAAAGAGGCCCAAAATGAAGGGATAGAAAAAGAAATTACATACAAATGGAAACCAAAAGAGAGCAAGGATTGCTATATTTATGTCAGACAATATAGATTATAATCCAAAGACTTTAAAAAGAGACAAAGGAGGTAATTACAAATGATGAAGGGATCAATCCATTAACAAAATATAATAACTGTAACTATACAGGCACCCAACATCAGAGCACCAAAATACATTAAGCAAATACTAACAGATATGAAGAACAAACAGAAAACAATACAATGACAGTAGAATACTTTAATAACTTAATTTGAACAATGAGCAAAGCATTCCTTCAGAAAATCAATAAGGAAAAAGCACTAGATTTGAACCACGTTTTACACAAAAAGGACCAAACAGACATATACAGAATATTACATGCAACAGCAGAATACACATTTTTTTCAAATGCACATGAAACATTCTCCAGAGTAGATCATCATGATAGGTCACAAAAACACTGAAATCACAATAAGTGTCTTTTCTGACCACAATGATATGAAACCAGAAATCACTAACAGGAGAAAAGCTAGGAAAATAACAAATACGTAGAAGTTAAACAACACACTCCCAAACAATGAGTCAAAGAAGATATCAAAAGGGAAATTTAAAAATATTTTGAAAACAAATGAAAATGGAAACATAACTTATCAAAACCTATAGGACGCTGCAACACCAATTCTAAGAGGGAACATTATAGCAATATATACCTACATTAAGAAAAAAAAAAATCTCATATAAACAACCTAACTTCACACCTCAAGGAAATAGAAAAAGAACAAACTAAGACCAAAGTTAGCAGAAGAAAGGAAATAACAGAGCAGAAATCAATGTAATAGAGATCAGAAAAACTACAGAAAATATTAATGAAAGCTGGTATTTTAAGATAAAGTTAGCAAATCTTTAGCTAGACTAAGATAAAGAGAGGATCAAATAAAATTATAAACAAAAGAAAAGAAATTACAGCTGGTACTACAGAAAGGCAAAGGAGCTTAAGACTACTATTAACAATAACATGCCAACAAACGGAATAACCTAGAATAGATAAATTCCTACAAATATACAACCTACCAAGACTTAATAATGAAGAAACAGAAAATCTGAACAGACCAGTAAGAAGTCAGGAGACTGGATCAGTAACCAAAACCTCACAACGAAAAAAAGCCCAGGACCATTGTTTCACTGATGAATTCAACCAAACATTAGAAGAAGAATCCTTCTTAAACTTTTTCAAAAAATAGAGGAGAGAATATTCCCAAACTCATTTTATGAGGCCAGCAATGCCCTGAGACCAAAGCCAGAAAAGGACTCTATACAAGAGGAAAACTACAGACCCATATCTCCAATGAATATGGATGAAAAATTTATCAGCAAAATATGAGCAAATCTAGTCCAAGAGTACATTAAAAGGATCACAACCATGATCAAGTAGGATATCCTGCGATGCAAAGATACTTCAACATATGCAAATCATTGTGATATACCACATTAACAGAAGATAAAAACCATGTGATTATCTCAATAAATTCAGAAAAGCATTTGACAAAATGTAACATCCTTTCATATAAAAAAACCTCAACAAATTGGGTGCATAAGAAACATATCTCAATATATTAAAAGCTACATATGAAAAACTCACAGCAAGTATCACACTCAATGGTGAAAGGTTGAAGCTTTTCCTCTAAGATCTGGAAGAAGAAAGGGATGCCCACTCTCACCACTCCTGTTCCACATAGTAGGGGAGGTCTCTTAGCCAGAGCAATTAGGTAAGAAAAATAAATAAAGGCATACAAATCAGAAAGGAAGAAGTAAGCTTGTTTTTGTTGGAGATATGATCTTTCATATAGAAATTCCTAGCCTCCACCAAAAAAACCTGTTAAAACTCATCAACAAATTCAGTAAAGTAACAGGATACAAAATTAACATGCAATAACCAGTTGTTTTTATACACTAATAACAAATCATCTGAAAAAGAAATTTTTAAAAAATTCCATTCACAATAGCATCAGAACAATAAAATACTTAGGAATAAATTTAACCAAGGAGGTGAAAGATTTGTACACCGAAGAAGACACAAATGGAAAGATATCCCATGTTCATAGATGAGGAGAATTAATATTACTAAAATGTCCATATTCCCCAAAGCCACCTATAGTTTCAATGCAATCCCCACCAAATTCCAAAGGCATTTTTCACAGAAATAGAAAAAACTGCCCTAAAATTAGTATGGAACCACAAAAGATGCTGAACAGCCAAAACTATCTCAAGAAGGAAGAACAAAACTGGAGGCATCACACTTCCTGATTTCAAACTATACTGCAAAACTATAGTAATCAAAACAGTATGGTACTTGCATAAAAGACACGTAGACCAATGGAAAAGAACCAAGAGCCCAGAAATAAACCCTCTCATATTTAATCAACTGATATTTGATAAGGGAGCCGAGAATACTCAAAAAGGGGAAAGGATAATCTCTTCAATAAATGGTGCTGGGAAAACTGGATAATCACATGCAGAAGAATGAAATTGGTGACTTATCTTATACCACTAACAAAATTAACTCAAAATGGACTAAGGACTTAAGAACTGAAACCACAAAACTCCTGGGAGAAAATACAGGGGAAAAGATCATTTATGTCAGTCTTAGCAATGATTTTTGGATATAATACCAAAAGCACAAGCAACAAAAGAAAAATTAGTAAGTGGGACTACATCAAACTAAAAAATAAAAAAGTAATAATAATAATAAAAAAAGCTCTGCACAAGAAGAATTAAAAGACATTTTTTGAAAGAATACATGCAAATTGCCAACAGGCATATGAAAGGTGCCTGACATCTCTATCATGGAAATGCATATCAAAATCACAATAAAATATCACCTCGCATATGTTACAATGGCTATTACCAGAAAGACAAGATAAAAGTGTTGGCAAGGTTGTGGAGAATAGGGAACACTTGTGCATTGTTGGAGGGAATGTGAATTAGTACAGCCACTACAGAAAACAGTATGGAGGTTGCCAAAAAAAAAAAATTAAAAATAGAACTATCACATGATTCAGCAATCTCACTTTTGTATATATATCCAAAGGAAATAAAATCAGTATTTCAAAGAGGTATCTGCACCCCCATGTTCATTGCAGCATTATTCATAAAAGTCAGATATGACTTTTATGGAAACAACTTAAGTGTCTGTCGGATGAATGGATAAAGAATATGTGGTGTATACATATACAATTGAATATTATTCAGCCATGAGAAAGATGAAAATCCTGACATTTGCAACAACATGGATGAACCCTGAGAACATTATGCTAAGCAAAATAAATTAGAGTATGACAAATACTGTATAATCTCACTTATACTTAGAATCTAACAAAGTCAAACTCCTACTAACAAAGAGTAGATTGGCTGTAGCCAGGGGGTGGAGGAATGGAGGGATGGGGGAAATGGGTGAAAGTGATCAAAGGACACAAACTTCTAGTTATAAGGTAAGTTGTGGGGATCTAATGTACAGCATGGTGACTATGGTTAATACTATTGTATCATATACTTGGAAGTTGCTAACACAGTAGACCTTAAAAGTTCTCAATACACACACACACACACACACACACACACACACACACACACACACACTTAAGTAACTACCCTTACTATGGTAAACATTTCATAATATATATATATATATACCAAATCATCACACTTCACAACTTAAAACTTACATAATGTTATGTGTCAATTATATCTCAATAAATCTAGGGGAAAAAGACAATATCCCAAAGGAAATAGTAATATTAAGCTCTTCAGCCAGATTTATTTCTAATAAAAGGCAGTTTATTAGCTAAGAAGACTCTAGAAATATTATTTCATTGTTATAATTAATTCAATATACATGAAAATGTGAAATACCTAGAAATGTTACAGAAGCACTTTATGAACAACTATAAGAATCTAATAAACCCAATAGTCTATAATCTTTGAGGTGGTGCATTAGGCTTAGGTTCCCAAAATCACAGTGTCCAGGAACTGATTCAAATATTCTCGGGTACCTGAACAAAAGACTGACCAAATCCAGTAGTCAGACTAATGCCACAACTGCCTTAAGAGAACCTTTTATAGAAGGTACTGCAAGAACACCTAAAATAATAGAGAGTGTGGACTTCAGCGTTACAGAGTAGATTGTGTGACTGTTTTTGCACCTGCTTATTATGTTTCTATATGTGGCAGAATTCAATCCGAGCCTTGCCTTCACTGTAACATATTAAATGTTGGCAAAATTATGAGGGAGAAGGTCTGTCTTCCTCACTGACCTCTAGTTTGGGGAAGCTACCAATAGCTATCAAAAGTAATCAAATAATAATGATCAACTGGGGGGTGCCTGGGTGGCTCAGTCGTTGAGCGTCTGCCTTTGGCTCAGGGCATGATCCCCGTGTTATGGGATCGAGCCCCGCATCAGGCTCCTCTGCTGGGAGCCTGCTTCTTCCTTTCCCACTCCCCCTGCTTGTGTTCCCTTTCTCGCTGGCTGTCTCTCTGTCAAAAAATTAAATAAAATCCTTAAAAAAAAATTTTTAAAAAATGATCAACTGGCGTAGGTCAGTTTGCAACCAATCTTCTGTGTGTGTGTGTGGGTGTGTGTGTGTGTAGAATATATAACACTAATAGTATTGTGGAGAGATACACTCTCCAAAATGCTGGGAAGCCACAGGCATATTTATCATTGAGATATCTTGAAATGAATTTTGCTTTCTTCTTAAGGATCAGAATAGGGCTTTATTGTTGTTGGGTCTGGCTCATTCCCTTAAATGGAAATGCACAGACTGTTTGCATACACTCTTCGAAAAAGGTGACATTAGTTCCAGGTATAAAAAGATTACAGTATAACTACAAATGACCTTACAGCTGGCAATACCTTGTGTAGACAATTGCACAGGCAGTTTCTGGGACTCTAAAGGGCCAGTGGAAGCTACATTTGGACATATTGCATAGATTCCTACTCTACATGACCACACCATTTCTACTAAGCTTATGTATGATTGACCAAATAACTTAATCTAATCTTATAGCATATGGTTTCTTACTATAGATCCACGACCACATGAAACGCTACAAGTACTGGTCAGAGCAAACTTACGTGTCAAATGTGCCATTTGTATTTATTTATACAGATTATAAGCTATTATAATAGTTAAATTCAACAAATATTAAACATAGCCCCTATATGCTTATACAGGTGTATCTATATAATTTAAAGATGTAATGATTCAAATGGCCATTTCTAATATTGGTATATGGGAACCTCTGATCACATGTAACAATTACAGAAGTAATTATAGGATTTTTTGGTCATCATTGGTAGGCTAGTAAAATATATTGTCCTGAGTAAATACTTAAAGGAAGAGGAACTTGAACAGGTATTAAAATGACAGTGTTGGCAGTATACTGAAAATCAGATACAACTTTATAATTTCCTTGGAAGGTTCTATTTCTGTTTCTGCTACTGACTTGCAGAAAAATGACTAAATCACTTAGCTTCTGTACATATCATGTGATAAGAGAATATTTTTGAAGTGCTACTGAATACAAATGAGAATTAATATTAAACTACACTTCTGAATGTCCCTTTTGTCTTTATTTAGCATTCTGCATTTATTAGGGGAACCTCAGTTTCTCTCCAAACCTTACTGGAATCTCTTACACATTTCTGATGTGAAACATCTCTGTCAACCAACACCTTTTGCATACAGTTTAAAAGAACAAAAGGACTGGATTAAAATCAAACTTATTTTATTCAAACCAGCAACAACAAGAAAAGCACAGTGTGCTATTTTATACTATACTTCCTTCTAGCCACTGTAATTCACAGTCTAACTATAATATTTTGAAATCTTTTTATATTTATTCTCCTTCAGACAGCTTTGTCTAGAACACTGATCTCTGAAACTAAATAAACATTTTCTTTCATCATTTTTACTGAATGAATTATAAACAGTCAATGTGACAACTGCAAAAACAAACATCTTCATAGTGAAATAAAAGTCTGCCTAAAAGAAATACAAGAAATAGTCAAAAAAGTTGTTTTCTAAACAACTACTAGATTATGTATCATCTATAAATCAGGTAACACTGAAATTGATGACTATAGCCATATTTCTTGTTATTATCATCTTCAATTATCAAGAAGTGCTTAGAGCTATTATCAGCTCCATAACACCAGAATAAAAGAATAAAGGATATTACATAAAAAATGTTTAATCCAGCTCCTAAACTCAAATATTCATACATTTTAAAATACTTAATGCAAATTCACTTTGTCTCAATGCCATTTATTTATGGAAAATAATTAAAACACAAAGTTTAAACTTTTTCAAATGAGTTATTTAAGATTCTAGTATTTTTATTGTGTGACACCTTTCTCAAAGAATGATCTATTTTTCCCTAGAGACTTTCTGGGTAGTGATAATTATTAAAATTCCTATATTTTAAATAAAGTTCTGGATGGGGAATTATAATTCCTATACATAAAAGCATCAACCAGCTAAAAAAATATATAATTTAGTCATGAGAACCAAATTATAAGGAATAAAGCCAACTTTATGCTCCAATTCAACACAGTATATTATTTAACTATTTTGTCTGCAAAAATGTACAGATCTATCAAATGAGATCACCTATCCCAATTGACTTTCTTTATAGTTTTGATTCTAGGCCCACAGAGCTTAAGTAGTTTTCTCAAGGTAAAGAGTTACTCTAAAGAATACATGGGCTTTTTAATTCTAATCCACTGTGCTTAAACATCTGACATAAAAGAATTCTTTCTATTAGAAACAAAGGAAACAAGTATTCTGAATTCTATGAAAAGTATATAAGGCCATGTTCTTTTTTAGATTACTAACTACCTACCATTAGCTAAAACTAGATTATCAACTACCATTAGCTAAAATTACTATTTATTGATGAACTACTAATACAAAGGATGTCTTCTCAATAAGCTTTTAAATCTTTTGTTAAAACTTAACAATATTGCAAAATAGAGATAATTATTGCCATTTTATAAGTGAAAAACCTAAAGATCAGAAAGCTTGTAAATCGTTTTTAAGATCATTTAGTAAGTAGTATACTTGAGATCCAAATTCAAATCTGAGAAACTCACACTCTTTTCATCTCACCAGACTGTTCCTTTCTAAACATACCAAACTCTTATCCACAAGTCCCATTTCAGCTCTAAATATAAGCTGCTTCGAGGAGGCCGACCAATGAAAACATGGAATAGCTGAACATAAGAGTAAAAGCATAAAGCAAGAAATCAAAAGTATATAAAGATTTATTGTAAAGTAAGCACAAACATAAGAATAATATCAATAATTGGACTTTGACTTACTTTCAGAGCATGTCAACACTCACATGCAATATGCATAACAATTTAGAGATTAAGAGAAACAAGAGCTAAAAATGAGTACATCCTGATTCCTACAAACTTTTGGTCAGCAAACTTTGTATAAAGGACCAGAGAGGAAATTATTCAGGCTTTGTGGCTCCATATAGCCGCTGTTGCATGTTCTCCTTGGAATTTATTTCTTCTCCAACCATTTAAAAATGTAAAACCATTCTTTGTTTGGGAGCCATTAAAAAAAAAAAAAAAAAAAACAAAAACCCAAGAACCAAAAAACAAAGAAACAAGGGAGGGCTGGATCTGTCCCATCACCCATAGTTTGCCATTTAAAGCCAAGCACACATTAAATCCAAGCACACACAAAAACTCCCCGAGATCCAACCATCTTCAGCAAGTGAGCTATTATTATAAGGATCCCTGGTAAAAAGGTAACCAAATTAATTCACACTTGAATAATCTTTGATTATTCATAGGAAAGCTATACTTGTTTGTGTTCAACTGTTGACTAATTCTGATTATAGTTTTATCTATATTTTGAAAATTCAATTAAAAAGTATTCATCAAAAATACCTGATTCTAAATGAACGGTGATAACTTGTCATTATATGAACAAAAGTATAAACCATCCACAGGGAACTTTCTACATTTACACCTATAAAGCCAATGTCCATGTTTGAAAGATTACATATGTGTACGTATAATTACAGGAAAAACACAACACTATATAAAACAAAGGCAAGTTCAGAAAATCCCTGAGTTCACAGTAATGTAGACTAAGTTTTATCACCTTACTCTTGCCATATTCACTCACTCCCAGTTGGATAGAAGGAAGAAAGTGTCCCACTTAGAAATTAAGCAACACACTCCTAAATAACCCGTGGGTCAAAGAAAAAAATAACAATAGAAATTTGAAAATATTTTAAAATTTTTAATTATTTTAATTACAATTAAAATAGGACATTGTCAAAACTTGTGGGATGCAACTTAAAACTCTGCTTAGAGAGAAATTTAAAGTTCACCAGGCATATATTAGAAAAGAGGCAAGGTTTAAAATCAATGATATAAAATTCTTTCTGAAAAAGCTTTAAAAATCACAGCAAACACACACACACACACACACACACGTGCGCACACACACACACACACACACAAAACAGAGACTACAAGAAATTATCTTACTAAGAATAGAAATCAATAAAATAGAAACAGACATATGACTAGAGAAAAACAAAACAAAAAAACAACCAGACTAGTTCTTTGAGAAGGTAAATGAACTTGATAAACTCTCAGCAACATAAAAGGAGAAAACACAAATAATCAGTACCAGGAATGAAAAAGGGGACATTACTACAGGTATTACAGGTATGGAGAAGAAAATTAGAAAGGCATTATGAACAACTTTATGCTTATACAGTTGACAATGTTGATACAATGGACATAGTCCTTGAAAAACACATCTCACCAAAACTGATATAAGAAAAAAAAGAAAATCTGAATGGGCCAATTTCTTTTTTGTGTGTATGTTCAGCTAGCCACTGTATAGTACATCATTAGTTTTTGATGTAGTGTTCAATGATTCGTTAGTTACATATAACACCCAGTGCTTATCACAGCACGTGAGAATGAGCCAATTTCTATTAAAAAGATCAAATCCAGAATTAAAAACCTTCGCAGCTGTTCCCTTTCACTCCCCAACTCAAACCCTGGACCCTCCCCAAAAGACTCTAGACCCAAATGGCTTCACTGGTAGAATTCTAACAAAGATTTAACATAGAATGAGTACCAATTTTATACAAACCCTTCTAGAGAATAGAATTGGCCTGTATAACCTTGCTCCAAAACACAAAAGACATCATAAGAAGGAAAAATTACAGGTAAACGTGTCTTGTTAACATAAAAAAAAAATCCCAAAATAAAACACTGACAAACTTAATCTAGCAACATATAAAAAAGTTAGTAAAAATTTCAGGGAGATAGCATCTGTTTATCAGACTGGGAAGTCTAAGAATCTTGACTACAAATCTAAGATATTCTCACATAGGGAAGCAGTATTGTCCCTAAGGAAAAATTAGATATTCTTAATAGCATAAGGAAAAACGGATGCAGGGTTGCAAAAATAAAAGCCACATACATAAGGGAAGGTTATAGGTAGATGGCAGGTACTCTATACATTCCAATCCATTCACTTGCTCTAGGAATATAAGTACACTCTTTACATGAGAGACGAGCAGTTACAGAGAAGAGAGCCTAGAGCCAATTTTCCAATCAACCAATAGGAAGAAAGGCATCCCCTCCTTTCTAATACCAGCTTCTCAAACAGAAGTAGTAAAATATGACCTGTGAAACATTACATAAGTTTCCTTTCTACCCATGCCAGTGTTCCATGCTTCTGTTGCCTCAGTCAAATTTTTCCACCAGAAGAGTCATGCTTTGGCTCTAATCCATCTGGGAAAATTACTACATAGCTCAGAAAAACAGATAATCCATAAATTAATTATACATTCTTTGTGGTTTGTAAATTTACAGTTTACAGCAAGCATCTAAATTCCAGAAGAAATTTCTTTGGTTTTCCTGGACCAAACAACCTTATTAATTAGTCACAACGTCACACTTGAATTTTTTTAAGTTGTACTCTCAAAAATAAATGGACCTAGAACAAAAAGGATTTAAGTTAAAAGGAACACTGACAATTAAGTACTCTTTAGATTTTACAAGTTTTATCCAGTTCTGACATCTGTCCCACTTAAGGTTCACTGCTCAAGGGATTTCTGAACAAGTTTCAATAATTTTCTAGGTATTTTCTGCTAAATGTCAGCCCTGACTGAGAGGCAAAGTAGCAGATTCAAATTCCAAGAAGCAAAGATTCTGTGAACTGACAGTAACTTCACATTATTAAAGGTTGAGATAAAACAAACATGAGGCATGGAAAGGCATTCCTGTAGGGTGGCAGGCTGAGAAAGTGATTATCTCTAAGTTTTTAAAAGAAAGCTTACCACATGTTTACCTAATATACTGGCAATTGGCAAGTAAGAAAGAGATCTCTGGGAAACACCAAATAAGAACATACAGAAAACATGGGAAAATAAGCAGATGTACCTTAGCTCCCAAGACAACAAATTAAACCATTAATTAATCTCGGTCAGCATCACCTCATGTCTAGATTAATACTGTTTCCTAGTTAATTTCATTCCAGTGAGGCGCATGCCCCAAATCCATCTGAAAAATCTAAATCTTACTCAACCACTTTCAGTGTGTCATTCCTCTACTATAAACCCAACGAGTGAGGCCCCTATTACAAAGTCTAAACTAAACTTCAGCTGTCAGGACCACAATGATTTGACCTAATCGATTACTTCTGGAGATGAGAATGACGGTTAAATATGGTTACAAATTCTATGCAGTTCCTCCCACTATTCCCTGAATATGAAGTGCCCCTTTCACTTGCAAACACTAAGAGCATGTGGCAGAAATGGCACTGTATGACTTTTGATACTTGGCCTCAAAAGGACTTGCAGTTTCTGCTCTTGCCCTCTTGGAACACTACTACACATAAAAAACCTGGGCTATCTTGCGGGAGAAGCCACATGGAAGGGAACCAAATGATGGTCCCAGCTAACCATCAAACATGTGAGTGAGGTTATCTGGACTGCCTTACCACAATGCAGCAGCTACAGGAGTGACCCCAAACTAGAAAAACAACCCAGTTGAGGACAATGCAAATTAAATAATCAAGAAAAAATAAAATTTTGTTTTAAGCCACAGTTTTTACTTTATCATACATGCATATATATTTAAAATTTTATATCTAAACCCAATTTTTAAAAAGAATGCAATAACAAGAAAACAAATTTTAATAAGAAAACTCAATTTTTTAAAATAGGTAACAGGGGCACCTGGGTGGCTCAGTTGGTTAAGCGTCTGCCTTCAGCTCAGGTTGTGATCCTGGGGTCCTGGAATCGAACCCCAAACTGGGCTCCCTGCTCCACAGGGAGTTGGTTTCTCCTTCTCCCTCTGGCCCCCCCCCCCACACTCATGCTCATGCTCTCTCTCTCTCACTCTCTCTCAAATAAATAAAAAATAATAAAATAAAATAAAATAAAATAAATAGCAAATATGAACAGATGCCTCACTAAAGAATGGCAAATAAGCACATGAAAAAAAAAAAAGTCCATCATTAATCATTATGGAAATGCAAATTGAAACTACAGTTAGATAATACTACATTATCTGTTAAAACAGCTAAAATAAAAATAACTTACAGTAGCAAATACTAGCAAGAATGAGAGCAACCGGAACTCTCAAGTTTTGCTGGTGGGAATACAAAATGATATAAGAACACTGGAAAACATTTGGGCAACTTCTTAAAAAATTAAACATACACTAAAATGACCCAGCAATCCCACTCTTAGATATTTACATAAGAGAAATAAACACTTATGTTCACACAAATACCTACAGAGCAAATGCTGTAACATCTTTGCTCATAATTGCCAAAAACAGAAACAACCCTAACATCCTTTAACTGGTCAATGCGTTTAAAAAAAAAAAAAAAAAAGACAACAACACTGTGATATGTCCATACTATGGAATACTACTCAGTATTAAAAAGGAATTAAAATAATAGGAAAAAGAAAAAAACCTACCAATCCACACAATAGCATTAATAAATCTCAAGTACATTATAAATGAAAAAAGCCAGACTCAAAAGGTTATATACCACATTATTCTATTTATATGACATTTTAGAACAGAATAAAATACAAGACAGAAAACAGATCAGTGCCAGGGACAGAAGATAAGGTTAGAATCTGACTACAAAAGAGCACAATAGAATTCTGGTGGGAGGTAGAATTCTTCTATAATTTGACTGTGGTGGTAGTTACATGACTGTAAGCATTTGCCAAAATTCGTAGACCTATATGCTGAAAAAAGTGAATTTTACTGTATAGAAATTATTCATCAATAAGTCAGAATTAAACAGACACAGACTGACACAGACACACATACACAGAACAACCTCCCAAACATTGTACTTAAACATTTGCATCCCTCAGAATAATGATTATTTTTCTGAATGTGTAGTACAATCAACAAAATGAGCAAATTCTAGCTGGAGGATTGGTTAACTGTTTTTAAAACTACTGTCCTCTTAAATACTGTAATTTCAAGCTTCTTTCCAAATCCAATCCATATGCCTCATCCCAAAGAAATGACCTAGTTTTACAGACATATGAATTACTCCTTTTTAGTCTGGCTTACGAACACATTTTCTTTTGAGAAAAAGACATAGCAAATTGGGTACAAAATGTTACAATGAGAGGGAAAAATCACAAATACCAGTAGCACCTCTGCTATTCTTCCTTTTATGCCAGGAGCTCTAAAATGCAATCCCTCTGGCTGAAACACAAATGGCCCTACCCGTAAAGTTGATGGAAGGGCCTGAGGAGGTTTTCTGCCCTAATGAGGGAAAAGAATTACTTATTTATTTTCCTAAAATTATCTATCTATATATAAAAATGACTCAGTCTGTTTTCAGATTGTATTTACAGTATTACAGCATGACAAACTGTCTCAGCTCTTACAAGCTGTCTCTACATTTGAATGTAGTAGTTGAGAATTTAATTTCAATACAAAAGAACACAAAGTGACTTAAGAGACACAAAGATTACGCTGCAGAGGAAAACAACTATTATTAGAGGCAAGCTTGCTTTCATACAATAAAAACAAGACACTTGGCAGTCAGAAATAAGCCAAATGAAGTATCAGTATTGAAGCTGGAATGAGGAGAAAAATAATCAGTTATTTATGAGCCTAAATTGTTAAGAAGCAAAATCTTTTCCAAGGAGCAATAATCCCAGGATGTAGAACAAGATTTTACTATAATCAAAGCATACTCCAAAATCAACCAGCGCAGCAGCTACTCTTGGTGATCTCCTACATGACACTTTTAGTTGAGATTTCTGAAGCATTGACTTCTCTCTGGTTTCTCCTCTTCACAGAGGCAATACACCTCATCAGAGTCCGGGCTTTTGAATCATACTGCCAGGATGCAAAGTGAGCTCTACCACTTGTGAAAATATAACCTCAGGAAAAATTAAATTCCTTAATATTCCTTTGATTCCTCATCTATAAAATGATTATGGAAACAATACCAGCATCGCATAAGGAAACTTACGAAGTTCAAGGAGATAATCCACACAAAGCCCGCGGCACAGTACCTTGCACATGATAAACTCTCCATCAATGATAGCTATTATTATTAACCTCTAAATTACCAATCTTTGAATCTTGTAATAAATCACTGACTGAGACTCTACTGAAAGATCACTTTCTCCATGATACTCCCAGGCTCCCACCCAAAAGGAAATAAAATGATATATAAATTCAAGGAGTTATCTGTCCATTTCCTAATTCCTGGTTACTTTATGTTTTACCGCATGGTATTACTACAAATGACATGGATAATTTTTCATTCATTGTCTAAAATTCTTAAAACCCAGGGTTGTCTTCCACAGAACCTAAAAGGGCCAAAAATAATATTATGGTGAAGAAAAAAGTTGAGAGAAAGAAGTTAAGTTCTAAAGAAAGAGCACAAGGGCAGCAGTGGCAGGGAGGTGAGGGAATGGAAGAACCAGAGAAGTCTTCTCTCAAGCCTCGAGAGCATGTGACGCTGCCAACTGTTTTCTTCCTTCACAGAATGCTCCTCAGCTTCCACAATCTAGCACTCTCCCTCTCTCCTTCCCCATCTACTCTGAAGGCTCAAAGCACAACAGGACGTTTGCATGTCACACTCCTCAATTTATTTGTTTCTCAAAAAGAAATGAACTCTGTGCTCCTTTTCTCTATACTACTTCCCTTAGGGTCAATTACCACCTTCTAGAGTAATGACAACTCTTTATCTCAAATCTTCAAATTCTAGCTTGAGAAACAGCAATCACTAAATAGATAATCACCTTCATATATGAAGCAGAGGAATTAGAATTTAACAATTATTTGTTCCCTGAAAATACGAGATTTTATTTTTCCAAACAGCTGATGCCTTCTAACATATATGTCACATTTTTTAATAGACTAGAAGTAGCAACAGTAACAATTCCCTAGATTCCAGATCCAGTTGTTTTATTTAGCAATGAATTTTCATTTCTTCATTTTTAGTTATAGATTAACTCAGCCTCTCAATTATTATGACTTTGTTATTGTCCATACAATAAAAATTTTAATATGCACTAATTTAAATCATACAAAGTTTGTACTTGATGTATCAAAATTATCAAAATGTTGAAGATAACTATAAATGAAATATAAAAACAAATTAAATGACATGGTTTTTCTATATTAAAATTCATATGCAAAATAAGATTTGACACTCTGAAAAAATTCTCTATTTTAAATATATAGAGGTATCATTGGTATAAGAAGTATCTTACTAAAATATTTAAATTTTTGCAAAAATAGCAGTTTAAATAAATCATTAAGTATTTTTCAATAGATGAATGAAGACCTGCAACTAAAAACAAAGTACAATACTTCATCATTCTTCCTTCAATTTTTTAGAACCTACCGGAGAGATTCAGCCATTCGCCTCAAGTCTTCATTTTGCTGTTTTAAGCGTTCAAGCTTTGCCAGAATCTTGGACAGTTCTCGGCTAGAGTGATCAGGGTGGTCATTATCTCGTACCAAGTGACCACCTATATAAAATAGCAAGGTCCCCCAGGCAAAAAGAATGAGCATAATCCAACGCCAGGAACCAGTCCATGGCCGCATTTTCAGATTTTCAACTCACTCCCCTGGCTTCCTGGAGCTCAAAGAATCGAAAACATCGTAACTCTGTTTCTAGCTAGTGCAAAAGTAGTTGCCTTCTGTTGTTTCAACACATGATGCCTCAGACAAATTGGTGTCTCTGGTAGTCCTGTAGTGAATCTTTCAAAGAGATCCTCTTGGTGGTATGAGTAGGAAGATTTATTGTCCTGTACTTCATGGACTCTACATGCTGTGGAAAGAGTAAGAAATGTATTTAAATTATTTAGGATATGCAAAATAGCATATGCTGAGGTTCATGGAGTTAAAGGAAACACATTGGTGTTGACTGGAAAAGGGCTGGCAAATAATCTAACAGCCTAATAATACATAAAAAGCAAAAGCTTTTACATCTGCATATTAAATCACCCATGTATACCAGGGCCCTACCAGATAAATTAATTAGCTCTAAGCTTGAAACCCCTCTAAGGGCCATCATCACTTCTCCTTCTTACATCATTGTGCAATAGATAATACATGGGATCAAAGACCTTTGAATAAGCAATCAAAACCAAACAAAATATATTCAACTACATATTTTGGCCCAGTGTTTCCATTATCTCAAGCAGAAACGTGTTCTCATTCGTATAAGATCTCGACTCCATCTTCCTCCATCTCACTGCTCGACTGCCATTACACTACTTAACTCTGTAGGTGACAGGCAAATTGTCACTGATAAATTCTAAAAGTGACATGCATATTAGCTAAGCAAAGGTTATCGCAGCCATTAACCAGCGGTAACCACTCCAAATATCACAAGTAAAGGTTATCATATAGATTAGGTTAGATTATCCTTTCCTTGAGTTTATTAAAAAAGACCAGTAACTGCAACATAAGTCTAAACCAGTTATATCTTAGTCACTGTGCATCTTAAGTTACACATGCACATGCTTTCTCAGGCTTCACTGTGGGTTTCATTTGTTACTTCATCAGGCTTAGATTTCCTTTAGAAATAAAAGTTTTTTCTCCAAAGAAAAAAATTGTAGGCAAAGATATAACTTAAACACCATTTGATAATTCCAGAGCTATATAAGAGAAGTCGTATCTCTAGGCACAGAGTTCCTTTTTTTAAAAAAAGAAAAGACAAGAAATAGTTTCTATATTGAAGACTGAATGTGATGGGCACTTAAGCATTAATTAAGCAGTTATTAAAGACTGGACAAAAAAGTTGGAGAAAGGCCTCAAAAATTAGCGCAGAGCAGCTATTTTCCTACTTTTGAACCTTAAATCTCAGCTGTTTTTAAGTGGCCAAGTATTCAATGTAAAGCAAATCTCTTCAAACAAGTGTTCTACTTCCTTCCTATTCCTACACTATTTTCTTCATTGTTACTGTTAAAACACACAATGAAAAGAATTGTACTCACTGAGAACTGTTTGAAAACCAACTAAAAAAGCAATAATCCAAAAAGAAAACTTGGCATTTTGTCTGGTGTTTTAGTAACTATGCTTAAGCCCACTGAGAACATTCTTGTTAGTGATGCCACTGTTCATTCTTGTCTCTCTCAAAATCCTTTCCCAGAACCCTGTTCCTCGAATCTCAGGTACCCTCATCTATCCACCAAAACATAAGAATAATTAAGGACTATTCAACCTTTCAGGTCAAAGATTAGTCATATAATGTCTACTCTTCATATGTGGAAAAAAATGCAGATATTCAGGGCTTCCTGGTTAAAAAGCAAATTAAAAAAAATGAATCCACCCTGATGGTCAAAGGGATGGATTTAATTCAGTAAGTCAACAAAAGAAGCTTAACTATCAACATTTGAGTTAATAATACTGCTTGTAACAACATATGCAACACTGTAAATTATTGTTATATGCTAATCTATAATATACTCTAGCTAATTCCAAGCTATACCAATAAGATATTAAATTTTAAAAAGATTTTATTTATTTATTTAATTTGAGAGAGAACGCGCACGCGCACGTGCACACACACGGTGGGAGGAGGAGGCAGAGGGAAAGAATCCCAAGCAGACTCCATGCTGAGCACAGACCCATGCAAGGCTTGATCTCAGGACCCTGAGATCATGACCTAAGCCGAAACCAATAGCCAGATGCTCAACTGATTAAGCCACCCAGGTGCCCGAAGTTTTTAAATTTTTTAATCTTTCCCTTTGTAGCAAAAGTTAACTTAGATAACTCTGATAAACAAAAGAAAAGATAGCTTTCTAAACAAGAATCATTTAAATAATAAAAAGATGTGCTGTAGCATTTCATTACAACAAAAATTATAATACTCAAAGTCAGCAGAAGTATAATATAACTCAAATAGAAACAGAAGTCTACAGAAACATAAATTTTGTTATACAAAATACCCTAAATTCTTATAAACTACCATAAAAAATTAAATACTAAATGCCAAAATATTAAGTTACTACATATTACATGAGTTGTAAAATACATTAAAAATTATTGTAGGAGCAAAACATGGTCATTTTCTTAATTAATAGCATCAGCCTATTGTTTGAACCATGTCTGTCAAAACGTAAACTCCTTGATTTTTATCCATTTTGTTCACTGATGTATCCCAAGTACTTAGAGCAGTGCTTGGCACTTAGTAGGTACTAATAACATTTTTGAATAAATAAATAAGTGAATGAATAAATGAAGGTGTCATACATGACATATGCTAGTGTGACATATGACATAATTCATGCACATCAGCTTCAACTGCATTTTATGCCCCACTTAAGAAAGCAAATCTGAATGTAGAAAGTAACACAGTACTATTATTATAAGGAAAATGGTTCAAAAACAAAGTCATCCATAAGCTTTAGGATTTACCATTGTCAACATATACCTTACAAGGCACCCTCAATAATTAAATAACTGGTCTAAATTAAATAAATCAAAATAAACTGGTCTAAAAGACCATAACATCAACTTATGGTACCTTTCCAACATGAGAAAATAATTTCTCTTTACTTCGTCTTATTTTCCTCATCTAAAAGATTTATTATGTAAAGACAATGGGATGACTGAAGAAAGTATGTACAGATCTTGATATGAAAGCCACTCAATTTATTTGCGAAAGAATTTATTAGTGAAAATATTTCAAATTTATTAGTAAAAATATTTTAACATTAACTACATGAATTAATTTCTAACTAAATTTATATAGTAATATTTGTTGAGATTTCTTCTACGAGTGGGTCATTTTCTTTTTAAGTATTCATAAATTCATTCCTGTTTGAGATTCACATACCACCTTTCATCTGCAAAATATATCTATATATATATATGTACATGTATATCTGTATCTATATATCTCTATATATGTATATATATATAGAGAGAGAGATATATTTTTTGTGGAATATTAAATGGATTGAAATATGTCAGGCTTCCTTACACAAATTTATTTAACTAGTGATACCACTTTTTTTTTAAGGTAGTAGGTATTTAAATCACTTTTCTTTTTTTGGTATTTACAGAGATTCTTTGGGTTATATTGCTTAATGTCTCTGAAACAAGAAAAAAATGTAATTTTTCAAAGTAATGTCTTGAATCTGAAAGCTAAAGTATATAATCAGTAAAACTGAGAGCTTTAATAAAGTTACTGTGAAGCTTAAATGATGTTAATATATAATGTACTTACTATAACGCTTGGCACATAAAAGGGGCTCAATAAAAGGTAATAGTATTTTAATGCTGATAAGATATGGAGATTAAAAATATGGGTAGTAGAATAGGCAAAGCCTGGACCAGAATCTTCATTCTGTTACATCATAGCAAGGTAACCTTACTGAAGTTCAGTTTCTTTATCTGTAAAATGGATATTTTTATTCCTCTCCCACGGAATACTAGAAGAAGCTTAGATAAAATAGTCTATGGGAAGCAGTTAACATATCACTAGCAAATTGTTATTATGGTACATATATTAATGCTGTTATGTTATTTTACAGACCCATTTATAATATTTTGTATAATTTATATAACATATATTATTATAGGCAGTTTCTAAAATGGCTGCCAATGATCCCTGTGTCCTGGACTCATGCCCTGTGTAATCTCCTCCTCCTGAGTGTGTGCTGGACCTAGTGACTTGCTTCTTAAATAGAATACAGCAAAAGTGGTATGATTTCACTTCTGAGATAAGGTTACAAAAGACTGATACTTTTACCTCACTCACATTCTCTCTTCTTGTTACCCTGATGCTGCCATATGAAAAGGCCCATGTGGAATGGAACCGAATCTGCCAACAACCATGTGAGTAAGCTTGGAAATGGATTCTGCACCAGTCAAGCCTCGATGTGACTGAAACTTGGTCCACATTTTGATTTCAGGCTTTTGAAAGACCAGAGCCAGAAGACCTAGCTAAGCCATGCCCAGATTCTGAACCAACAGATAATAATTGTTTTAAATCACTTAGTCTTAGGGTGATCTGTTACATAACAATAGAGAATTAGTATACATGCCTACTTCCTACCGGGGCTGAGTGCCTGGTCTTCAATTCATGTGTTATTCTTTCTGTCCCCACCAAGTTGTACAAAGTCTAAGGCACAGAGCAGGCATTCAAGATGCCAGACAGAATTTAATCTTAATCACATTTTCCTATACATCCTGCTAACACATCTTATAAATTCTATAAAAACTAAACTCAATTTAGAGCAAATAAGCAATTCAATAAATAAAATTGTAATTATTAGTTTAATGCTATATTGGAAGTCTAAAGGCATTTTTATTAATGTTTGCTAACCAGAGTTCTACTTTTAACCATGAGAAAATAACTGGTACTAGACCTGCCCTTACACATAAACAACCAGAAAACTTAAATATTTAGAAACCTGTTTTCAGAGATTGGGCAATAGCCAGACAAGGTTGCGATGCCTGAGATAAGGTTAACAATCAAAGGTAAGTCCTATAATCACTCCAGCTTTCTGGCTAAAATTTACAAAACACCCACACAAAGGTGGAGAACTCAGGCAAAGAACAGCTATCTTTGAAGTGATAAGTTAGAGACTTAAAGTTTAAGAAGTTTAAGGGGGAGAAAAAATACAGGTCAGTATACTGAAGAGGAGGGAGCTGCCCAGAGAAAAGGATCCAAAAATGTATATAGGATACTGAGTTCTGCATGCATAAGACTTCATGAGTCCGGCAAAGAACAATTATCAAGAAAGAAAATTTAAATACTAGGTAACTGAAAAATGAGTATCTCTCAGAGACTGTATAAAGGGGAAAACCTGAGAGTTCCAACCAAAAACTATGAAAATGCCACAGAGAAAACCTGGTGCATTCAGTAGAAAGCCAAAAATAAAACATCTCAGAAGTTAGGTTGGTGTGTGTGTGTGTGTGTGTGTGTGTGTGTGCATATATATATACACACACGCAGGCATATATATATATAAATATGCACAATGGAATATTACGCGGCCATCAAAATTTGAAATCTTGCCGTTTGCAATGACATGGATGGAACTAGAAGGTATTATGCTAAGAGAAATAAGTCAATCAGAGAAAGACAATAATCATATATTCTCACCGATATGTGGAATTTAAGAAACAAGGCAGAGGATCATAGGGGAAGAGAGGAAAAAATGAAACAAGAAGAAACCAGAGAGGGAGACAAACCATAAGAGACTCTTAATCTTAGGAAACAAACTGAGGGCTGCTGGAGGGGAGGGGGATGGGGGATTGGGTGGCTGGGTGATGGACACTGGGGAAGATATGTGTTGTCATGAGTGCTGTGTGTTGCGTAAGACTGATGGATCACAGACCTGTACCCCTGAAACAAATAATACATTATATGTTAATAATTTAAAAAATAAAAAATAAATAAATTTAAAAAAAAAAGAAGTTACAGTTAAGTAAGCCCTAGAGCAGGGATCAGAAAATCTTCTCTAAGGAGCAGGATAATAAACATCATAAGCTATACGAGACACATACAGTCTCAATCACATATTTTTTGTTTTTATGTTTCTTTACAGCCCCTTAAGAATGTAAAATCCATTCTAAGCTCAAAAGCTATACAAAAACAGGCTATAGACCATATTTACCTCAGTGAGCCAGAGTTTAATGACTCTAGCCATAGAATTAAAAGAGGCTAACAAAAGCTATAACAAAACTTAAAAACAAGCTACAAAAGGATCAAGGTGATCTAAAAGTAAATTAAATGCCTATCAAAACAAAACTCAACATCCTTTCAAGAAAGACAACAAAATAAACTTCACACTCTCCAGCAACTAATCAAAAATTACAAAGAACACTAAGAGAGATTATCTTGTGATGCAGCCATCCAAAGACATGGTAAAGGCTAAGGATGGACTAGAATACTGAGCAATCTTAGCACTCCAGGCCCCACACTAAGAATGAGGTAACAGCATTCCACTACTTCAAGAATTTTAAGTCTCTGACTCAGTGAAGGTAACAACTGCAAAAACAACAACAACAACAAAACAAAACCAACTCAATCACTGACTGGAATGACTCAATCCCCATCCATACATAAACAGACTCAAAAAGAAAAATACCCATTTCTGGGCATAAATACTGTTGACCTCAGTCTTTACAGCTCTGTACTTCTAATGTCTGGCATGTAACAAAAAATCTAGAGACACATAAAAAAAGCAAGATATAACAAACCATTTCAAGAGTTAAAGCAAACACCAGAACCAGACCCATAAATGAACCAGATGTTAGAACTATCAGACAGAAAATTCAGAATAATTATAGTATATTAAAAAATCTAAGATAAGTATGGACAACATACATGAACAGAGGAGGACTTAGCAGATAAAATACCAAATTAACAAAAATATCAGAGGACCGTCAACAGGCTTATCAGAAAACTGGATAAAAGTTAAGATTAATCAGCAAACAGGACAAGAGGTTGTTAGATATTATCCAAAATAAAATTCAAAGAGGAAAAAAGAATGGAAAGAAAAAGAAGGAAATCAAAATCTGTGGGAGCATTGATTATCAAATGATCTAACACTGGAGTCACAGAAAGAGAGAAGAGAAAATGAGGCAGAAAATATATTTTCTAAAATCAATGAATGATAAACCAAAAATCCAAGAACTGCAGAGAACTTCTAGAAGGATACATTTAAAATGTAGGCAAAGCTGCTGAAAACAAAGACAGAAAATCTTACAGGTAGCTGGGGGGGAAAATCACATAGAGATAAACAAGAGTAAGAACACATTTCTTATCAGAAACCATGTTAGCCAGAAGACAATGGAGCAACAACTTTAAAATACTGGGGGGGGGGGGTGTGTGTGTGCAGGGAATGGGAGTGGGGAGAGTGTCAACTTATAACCAGTGAAAATATCTTTCAAAAATAGTTGTTTCCAGGGGGAAGAAAAAGGCTGAAAAATACTCTGTGCTGGCAAAACTGCACTACAAAAAAAAAGTTAAATGAAGTCCTTCAAGCAGAAATATGATACCACACAGAAATTTGGATCTACACAAAGAAATAAACAGCACCAGAAATGGTAAAATATAAAGAAAATAAAGACATATTTTCCCTTAACTTAATAATGTCTAACTCAAAAATAGCAATAATGTATCACTAGGTTTATAAATCTGTAGAATATATGATGACAAAACACAAAAGGGGAAGAGGGAGGAAATGGAAGTACACTGTAGTAAAGTTCTCACTGCACATTAGACTGATAACTTTAAAATGTATACTGTAAGCCCTAGAGCTGCACTGTCTTCTTCAATAGTCACTAGCCACATCCAACTACTTAAACTGGAATTAACATTAAAAATTTATCCTGTCACAGCAGCCACATTTCAAATGTTCAACAGCTACTTGTGCCTATGAATGGTGCAGATACAGGACATTTCCATCATCTCATTAAGTATCAGTCAACATTTCCCCCGAGCAACAAATAATTTAGAAATAAGTATAAAAAATCCAATAGTGGAGATAAAATAGGACAAAAATGAAATCGTGATTCAAAATACAAAACAGAAAGGATGAACATAAGATACCTGATACAGATGAATGCTCTGGGATTTCTGATCGAATTTAGTATCTTGAGAAGATAGGGGAAAGTTTTACAGCTACAATAGAGAAGTTTTACAGCTACAATAGAGAAGGGAGATGGCATGAGTAAAGGTCTTTGTCCATTACAATGGTCATTTTGACACATACTCCCCTGTGCCACCAATAAGCAGTTAACCTTCTAAATAAGTTACTTCACTCAGTGTAGCCATTCATACATAATGCTCTATTTATTTTAAAATATACAGCAATCTAATCATTTGTAATGGAGAACATGTGGAACAAATTTATCATGTACTTTACTTAATTCTATAAAGCATCATGATTCAATCACTCATTCATTCAAAAAATACTTAATAAGTCCCTATCATATAAAAGACACTGTCCTGGCACTGGAGTTGTAGCAGTGAATGAGACAAATGAGAAACTCTGCCCTCAAGAGGTAATATGCTAGTGGATTCTAATTGCAAAGGGAAGTAATTTCACAGAAACAACCTCAAAAAAGCGTCTTCTTGCAGCTACTAACATACTGAGTGATACAGTGAGAAACTGAATATAAACTATATCAACTAATTAATTTCTTAAAAACAGAACTAGTTTAATCATTCTGTGAAAAACAACAAATGCAGTACCATTTATAACAGTCAGATTGACTGTTCTTATATCTAACAATAAGAAAATGACCAACAGTGACTTCCTTTAGCATCTGTGTGCAAATGATGTTTCCAAGAATCACATTCAAGTGGCTTCACTTTAATGCTAAGGGCAAAAGATGAGTATATATCAATATTCTATAGAACTAACTAAGAGAACAAAGACTTGATCTGCTATGAACCATGTTCATAAGAGGGTAGTCTTCTAAACTCAAAAATAATTCAGCACTTATTTAACTAATACAAGTATGTATACACTTATATACTATGCAAAGGGAAATATGGCATCATACATCAAGTATTTCTGTAAAAACACGCCCTTTGATGAGAAATTACATTAGCAGGAATTTATGCTAAGATGTGTTTTAACATATGAACAAAATGAATTTTACAAGGCTACTCATTACAACATTTTTTGCAATAGCTCTAAACTGGAAAAAACCATAATTGCCCATCAACAGAAATACGGTTTAATAAATTATGAGTTACTTTAACCCCCCCAAAACTGTTTTTACCATGATGTCAAAAAGGAGGAAAATGTGACTCAGAACCAAGAAGAAAATCAGTCAATTTAAAACAAACCCCTAAGATAGCGATGATGAAGGGCAGACAAGGAAACTAAAACAATTACTAAAAATATATATTAAGATTTAAATTAAAAAACCAATATACCAAGAAAAGAGATAAAAACTACAACAATAATGCAACTTCCATAAGTAAGAAAAATCTGAATGTTTTTAAAATTCTCTGGAAAAGATTAAAGAGCAGATTAGATACTATAGAGGAAAAGTTCAATGGACTTGAAAAAAGAATAAAAAAAACCCCTCATCACAAGAAGAAAATTTGTAACTATATATAGCTTTCCCCGTAGCTGTATCACCATATAGTAACCGTCATCATGAACTGAAAATTTGTTGAGGTGATAAAACTCAAATAAAAGTCATCCATCATCATTAACAAGAAAGCAATTTACATCATTAGCTTCAGGGCCAGTTAGAATCTATAGGCATTTCCCCATTTTGACATTCAGCTTGAAAAAGGACTTCTCAGAACAAAACCTGTCATCAAACTTAAAGTAATATATACCAAAAATAAGCTTAGTCTTAGGTATATGCAGAATTTCCAACGTATTTTAAAATACAAATAAAACCACATTTTTGAGGGGGAAAAAGAGTCATGGAAAAAATACATACATGGTAAAAATAATTTCAGGGGGCCTCTTAGAAAAAAGTACAAGCTAGTGGACAATGGAACAACATCTTTTAAAGCTGCTGAAATTAAAAAAAAAAAAATGGCGAAACTACACTTTGCTATCCAGTGAAAATATTTTCAAAAATAAAAGCAGTTTTTCTGTGAACTTAAGTTCTCACTTAATCTGGGTAAATACCTAGAAGTGGGACTGTTGTGTCATAAGGAAAATGTATGTTTATTAAAGAAAAGGCCACACTGTACTCCAAAGTGGCTTCTCATTCTGAGTTAGCACCAGCAATGAATGAGAATTCCTGTTATTCCACAATCTCTCCAGCATTTGATAGTTAATATTTTAAAGCAATTAAAATAGTTGTAGAGTGGTATCTCAATGTAGTTTCAATTTGCCTTCAGTTTCCCTAAAAACAAATGACATTAAGCAAGTGATTATCTTTTCTTGTGCTTATCTGCCATCCATATATCTTCTCTGGTGAAGTGTCTACTGTAATCTTTTGCCATTTTTATATTAGATTATTTGTTTATTGTTGAGATTTAAGAGTTCTTTACATATCCTGGATACAAATCTTTTATCAGATAAGTGATTTTTCAAGTATTTTCTCCCAGTCTGTGACTTACTTTTCATTCTCTTAACAGTGTCTTGCACACAGGAACATTTAAAAATTTCTGATGAAATATGATTTATTCTTTTTTTTTCATAATTGTGGTTTTGGTATTACATCTAAAAATTCAATCCCAAATCCAAGGTCACATATATTTTCTCCTATATTTTCTTTTTCTTTTCTGTCTTTTTTTTTTTTTAAAGATTTTATTTATTTATTTGACAGAGAGAGACAGCCAGCGAGAGAGGGAACACAAGCAGAGGGAGTGGGAGAGGAAGAAGCAGGCTCCTAGCGCAGAAGTCTGATGTGGGGCTCAATGCCCGAACGTCGGGATCACGCCCTAACCCGAAGGCAGACGCTTAACGACTGTGCCACCCAGGCGCCCCTCTCCTATGTTTTCTTAAAGAAGTTTTAGTTTTAGGATTCAAAGTTAAAACTACACTTACCTAAGACTGCCACTCCCAGGTATCAACCCAAGAGAAATGAAACCTTATGTTCTCACAAAAACTGATGCTTAAATATTTATAGCAGATTTTCATAAAATGGGCAAAAACTGGAAAAAAGTTGAGATGGCCTTTAACAGGTAAATGAATTTAACTCTAATATGTCAAAAACAATGGAGTACTACTTAGCACTAAAAAGGAACGAGCTACTGACCCACTCAACAAAATGGATTAATCTTTAATATATTTTACTAAGTGAAGGATGCCAGAATCAAAAGCTGCACATTGTATGATTCATTTATTTAACATTATGAAAAGATAGAAAACTAGGAAGAAAAATGGATCAGTGATAGCCAAGGAAGATGCAAGAAGAGGTGGATTACTAAGGGGCCACAGGGGAAATTTTTACGGTGATGGAACAATTCTAAATGGTACTGAAGAACGACACATCATCTTTATGGTATTCATCTGCAAACACATAATTCCATTTTAATAATGGGAAAGATACTAGACAAAACCAAACTGACCTGAATGTATGCTTCAAAACTATCATAAAAAACAATGAGACATAATGACTATATGCAACATGGTCTCCTGGATTGGATCTTAGAAGAGAAAGGGACACTGTGGAAAAACTGGTGAAATCCAATATGATCTGTAGTTTAGTTAATAATATTGTACCACTGTTAATTTATTAGTTTTGACAAATTACCATGGCTGTGTAAGATGGGAAACCTGGCAAAGAGTATATGGAAAGTCTCTGTACTTTCTTTGCAAATTTTCTGTAATTCTAAAATTACTCCAAAATAAAAAGTTGGTTTTTGGGGGGGTTTTTTGTTTTGTTTTTTTAAGATAAAGGCAAAACAAGTACATTTTTAAGAAAACAAAAGCTGAAAGAACTTGTTGGCAGCACATACCACTACAAAATACATATAAAAGGTTGCTTATTAGGCTGATTGTAGATGGAAATGTGAATATAAACAATGAATTTAAACAGATATATTAAATGTATGGTAAGTATAAATGAAACCTCATTTTAATTTCTCCTAAAATAAATTTGAATCTTTAAAGCTAAAGTAATGACAAAGTATTATGGGATATGTAACAATGTCATAAAGTAAATAACAATAATAAATGATGACAGGCATAAAAAGGAAAGATATTACTTTAAAGTTCCTACATTATCCTTCAAGAAGTATGACAGTATTTGAAAGTTTGGTGAAATAGGTAAAAGATTCAAAATGTAAACTCTATCAATGAAATATAAAACAGTTAAGCAATGGAAAAAAAACACAATGAAACCAAAACCAAGTCCCTTGAATAGACCTATAAAATTGATAATATTACAGCTGAACTAATCAAGGGGGAGAAATAAGACAAAAATTGCCAATATTAGGAATGAAAGAGGGAGCATCACTACAGATGCTACAAAAAGATAATAAGGGAATATTGTAAACAACTTTGTGTCAACAAATACGAAGCCAGACCTGAAACTGGCAAATTTCTTAAAAGAAATAACCAAAGCTCAATCAAGAAGAAATAGACAATCTGAGTAACTGTAGAGGATCATAACCATTAAAGATGTTGAATCCGTACTTATAAATCTTCCCAAAAAGAAAACCCTAGGCCCATAAGGCTTTATGTGTGAATTCTACCAAACATATTTATAGAAGATGTAACAGCAATTTTACATAAATTTTTCTAGAAAAGAAAAAAGGAAAAAAAAAGTTTGACAGTCTCATAAAAGCTAAATACATATTTGCCATATAACGCAATAATTCCACTCTAAGTATTTACAAGGGAAATGAAAACGTATGTTCCTACAAAGACTTGTACAAGAATGTTCACAGCCACTTTACTTATAAGAGCCAAAATTTTGAAAAAACCCAAGTATCTACTAACACATGAATGGATAAAGAAATTGTGACATATTGATATAATAGGATATTCAACAGTAAAAAACAAACTATTAATATACACAACATGGATGTATATCAATAACAAGCCTGGCTAAAGATACCAGGGATAAAAAAAAATACACATTGATATGAAATTTTAGAACAAAGAAAGTAATACAAAGGGCCAGGAAGAAAGCAGGTGATGACTAAAAAGGGGAATGACAGCTACATGAAGGTATATATTTGAGAAAAATCATCTAACTGTATACTTAATATGGGTACATTTTATTGATGTAAATTATGCTTCAATACAGTTGAAAAACATTTTAAGAGAAAGTTTAAACTATATCCATTTTGTGAATGTAATTGAGAATGTCAATAATTAAAGGCTGCTAATTCATTAAATGGCTCAATTATGTGCTTGCATCTTGAGGTTTCAATGAAAATTTTTTCAGCAAAATCACTGTACATTCTTTCTTTTAATGAAAAAATTCCAAAGGTAATTATTCTATAGATATAATCAACTTCAATCCAAATGTTAATGTGAAAATTGCATTTTGCCTACATTTCAAAAACAGTAAGAATCAACTCAAATAACTAGTAAAATAATTAACAAACCATAAACTGTGTCCAATCTTCTTAGTAGCCTAACCTTCTCTCAGAACAAAAGAAATAATCACAAATATTCAAATAATGATTTTCTAAATTATAATAAATATATACTAGTTATTATCATAAAATCATAGTTCAGAGAGTTCTCTTTCGAAGAATTTACTTTCTTACCTGGAAAGAGTAAAAATCAAATCATTATTATAGACTACTTCTTGAAGTAATTCACTGTACTGAAATGAAATGAAAAATTCAACAGAAAATCATTTATTCAACAAATTTAATCAATGACTATTATAATGTAGCAGAAGTTAAGTGTAACTATGACATTTTAAAGGTATCAGGTTGATAACAGGGAAACATAAATAAAGCTTTTAGAGGAAAGTTAGTTATCAATTATAATGTACAAATATTGGGGGGGGGGTACCTGAGTGCCTCATTTGGTTAAGTGTCCGCCCTCAGTTTAGGTCATAATCCCAGGGTCCTGGGACTGAGCCCTGAGTCAGGCTCCCTGCTTGGCGGGTTTCTGCTTCTCCTTCTCCCTCTGCCTCTACTACCCCGTCCACCTCACTCATGTTCTCTCTCACTCTGTTGTGTACTCTCTCTCTCACACAAATAAATAAATAAAATCTTGGGGAAAAAAAAAGAAAAAAAAGTACAAATATTTTAAAAGCCCTGTATATACAAAATCCACAATTCTAGATTAACATATACCCAAGACTTTAAATATCTTCCCATTTGATCTAAATTCATTTTTAAATTAAGTACTGTTCCATATAACTTATTTAAACTACTACTTACTGTCCAGCCTCCATATGGAAAAAGGGAAGTTTATAAAATTATGTGTTTATTAATTTAAGAAAGTAGAAAAAAGCAAGTAAAAAGAGTATCATAAATTAAAATGGCCCTTTAATGCTAGTTGAAATCAACTTTTACTTATGTAAAAGCACTGGTGTAACCAACTAAACTGAAACGTAGAATAAAGCGGAGGAAGAAAGCAGAAGGGGAGGGAAGAACGCAGGGAAGGGGAAAGGGAAGGATAGGAGAGGACAGAAAAGGAAATTTTCATATAACCCCTACCAAGACTATAAAATTCAATTTTCATTCATTACTTACAGAGTCATCTATCATACTTTCATACTGCTTATCAGTAAGGTCACAGTATACGCACATATGAATTTTAAATGCTAGACATCCTGAATATATAAGCACAAAATACTCTATTTAAATTCACTGGAACCAGCCAATACCTTAGAAATTAATCTTCCTCATTATGAAGTGCAAATAAATAATCACATTTATGAGGTTTCTATCAGAAGTATCTTACTCACTTTAATTCAAGATAACACACCAGGCTGTGCTTACTGATGCAATTAATTTGTACTATTCAAATGGGTCCAGAAATCTGGCCTTATCTGTACCTTTGGCCTGAACAGATTAAAACTGCTGAAAAGTAGTAATACTAAAAAATTCAAATAAAATGTATTCACTTACCATTTCATCTGATTATCCAGTATTACATAATATATACTTGATTGGCAGCATGATAGAGTAGAAACAGCAACCATTCCAAATTAATAGGTGGCTATAACTATATGGTCAGTTTACCCAAATATAAAATGGGAATAACAGTATATCCTCATATAATTGTAAAGATTACATGAAATAATATATGTAATGGTGATTTATAAACTGTAATGCAATTTATAAATATTAGTTACTACTATTTTTCCCTTGGTCATTAGAAAGTAGGTATACTAGCCTCCTGCCAAGTTCTTACCTATCATGGCACCTTCATTCTTCTGTTCCTTCTACCTGAACTGTAATTCCTTTGGCTCATTCTTATAATTCATATCTCTACTTAAATAAATGCCACCTCTTTTCAGAGATAGTCCCTGATAAACTATATTGATTATGACACGTTAGGATATAAGCTAGAGAAAATCTAACTCAAAATAGCTTTAAAAATAAGGAAATTTTAATTTCTCAGTAGACAAAAAGTTTATTTAATCACTCCAAAAATCTATTTTCATCTTTCTATTCTACTCCCTTGGCATGTCAGCCTCTGTCCTAAGGCTAACATTCTTCATGAACAAGTTGGCTGCCTCAATCCCAGCCACATGTAATTACGGTACATATATTAACAAAGAACAACCGGTAATCCCCTTTAGTCTGTCTCATTTTAAGGAAGAGAAAACTACTGACAGAAGTCTCCCCCAGAAGATCTGCACATCTTATTACCAAAGACTGACTCACCTGTGCCTCACAAAATCAATCACTGACAAGTGGGTTGGGATTACCACTATGGCTTAGACTAATCAGGATTTATCCCTAAGGGTAGGTTCCAGAACAAAACTGGGACCCTAAAAGCAAGAAAGAAGAATAGCTACAATACCTTACAAGAATGCTACAACACCTTATCTTTTTTAAAAAGCATTCACCATCCTCTATTATTCTTTAGCACAACACTTACTGGCTTATTTATATCCAATACCTAAAGGTATGTAGTAGTAGAACAAAGACTTAGAACACAGTACCTAAAACAGAGCAAGCCCTTTATTTGTATTTATTGAATGAAAAAACTGAATGCATGAATATTACCCAAGTATGCATATATTTAATAGCTATAATTAAAATCCTAGGCAAAATAAAATTCAAATCAAGCCCTAGAAGAATTAAAACTAAGATTCAAAGTCATTTTCATATGTTTATTCATTTACTTTTATATACAGGAAACATCAAAACTAGATGTTCAGAAAGAAATCTATCCAAAAATAATTTCAAACCAAAGACTTGCACTCAAGCCAACCATGATAAGGGGCAGAGTCCAGAAGACAAAATAATGGAAAATAATGAAGCTGAACAAGAGAAATTATGAAACACAAAAATAAACTTAGAGAACTCAGTGACTACATTAAACGCAATAATATTTGTATTATAGGAGTCCCAGAAGAAGAAACAGAGAAGGGGGCCGAAAACTTATTTCAAGAAATAATAGCAGAAAACTTCCCTAATCTGGGGAAGGAAACAAACAGATCCAGGAGGCACAGAGAACTCTCATCAAAATCAACAAAAGCAGGCCAACACCAAGACATATTATAATTAAACTTGCAAAATATAGTGATAAAGAAAAAATCTTAAAAGCAGCAAGACAGAAGACCATAACATAGAAGGGAAAACCCACAAGGCTAGCTGGAGATTTCTCAACAGAAACCTAACAAGCCAGAAGGGAGTGGCATGATATATATTCAAAGTGCTGAATGGGAAAAATCTACAGCCAAGAATACTCTATCCAGCAAGGTTATCATTCAGAATAGGAGAGGATAAAGAGTTTCCCACACAAACAATAACTAAAGGAGTTCATGACCACTAAACTAGCCCTGCAAGAAATATTAAAGGGGACTCTTTTAGTGACCAAAAGTGTCAAAGACAAGAAAGGATCAGAGAAAATCTCCAAAAACAACAAAATAAACAACAAAATGACAATAAATACATATCTATGAGTAATTACTTGGTGGGGGCGCCTGGATGGCTCAGTCAGTTAAGGGTCCAACTCCTGATTTTAGCTCAGGTCATGATTTCAAGGTCATGAGATCGAGCCCCATGCTGGGCTCCATGCCTGGAGCACAGTCTACTTGAGATTCTCTCTCTTCTCCCCCTCCCCTCCCCCCCGCTCGCACTCTCTGAATATCTTAAAAAATAATAATAATTACTTCGAATATAAATGGACTAAATGCTCCAATCAAAAGACACAGAGTGTCAGAATGGATAAAAAAAAACAAGACCCATCAATATGCCACCTACAAGAGACTCATTTTAGACCTTAAGACACTTGCAGATTGAAAGTGAGAGGGTGGAGAAACATTTATCACACAAATGGACGTCAAAAGAAAGTTGGTATAGCAATACTTAGATCAAACTAGACTTTTTTTTCCTGTATTATTTTTATTCTGCTTTGGTATCACGGTAGTACTGGCCTCATAGAATGATTCTGAATGTGTTCCCTATATTCCATTATTTTAAGATTTTGATAAAGATTGTCATTATATTTTTAAGTGTTTGGTAGAATTCACCAATGAAACCATGTGCTGGGAGATTTTTGATTCATATCCTTTTGCATTTTTAGAAATTATTTTTTCCCCTAAGTTATCTGATGTTAGTATATTACTGTTTATAGTAATCTGTTATCACACTATGTGTTTCTGTGGTTATCTGTTGTATTGTTTTCTCTTCCATTTCTCATTTTGGTTTTTGAATCTCTTTGTTCTTAGTTAATGTAGTTAAAGCACTGTCAATTTTGTCTGGTGTCATAGAAACCATTAAAAAGTGAGAGCCTAAGTATCAGTACATAAATAATTGTTTAGAATCATATTTAGGTAAAGGAGTGAAAGAATATCAACCATTTACTGCATAGGCTCCAAAATAACCTTTTTTCAACTTCTTCCACAGAAAATGGCTAATCCAATGTTTTCTACCATTTTTCTCATATTTGTCAATCCAAATTTTTGAGAAAAGACACTTGAAGCGTCATTAAAAAAAGGAATTTACCATAAAAAAACTACAAAGTTAGATATATGTCATTTAACAATGGTATGACAAGCTAACAACAATAACCTATAAAAAAACTATTAATAAAGACAAGAATGACTTATGGTCCACCCATCAATTTCACCAGTTCTTCTTACCACCCACAATATCCAACAAAATGTGATTAGATAACTATCAATGTCACTGAAATATTAAATATTTTCCCATAAGTCTATTTCCTATTAATCTAATAAAATTTCACCAGTATGATCAAAGTAGACCCACAATCACTTAGTCATTTAGTATTAGCCTCCAATTCTCCTTACATCTTCACTCCTCCCACACAAACCATTAAATCTCATTGGGGCTTTGTTATTTATACTGCTTCCCCTCGGTATAAGGATACGGTTCTGCACATTATAGAATACCCCAACACAAGAGCAGCTTGGCTTAAACAAAATTGAGGTTTATTTTTTCTTTTGTAAAAGTCATCTAGAGAAAGGCCATGTAGAGATGGTGGTTTCACAGTATCCTCAGGGACCTTCATGGACCCAAGTTTCTAACTTTCTCTTCCACCATTCTCCATGCCTGGCTTCCATCATCAAGATCACCTCACAGTCCAAAATGTTTGCCAAAGCTCTAGTTACCATGTCTTCAATAAAGGTCAAAGAGGAGAAACTGAACAGCAAAATGGGATCTCTTCCAGCAGAGTCACTGACCTTTACAAGCACACACATACATATAATATTTCTGCTTTTATCTTTATTGCCAGAACTTAGTTACTTATCTACAAAATACAGTATTTTCTTCAAGGTGTCAATGTACCTACCTAAATTTAAAAAATAGAATAAAAATGAGGGTTCTATTACTGTAGAAGAGAAAAACAGATTTAAAGTTAGGTAGAATACTAGCAGCCTGCATCATAAGTTCCTATCCATTTTTCATAGCTTCTGAGTAACCTTTGATGCTGGGAGAAATTTTATATCACATCTTTAATCAATACAGCTAATGTAAAAGCTTTCCCCAATAAATACTTTTACTTCCTTGGCTATCTGGGGAGTGTGGCCAATCCTAACCTGTACTGATACTACAACAGGTATAATAAGATTACAATTCTAAAGTCTTATTGGATAGGATTTTTCATCTATCACATCTTGTGCACCAGCTGGGATAGAAAAGTTGATTTGTTTTGTACAAGTGACCTAATAGAATGCTGCAACTCACTCTGTGTGTCTTGACCAATTAGCAAATCAATGGAGCTCCAGTGTGGTCTCTTTTGTTACAAATCTTGGATCTTATTCCATAGACACATCTGCTGCATGATCACAATTATCATCAATCCCATTATAGTGCCTCATTTACTGAACATGTAGAAGGTCCCTGTGCAAAGTGATATATTTATTCATTCAGGCCTTATAATAACCCTATTATGTTATTTTTGTCCTTTTATAGAAAATAATAATAGCAAACATTTATTGAGTGCTTAGTACGTGCCAGGCTTACTCAAAGTATTTTATAGATAAGCACTATTATTATCCCTAATTTACAGATGAGAAGGCAGAAAAGTTAGTAATTTGCCCAAAGTCACATAGCTATAGCAGAGCCATGGGGCACGTGGGTGGCTCAGTCAGTTAAGCATCCAACTCTTGATTTCAGCTGAGATTATGATCCCAGGGTCCTGAGATCAGCCCTTTTCCCACCACCCCGCCCCCAGCGTGGAGTCTGCTTGGGATTCTCTCCCTCTGCCCCCCCTACACATGTGCACACATGAGCGTACACGCTTGCGCTCTCTCTTAAAAAAAAAAATAGTAGCAGAGCCAGGATGCAAATCCTCACAAACACTCCAGAGTCTACTCAATTAACTACTATACTACAATAATAAAAAAAACCAGCAGAGGTTAAGTAACTCACCTAAGGTCACAAGACCAGGAGCCAAGATTCACAGCTAGATCTATCGTCTTGACTTCAAATGAATCAAAGCAATATGGTTTGACTGACCGAGGGATTATTACTATTCAGGGGCAGAGTTACAAGAGAAAAACTCTATCAAAATAAGAAACATAATCCATAAATTTCAATGATAAGCAATTGAGGAGGATGAAATGCAGTGCATCCATGCTGCCTAGGCAGCAGTACAGGTAGAGCCACCACTTTTAGTAACAGATAAACCCAAAGCAGCTTTGGCAAATGTATCTAGTTTGAATAATCATTAGTATCTAAAAGTTCTTGAATAGATGTCTGCATTTTATATCTGCTGTCAAAAAATTAAAGAGTAAACAGTTTTTTGCTACACCACACTCAATGGATATATCTAGACGCAGCAATTTTTAAAGACATCGGGAAAAATATTTTAAGAAATAATAAAAAGTAACAGAATCGGACATTTTGTTGCTATCTGTCAGAACTAATAAATTTATAGTTCTTTTACCCATAATTACAACCCTGACTCTCATCCTTTGACAGATATGTAAATTATGCCTGTAAATTTCTTTAGTATTTTTTCCTAAGATTAACAATGTACAATTCTAATGCCAGAGTCAAAAATGCCTGTGTTCTCCCTCTCTATAAAATAAATAAATAAAATGAAAATCCCCCTTCTCCCACACAAATAAATAAATAAATAAGCCTATGCTAAGCCTTAGCACACAACATACAAATCACAATGCTACCACTGGTTCATTTTCAAACTCCCCTAAGAATTTCAGGTCTCTCTTCCAAGAACAGCACAGACACATAATGACTATTAGGAGGAGTATCTTGCACCTAGTACAGTAGCTGAAACACTGTAAGCATTAATGATGAATGAAGCTCAAGTCACCAATCGAATCAACCATGACAGTCATTCACTCTTTCATGAACACCTCATATCCTATTAAAAAAAAAAAAAAATTAGGCTCAGTATATTGTTCTTTATCAAACACATCTTTTTTCCTAATTCCAGACTTAATGAGATAGTCTCAGTTAAGTTCAGACCAGTTCATGCTTATACTCTACTCAATGACCAATGCTTTTAAACTAACTGGAGGAATTTTAAAGAATTGAGCAGTACTAAACTTATGCTCTATACTACTGGATTTTCAATGGATGAAACATAAAACATATTTTTATTAGTAAAAAGTTACTATACCAGGGTGCCTGGGTGGCTCAGTTGGTTAAGCATCTGCCTTCGGTTCAGGTCATTATCTCGTGGTCCTGGGATTGACTCCCACATCAGGCTCCCTGCTCTGCAGGGAGTCTGCTTCTCCCTCTCCCTATCCCCCTCCTTCCCACTTGTGTGTTTTCTCTCTCTCTCTCTCATAAATAAATAAAATCTTTTTTTTAAAAAAAGTTACTATACTAAGAATTATGTTAAGGTTTTTGTTTCTTAGTTATACTGATTCCTGTTTAAATAAAAAAAGACAAGACAAGAAATGAAAGAATAAAACAGCCAGTGATCCTCAGTGAGGCATAAAAGTACCCAAAAGAATCAGGTATTACAAATCATTAGCATTATACCAACTTTAATTTAATGCATCAGTTGACTGGGAACTAATATTAGATGAAAAGCAGCCAAAGCAGCTTTTATTTATAGTTATGTGTGGAATAATAACAGAAATGTTGTTACTAAGATCAATTTAATTTAAGCAACATTTAAAAGTGAATTTTTACACATAATGGTATTTGAACACAATTTGAAATGGGCAGGACATACTACTTGCTAAGAGTATCATTCCTCATTTTAAAAGTGTTGAGTTCTCTACTTTTACCACAAGGGAGTAAATAGGATCCAGAATTAACTTCCAAATGTAAACAACTAGAAAACTGAATAAACTATATATTTGACTTTGGACAATAGGCAACACAAAACTGATTCCTTAAAAAAAAAAAAAGGAGGAGGAGGAAGAGGAGAAAGAAGAAGGAAGAAGGAAGAAGGAAGAAGGAAGAAGGAAGAAGGAAGAAGGAGGAGGAGGAGGAGGAGGAGAAAAGGAACAGGGAAGACCTATAATTACCTGGGATTCTTTCTGAAAGCACTTTTGAGATTACAGTATTCTTGAAGGGGAAACCCAAATAAAATCTAGTGCATTGCTAAGTTGAAAAGGCAGAGGTCAGAGCACAAAAACAAAACAAAACAATTATTTGGGGGGGAAAACATCCCTGAAGTGAGAGAGCTATGCAAAGACCTATTTTTTAAATTTTAAAAAAGAGAGAGAGAGAGATACCCTTAAATTAACTGAATAACAATCTACATATGCATAGGGTGAAAATACATAACGTTAAGCAAAAATAAGTTCTGCGAAAGAAAAATTACCAGGTAGCTAAAGCTGAGTAAAATTATTTGATGATACTAGAGCTCACAGAGGGCCAGGAATCATTCAACTTCTTACAAACATGATACAGAGTCCTCACTTAATCCTTGGGACATTCAGTAAAGTCCCAAAGAGAGGTCCACCTTAGTAATGAGGCTAAGAGAGTACAAGAGTAAAGGTGACCTCTAGACCTGCCCTAGAAAACCTTAAACACATTAACACACATGGAAAGGGAAGAGGGAAGGAAATAAATTTGCTGCCACTGAGTCTGGCTCAGAAAAGCTCAGTCTCAAAACTCCCGCACCTGTAGAGCGCCACTTCGCATAAAATGCTAGGTTATCCCATGTGCAATCTGGAAGAACAGCTGCCACCACCACCACAGAAAAGGAGACTGAAATGCCATGAGGTATTGTCATGACCAAGAACAAAGATAAAGGAGGTGAAAACAGGTGCAGGGGTAAGAGTGAAAATGAACCTGAAAAAAGTTGGTTTGTAAACAGGATGAATAAGAGTATAACCAAGTAATCAAAATGTTGGGAAAGAACACCTTTCATGTCAGCCAGTAAATATCTTTGCATGCCATTATTTTTAAAGGCCCTAGTGTATATTACATTCTATGTACTACCATAACTTACTTAACATTTTCCCTATTAATAAATATTTGGTTTGTTTCCATTTTTTCATTTTTTTAAAAATGAACTATCTATAATGCAATGATCAGGACACTCCACACTTCTTCACTCCAATGCCCATTACTCCAAAACCTTTTCCACAAAACAGAACTCATTTATTCAAATATTTTTAAGTGCCTATTATGTTCCACTCACTGTTCTAGGCAATCTAAGTTCCAACAGTGTAGGGACTAATTCTATTTTAGTCACTGCTTTATTTCCTGTGTTTTTTTATGATACATGCATTTTTTTATTATGTTAGTCACCATACAGTACTTCATTATATTTCCTGTGTTTAGTGGATTGTCTGGTATATAGTAGACTATCATATATGTGCTGAATGAATGGATGATTATGCTTGTTCATTCACCCCTTCACTTTTTTAAGTGTTGACTTTGAAATTAGTTCAGTTTTCTTTTCTCTTTTTTTTCATTCTGCACAGTAATGAGCCTGTAAATGTCTTTATCACTCACAATTCAGGCTCACTACTGAGAGTCAAGTATATGAATATGGAGGAAAAAAAACAGTACTACAGCATTACCTTTTGGAACCTCTGCTCAGCTGTGCTTAAAATGTTCAAAGTTCCTTTTGAGCTTCAAAACATCATCCATAGGAAATGTGAATTTAACAGCTAGCTGTATGTTTTCCTTTGGTCTAACATTTCAGTGGAAAAAGAGTAGTAACATTCTCCAAAAGGTCCAGCTGGCATACACAGAGAAACCTTAAAAATCCAATTAAACTGCAAAATTATGACTGAATTCATAAAAGATTTATATTGCTTTTCCAGGAAAAATATTTTGAGAGAGAGAAAAAGACCACTGAAATACCAAAACATAACAAAATGTTTATAGTCTGATCAAATTTTAGCTTTTAAAATTACCACAGATCTGTTGAGAACTTTATTTAGAGGTTATACATGCCTAGTCTGTTTTCTCTCATTTGGAAAATCCAGGTACTATAGAGATTAAATTAAAATCACAAACCTGGGAAGAACCTTGAGACATATCGAGTTCAACCTTCTGCCTTTTACTCATGTACACTTAAGCCAGTTTACATACATAAGAAATGTATCCACAACAAAGAATTACACAGCTCACAGTGGGGATGGAGATAGGAGATGTGATAAGAGTTAAGGTATGAGTCTGGGAAAAGCAATGTTAAATCACTCTAAGAATGTTTTCATTAGAGAATACTGTTTAGAAGAATGTCATGATCCAACTTCCATTTTAGTATGATCTCTCTAGAATCTATGCTTGAATGTTAAATGCATATGTTAAATACATATGCTTGAATGGAACATCCAAGTTGATTATGGTATGTTAGGGGCTGGAAGTTAAGAAGGAATCCAGACTTAATGTTTCTTGAGTGCAGTAGTTTGGGATGCTGAAAAAGTTCTGGAGATAGTGGTGATGGCTGCACAATAATATTAAATGTACTTACGCTGAATTACAGTGTAAGTTAAGTACACACACCTAATCACATACTTAAAATGGCTAAATGGTAAATTTCATATTATATGTATTTTACCACAATAAAAAAGGACAAAAATATATTACTTTATGAATGACTTGCCCAAATAATACTTTATAAATGTACAATCACAGAATTCTAATAGCTCTTAATATTAAAATATCAAGAAAAAAGGAGTTAAAAATGTTTATTTTTCTATACGTTCTACACGTATCTGGTTTCTTTTTTTTTTAATGTTTTTTTATTATATTATGTTAGTCACCATACAGTACATCCCTGGTTTCCGATGTAAAGTTCGATGATTCATTAGTTGTGTATAACACCCAGTGCACCATGCAACATGTGCCCTCCTTACTACCCATCACCAGTCCATCCCATTCCCCCACCTCCCTCCCCTCTGAAGCCCTCAGTTTGTTTCTCAGAGTCCATAGTCTCTCATGCTTCATTCCCTCTTCTGATTACCCCCCCTTTTTTTATCCCTTTCTTCCCCTACCGACCTTCCTAGTTCTTATGTTCCATAGATGAGAGAAATCATATGATAATTGTCTTTCTCTGCTGGACTTATTTCACTTAGCATTATCTCCTCCAGTGCCGTCCATGTTGCAGCAAATGTTGAGAAATCGTTCTTTCTGATAGCTGAGTAATATTTCATTGTATATATGGACCACAACTTCTTAATCCATTCATCTGTTGAAGGGCACCTCGGTTCTTTCCACGATTTGGCTATTGTGGACAATGCTGCTATGAACATTGGGGTGCATATGGCCCTTCTCTTCACTACGTCTGTATCTTTGGGGTAAATACCCAGTAGTGCAATGGCTGGGTCACAGGGTAGTGCAATTTTTAACTTTTTAAGGGACCTCCACACTGTTTTCCAGAGTGGCTGTACCAACTTGCATTCCCACCAACAATGTAGGAGGGATCCCCTTTCTCCATATCTGGTTTCTTTAAAAAAACAAGTACCAAAAACAGAAACAAAACAGCAAAAAAACCCCGAAGTTATTTTGATTTCAGCAATACCAATAGTGCATGCATTTATTCTAACTTTGCAAACCCTTTGTCTTATGACAAAAATAGTTAAACGTAGGGATAATCAACATATCCATATGTTTTAATATTCACACCTAAATTCATCTCCACTTTCTCAGCAGAAGCTTGTCTGCACTTAAATGTTTTTTGCGATTCAGTTTTGATTCTATTTTCTTATGTCTTTTTCCTTGCAGGTAAAAACTACGCATGCAAAGACTACTCCCTACTTTCTGCAACATTTTCAAGGCAGTTAACAAACAATCTAATAAGAAATACAGCATGTCTTGGGGCACCTGGGTGGCACAGCGGTTAAGCCTCTGCCTTCGGCTCAGGGCGTGATCCCGGCGTTATGGGATCGAGCCCCACATCAGGCTCCTCCGCTATGAGCCTGCTTCTTCCTCTCCCACTCCCCCTGCTTGTGTTCCCTCTCTCGCTGGCTGTCTCTATCTCTGTCAAATAAATAAATAAAAATCTTAAAAAAAAAAAAATACAGCATGTCAAATAAAATGATAAACTGGGATTTCTTAAAAGTGATTAACATTCTGTATGCTAAATTATTTCCTAACCTTTGGGAAATGTGTAAGAAAATAAGTTAAAATTTACATTCATCTAAACATACACAAAAGCTAACACTACTGCTACAAGACACAAAGGCAATGATATTTTTCCTGCCAATTATAAAAACGACTCACATTCAAACAAATCTAACTGAAATTCATGGGAACTATATAACATGCTTAAAAATACAAACTCCCTAGTTCAATATAATATACCACACATACATCAATTTTTATTCTATGATGTCAAAGAAATTATACTGATTAACACATAAATTTCAACAATACTGATTTAATTCATAACTCTTTTAACATGATTCATTTATGAGACTCGACCTTAATTTACCAACTAAACTTTAATATTGGTTAATTAATTATTTCTCTGGTAATTACCAAACTAAGAAGTTTTCAGTACTGATTATTTTCCAAGACCTGCCCACAAAACTATTATTGTATACTGAAGTCTCACAAAAAAATGAAGTTACCTAAGATAAAAAGAATAAAAGCAAAGAAAGAGGTATATTCAAAATCAAGCGTTCGACTTCCTTAGTACCCTACACATATTCCTTCTAGAGGGAGCTATTTCAAGTGACACCAAATCCTTTGATCCAGAATTTCCCTACATTCCCAATGAATTACATTAAGCAAAAATTAAGTAAACTATTGTAGAGTCCTTCCATCAAACAACAACAACAAAAACTAGAGATGTATTTTTCCTTATTATGTACTTCTTAGTATATATTCCTAAAAATATATTGTGGATCTTGTATCCAAAAGATCCATCCAGCAAAACTCACATATTTATATAAGTTTTTAGCAGTTTAACATTCACATTCAGATTCAACAAAAATTTCTTAGACTACACTAGGAACTGAATTCTAACCACAACTTTATAAAATGGTATTAATGATCTCATGTTAAAGGAAAATGAGGCTCAGAAAAACAAAATAATTTGATCTCACAATCAGTGATTAGTGAATTCAAGAGGTGGAATCCAGATATTACTGATGCCAAAAAGAAGGAGGAAGAGAAGTAACACTTGTTCTGTATCAGACATGACCCAGGCACTTGGCACACATTTTGTCACTTAATTCTTATCACTGCTTTGTAAGGTAGGCACAATCTCCATTTTGAAGATGAAGAAACTGAGGTAAGAAGTGATTTGACTTGATCAAGGTTTGTACAGAAAATAGGCAGCTAAGACAGGACAGAAACCCTAGAATTATACATTGATAGATTTTGTCCTCAAGCCATGATTGTGATCCAAGGAGGGGAAGTTCATTTGACAGATTTTATTTTTGTTTTCAGAGTTTTCATTTTTTTCTTTTTCTTTTTTTTTTTAAGAGAGCGAATATGTGAGCAGGGGATGGCGGGGGAAGGGCAGAGGGAGAGAATCTCAAGCAGGTTCCATGCCCAGCACAGGCCCCAGCATGGGGACCAATCTCACAACCCTGAGATCATGACCTGAACCAAAATCAAGAGTTGGATGCTTAACTGACTGAGCCACTCAGGTGCCCCTGTTTTCAGTTTTATTTGTTCTTCTATAGAAAAGGGAAGAATTTTACCAAATCCATTTTAATAAGAATTCTAATTCCTTTAGAGAATGATACCTCTGCTGGTAATCCCTGTAAGGTCACTATCATGAATCTACCAGGTAGACAAAAGGTAACAATGACACAGCATTTAGCATGCAAATAGATGTCAACCCAATATTAATCCAATAACCCAACAGGAAAACACTGAACGCCTTTTGTCATTAGAATAGCTTTCCTAAAAATCAGACCCTCTTGAACCAGGTGCCAATTCTTGAAACACTACTTTGAGCAACAAAGAATGAGTATTAAATTTTAACGGAAGAAGGTGAAATACTACTCCCCATTCTACCCAATGCTCCTACATTCCACTAATTTAAACCTATGATCCTGTTCCCCACTAGCATGGCTCTACAGGACAGCAAGAGCAGGGAGAAAAAGCCGGTCTCAGAATGGGAAAGAAACACCATCATTTCAAATACAAAATCAAACCTAAGTCATTTTCATCTCTCCTCGAGGAAGTTTGGCAATGTATCACTCAAAGTATCTGTCTTCTACTAGCCTATAAAACCTTCTAAAATTCAGCTGGAATATTCTCTTCTTTTATAAATTCTCACCTGTCCTTTCTCATCTGCTTCAGTTCTTACTCAAAATCTACTAAAAAAAATAGTAAGGCAGTCAGACATCTAGGGCTCTATTATTCAGTATCAAAGGTCAATAATTATCAAATACTGGCCAAGGCATGAAGGATTCATATTTCAGAGTAATTTCCAAATTTTGCTACATGGAACCAAACAGTAGTATGAAATATTCCTGGTAGCTAATGAATGAGAGAGTGCCAGGTAGGTTTCATTTCTAAAAGCATGAAATTCACATACACTCATTCATTATACCAAACTTGAGGCCAGAAAAATGTGTAAGTATCACAATAAAATCAAAGTTCTAAAATTCTTACCCTAGAATATGTAAGAGGTAGAGGGGAGGCAGGTGATAATTTGTTGTATTTTTTAAAGTGAGTCCTCATCTTTCTTTTCTCTGATCTCGCTTATGATGCAAATCCTATAGGAAACAAATTAAAGTCTGAAATGAACTCTGAAGTTTCTGAATAATACCATTTTCATTCCTTTTCTTTTTTAAGATTTTGTTTATTTATTTGAAAGAGAGTGTGTGCATGAACAGGGGGAGAAGCACAGGGGGAGGGAGCACTAGGGGAAGGAGAGCGAAAGAATCTCAAGCAAACTCCCCACTGAGCAGAGCCCAAGGTGGGACTTGATCTCACGACTCTGAGATCATGACCTGTGCCAAAACCAAGAGGACACTTAACCGACTTAATCACCCAAGCACCCCCACCATTTTCATTCTTGAGAGGAATGTGTATTCTGCTGTTGCTGGATGAAGTAATCTACAAATCTCAAGCATATCTGCTTGATTGATGGTGCCGTTGAGTTCAAATATGTCCTCACTGATTTTCTGCCTGCTAGATCTGTCCATTTTTAAGACAAGAGTGTTGAGATACCCAACTATAGTAGTGGATTCATCTATTTCTTTTTGCAATTCTCTCAGTTTTTGCCTCACATATTTTGATGCATACACATTAAGGATTATGTCTTCCTAAAGAATTAACCCAGTTGTCATTATATAATGCTCCTGTTTATACTTGAAGATCTTCCTTGCTCTGAAGTCTGCTCTCTGTCTGAAGTTAACATAGCTACTCCAGCTTTCTTCTGATTAGTGTTCATATGGTATATCCTTCCCCATCTTTTTATTTTTATTCTGTATGTGTCTCCACATTTAAAGTGGATTTCTGTCAACACCATATAGTTGAGTCTTATCTTTTGATCCACTCTGATGGTCTCTTTTAACTGAGTATATATAGACCACTAGCATGTAAACTAATTACTGATACACCTGGATTGAAACTAATTACTGATACACCTGGATTGATATCCACCGTATTGTTTCTGTTTTCTTTTCAATGCCTTTGTTCTTTGTTCCTGTTTATATCTTCCACTCTTTTTCTTTTATGGTTTTAATTGAGGATTTTATGAGATTCCATTTTCTCTCCCTTCTTAGCATGTCAATTATACTTCTTTTTTCACTTTCTTTAACTGTTGCCCTGGAGTTCATATTATACATGTACAACTAATCCAAGTCTACTTCATGAGTAGTGAAGTACAAGTACCTTATAATAGAATATTCTTAATTCCTCCTTCCCGCCCCTTGTATCATTGCTGTCATTCATTTCACTTATTTTTAAGCTACACTCATTGAATACATTGTTGATATTATTATTTTAAACAAATTATGTTATCTGTTAGATCAGTTAAGAATAAGAAAAATAAAAATCATTTTCAAGTTATTCAAAAGTTATTTCCCTTCACCTAATCTTTCTCTAATGTTCTTCCCTTTTTTAATGTAGATCCAAGTTTCTGGCCTACACAATTTTCCTTCTCTGAAGAACTTCTTTTAATATGTCTTAAAAGGCGAGCACACTAGCAACAAATTTTCTACATTTTTGTTATCTGAGAAAGTCTTCAGTCTCCTTCTCTTTTAAGGATAATTTAGTAGGATACAGAATTCTAGATTGTTGGATTTTTCTCCCAACACTTCAAATATTCCACTCTACTCTCTTCTTGCTTGCATGATTTCTGAAGAGAAGTCCGATGTAATTCTTACCTTTGCTTCTCTATAGATGAGGTGTTTCTTCCCCTCTGGCTTCTTTCAAGATTACTTCCTGTTTGATTTTTTGCAGCTTGAATATGATATGCCCAGGTGAGGTTTTGGGGACACTTACCCTGCCTGGTGTTCTCCAAACTTCCTGGATCTATGGTTTGGACCCTAACATTAATTTGGTGAAATACTCCATCATTATTGCTTCAAATATTTTCTCTGTTCCTTTTTCTCCTTCCTCTCCTTCTGGTATTCCCGTTATGCATATATTATACCTTTTGAAATTGCCCCACAGTCCTTGGTTATTTTTTAACTTTTTTTTCAAGCTCTTTTCTCTTAGCTTTTTTAATCATTTTTTTTTCTTTTTTAAGATTTATCCATATATTTTAGAGAGCATGATGAGGAGGGGCAGTGGAGAGCCTCAAGCAGACTCCACTCTGAGCACAGAGCCCGACAAAGGGCCTGATCCCATGACTCCAAGATCACGACCTGAGCAGAAACCAAGAGTTGGATACTCAACCAACTATGCCACCCAAGTGCCCCTCTTTGCTTTTTAATTTTATAAGTTCCTACTGACATATCCTCAAGCTCAGAGAGATTCTTTCCTCAGCCATGTTCGGTCTCCTAATAAGCCCATCAAAGGCATTCTTCATTTCTGTTACAATATTTTTTTATTTCTAGCATTTCTTTTCCTTTCTTAGAATTTCATCTTTCTACTTACATTATCCATCTGTTCTTGCACGTTGTCTATTTTCTTCATTAGAGCCCTTGGCATATTAGTCATTATTGTTTTAAATTCCTGGTCTAATCATTCCAATATCCCTGCTATGTTTAAGTCTGATTCTGATGCTTGCTCTATCTCTGTAAACTATGCTTTCTGCTTTTATCATGCCTTATAATTTTTTTTGTTGGAAGCCAGACATGATGCACTGGATAAAAGGAACTGTGGCAAACAGGCATTTAGTAATGTGGGGTAGGAGAAGTGTTCTATATAGTCCCATGATTAGGTCTCTGTCTTTTAGTGAGTCTGCACTCCCAAGTTATGATCTTCACAAGTTCTTCTCAGTCCTCCTGCACCTCTTCCCGCCCCCAACCCAGTCACACACACACACACACACACACACCCCTTAGGTCAAAGAGGATGGCTAGAGGAGGAACAGAATGGCTGGAATTGGACATTTCTCTTCCCCTACACGGAAGGCTAAAACAGACTAGAGTTGGGTATTCCCCTTCCTCCAGGTCAGTTAGGCTCTGATAATACCTTAAAAGGTTAGATACTGATGAAATAAGTTTTCTTTGGGGCAAATATTGTTGAGAAAAACAAAATGCCTTGGCACATTTCAAAATGATTGCTTTCCCCCTCCCCTGTAGGAAGTATCAGGGCATTTTTTTCTAATACTCACTGTGAAGACATGGTAGAGCTAGAGGTAAATCCATGAAAGTGTGGGATTCCTATACTTGGGCCCCCCTGGAGTTTCTACCTCAGACTTGTCCACACTGAGCCTCTAGCAATTCGTTAATTACATTTTAGGTTTTTTTCCTACCCAATACTGGTTCCCTTAAAAGGTCTCTGCTCCTATGCTCTGCTAGAATAAGTTGTCATTCTCTGTATTTGCCTGTCTGTCCAATCTGGGGATACCTGCTTTCCCTGTGACCTCACCTCTATGAAAAATCTAAGAAAAGTTGAAAGATTTTTCAGATTGTTCAGTTTCTTACTTACTGTTAGGATAGAGTGGTAACTTACATGCCAAACCAAAAACCTCTGAAAAATCTCCATTTTCAATTTTTACCTTCACATTTTACTAATTGATAAAGTGACATATAACACACTTATGCTACTAAGGAGAGAGGAAAACTACAGATTTGAATTTGTCTCAACGGCATATAAATTACCTAAAATATGACTGGTCAGAGTTCACCCTATAAGTAATACCAAAATGCAAATTACTATACAATACACTCTACCCTTTCTTTCTGAAGCAATGAAAACACATATATAATCAAAAATTATAGGGATCATTTAGATCCTGCATTATTATTACAAACTAAAATAGTTCCTAAATAAAGACCTAAATATTAGATATCCACAGGGGCTTTTAAAAAAAAAAATCTATCAGTAAAAACTGCAATTCACTGGTATCTTTGCTGCTCAGTTTGCAGAAAAATAAAGCCTATTTCTTAATTCTTAAAATAGAATTATAATACCTTCTAAACAAACTCAAGTTTTCATATTCTTCCTCTGGAGGAAAAAAAAATCAGTAAAAACCTGGAATTTGTATGTGAATTTGACATTTGGATGCCAATTCCCAACATTTGCTACTGCTGTGGAATTAACCTTTATCAAAATTAATTTACTTAGAAAATTGGAGTCCACTGTATAGTGCTGTCTGCTGTTCTTATAACAAGAAATACAGCTAATTTTTTTTCCAAATTACACTGTAAAAAAGCTCATTACTCTTTATATTATTTACTTAAATTTTATTCAACTTTGTTTTAACATACTTAATCAAAGGCATGCTGGTTAAATAAGATGAAAATATCTAATTCACCTTAAGAAATTTGAAAGCATGTTGCAAATAAGTCCCCAAACATTGCAAAAATGTCAGAATAACCAAACCCAAGGGAACATACTAGCAGTATCTTCACTTCACATAAATGTAACTGTATTTTATTATTATTATTTCCACATCTGTAATGTATTAGGTACAACAGACATTTCTGAACCCTTAATATATTGAACAGATGGTGAACCATTATAAAATTAGGAACAAGGGTAACATCTTAAAGAATTATTAATAATGTTGCACTTCAGCCAGAGGAGAGCTACAAAGCTGGACAAATACTTTCCTACAAGGATAATGAGGAATTAGGGTGAAATACATAGGAAATGATTTGGGGATGGTCACAAAAAGTATTGGGAAAAGTGACTACAGTAACAAGCTTAAAAAAAAAGTATACACATACACACACACACACACACACACGCACACACACACATATATTAAAGCTCCTAGAAAAAAGACTAATCGACCCAAAAAGAGGTTGTCAAATGAGAATGAAGATGGATGCTTGTGAAAGATAGAAAAGAATGTTCTAAAAGTTCCATTCTTAATTTGCTAAACATAAAGTATATTCTTGAGACCTCACATTCTTGCAATCCCAAAACAAAGTCAGTATTAACTACAACTAAGACTCAGTAATTGGCATTGTTTCTAGCTAAAGTAATAACCAATAAAAATGGAGCCAATTATGTCAGTTCACAAGGTATAAATGAAAACATCAAAAGCAAAAAACCAAAAACAAAAATTATGACTCTCTCACCATGTCAAGTGGTTATATATTTGTAAAAATAAACTATCCAGGTAAAAATGGCTAAGAGACAAGATAGCCTAGCAGATACAGCACACATGGTACTCCTGCTCCAAAAAAAGTCACATGATTTTTAGAAAGTCACTGATTATCTCCAGAGCTGAAATAATGTAGTATTAGTAGAATCTTTTGAGGAAAAGTGATAGAGCATCAATAAATAATATAGTGTTTTCTGGGTGAAGGAACACTACCTACCTAAAGAGAAAAGGATTTCCTAACTTTTAAAGAGAAAAATTTGATTTATTAATAAAGTTATTTTAATATTAACTGTGAAAAATGGCTTACCTTCCTTCCACTAGAACATAAGCTGACAAAACCACATGGTATTTCCAAAGGAAGATATTATTGCTTGAATCTGGGTCACTAAAATTATCACTGTTCAAAATGAGAAAAGAAGGGGGTAACATTAATTATCTACAATTATACATTTTCTTTGTTGTTAACATGAAACATATCTCACATAAAACCTCACAGGCCATTCAGATGAGATACACGTCCCTAGGTTTGAAATCTCTACAGACAGCTCCTTTGAAGACTGAACAAACAGTTAAAACTATTTAAACATTCCTGATCACTAAATGTGAATAAATTTTTTTCCAACTAAAATTTTTTTTTAAATATTTACTGTTCTCACACTACTTTAATTTTTTTCCCCCTAACAAAGAACATGGAAGTTCAACTATACAAAAAGGCTCACTAAAAAACAACAACAACAAAAAACCCACAAAAACAGGGGAGGGGGGATATTCAAACAGCTTCAAGGACAAAAAACATGTTTCACGCTAGATCATATTTACAGTTCCTCATCTAGAATTCAACTAACATCCAACTGCAGCAATCAGCCAAGCTTGGCAAATTAAAATAACAGTAATTTTGACAGATTATCTTCTATAAATATTCAAATATGGGCGTTTATGTACATGCAAGGGTCTCTATATGCCAATCAAAATGCTTTGTTTAGGATCCTAAAACTGAGCTTTATCACCCTTCTTTTTTGTAGGAATCCCCTAAATCCTTAACTTTCATTTTAACTCTTTCACCTCAGCTGATAAAGGGGCCAATTATTTCTCTATTCATAGTCTGAATTATCATCCATAGCCTGAATTAAAACTTTAAGGATAATATTCATATCAGACAAAAACAAAGTACATAGTATCTTTGAAAATCAAAGTCTGTAAAGAAAAAAAGGAAAGATCCAGGAATGGGGATGAGGAGCCTTCAGAGAAAGAATCTTGAAGAATGGCAACTGAATAAAAGATTAATGTTTTACACATGTAACCAGGTATGGCTTGGTAAAGTAAAATCCAAATGTAAAGAACAATTAACAACTTCATAAATTTGGGCTGGCTTCAAAGGTCCATTAAGATAAACTACCATTTATTTGGGGCACCTGGGTGGCACTGTCTGCTGAGTGTCTGACTCTTGATTTCAGCTCAGGTCCTAATCTCAGGTGTGTGGGATCTGGCTCCACACTTAACACGGAGTCTGCTTGAGTTTCTCCTTCCTCTCCCTCTGCCCTGCCCCTCTGCACTCTCTCTCAAATAAATAAATAAAATCTTCAAAAAAATAAAAATAAAGGATATCATTTACTTGGCTCAAGGCAAGACCCTACACTTTGATGACAAGTTTAAGTATATGAAAGTGTCAAAAGTGGGGAAATGCAATTAGTATGAAATTCAAACCAAATTCAATTTTTGAAATCCATAGATAGCTCTATTTAATCAAGAATAATGGCTCTAATGAAGGCACAATATCTCATGCATGAATTTATTAATTGTCCTCCTTCCTATCTCCCATTAGTCAGTTCCTCTTAAACATGTATGCAATTATGCAAAGAACCTAGGAAAACTACAAGTGATAGACATGCCTCTGCATCCAGAGCAGACAATGCAGTCAAACAAAATTATGGACAAAAATTCAACCTATTCAGAGGCATACGCCCTTCTGGTTCTACCTGGAAAGAAACAGCTATAAATCTATTAAGATTGCTTAAAATATTTCTACAAAGTTAAGCTTGCAAGAAACTTTTCCTTTGTGATCACTCACCAATCAACCACTCAAACCCAGGTCCAACAGCAGATACAAGCCAGACCAGTGGTTTTCAAAGCAGCAAAGGGAGAAGAAAAGTCTAATGTAGGGACCAGTAGCTTTAGCCTCCCACTGGAGCTTGTTAGAAATGCGGAAACTCAGGCCCTATCCAGGGACAGACTGAATCAGAATCTGCATTTGAACAATCCCCAAATAATTCACATACATATTAATATTTGAGAATCTCTGCAGGAAGAAGAATATTAGAATGAGAAAGAAGGTATAATCTGTTCAAAGACTGGTTCTTACTGCAGGCCATTGTTTGGCCAATAAGCAATCAATTTTTAACCTCTGGTTTAAAGCATCATTATTCCTTCCAAATCTTTGTATTTTATTTAATATTTTATTTATTTATTTGAGAGAGAGAGAGTATGAACAGGAGAAGGGGCAGAGAGACAAACAGACTCCCCGTTGAGCAGGGAGCCTAACACAGGGCTTGATCCCAACTGAGCCAGTCAGGCACCCCTAAATATTTTTACTTTTTAAAGTCAGATGCTTAACCTACTGAGCCACAAGACTTCCCAAGTTTTGTATTTTAAATAAGGGATCTTAAAAAACAGAAACCTCTTGAGAGCCAAAGGAATTACTATCTAATAATTAAATCTCAGAGCCCAAGAAAGGCTGTGACAGAGTTATCTTAGAGCAGGTGGTCCCACCTCATGCCCCTGAATCACATTAACTAGACAAGTTAATTTAATAACAACTTTCATTCTAAATCCTAGACTCTAAGAGCATGCAGGAGTCCCAGTAGCTATGAAAGAGACCAAGAGACCAAAAGCCCATGCCGTCATGTAACCAGAAGGGAAGAAAGCTGCATGTGCTCATTATTCAGCTATTGTCTTTTAGCTCCAAATCCACCCTTTAATACTCAGCATAGTGATGCTGAAAATAGAACTCTGGAAACTACTTTTCTCTTTCGCCAGCCAGCTTCCTCACGCTGCCGAAAGGGCACTAGAAGGAGAAACTTGCTTTTTCCAGTCAGCACTGCCCCAGGATAGGCCCTCTACTCCAGCAGGAGCAGTTGGTGACAGCCACCAATTTTTCCAGCACTCTCAGAAATAGCAGCAGCAGCAGCAGCAGCCAGGCAGTACTTCCTCCAGAGGTTTTGAGCCCCAACTCTACTCCTAAGCCCTTTTTTGTTCTCCTAGTATTGATAGTTGTGGCTTTCTGCAATTATTGTCTCTGTATTACTCCAGTGTTCCCCTTTTGCTTTTTTAACCCTCCCACACCTGTATAATCCATTCACTATATTAAATTTTCTTGGCAGAAAGATCTAGTGTACATTGTTTTCCTGTCCAGATTTTAACTGTTACATCATGGCTACATAGAATAAAATCCAGCATGATCACAATGACTTTGGAAAACTATTTTCTGAAAACGTGATAGTCTAATATTTACTGCCTCACCCCCAAAATTGGTGCAAGATGGGAAATGGATGCAAGAAGTATGGTTGAAAAAGATGAGGAAACACAACTTAAGAAAGTAATATACTGGGGGCGCCTGGGCGGTTCAGTTGGTTACATGTCTGCCTTCAGCTCAGGTCATGATCCCATCCTCCTGGGACAAAGCCCCACATCGGGCTCCCTGCTCAGCCAGGAGCCTGCTTCTCCCTCTCCCTCTGCCTGGCACCTCCCCCGCCCCTTGTGTGTGCACACACACACTCTCTCTCTGTGTCAAATAAATAAATAAAATCTTTTAAAAAAAAAAGAAAGTAATATATTGAAAAAATATCATGACAGAAAGAAAACACATTTTAGTCCCCAGAAATATAAAGAAAAGGCCAATAAAAAGTCTAAAACAAATATAGTTTTCCACTTTCCATAATAAAAATCACAAAATTTAAGAAGTGGAAGGAATTCATTCTTTTGCCTCTGGCATTGTTGTTTTATTAAAGTAGTTTTATACTGAGTTTGACTTATCATACTTTCAGGAGGCCATTGACAAATTAGGGAGAGGTCAAAGAAATTACCAAAAAAATGATGAAAGCAACAAGCAATAGGATGCATGAGGAGACATTCAAGGAGTCACACTTCTTAGTCCAGGCCAGTAAAAGAAAACTTCAGGATGTTAGCTGCCTTCCAGTTAAAGAGCTCTAACCAGCTGTGCTTCATCCTCCCTACAGATGCTTCAAATGATAGGAGATAAAGGAAGACATGAAATGGAGCTTCTTAGCTTACTGACTCTCCTTTGAATCACTAATATAGTAGCTCTTAATGCTGTTTACACATGAGAATGAATTGTAATATTTTTTACAAAAATAATAAAATAGTAGTAATGATGACGATGCTCAGAACACAATGCCAGAGATCTGATTTAACTGGTCTGAGATGGAGCCTAGGCATATTAAAAACAAAAACAAAACGAAACAAAAAAAAAACCAGGGGCACCTGGCTGGCTCAGTCAGTAGAGTGTGTGACTCTTGCTCTCGCAGTTGTGAGTTGAATCCTTCATTGGGTATAGAGATAACTTAAAAATAAAATCTTAAAAAAAAACAAACACTCAAGTGTTTATAAAGTACTCACAGAGGGACTGAGAACCGCTTATTGGAACATTCCATAACTTTAATACTCAAGGTATGGTCAAGGACTTAGCTACATCCAGATTACCAGTGGAGCTTATTAAACAGGGAGCTTCTCCTGTCTTACTAAGATCTAACAAGATCCCTGAATAATCTGTATGCACATTAAAGTTTGAAAAAAAACATCATTCTGTAACAGTATGAAAAGGGTTTGAGAGTCTGTATGTCCAAACTCCAACCTAAAAATAACTAAGTTGAATTTTTTTTAAGTTTTAAACAGTTTTACTTTTTTTTTTTTTTTAAGTAACCTCTACACCAAACCTGGGGCTTGAACTCACGCATGCTCCCCCAACTTAGCCAGTCAGGCACCCCTAAATGTTTTTACTTTTAAAGTCTACTAGAGTTTACTAAGAATACAATTTTAGTAAGTTAATAACTTTTAATAATATTTAATAATAACTAATATTTATTCAGCCTATACAATTTGTAGGCATTGTTCTTTACAAAATGATTTAATCCTCAACATATGGCTATAAAGTAGATAATTTTACAATCCCTGTTGTACAGATAAGAAAACTCAGGCAAAGTTATATAAAATAAATAGCTCGCCTCAGGTCATACAATTAGTAAGTGGCAAAGCTGAGAATTGAACTCAGATAGCCTTAGCTTAAACTTAACCATAAAATAACACTTTGCTTACCAATACCATCCCGAAACATTCAGGAGAAAAGTATAATTATAGGTAATAACACTATAAGAGTAAAGGAAAAAAATCAGTGTGCTTTTCTCTGGTTTAAAAAAAAAAAGGATCAACAGAGTTATAATAGTGCTATAGTTACATCAACACTGTTATGAGTCTGTGGCCTGCACTTAAAACAGAGAGGAACATGACAGAGAGGACAGTAACTCAGGAGGTTGCTTATAATGCCAACACCGTCAATATTTTAGGATAAAATATTGCATGTGAGACTATCCCATGGAAAAAATTTTGGTAATAATCACTTTGCTATCTACATTTGGGAAACAACTGAAAGCCCATATTAGGAGATATATTCTCCTCAGTGCCTCCTTAATTCACCCCTATAACTGCTCCTACCACCACTATTACCACCACCCTCAGAAAAGTAAATTATAAAAGGCTATGATTATTTTTCACAATGAAACAGATATGACATAAATTCACTGATTTTTCTCTTCTGTACTACACTGCTCCTAACTTCTCAAAAGGTCCACTCTCTGCTTCTGTCATAACAGAAGTAAAAATTTCAGTCCCAGTAAGACCCAAATGTTACTTTTGAAAATATTGAAGACAACTTTTAAAGAAGTCAGAGGCTATCAGTTTAAGGTCTACTAGTAAGTTGTAATAATTCATGAGAATTCTAAATAGCATGATAGAATAGCCAAAGTTCTCAAAGGTAAATAATGTAATTTACCAGCAAATAGATTGAATTTAAAATATGTAAAATTATATCCTATGAGTATTTAAAGCAAAGCAACAATTTCTAAGATGACTTAACTTCATTCAGACCAAGCAACTTCATTCAGTCCTAAAAAAATAAAAAAGTATGCAGTACCTTTTTCATTAACAATGACAAAGCTCTGGTGACCCAGTTGCTGAGAATGAACAAAACTATATATATTAAAAATAGAGTTGCTTAACCCATAAGAGCTATTAAAGTGGATGCTAGAACCAGAAAGATTTGAAGACTAAAAATACCAAAGCAAAGACTCACTGAAATACACTCCTCTAAACACCTAAGTATAAAACTATGACTTGAAGCAAGTCATTGGTTCCTTTGGGTGAGGTTTTACCTGAAGAATCTAAGAAAACTGAGGTCCAGGGAGCCTGGCGGCTCAGTCAGTTAAGGGTCCAACTCTTGATTTCAGCTCATGTCATGATCTTGGAGTCATGAGATAGAGTACTGTACTCGATGCATGGAGTCTGCTTAAGATTCTCTCCCTCTCCCTCACCACCCTCCCCTCCCCTCCCCTCTCTCTTTCTCTCAAGGAAAAAAAAAAAAAAAGAAAGAAAGAAAAAAAGAAAGCTAATGTTCATGTCCACAGTAGGGATGCAACCTGATTTCCCAAAGAATGGAGTCAGAGTCTCAGGAAGCCAACGCTGACAAAACCCAAAAGAAGCATGTTTTTAAGAGGCAAAGCAACTGTCAAAAAACACAGAAGCGGAGTATTCCTGATATGACTCTTTTCATTAACTAATATGACTAACAAAATTACCCATACCAAAACTCCTTGAAAATTTCCATCAGGCTTTAATAATCCATATTACTTATGTAAATTATTTGTAGTTATTTTTTCCTTCTAGTTAAAACCAGGAAATCACTCTCTTCATAGGTCCACCTATCTTCGTAATAGCATGTGTTCTCAGTCTACCTTCCTTTGCTACCCTATTCCAAAAGACTACATTATTTGAATAATAAAGTAAAATATGATCTATTTACAACAAAATAAAATATACCTCAAATAAGTTATATTTACTAAATATGAGTCGAATGACTAATCACTACTCCTTCTACCCTCATAACACAGAAAAATCATATTTATTATACATCATGAGTAAAATTTAAATGAAAAAAAAATTACTACCTCCATCACCAATAAAAAAGAAAACTTATTGTATCAAAGAAAAATAACTATTTAAAAATCACTTGAATCATTTTTTCATCAGGAAGAATAAACTTAAAAAGATGATTCTCAACTTCATTGTGAATTAGTATTACATATTAAGCTCATAAAATTGTAGGGTGGGCCCATGACCAGAGATTCTGAATCATAAAGTCTGACTTTCTAAAATGAACCCAAAACTATACATTTTAACAAGCTTCCTAAGTAATTATGATGCAGATTATCCTTGAATTACGCTTCACCTTCAAACCACTCTCAACTTCCCTACAAGTCCTTTAGGTCTGATCAGACTACCCACTCCTATCCCTCATCTTAAGAGCTTTGACTTCTGATTAAACTACATCCTTGGAACTAACACAGAGAAAAAAATAATAGCAACCAGTTGTTGGACATATATTATTATGGCATGAACTTTATATAATATTACAGATACAAGAATTAAATGATATATTGCATGTAGTCTACTAACAGTTTCTGGCTAAGATAAATAAATGCTCATTAAACTAGCTGCTAGCTGAAACTAATATTCACACAAAACTCTGCATATGGATGTTTACAGCAGCTTTATTCATTATGATAACCAAAATTAAGTATGGATTAATGAGTGAACTACTTTATATTAAGGAATGTTCTGATAAATTTAATACTTGATATTTAAAGAGTATTTAATGTTTTCACAGCACTTTACAAATTAGCAGTAACTCCACGATGAGGGTATGACTGCTAACATTCCAGCAGACAATATGAATAGACAGGTAAATGAAATCCAGTCTAAGTCATTAAGCTGTTTAACTCAAAAAGATTACAAACTGTCTCATGACTTCCCACAACTAAGGGCTGTAATCCTTAGTTAAGAGTATAAGAAGCTACAAGGTGATGAATTCAAAGCAACCAGGAGACTTCTATATCTCATCCACACAAAACATGAACATAATAAATATGCAATTCAAAGTTCTCCTTCATGATGCTTTCTACTCAAACTTTGTAAAATCTGCTTATGTTCCTAATGATTAAGTTTTTTGTATGAATCATTTATTTTTTAAAACATTCTGGACCTCTTCTCAAAGCATCTGTTTTCCACTCCTCTCAGTGCCTCCCAAATGGCCATCATTTTCTTTCTCCCATTTCTAGCTTGCCTGTTCCAAACAACTACCTCTAAAACGGTAAGCACTTATTTCCACAAACCTCCCCCACTTAAACTACATTCATAACCAAGAAAACACAATTAGTCATGCAAAAAGATATGTATACACTGATAACATCCGCATGCCACCAAAACACAAATTATAAAAAAGAAATTACTAATGATAAAAGCACATTCTATTCTGTTTAAATTGCACAGAGCAGAACTTATATTTTAACCTGATAACTCTCAACAAGTTAGTATAAATCTTATGGCTTTTATTTAGTTTTATAAACCTTACAATTTGTAGATAACTCTCTAGAAAGATTTTTAATTAAATGCATTAAAATTAAGCTCTTAGCTAAATATAAAATATGATACATAATACAGTACAATATAAAAAATTAACTCAGCCAGGGAGAACACATATCTCCCATTTGCTCACCCTCTCCTTTAAGGAGAGAATACCTCTCCCATACAAACCAAAAAGGTTCTGATTCACTGGAATGCTACAGAGCTCAAGGAACCCCAGTACTACAGGAAGAAGCCAAAGTGATAACGCAGGAACTCCTGGAGATCTGCTGATTAACACACATAAAAATAGGTATCTCTACTATCTAAATTTTTACAAAGAATGCATATTACACTTTTACAATTATGAAAGATTTATTTTTTTTAAAGATTTTATGTATTTATTTGAGAGAGAGCACAGATAGTGAAAGAAAGCACAAGCGGGGAGGAGAGGGAGAAGCGAGCCCCTATAATGTGGGGCTCGATTCCAGAACTCTGGGATCATGACCCGAGCAGAAGGTAGACACTTAACAGACTGAGCCACCCAGGCTCCCCAATTATGAAAGATTTATTGTCATTTTTAAGTGGTAAGTTTAATAAGGTATATCCTTCTTTTTTTTTTTTTTTTGAGGAAAAGACAGATTTAGAAATTCCTGCCTGAGGAATATACCTTAAACATTAAATTCCACAAAAATCAAATTAATGGGTTCCAGGCAGAGGCACAAAGCCCTAACTAACAAACACCATATTTTAAGAGTAAGAACTGTGTACTTCTCCTCCACAGCTCTGTCTACAGAAAAAGCACTGCAGTCTTTATATAAAACCAGAGCTCCAGAAGTTCTCTGGAGTCCCCTGGAAGTCCCTCTATATAGCACCTACAAAACCTCAAACAGCAGGAAGCCTAAACATTTGGTAAATCTTTCCCCAACCCTTCTTACTAAATATTAAAAATATATTCCCCTCCTGAGCAGATTCTCTAGACACAACTGAATAGTGAGTGATGCCTTTTTGGCCCCAGGTCAACCTCCACTCTTTGTGTGCTATATACAGAGGGAGAATAAACCATCTATCTATAATTCAATCAGAAATGTTTATGAACATAACAAGAAAAATCAATCTTTTATCTTTTAATGGTACAAAAATGCACTGTCAAGTAAGGTAGTCGGTAGCCAGATGTGGCCATTCAGCATGTGAAATATGGCTAATTTGAATTGAGAAACTCTGTAAGTATAAAATACACACTGATTTCATACTTTGTAGGAAGAATGTAAAATATTTCATTGATATTTTTATATTAATTGGTATTGAGATAAAAATTTTAATATATTAGGTTAAATAAGATATATTATTAAAACTACTTTCACCTGTTTCTTTTAACCTTATTCAATGTGCCTACCAGATAATTTTAAATACATGCATGGTTCACATTATATTTCTATTGGACGGTGCTGGTCTATAAACTAGTGATCAGTCATAAGCTCTTATGAAACTATTTCTATGTCAACCTTTCATGACTATGTAGCATCATAAAATCTAGTCATTACAATAGCCTAACCAAAATTCCCTTTCTCCCTGATTTGCAAAGTAGATTATATTCATATTCAGGTTCCTTCCTTTCTGATACCTCCATTCAGTCTTAAAATGTTGAATAAATTTTATAATATTTCACCTCCTCTACCCTACCTCTGCCAACCAAGTTACTGGCCTTAAAATATTCATCTTTTATCTCTAATGAGTACTGTACATAGAGAAGAGGAGGCTGAGAATTTTTCCTAAAAGGGTGTCCAGATTATCTCTAACAAGCAGTATGTGGTAGTGTTAGAGTTTGGTATATAGAATCGAATACCCCTAGCATGAACCCTGCCTCTCATGCAAAGCGTTATAGCTCATCTCCCTTGTCTGTAACAAGGATAAATATTATTACCACTTAACATTAAGTTAATATTTCATTTAACTAATAGTTACTATTAAAATATCAATACCATATGCTGTTGTAAGGTAATAAAAGAAAAGCATTTAGAACAGGACCTGGAACTTCAATATTAATAAGTATTAGCTATTATCATTATTATTTTCTTTTCTGACTTGCTTCCTGAACCTATCATTCTTCTCTTCTATTTCTGGCTGCCCTATCGACAGGTTCTCTCCTTATTCAAGCCTGTAGCATATCTAATAAAATGTAAAAAATACAGAACAGCAGATGGAGCAGAAGGTCATTTGGTCTGACAAAAACAAAGAATTCCAAACACAACAGCCCATAAGAAAGTGTACTTCATCACATAACAGAAAGATTTCTCACTATGAGAAACAGAAACAGCCAAGCTAATTCTGGGACCCTGTAAAAGTTCTCTTCAAGGGACTGGACAGATGTTCCTCAAGCTTCCCTTTAATCATCTATGTTCCTGTCAAGGGATCCAACCCAGATGTTAAAATCTAGAACCTATCCCATTGACAGTACTCAGCAAATCTAAAATTATACATTCTTTGTGGCACTTTGACTCAGCTACTGATTCATGTCTGTACACCTAAAAAATCAATAAGCTCCCATCTGCAACTATTAGAGAGCCCAAGTTTAGTCTTTCACCACATTGTAATGCAAGTAAAAAATCTGTCCACTCTTACCTCAAGGCTCAAAAAGCAGAAGATATACAAGAAAAAGTCAAAATACTCACTTTGTCACTCGGGGCATACCAAGTCTCATGGACTTCAAGCAGATTCAGGGGGGAAGCTCTTTTACTTAAACCACAATCTGGGTCAGCTGAACCTCTCATTACCTTTTTCATATTCTGTCATACACTATAGACATTTGCATTATATATTTTGTTTCTTCCCCAATTACACAGAAAGTATCTTAAAGGCAAGGACTCTATCTTCCTGAATTCAAAAGTCTACAACCCTGGTTCTGACATACTGGATACTCAAGTATTTGTCAAGCTGGATTGAATCTATAGTTATAAAAAATATATTATTTACCTTTGTGAAGTCTTCAGTTTTTAAAACATTTTCATGTGATTTCAGGTGATTGTCCCAACAATCTGATAGTCACATCCAAGACCCAATCTCATTTTTCATGAAGTACCTTAACTTAAGCTCAGAAGTCAAAGTAATTCAAAATTATTCACTTTTGTATGTTTTAAATATGCAAACTTTAAGTCCAAGACTATACTGGTCATTGGTGACAAACCCAGAACTGCACTGAACTGTATCACACCACACCACACTAGAGCCTTTTTCAGAGAGAACCAGTAGAGGAAGGAGGAAGACAAAAGAAGAGACAGTGACAACATCAAGTTTGGGTAACTAAATAAAATTAAATTGCTTTTCACATTTCATTTTTCCTATTTTTTTAAAGTCTCAGTTTTATTTTCCTTCCAAATAGTTTCTTTCTGTTAAGTTTCTTCCTTTATTTTCACATAATTAATTGTATGTTCCTCATCAAAATTATACTCAATCTCAAATAAGCCAATCTATGTTTTAAAAGTTATGTAATTTTGTAAATACGGTTCTTTATTCTGTCTTAATGAGTGTATTTAACTATTCATTTGAATTCAGCAGTATTCTCTGAAATGGCTTTTGTTCAATTTTTATCTCTCTAAAAATAACCTACTATATAAGTCCACATTCTGCTGATACTCCCACTTAGACTCATGTGAGGAAAAAACCAGCAGTTTCTCTCTAGAAGTACCTACAATGAGCAATCAAATCAACATTAGCTGACATCCAACATTCTAAGAGCAAAGTTAACTTGCTACCTTTGTACTCCTGAGTTCATTTTTAGAATGTCCTATAAATCTATTTAATCAATGACTTAATGTAATTCACTCAATTTCTTTGAGTCTGTTTCCTCATGTATAAGAAAACTGGTCTAGGGCTTTGGAATTTCTTTAAGATCTGAAGAGTTCCGGAGTCTGGAGATATAAAACCGAGTTTATTTATCTTCTAAAAGTTTATTTCTTTTGTGTTTTTTTTTTAAGATTTTATTTATTTATTTGTGAGAGAGAGCAAGAGAAAAGAGAGAGAGGGCACAAGCAGGCAGAGGGGCAGCGGGAAAGAGAGAAACAGACTCACTGCTGAGAAGGGAACCCGACATGCGGCTCCATTCCAGGACCGCGGGATCATGACCTGAGCCAAAGGCAGAAGCTTGACTGACTGAGCCAGCCAGACACTCCTAAAAGTTGATTTCTTAAACTAATGCACATATTTGTATCTTTTCTACCCACTGTACTTGAAGGTAAGAACCATATATTTTTGTAACCTTATCCCTTTGAACATGGTGGTATATACCTATAGATATGTTTCATTTGCTCTTCTGCCTGAAATTGTTAAATTGTTAACTTTGGCAGAAGACTTTCTGAATTTCCTTACCTGTGATTCAACCACAAATAACTACAATTTTAAAACAAATTCTGAGAAAATAACACTGCAAAATTATGATTAGAATCCAAGTTAAGTTACTGTAGCCCAAGACTGATATTCAGCATAACTAACATCTGCAAAGGAGATGGCAATTAATTGAGAAAGGGAGTTTGGCCCCAAACCTTGCTCATAGCCATTGTTTTTCATAACCTTTATAGCCAATCCCTGACTGACTAACTGAAAACCAGACCTCAAAATGACATCCACATCCCTAGATCATAAAGCTACAGAAAGGAAACATGAGGGGAGCACTAACAAGAATGTATCTTTAACTTCTGATTTATCATAATAGAACTTTCTCCAATAATTAAGAGATTTACCAAATTTGTTTTTAGACAGGGTTAAAGTCAATTTCCTATTAGAGTAAAATTTAAAGAAATATTTTTGAAAACAATTTGAAGTAAAATTTGAAGAAAAACATAGATGTAAGGTTTTACAGATTTCCAGTCAACTTGTAATAATAGCAACATTAGCTCAAATTTAAATTTAAAAACTATTATCCCCCTAAGTAGTTTTAGCAGATGCCTGAGCCTTGATAAAAATCAATATTATGTTTGGAATACACGTATATCTGTAAAATTAAATATAGAAACAAGCTGATAAAAATCATTTAACTGTGTATAGAGTAGAAAAACTAAAAAGGTTCCGAAAAACTTAACGAAGAGTCACATATAATCATCACATCTGCATGCAGTTAAACATATGGCACTCCAGTTTCGGGAATCCTGAGCTCACCAAAACTTTTACAACTAAATTTGGGTTACTTGGGGTGAGGGAAAGAGATGCGAAAGGGGAGTGGAGCCTTTAAAAACCCCTATTTTGACTAAATCTGCAGCTGTAATTACAGCTGTTCTGAAGCTTTCTTGGAACTGCCTAATTACATTTTTTTTAAAATAATAACAACCAAAAGTAGGCTTAACGAACTGAAGAATGATAGAAGGACTTCACAGTTAAAAGCTATTTTTTATATAAAATTAATTTCCTATTGTTTTTGCTCCGCAACTAATACATAAAAATTGTTATATAAGTCCAAGAAGCTTTCTCAGTTTCCTTGGGTTTTGGAATTTTTAATTTTTTAACATTAAAAAGCACATTAGAAAGTACACTGCACTTCTTTCTTCTGGTAAATTTGCAGAAACTCTCATTTTATGTTTCTTCTCCTTCCCTATGCCATCTATTTTATGCAACTATGAGACCAATGACACCAACTACACATAGGTATGATATTAATAAACAGCACAAGCCTTTTGCTATCATTCTAAAATACTGTAGTTCCCCCTACTTTTCCACAGGGTATACATTTCAAGGCCCCCAGTGGACTGAAATCACAAATTGCACCAAACCCTATATATATACTATGTTTGTTCCTATACATGTATACCTATGATAAAGTTTAATTTATAAATTAGACACAGTAAGAAATTAGCAACAATAACTAAAAATAAAATAGAGTAATTATAATATGCTATAATAAAAATACCATGAATGTGCTTTCTCTTTCTAAAAATATCTTATCACCCCTCTTCTTGTAATGATGTGAGATGATACAATGCCTACATGATGAGATAAAGTGAAGTGAATGACACAGGCATTGTGACATAGCGTTAGGCTACTTACTGACCTTCTAACATCAGAAGGAGTATCATCTGCTTCTAGACTATGGTTGACTGTGGGTAACTGAAACTGTGAAAAGGAAAACTATGGGTAAGGGGAACTACTGTATTCTCTAATGGTATACTTACTGAAAAGAGTTAAATCATGCAGCAACACAAATGAAGTTATATACCTTTTAAGACTCACTTTGTGTTATATTTTAGATATGACTGGCATCTCTGTTAATTCCCTGGAATAACTATTCATTCAAAAAGATAACATTTGAAAATCACAACTCTGATTCCAGTTGAAGATGGTGACAAGATCCTGAACTCACCTCTTCCTAGAGGCATAAATGTACATCTAAACATGAAACAAGTCCCTCTGAAAGAAATCTAGAAACTAGCTGAGTAACTACTACACATAGGACAAATAAAAAACATAACACTGAATGGGTAGGAAAGGCTGAGAAACACTTTCCATAAACCCCACTCCCGGCACAGCAACATACAACTGGGAGAGAATTCACAACTACCAACTTCTCCCTGAAGAGTAAAGATTTTCTGGGGTGCCTGGGTGGCTCAGTTGGTTAAGCATCCAGCTCTTGGTTTTGGCTCAGGTCATGATCTCAGGGTCATGAGACTGAGCCCCACATGGGACTCCAGTGCTGAGATTCTTTCCCTCTTCCTCTCCCTCCCCTTCTGTCCTTCCCCTGCTGGTGTGCCCACTTGTGTATGCTCTCTCTCAAATAAATAAATAAAATCTTAAAAAAAAAAAAAAAAAGACTAAAGGGTTTCAACCCAATATCTAGTGCCACTTTTAAGACTTCCAACTCAGATGGGCCCCCAAAACATCTAGCTCTGAAAGCCAATGGGGCTTGTGTCCACAAGACCCAAAAACTATAGCAAACAAAGAAATAGTTCTTGGTGGGCTCCACAGACTCATGGCTATGCCCCCAAGGCTCAGCACAGAGACAACAGACAAAAGTGCCCACCTACCATTCTTTTCTGAAATAGGCCTATTTGCATATCTTAAAAGGTGCAGCCTGATGGCCAAGTTTCTCATTTAACACACATCTAGGGACAGATTGTAATCCTCTCCTGAAACCAGGAAGGCCAGTGGGCACCATCTTTGCATTCTCTCTCTGCCCAGCTCCCACTCACTGGTATCTTCCTGAAAGGAATTTATGTACACATCCAGTGCTGGCTTTTGCAGCTGCTGCCCAAAGGACACACCCCTTGATAGTCTAACTCTGATGGCCAGCCAGGCCTGCATTAGCAGACTCAACAGGATTGTAGCAAACAAATAAATAGTTCTTAGGTGGCTATCTCCCCAGGGCTCAATGCACAGGGAACAGACATAAACACCCATCTCCCAGTCATTCCCAGAAAGAGACCTATTTACATACTTAAAAAGCTGCTGCCAGAGGATGAGACTTCTAATTTAGTACACATGTATAGAGAGATGTCGATCCTCCATGAAAACTGGGAAACCAGCAGACACCATCTCTGCTTTCTCCCAGGAGATCACAACAAATCACACATAGCTTCCTGGAAGAAGACTGTACACACATCTGGCACTATGAGTACTATGGCTGCCATCCAGGGAATGCACTCCTTGATTGCTTGGTTCTGGCAGCCTGCAGGGATTGCACTCACAGGTCCCACAAGACAGTAGCAAACAAAGAAACAGTTCTTAACTGGCTAACCCCCAGGGCTCAGAACAGACAGAGGAGACAGAAACACCCAGATCCCAGTTTCCCTAGAACACATCTACTTGCATACTTTGAAAGCTGCTACCTGAGGGTCCAGCTTTCATTTAGCCTGCATACAGGTGGATGACTGATCCTCCACTTGGGGACAGAAAGATTTTTGCATACTCTCAGCTGCTGGGAGCCATGAAGATGGCAGCTTGGACAATTACAAAGCTGTGAGAGACAACCAAGAGCTGGGCCAGGCTGGGGCGCCTGGGTGGCGCAGTCGTTAAGCGTCTGCCTCCGGCTCAGGGCGTGATCCTGGCATTCTGGGATCGAGCCCCACATCAGGCTCCTCCGCTGGGAGCCTGTTTCTTCCTCTCCCACTCCCCCTGCTTGTGTTCCCTCTCTCGCTGGCTGTCTCTCTCTCTCTGTCAAATAAATAAATTAAATCTTAAAAAAGAAAGAAAGAAAGAAAAAAAGAACACAGATCAGAGCAGAAATAAATGAAACTGAAACTATAAAGACAATAGAAAAAATAATGAAACTAAGAACTGGTTTTTTGAGGAGATAAACAAAATAGACATTTGGCTAGACTAACCAAGAAAAGTGTGAAAGAACTCAAAATTATAAATGAATAAGGAAACACTACAAATGGTATCACACATATATAAAGGAATATAAGAGACTACTACAAACAATTACATACAACAAATTGGACAGCCTAAGAAAGGGACAAATTCTTAGAAATACACCAACCTATCAAGACTGAATCATGAAGTAATAGAAAATCTGAACAGGCCAATTACTAGTAAGAAGATTTAATCGGTAATCAAAAACCTTCCTACAAAAAAAGTCAGGACCAGATGGCTTCACTGGTAAATTCTATCAAACATTTAAAGAAGAATTATTATCAATCTTTTCAAACTCTTCCAAAAATTTGAAGGGAATATTTTCAAATTCATTTTATGAAGCCAGCATTATCCTTATAAACAAAACCAAGCAAAGACACTACAAAAAGGAAACCTACAGGACAATATCCCTGATGAATATGAATGCAAAAATCCTCAACAAAATATTAGAAACAGAATTCAACAACACATTAAAATATTCATACACCATGATCAAGTGAGTTTTATCCTTGGGATGCAAGGATGGTTCGATACAGGCAAATCAGTAAATGTAATACCACACACAAAATGAAGGGTAAAAATCATATGGGGGACCTGGGTGCTTAGTTGAGGACCCAACTCTTGATTTTGGCTCAGGTCATGATGTCAGGGTTGTGAGATCAAGCCCACATCAAGCTCTAACACTAGGCATAGAGCCTGCTTAAGATTCTCTCTCTCCCTCTGCCCTTCCCCACCTACCCCCCCCCCAAATCATATCATCTCAACAGATGAAGAAAACATTTAACAAAATTCAACATTCTTTCATGATTAAAAACTCTCAACGAAGTGAATGTAGTGGGAACATACCTCAACATAATAAAGGCCACATATAACAAATCCATAGCTAACATCATACTCAACAGTGAAAAGCTGAAAGTTATTCTTCTAAGATCAGGAACAAGACAAGAATGCTCACTCTCACCACTTTCATTCAACACAGTACTGGCAATCCTAGCCAGAGCCAGTAAAAAGAAATAAGACATTCAAATTGGAAAGGAGTTAGTAAACTCACTATCTGCAGATGACATGTTATATATAGAAAATACTAAGACTCCACCAAAAAACTGTTAGAATCAATCAACAAATTCAGTAAAGATGCAGGATACAAAATCAATACACAAATATCAGTTGTGTTTATATACACTAACAACAAACTAGTAGAAAGAATAAATAAGAAAATCCCATTCACAACTGCATCAAAAAAATACTTAGGAATAAATTTAGCAAAGGAGGTAAAAGATATGTACATGAAAACTATAAGGCTGATGAAAGAAACTGAAGACACAAATAAATGGAAATCACAAATAAATCTGTGCTCACAGATTAGAAGAATATTGTTATAATGTCCAAATACCCTAAAGCAATCTACAAATTCAGTGCAATCCCTATCAAAATTCCAACGGCATTTTTCTGAGAACTAGAACCAATAATCCTAAAATCTGTACTGAACCACAAAAGACCCCAAATAGCCATAGCAATCCTGAGAAAGAACAAAGCTAGAGGCCTCACACTTCCTAACTTAAATTATACTACAAAGCTACAGTAATCAAAACAGTACAATGCTGGAATTAAAACAGATATACAAATCAATGAAACAAAAGAGAGAGCTCAGAAATAAACTCATGCACATACAGTTAATCAACTCTTGCATATATGGTCAATTAATATTTGACAAGCCAAGAATATACAATGGGAAAAGGATTGTCTCTTCAAGAAATGGTGCTGGGAAAACTGGACAGCAAGAGCCAAAGAATGAAATTGGGCCCCTATCTTACAACACAGACAAAAATCAACTCAAAATGACCTGAAACTGTAAAACTTTTAGAAGATAATATAGGGGGTAAGCTTCTTGACATCAGTCTTGAGAATGATTTTTTCAATTTCAAAACACAAAAAGTAAAGGTGACAAAAACACAATAAACAAATGGGACAATACCAAACTAAAAAAAGCTTCTGGGCAGCAGGGAGCAGCAGCAGCTCTTCCTACCCATGAGCCTGTCCCTGTGCTTCAATAAAACTACCATTTTGGGGAAAAAAAAACAAAAAAACAAAAAAACAAAAAACTAAAACTTCTGCACAGCAAGGGAAATCATCAACAAAATGAAGAGAAAGCCTACAGAACGAGAAAAAATATTTTCTAACCATATACTTGATAAGGGTTAATATCCAAAATACACAAAGAACCCATACTACTGAATAGCAATAAATAAATAAATAGATAATTAAATACATCTGATTTAAAAACTGACATTTTTCCATAGAAGACCACAAATGGCTATCAGGGATGTGAAAAGGCAGGTCAGCATCACTAGTCATCACCAATTGCAAATCAAAACTATAATGAGATACCACCTCACACCTGTTAAAATGGCTATCACAAAAAAAAGAAATGTTATTTAACAAGTGTTGATGAGGATATGGACAAAAGGGAACCCGTGTTCACTGCTGGTGGCAATGTAAACTGATGCAGCATACCATGGAGAACGTATGGAGGTTTCCTCAAAAAATCAAAAATAGAATTACCCAAATGATCTAGACATCTCTCTTCTCAGTATACACCCTAAGGAAATGGAAACAGGATCAGTGCACTCCCATGTTCACTGCACTATTATTCACAGTAGCTGAGATACGGAAACAACCTAAGTATCCATTCACAGATGAATGGATAAAGATGTGGGGTATATATATATATATGCATATACATATATGTGTATATATGCAATATTATTCAGCCATGAGAAAAAAAGAAATCTGCCATTTCCAACAATTTGAATAAATCTTAAGAGCATTATACTAAGTGAAATAAGCCGGACAGAGAAAATACTGCATGGTATCACTTATACATGGAATCTACCCCCCGCCCCCCCCCAAAAAAATCAAACTCATACATACAGAAGGTAGAAGAGTGGCTGTCAGGGACTGGGTGGTGTGGGAAATAGGAAGAGGTTGGTAAAGGAGTATAGACTTTTAGTTATCAGATGTACAAAGTCTGAGAATCTAATAATGTAAAGCATGGTTACTATAGTTGATAACACTGCACTATATAATTACTAAGAAAGAACATATGAAGTCATGATGTATACTTTAAATATTTTATAATATTTGTCAATTATACCTCAATAAAGCTGAAAAAAAAACTAAAAAAAAAATCACAAATCCATGGAACTTTTTAAATAACTGATTTGTTAATTTTTAAAATGTCCTAAATGAGATTTTGCATTGCATGTTTTTATTTCTCTCCATGGGTAGCAGGAATCTCTATAAAAACATCAAGAATAAATGAAAAGAGGCACCTTGATGGCTCAGTTGGTTAAGTGTCTGCCTTTGGCTCAGATCAGGATCTCAGGGTACGCAGAGTCTGCTTCTCCCTCTGCCCCTCCTGCTTGTGTTCTCTCTCTCTCTATTTATAAATAAATAAAATCTTTTTTTAAAAAAAAAGCAAAAGAAGATAATTGAAAGATATGAAGGCTATAAAAGATACTTCCCAGAAAATAAAGCAAGCTATGGTAGTGATACTTGTATCATATCACCAAATGTTACAAATGGAGGAGATTGAGATTTAAGAAGCATAGTAATATATGAGGTAGAAAAGATGCTCACCAGTGCCTTACTATTTAGTTGTAGATAAATCTTATCTCTAACTTCCTCTGAATATCAAAAAAAGAAAGCCACATTATGGAAATATTCGTGATATTCTGCAAACAAAAAAAAATACATAGCTTTCTCATAACTTATGGAAAAGTGCTTAACTATGCATGACAATAGTAAAATATTGATTATATCTGACCCATTTACCCTCACAGCTTCACAGTAAATCAAATATATTTTTCACAGTTATGGTAAGTACATCCATGTAGAAATAGCAGATATGCCATTCTTCATATATTTTTTTTTTCCAACTCAAGCTGTTTTGAAAAGTACAAGGTCTATGGTGAGCTTGATTAGGAAAAAATGAGAAATTTGCCTTTCCTTCTATATTCTGAAAAATTAGAATGAAATGTCCCAATAATCCTAAATATGGTGGCCAAATATTCATACTTTCTCAATGTCTGGATAGGCCAAAGTCTTCTTTGGATGCTAACTAAGGCACCCTTGTATTTAAATTAAAAGCTAAGTAAGCATTACAAAAGGAACACAGGAAGCCACAAAGCAAGAGGCAAACTATCAGATAATAAAAGGATTTATGCATTCAAAGAGGACAAGGATAATTTAATTTCAAAGCACAGATTATATTTACAGGAGAATGGATTCACCTATAGTCAGAAAGTACCTCATAAAGGCAAAGAAATCACTTGAAGCACCAAACTCAAGAATAACAATGTTAAAGTACCGGCTGCTAGAAACCAGTAATGCATTAAATAGATACAAGAGAAGAGATGATCCATTTCGTCACAGGCTGAGCTCCCTGAAAGCACAGGTAGGCTTTGGAAGGTTAGCCGCAAATACCAATGTTCACAAACCAGCTATCAAAAATAATTTCATTTGACTTCTACTAGAATCATCACAGAAAGACACGGCAAAATAAAAAAAAAATCAATTGCAATTTAAGTTGAAGATGTGTCATTATCTAAAATACCTGCTACAAAACTCTATTTGAATCTCCCTTCCAGCCATATGTCTACTTTGAAGCTTTTCGTTATCATACACTACAATTTCCTCTACTGCAGAGCACCTACATAATAGAATCCAAAACACAATACGAAGAAGGCAGGAAGCAAAGACTAAGAGAACTTTCTGAATCTACAAAATACTTAATTCCTTGTTCTTAATAGTTTCATAAAGATATTACCTCTGAGATCAAGAGCTAAAAGGGTCTAAAATCATGACCCGGATAAAGGGCCCTTATAGTAGTGGCGGGGGTGCAGGAGGAGAAGACTGGAAGAGCCAATGATAGAGAAATCTACTGTGTAGACAGTAAACACCTGAGAATTTTGCATTGGTCCTCTCATGTCCTTGACTGACCCCCCACAGCTGCTTCTCCTCAAACTTCTTGAAAAAATCTGTCCAATGGCTACTTAGCTACAAGATCAATTTTCTGAGAGCCATCCTTGACCAACTAGTCCCCAAACTAGTTGAACTATGCCTAACACCTTCTGCTAATGCCCTATAAATTCTGCCATCCTTCCTCAAGTTAGAACTCTCCTTCAGAACATTTTCTAATACAACCTCATGCTCACAGTGCTCTGGTTAATTTTCTTTCAAACTATGAGAAGTTCTAGGAGGTCAACATAGCAGGAACTGGCTTCAGTTTTTATTTTCTTGATGGGTTTCAAGTAACTGTGGGCACTACTATATATATATCTCCTATATATAATCACCAGGGAAATAGGCAACAGAAAAGCAATGCTTCTATTGGTCATTTAAAAAAATAATAAAGACAAAGACAAACATTTATTAAGCACCTAACTATACTGCTATGCACTTTTATGTAACTGATTCTATTTAATCTTCATTACAACCCTTGGAATAAATATTCTTATGTTCATTCTACAGATGAGAAATCAGAAACTTAGTTTAAGAAACTAAGTGGCAAACACAGGATTTAAACCCAAATATCCCAGGGCAATTCTTTCCACTTCACAAAGCCACCAGCTACATTGCCTTAACTCCAATTATTGTCTATAAGAAAGAACGGCAATCTTTTTGAGCTCCCTGTGTTCTGTTAGGTCTACTTACTTGCTTTTTCAATCTTTAAGAAAGCCTCTATGCTTTAAATTTTTCTTCATGTAATTCTTCTATTGTTTTCACTTCTTCCTAAACACTTACCAAAGACCCTTAAGTATCTGTGTCTTACAGCTGTCTCCCTTCAGTAATGTTAAATATAAATTTAGAGTTAAAACAATTGTACTCAATCAAAATTTCTTTAGTGGGTCTGTATTTTATGGATACTTCTCAGATTTTTCTCTATTTTTTCACATCACAGCTCAATAATTAGACTCCATTAGCATTATTGTAATTTATATATTTTAACCAATTAGAGATGATATTGCACATAAAATATTTTTAAAACCCAGGTATTATACACGCAGATTAATTAACTTTCTTTAGGGGAGGAGGTCATTTTGGCGGGAAAAAATGCCAATAAAATTGTACATAACAACAGACTTTTGCATTACCTAGAGCTAAAACATAATAAAATAGTAACTCTCATCTCAACAGACACACACACACACACACACACATATGACAAAATCCAATATCCATTCCTGATTTGCAAAGTCTCTGCAAACTAGGAATAGATGAATTTAATCAATCTAATAAAGGGTATCTATGAAAAATCTACAATTAACATCATACTTAATTATGAAAGAATGGATGATTTCCCACTAGGATTAGAAGCAAGACTAGAATGTCCTTTCTCACCATTTCTGTTCAACATTATACTAGAGGGTCTAACCAATGAATTCAGATAAGGAAAAGAAATAAAAGGAACACAAATTGGAATGAAAGGAGTTAAAACTCTCTTCATTCACAGAAGACATTACTGTGTAGAAAATCCAGTGGAATCTACCAAAAAAAAAAAAACCCCAAAACCAAAAAAACCCCAAAAAACAAAAAAAACTAATAGAACTAAAAAGTGAATTTAGCAAGGTTACAGGATACTGTAAAAATCAACTGCATTTTTATATATTAGCAATGAACAACTGGAAAGTGGAATTTTTTTTAAATTATGCTATTTATAAGAACATAAAAAATATAACACACTTAGGGATAAATGTGGCAAAATCTGGGAAAGATCTATATAAAAAAAACCATAAAACACTGCTAGAAGAGACTGAAATTCTAGAGGTAACTGGGTAGCTCAGTTGGTTTAATGTTCAATTTCTTGCTTTCAGCTCAGGTCATGATTTCAGGGTCATGATATCAAGCCCACAACAGGTTCCAAGCTCAGCATGGAGTCTGCCTAAGATTCTTTCCCTCCAGACGGGTGGCTCAGTCATTTAAGCATCTGCCTTCCGCTCACCATCCCAGGGTCCTGGGATAGAGTCCGCTATTGGGCTCCATGCCCTGCGGGGAGCCTGCTTCTCCCTATGCCTGCCTCTCCCTGTGCTTGTGTGCTCGCTCTCTCTGACAAATAAATAAAATCTTTAAGAAAAAAAAAGATTCTTTCCCTCTCACATCTCCTCTGCCCATCCCCCCACACATGCAAGCACTCTCTCTCAAATAAACAAATAAAATCTTAAAAAAAAAATACACTGAAAATCTAAATAAAAGGTGATAATTTATTCACGAATCAAAAGACTCAATATTGTTAAGAGGTCAATTCTCCCCAAATTAATCTATTGATAAATGCCAATTCCCCCAGATTTATGTATAAATTCGGTGAAAATCCCAGTAGGCTCTTTTTAGACATCTGCTTCTAAAACTCACATAGAAATGTAAAAAACCTAGAACAGTTGCATCATTCTAGATCCAATCAGATGAGAGAAGACACACAGAAATTGAAAAAGGAAAGTATAAAGAATCATTAACTATAACAGGGATTGGTATGACAACAATTAACTACTGAGAAGCAAAGAGAATACTAAAGAATACAAGAGCAGCTAATACTTCCTAGGGCTGAGACAGGAGTGCCTAAGCAAGAGCCTCTCCCAACTCCCTAGACGTTCCAGGGCTGAGATGAGACCTTGTTGAAGAGGGCACAGTCCTATCTCACTGAATGACAGCTAATTGTTCTGGTGTCATGTCAGTAGGACTTGCTGGAAATCTGCCTTGCGCAACTTGCCAGAAATCCATTCATAGAGGGGAACAAATTAGGGAATCAGAAATAACCCACACATATATGATCAACTGAGTTTTGACAAAAAGCGTAAAGACAACAAATCATTATGCAAAAAAAATAAACCCTTATCCAATTTTCACTTCACATAAAAAACATTAACTCTAATACATCATAGTACTATTCATAAAACCTAAAACCATGGGGCACCCAGGTGGCTCAGTGGGTTGAGTGTCCAACTCTTGATTTTGGCTCAGGTCATGATCTCAGGGTCCAGGGGATTGAGCCCCTTGTCAGGCTCCCTGCTCAGGAGGGAGTCTGCTTGTTTCCCTTTGCCCCTCCCCCTGCTTGTGCTCTCTCCCTAAAATAAATAAATCTTAAAAAAAAAAAACTTTCCAAAACAACAACAAAAAAACCCCTAAAACCATAAAACTTCCAGAAGCTATCCTAGGGGAACACCTTTGTAAACTTGCATTAGGCAAAAATATCTTAGCTACAAAAACATGATCAATATAAGAATAAATTGATAGCCTGAACTTTCATCAAAATTAAAAATTATTATTCCTCAAAAGATACTGTTAAAAGAATAAAAAGACAAGTAGGGGCGCCTGGGTGGCACAGCGGTTAAGCGTCTGCCTTCGGCTCAGGGCATGATCCTGGTGTTGTGGGATCGAGCCCCACATCAGGCTCCTGTGCTAGGAGCCTGCTTCTTCCTCTCCCACTCCCCCTGCTTGTGTTCCCTCTCTCGCTGGCTGTCTCTATCTCTGTCAAATAAATAAATAAAATCTTTAAAAAAAAACAAAAGGATAAAAAGACAAGCCACAATCCAGGAAAAAAACCTCTGCAAAGTATGGAATCAAAAATATAGAAACAGCATTCAAAACTTAAAAAAAAAAAAAAATCCAAAACTCAATAATGAGAAAACCCAATTAAAAAAAAAAGTAAAAGATTTGAGCAGACATTTTACCAAAGAAAATATACAAATGGTAAATAAACACAAGAAATGAGTTTCTTAGTCATTAGAGAAATGGAAATTAAAATACAAGGAGATAATAGTATACACCTATTAGAATAGCTAAGATTAAAACGAATAACCCATACCAAATATTGATAAGATATAGAGGAACTGCCATCAAGAACAAAAAATCATAAGCCACTTTGGAAAACTATCTGGCAATTTCCTAAAAATTTACACACACACCTACTGTACGATCCAGTCTTTCCACATTTAGGCATTTACCTAAGAGAAATGAAAATATACGTCCATACAAAAACTTGTATATTAATGTTCATGGCAGCTTTACTTGTACGAACCAAAAACTAGAAAGAACCAAAACTGTCCATCAACAGGTAACTGGGTAAACAAACTTAGGTATTATCCATATGTGTCACTTATGGACACATATGCTGGGGACTCTGCATATGAAGGAATCGTTCAATATATGTTTTGTGATAAACAACAAAATTCCTTTAACTATTCCTTTAACATGAGCACTATGCTAAGCTTTTTCAGTAGAGGGCACTCAAGGGACACTGAAGTAAAAAGAGGCTCCACACCAGTTTACAGTAGGGACTTGGTGGGAAGTAGCGTTGGACATGTGGGTGAGGACTTCTAGTGGAGTGCTGTCCCAGTCACCTAGAAAACAATCCTCCTGCGACTCTGAAGCCTCCGCCTGATAATAAGCTGTCAACATCCCTCTGCACATGGAAACCAGAGCCCCTGGGTACTCTGAAAGACTCCTGCCAGTGCCAGCACCTTTACTCCCCCTCTGTGAGCCCCCATGCAGACTGAACACAGTTGTCTTGGCCCTGATGAACACACACCCCTTACACAGAGTTCCTAAATCCCTTGGAATTTCTTGATAGGAGCATCTTTCATTCTAATGAGGCTACTCTTGCTGGGTTCCTGGATAGCTTCAACATAGGGGCTGGCCACCAGAAAGACCAAACCCAGATTATAAGCTTGGAACTTTCAGCCCCATGCCCTATCCTCCAGGGACAAGAGGGGCTGGACATTGATTTAATAACCAATAGTGCCTATGTGATAAAGCCTCCATTAAAAATCCCTAAACTACGGGGCCTAGAGACCATCCAAGTTGGTAAACACATCCATGTGCAAGGAAAGTGGCACACTTCACTCTGTGTGCTCAGGAACCTTCTGGACCTCATCCTATGTACCTCTTCACCTTGCTGTTCATCATTATCTTTAATTATACCTTTGTAATAAGACGATAAACATACGTGTTTCTGAGTTTCTGTGAGCCATAACAGCCAATTATCAAACCTGAGGAGGAAGTCATGGGATCCCCCCAATCTGTAGCCAAGTCAGACAGACGTGTGGGTTACCTGGGCACCCATTACCTCCAACTGACATCTGAAGTGAAGGGTAGTCTTGTGGGACTGGACCCTTAACCTCTGGGGTCTACGCTAACTACTCGGTTGGTATCCTCCAAGAATTAAAGAATTGCTTGGTGTGGAAAACCCACACATCTGGTGTCAGAAGTGCTGTGAGTACAGGAAATGAGTTTTCCTTTAGAGGGCCAGATACAAGGAGGCACTAGCAACACAAAGATAAAAGGTCCCCATAATTAAGGGATTTCTGTTCTATCATATTTATACATAGGCAAGAAATCAAAATAAATAGTTGTGTTAGATGGCATTACTAAATGGCATTATTTCAAACTGATTCCAATAACAACCAAAACCAAATATAACAATCGGTTTCCAAATGATAGTAGCAAAATACTTCCTTTCTTCACAAGAAAATTTTAAGTCCAATTCCTCCAGTGTCAAACTGAAAAGGACCATTCCTAAGATAACATTTACAAGAGAATAGATGGAAATATGTACAAAGAATCTTGCAGATCTGTGACAGAGTTAACATTTTGCCCATATCTGTACCAGGCTCAATAACCAAAATCACCCCACCCTTCTGAACACCAATTCTTGTTTTTAGTCATTGCCTTCTAGCCCTATCATTCAACGTATTGTTGACCAAAATGAAGAAACTTAGGTATGTAAAAGAACAGATATCGAAAACAGGTAATCCGAAAGAAAAAAGAAAAGAAAAGAAGAAAAAAAGAGGAAGGAAGGGAGAGAGGGAAGGAAAGAGGGAGGAAGGGAAAGGGAAGAAAAAAATGCATATCAAAAAATTTTGAAAAATGCTGACTCTCATCTTAATCAAAGAAATAAAAACTAAAATAAGAGATCTTTTTAATCAACTGAGAAATAGTAAAAGCTCAATAATACCCAGTATGGAGAAAATGTGAGGAAAAGTTTATAAATTGGCACAAACTTTCTGAAGGAAATTTGTTTCTGTGAATCAAAAATCTAAAAAATAATTCAATCTTTTGAGCCAACAATTCTATCTCAAGGACTTAATACTAAGAAATGCACGCAAAGGATTTTATTAATACATATGCTATATAATATATATGCCTTGGATACTTATATTTTTAAAAAAGCTCCTCAGGGAATTCTTTTTTTTTTTTTTTTAAGATTTTATTTATTTATTTGACAGAGAGAGAGAAAGCACAAGCAGGGGGAGCAGGCAGAGGCAGAGGGAGAAGCAGACTTCCCACTGAGCAGGAAGCTGGACATGGGGCTCAACCCCAGGACCCTGGGATCATGACCTGAGCCCAAGGCAAAAGCTAACCGAGTGAGCCACCCAGGAGCCCCTCCTCAGGAAATTCTTATGATCACCTGGTTTAGGGAACCATGCTCTAGAAAATGAAATCTATGTAATAAAAGAACAAACATCTAATCAGCAACTTCTGTAAGCCCAGCACTATACTGACAAAATCATTATCATGTTTAACCAAAACACATTAGGACCTGAAGGCCTGTTTTGAAAGCTCCACATTCCTAAAATACTGATAGTAAAAGCCTTAAAAGGAATTTTCACACAGTTATATTCATTACCTCACTTAACAAGATTAATGTTCTGTGTTACCTGTAAGGGCAATTTCTAGTTACTACATCAAAATGTCCCATTAAATTATATTACAAAATGGAAGCTAGTCTCAAAATTAGATAAAAATGACATTTTAAACAGAATAAAAATTAGTTGAGTATCCATGATATAACAGAATAATCAAAATAAATTTCATAATACAAATGTCTTACCAAAAAATACTGAGAATCTTACCTTAAAGATTATAATTACCTGGATCATTAAAATCTATAAGAGAAAATGTCTATATCAGGTATATCTGCAAGAAGGAAATGTTCTATACCTACACTGTCCAATATAATAACCACTAGCTGTGTGTGGCTACAGAGCACTTAAAATATGGCTAGTGAGACTGAAGGGAAGGCACACTAACATATTGAAGCTTACTCATCCAATTTTAACATGTATTAAAATAAGAGGAGTGTATCTTTGGGGGGAAAAAGTGTAAGTGAAATAAAAGCCTAGAAGACAATCTAGACTAAGTTATTTTCATATTTACATTAGTAAAAGGGCAATTTAATCCACCTCTTTCATTCCATGAAGATACAAGCAAAGGCAACTCTGAATTTCTTCATGTCCAGCAAGGACTAAGTAATTTTTCATTGCTACCGACACAAAAAAAGGCTTGAAATCACTAACTGCAAGAGAAAAGCACTGATGACTCATTCCCTTAAGTTAATCATTACAACTTCACATAACTAAGTAATACAGATTTATTTAGCAGGACAATTAAACCCTTTGGAATTTTATTTAAGGTACCTTCACTAAGAAAAAAAAATACAAGACATTCTATCTATTAGTACACTGGTCATAGATTCAAATTTTGGTTACCAGAACTTAAAAAACTAGAGAAGCTTGTTCTCTGTCTTTTATGAAAAAAAGGGTCCCGCTATAGATAAGAGTAATACAGAAAATAATTCACAACATATTATTAACAAGGGCCAAAGGCACAACTTCTGATACTTCACCCCAAAAGGTTAAGCGAAACTCAAAGAAAAATGATACAGGAGAAGCTATGGCTGAAAACCCATGGCAACAACACCCCTAAAAATGTCTGAAATCAGCTCTCCAGAATTTACTACCTATAGATTAATTCACTTTTTTCAAGAAAAAAATTTGTGCAGAGAATACTAATTGCCAGGAACTACACTGAGCACTGGGGATAGCGCTGAACGCGAACTTAGTCACTGTTCTTAAGAGGAGTCTATGATAGGTCCAATATAGTCTAATTCAACAGTAGGTTGAAGGCAGTACTTCTGGGTTCCTCCATCTAACATCTGTTCTTGGCTGACAACATTTAGCCTCAGATTGGTGTGCTTTGTCAATACCTAGCCTACTCATAACCTAATTTTATTCCTTTCCTCTTTCAGATTCTAGAATAAACATCTACTTCAGAGATTCTGCTTTGACTTTTTTTTAAAGGTTTTTTACAAACACTTTGTTTATTTTAATGAAGCTGGTACAGACAATGTCCATTTAAAACCCATATCACAGGCCAAAAAGTACAAATAAAATTTAAAAGAGCAGTATTGTTATATATACTTCTGCATGAATAACTTTATTAACCGCTAATGAAAATTAGAACTTTTCTGGATCTTCTGACAAGACTTTTTCTTTTTTTTTTTTTTTTTTAAAGATTTTATTTATTTGACAGAGAGAGAGACAGCCAGCAAGAGAGGGAACACAAGCAGGGAGAGTGGGAGAGGAAGAAGCAGGCTCCCAGCGGAGGAGCCTGATGCGGCGCTCGATCCCAGAACTCCGGGATCACGCCCTGAGCCGAAGGCAGACGCTTAACGACTGAGCCACCCAGGGGCCCTGACAAGACTTCTTTTATCTTAAAATGTTTTCTCCTCAGTGAAGCCATTTTTGGAGTTAGTCATTACTCTCACCATCTCTGTCATCTCAACTCCGGCCTGATACTTCTCTTCTTTCAGTCCAGACCCGCAAATTTTAAAAGTAGCTTCAGGTTAAGGAAAGGTCATTTTCCACAGTTCAGCTCTCTGAAAAACTTCCATTTCCCACTGAAAGTCATAATCCAGGAATAAAGCAATCACATGCTAGAACTTCAAGGCCAACTAGAAAGTCATTATGAATACTCACATTGCCTGTGAATGCAATGCTGGAAAAGGTGGCCTCTCTGTGCACATGTGTAATGTTTTAAAAGGAGAGGGCAATATGAAGGGGGCTGAAGTTTGATCACTAAAACTCAGCACAATGAAAACAAGTGATAATGAATAAGAGGCACTAGAATTCAAATTACCAGATGTTTTAAAGAGATGGGAGTGCAGGTTTTCAATTCCATTTTGAACACCACATTACAGAAGAACTACTTTTAAAAATAAAAAAGGATTGTGAGTAAAGAAAAAAATAGAAAGAATTATCTAAATTGTTGAATGATCCCGTTTGTTCCTGATAAACTTCAATCACATCTTCTTCTTCCATTCCCAGTTCTTTTGCAGTGTGATTATCAGCAATTCTCTGACCTTCAAAAAGAAACCTGATTGAATTCATTGGAACTCCCTGTCTTTGACAGCACAAGTCTGAGTTTCTTGAGATGTGTTGTCATCTTCACTTCGAAGCAAATCTCAATGCTATCCTGTCCGATGACTTTGAGTTTAATGTATTCTCTTTCCCTCTTACCCCCAAGTCCTCAGTTGACGGTTTTGCCTCCTGGTCAGACATGATGAAGGTGGCTTCACCCAGCGTCTCTGCATAGTGGCTTCGGGTAGGCAGAACCGCACTGTGGAATTTACAATTTCCCACAGCACAATACCACAGCTGGAGGGACTTCTGCCAGGCACTGCACCACTCTACTTTGACTTTTTAACTTTCAGAGATTTCATGGTATTCAAGCTTTTCTAAAATTTTAATTATATTTATAATTTTTATTACAAACATTATCACTTTACAATCAAAATTTCTCTTGTATTTTCAATTTAATTATCACAATTTATATTTTCCTTTAACAGATTACAATGATGAACACTAGCCAGCCTTAAAACTAATGAGTTCTCAATTCTTCATTTTTAAAATGTTGAAATGTATCCCTTTATTATGCAAACATACTTTTCCAGCATCATCTTTATGAAAATGAATAACTTAAAGTTACTTACATGTCATTCAAGTCTGAACCTTGACACTCTTCCCCTCAGAAAGAAAGAAAAAAGAAAGAAAGAAAAAGAGAAAGTCCTCCATTCATCAAATATTTGTTGACCACCTACTATGTGTCATGTGCTATTTTAGGTGCTCAGGATATCTCCTGAAGAGTTGGCTGGAAGTGTTGGCTTAGTGTCCTTACCCCTGGCTCCATTCCAGTTAGCAGAATCCTGCTCTGGTATATGTATCCCCTCTTTTGCAGGCCACAGGACTGGCCCCAACTATGAGAAGTAGCTGCTCTCAGAACATGAAAAGGAGGCAGCAGTTTCCCTGGTTTTAGCCAGGCACTCAAGTCTTTTTTTTTTTTTTATAATAATTTTTTATTATATTATGTTAGTCACCATACAGTACATCCCCGGTTTTCGATGTAAGGCTCGATGATTCATTACAGGCACTCAAGTCTTTAACAAAGCCTAGGCACAGCTCAGGCCACGTTCGGTTAAGCATTTAATAAATGTTTTGATGAAAAAGAACTCATGGAATTTCATTCTGGTAAGAAAATAGTCAATAAACAAATACAAACACATGCATGTACACACACACAAAACAGTGGCATATATAAGATGATATGATAAAAAATAGATATTTATTTTAGACTGAGTGATCAGGAAGAGGTTATATGAGGCTGTCAACTAATCTCTTTGATAAAGTGTCATGTATAATACTATCACTCTACAAATTCCAGTTTTTAAGTTAACAATATGTATGAAAAGTACCAACCTATTGATTGACAGACTAGGTGTTTTGTAAAGCATCTTCTAGAATCTAGAATTAAATCAATTAAAAATTCTACTTTTGGGGCATATAGCTGGCTCAGTAGGTAGAGCATGTGACTCTTGATCTCCAGGTAGTGGAGTTCAAGTTCCACATTGGGTGTGAAGCCTACTTAATTTAAAAAAATAAATAAATAGTAATAATTCCGCTTTCATTTATAATTAGACAAACTGTCAACTTATTGGTGTATAAAAGAATCCAATTTGTTTTAAAGCCATCCCCCTCCCCATGTAGCACTTTTTTAATACTCCCAAAATGCAAAGTGCACATAATTAATTAAACTATCATGAAAGTACAACTCTCCTAGGATTTTTAAGAATGTTTCATGTTACAAGTCACTACTAACTGGTGGCACGGTAAGTAATATTTTTAAAATGAGATTTATCTTCTATTCTGCAATGGCCTGATCAAATTTCCTCAAGCCACTAACTCAGAACCTAAACCACAGTGACATTATTGTTCTAAAAATATGAGTATCTAAGATAACTATCTGAAATGGAAGACAGAATGTCTCTTTTCAGAATAGTAACCATATATACACAGGTTTCTGTGACTGGGAATGCACTTCTAACCTCCACTGTTCAAAAAGAAAGACAAGGAAATACCAGAGCTCTCAAGCATTTGCCATCATGGAATCCCCTTAGAGGGTTCTCAACATTTTATAGACCTGGTCCTCTAACTAAAAAGATTATAGGAGATACAACCTAGATTTAGCTACATTTGTCTCTGACTTTTCTGCTGCCTTCATCAGTTACCTCTGATGCCTGATAACATCTAAAACAAGATTTTTTTTAATCTAGAACTTCTTTAAAAAAAAAAAAAAAAAAAAAGGACACCTCTCCCTACTGTTTGGCACTACTGGCTCTATAGTTCAGATTCCTCTACCTTATCCCAAGTAAGCCAAACTTACCCAGACCAGAGGCTGTGAAAAAGGTTCTCTTATCAACTCTTGCTCTATGATTATGCTTACATCATAGTGAAACCTAACCAACCTAAGGCCTCATCCTATGCCAAAATTTAGAGGTATACTAAAAGTTTCTTCTATATACTGTTTTTGCAATACACGAGTTCTTTAAAAATTTTTCAGCAAAGCCCATAGCCATTTGATTAGTTTCAGGTCAGAAAGGCATACCCAGAAGAGGTCATCTTATAGGCAGTCTTCTTCATATAGGGGCTTGAGGTGGCCCAAGGTATTCCTAGTCTCCAAGGTCCACATTTAAGGCCAGAAACATAACTCCTAACTCAGTTAACAGTAATAGTTAACATTTATTGAGTCATTACTTCATGCCAGGCACTGTGCTTAAGACTTCACATTTATTATTTATCTACATTTTACAGATGTAGAAATTTAGTATCTAAATTAACTACCCAAGCACAGCTAGTATCCACATTAAGAATCATACCACATCCGCCTTACTCCATAGCTTATGCTCTCTAGAGAAATTCTAAAACAAACACCCTGATTGACCTGAATGTCCAGAAAAAATATCAAGAGTAACAAGAAAAGCATACCTAAGTAGAAAAAAGCTTTATATTTAGGATTAATTTTTATTTGGAACAAATCTAATCATAAAAATTCAATCACATTACCATACATATGATAATACTTAAAAGAAACATAAAGAAAAACATATGATAACCCCTTATAACTAGAACTTGAATTATCAGAATACTTTTTTGAAAATGAGGATAATTTTATTAAGTTTCTGTGAAATAGTCACTTTTTTTAATCAATACGCTTGAAAACTCTTCTAAAAATTAATATAATCTCCCATCTTAAAACTGTAAAGAACTTAAAAAAAAAAACTATAAAGAAGTTAAAGTAGGTGCGCCTGGCTGGTTCAGTCGGTAGAGCGTGCTACTCTTAATCTCAGGGTTGTGAGTTCAAGCCCCATGTCAGACGTAGAGATTACTTAAAATAAAATAATTTTTAAAAAAAGAACTTAAAAATGGTTCCTAGTAAAAACAAGTATTACCTAGAAGTAGTAGTGTAGTAGTACAAGTGGAAGGAGGAGGAGAAGGGGTAATAGCATTAGAACATTGTACTAATAACAGTAATAATAGTAGTGATAGAAGTAATTACAGGAGCAGCAGTGGTAGTATAGTAGTATTTAATAGTAATATTACTAGTAACTATAATATGCAAAGGAAATATAATTTTGCTTTATTGATCCTGAACCACGCAAAATCTGAGCGTCCTTATTAAAAGTAGTAATTCTCTTTGTATACATATATAACTAAATGTTATGGGAGACTGTAACTTAACCAATTAAGTCTAGAGTTAAAGAAAACTGAGAGACTATGTACTGGAAGTTTAGCTTTAAAAATATCTCTGCTATCAATTCAATTGTCATCTCCATCAAGCACCATTCTCAAACTCTCTAACTCTCCACTCTGTGGATATCATCACTCCCTCCCTATTCTTGCAAAGCATGTTTTGTAAGAGCACAATTCCCTATGTGTCACAATTTTAGCGATTTCTGTCTTTCCTCTGGACTTTTGCCTCTTAAGACTTAATTCATGTCGTATGTTGTGGGTGTCTCAGGCATTCAATATAGTACCTGAATCACAATAAAAGTTCAATTACTAGAACAACTGTTCTACTTAAAAAAATTGTTAATCATGTAATGTATAGGGGCGCCTGGGTGGCACAGCGGTTAAGCCTCTGCCTTCGGCTCAGGGCGTGATCCCGGCGTTGTGGGACCGAGCCCCACATCAGGCTCTTCCGCTGTGAGCCTGCTTCTTCCTCTCCCATTCCCCCTGCTTGTGTTCCCTCTCTCACTGGCTGTCTCTATCTCTGTCGAATAAATAAATAAAATCTTTAAAATAAAAATCATCTAATGTATAATTTGCAATGAAAATTTACTAAAGGCAGCTTAGAAGTTACTGAAATTTGAGCTCAGTCCCAAATAATGTATTCTGCACCATAGCCCTATTTGATTTGAGTAAGGTTTTAAGATATCAGTATTATCAGGCAGAAAGTTCCACTATTAGATCTACTTTTTAAGCCACTCATTTACTAAAGAGTTTGAGTATTCCCTCCTCTGTAAACCCTTTCATTACCTTCTAGGCACAATTTATTGTTCCTCCCTGTATACTACAACTGAGTTTTACAGATACGCCGATTATACTTACCACACTAAGCAGACCAGGACTAAATTTCACACAACTCAACACATTTCACACATTACAGACTGATACCCTTAAACAACCTTTAGGACACCAAATTCAGTCATTTAGACATCATCTTATCAATGACTGTGAGTTACTGCATGAAGCTCTGGTAACTCACAATGCTAAGGAGTGGAAGAAGTTTGAAGCCAGGCCTCCCTGAAGTTGAGATAAACATGTGTTATTATCCTGGTCTATGATGGAAAAAAAAGTTAACTCTTCCTACCTCATTTCCCAGTCCTTCTACAGACAAAGGCTTGGCCACATATACACAAAAGTTGGGATGGGTAAGGATGAAGGGGTAACTGAAGCTGTCATTCTAAAATCCTGCAGGATAGGCGTCCTCTTGTCCGGCCTAACCCCTTCCCAGGCCTATCTCCAACAGTCCTTGATTTCTCCCTCGGGACAGTACAGAGCTATAGGTATTGCTAGGTTGCAAAAATATCCCAGGTAATCAAATATATAAGTGGGAGACTTTAAGTACCCCAGCTCATACTGTCACAGCAGGGTGAGAAGGATCCTTTTCCCCTCAGCTTCATATACCTACCATCTTAGTAACAGAACTCAAATCCCAGAGGCTGCACCCCCCTCTAGAAGGAGGTTGGGCCCAAGATCCATTTGCTCAGCCCAAACATAGCTAGCAATTCCACTCAGACAGGTTTGATGTTGTGCAAAAGCAGGATTCCTGGTCCCCAGGGAGACGACATGCCCAGGAACTAGAATTAGATGTTTTTGTTTTTGTTTTATGTAGGCTCCACACTGGGCTTAAATTCAAGACTCTGAGATCAAGAGTTGGACACTTAACCAACTGAGCCACCCAGGTGCACAAAGAATTAGATGTTTTATAATGATACATTTTGGCTTCGTGGAATAACTCCCCATAGAAATACCCAAACACCTCCTACCATGTGAATATTTATTTTCAAACACATTTTGGGGAACATATTATTATGTAGGAAATTGGGGGACTTCCTACACTGCAACTATTGACTTACATTTCCAGCTCACCTACTAAATTATCAACTTTCTAAAGGCAGGGTCTTAATCATTTTGTGTCCAAAATCATAGTAGTTGTTCATTAAATTTGTTGGAGAAAGGGCAAGAAAGCAAGACCAGGAAAAAGAAAGGAGTAAAGATAGAAAGTAAGGATAGAAAGAAATCCTTGTATACATCACTTTAAATCCCACACCAATACAGATATTCCTAAGTGATATATGTATTTTTAAATCCTATCTTCTCTGAAAAAATAGCAAAAAATAAGAATAAATTCCAATTATGGAATTTTACTGCTTTTAAATGAAATGAACTCAATTCTGCATGATGTTTTCCTTCCCTTGGGTTCACCTATGTCTCAGGAGAAACATGATTTTTTTTTTTAATCATGGTAAAATATCTTGAAGATGACAAGAATAAAAAACAGCTAAATACTTTATAAAATGTCAACTTAGAAAGCCAGAAGAGAATATGCAGTAAAGAAGGTCCTAAATAATCCTTTGATAGCTTTTATGGGTGAGGAAGTGGGTTCAGAATCATCAGACTCACTAAATGTTTCTAGAAGTTTCTATCACTACTGACTTTACACTCAAAAGGCTAGACCCAATTCAGGTAAACACAAGTAATAGGGTAGAGGAAAAGTCAGAAGAATGCAGAGAAATCAAATAAGGACTCCTGACAAAGACATCAAATTAAACCCCAAATATAAAGTCAGTAAGGAAAAATTCAATTTGTAAGTACAACATAAAATATTAAATTATTTGACTATAGATAATTTATAACCTAAGTATAGAGAGTCTAGAATACCAAGTTTGACACGTCTAGGAGGTCATTTTTATCACCTAGTTACAAATTTCAATTTTTAAAAGAGAACAATATGAATCACTGTGACAATATAAGTCCTAAAGTACTGTTTTCTAATCATGTAAGAAAAAATATATATTTTCAAGATCCAATAAAAATTAATTAGCCCTGGGGGAAAAAAACAAAAAACATTTCTTAAAAGAAAGAGAGAGACTGAAACTTGTGAAAATCCAGACAAGGAAACAGCACAAACATGAAAAAAAAGCTAAATCAGGGGACACCTGGCTGACTCAGTCAGTACAGCATGCAACTCTTGATCTCAGCATGAGTTCAAGCCCCACATTGGGCACAGAGCCTACTTAATTTAAAAAAATAATAATAGAATTTTAAAAATTAAAAAAAGCTAAATCGAAAGAAATGGAAAAGCTAAATGTATACACAGTTCATCACAGTGATAACAGAATAAACGGTCTTACCAACCTACAGTACCTCACTCAATGAAAACACATTACTATTAAAAACACAATGATACAGAATGAGTAAACACACTACTAACTACAAAAAAGCACAAATTTAAGAAGAAATTATGATCACAACTATGTAAAAAAAAATCTATATATGAAAAAGAACTAAAAGACCCATATACTCACACATGGTAGCTATTGTCATGTTAAACTATGGGATAAAGGATGATGCTCTTATTTTAATAAAACAGTTGCCTGGATTACCTGTAAATAGTGATTTTTTTAATGCAACTTTTTTCCAAAAGAAAATAAGCTACATTTTACATATAATATACACCAATTTCTCTTTTCATACTTCCACCAAGATACTGAAGCAGTAAATTCAAGATATCTAAGCACTAAATTCATGATGTACATTAAGGGTTTTTTGTTTTTTTTAACCGTATCACAGAAAATGTAAGGATTAACATTATCACTCTATTCTCTGCACATAAAAATAATTAGTGAACAATGTAATAATTAAGACATGCAGTCTGAATGAGCCATCCAATTAATTCCATCTATCCAAAGCATCAGTACAAGGTTTTTTGGTTTTTGTTTTGTTTTTATAAATTTTTTTTAAGATTTTATTTATTTACGTGACAGAAAGCAGGAGAGATAACAAGAGAAAGCACAAGCAGGGGGAGCAGCAGAGGGAGAGGAAGAAGCAAGCTCCCCATTGAGCAGGGAGCCCAATGCAGGACTCAATCCCAGGACCCTGGGATCATGACCAGAGCTGAAGGTAGATGCTTAACAGACTGAGCCACCCAAGCATCCCAGCACAAGGTTTTAATAACCATTCCCAGAATCATCACTAGTTACCATAAGTGCAAATTGGTGAAACTTGACCCTACACCCAAAAAGGCTGTAAAAATAAAATATTTTTTGTGTAGTTCAAGAGTATAAAAATGAAACTCTGGCTATTAACACAGGAAACATAGGAAAGGTTGCCATTGTCCCAAAACTACACTTGCAAATAGAAGAATAGAAGAATAGTAACCATTTCACCAATAACAAGAATCAGTCCTAAGATCAATTTCCCTCTGAAAAAGTTCTATACTCATTCTTGCAAATTAGAATACATTACCTCAACTGCACAAACCTAATGCCAGAAGGAAATCAAATTCCAAAATACTGTCAAATCAGACAGAGGATATCATACCAAGTTTTACCATTACAAAATTGCCAAAAAGAGTCAAAAATAATCTTTAATCAGGTCCAACATGTAAAGAGCTTGTAATTCATCACTGCTGTTCTCACTAGTGAAAGAAAGAAGAAAGAAAGAAAGAAAGAAAGAAAGAAAGAAAGAAAGAAAGAAAGAAAGAAAGAGAAAGAAAGAAAGACGACAAGACAGACCAATAGGCGGGGCGGAAAAAAAAAAAAATCAACAACTCTTCTTAGCTCCATCAAGGAATTGAACCCAGAAGGCAACCTGCTACCCTGAAAACTAGAGACACAGGCAGATACAGAAAATCAGTAGAAGACAAAAAAAGATAGAAACAGCAGGTGCCAGGAATTGGAAGCAGTTAAACAATATGGCATATATTAATCCAAGTATATAAATAATTACTTTAAACATCAATGGTGTAAATACATCAACTAAAAGACAAAGACTGTCAGCCAGTGATACGGGGTGGTGGGTGTTACACAATGACAGTGGGTCAATTCTCCAAGAATATGTAACTTCCTTTATATGTATGCATCTAACAACTGTGCATCAAAACATATGACGTAAAAATTAGTAGAACTGCAAAGAGAAACACATGAATTCACTGTTGTATTTGGAGACTTCAACGCCCCTCTAATCAGTAATTGACAGAACAAGTACACAGAAAATCAGTAAGAATATGGTAAAACTGAATAGCACCATCAATCAACCGGATCTAATTGACATCTATAGACTATTTTATCCAACAACAGCAATATACACACTCTTCTCAAGCTCAAAGAGAACATTTATCAAGATAGTCTACATTCTGGGCCAGAAAACACACCTTAATCATACAAAATATGCTTTCAGATTACAATGGAATTAAACTGAAAATTGATTAAAAAAGGTAGTTAGAAATTACCCAAATATTTGGAAATTAACAACACACAATAGCATATGAATCAAAGAAAAAGTCTCAAGAAATTAATACTTTAAGTAAAAATGAAAATAAAACATTAGAATTGCAGAATGCAGTAAGCGCACTACCGCATTTTCACTTTTCAAGAAAAATGTTATAGCGTTGGAGTCATATATTAAAATAAAAGGAGCTAAAATCAACCACCCAAGCTTCTGCCATAGGAAAGTGAGATTTATTTATATATAAAGATATATATATAAAATATATATATCTTTATATATAAAATAGATATATAAAATATATCTATTTTATATATATATATATATTTTAGATATATATTTATATAGATATATATATATATATTTTAGATATATATTTATATAGATATATTTATATATATATAAACATATCTATATAAATATATATCTATATAAAGATATATATATCTATATAAAGATATATATAAAGATATGTATATATAAAGATATATCTATATATATAAAGATATAGATACCTATATATATAAAGATATATATATAAAGAAAGATTAAATAAAATCCAAATAAAATCCAAAATAAGCACAAGAAAAGAAATAATAAAAATCAGAGCAGAAATCAATGAAATTGAAAATATGTAAACAAAAGAGAAAAGGCAACAAAAGCAAAAGCGGGTTTTTTTGAAAAGATCAATAAAATGGATAAACCCCTAATCAGGGAAAAAGGAGAAAAGAAACAAATTAGTAATATCAGAAGTGAAAGAGGGCCCATCACTAGTGATCCTATGGACATTAAAGAGATAATAAAGGAATATTATAAATAATTCTAGGCCCATACATTTGATAACTTAGAGGAAACGGAATAATTCTTCGAAAGACAATCTACCAAAGCTCACACAAGGAAGAAACAGATCACCCAGATAAGCCTATACTGATCAAAGAAATTGAATAAATAATTAGTAATCTTCCAAAGCAGAAAGCTCCATACCCAGATAGTTTCTCGGGTGAATTCTACCAAACATTTAAGAAACAAGAAATACAAATTCTCTGCAGTCAGTTCCAGAAACAAGAGGGAGCACTTACTAATTCGTTCTAGGAGTCCAGCATTACCCTAATACTAAACCCAGACAACATTACAAGAAAGGAAAATTACAAACAAATATCTCTCATGGACACAGATGCAAAAATTCCCCCAAAAATATCAGCAAGTCAAATTATACACCACAAATAGGATTTATTCAATTATATAAATCAAGTTCAATGTCTGAAAATCAATTTTTAATGTAATCCATTAAATATCAACATGCTATACAAGAAAAATCATGTGATAGTGATACATGCAGAAAAGAATCTGATAAAATCCAATACCCATTTATGATAAAACTCAGCAAAATAGGAGTATAAGGGAACTCCCTCAAGCTGATAAAGAAAATCTACAAAAAACCCACAGCAAATATCATTCTTAATAATAAGAAACTTTTCCTCTAAGATTTTCCCTCTCACCATTCCCATCATATCATACTGGACATCCTAGCTAAAGCAGTAAGACAAGAAAAGGATATAAATGATGTACAAAGTAGGAAGGAAAAAAACACAACTGTCTTTGTTCACAGATGATATAATCTACATAAAAAATCCCAAACAATTATAAAGGGGAAAAAAACCCTGGTAGTAATAAGCAGTTATAGCAAGACTGCAGGATATAAGGGAACTCTGTACTTTCTGTTATATTTTTCTCTAAAGGTAAAAGTACTCTAAAAAATAAAATCTATTAAGAAAAAAAAAAAAAAAAGGATGCCCGGGTGGCTCAGTTGGTTAAGTATCTGCCTTTAGCTCTGGTCATGATCCTGGGGTCCTGGAATCAAGTCCCCCATCAGGCTCCTTGCTCGGTGGGGAGCCTGCTTCTCCCTCTGCCTGCACTCCCCCTACTTGTGTTCTCTCTCTCTCTAACAAATCAATCAATCAATCAAAAAACCATCAACCAAACAACCAGCACAGTAATCCATTAATTCAGAATAGGTGTTCAAAGAGAGGGAAAAAAAATGTGTTTAACATGAACATGATTTTCCTTCTTCCTTTCCTTTTTTTTTTTTTTTTTTCCTTCCTATGAGGCTGCAGAAGTAGCTGGCTGGGGGATGGGGGAAGGAGATTCCTCTAATTTCTCAAGCATATGTGAATCCAACAAAAATGAACACTACATAAAAAGTGAAGATTCCAAACCATAAAATAAATCAAACATATTCATACTCTACTTTTTAATATTTGCCAATTCAAAAAATTATCTGAAACTCGAAAATATATCTTACAAGTAGAAGAAACTTCATCTTGTTAAATATTAGTAGACCAACTTCAAGGTCTAAAATGAGGAGGAAAAATTGCAATCAAACAGAGTTTAATACAAACCTGAATCATCAGCCACCATATCCACCCCACCCCACCCCCAAAAAAAAATCCTTCCAGGATTCATTAGAATAGCCCACAAATCAAAAAAAAATCTTGGCTTCTTAAAGGTCAAGTTATTTTCACTGATGTGGACAGCACATTAAAAAACATACAGTAGCAACATTCTCCTACTGTCTTCATTGAAGGATGGAAATGTGAACAGAAAATATGAAACAGAAGGTATGTATCTTTATTACCGTAATTATAGCATCTGTTTATATTAGTTTTTACATTATATGATCATTTTAACATATATTTTAAAGATTATTTGAGACGGAGAGAGTATGCAAGCAGGAGAGAGGGGCAGAGGGAGAGGGAGAAAGAATCTCAAGCAGACTCCTCACTGAGCATGGAGCCCGACAGTAGGCGGGGTGGCCGCCTCAATTTCAAAACCCTGAGATCATGACCTGAGCCAAAATCAAGAATCAGATGCTTAACCAACTGAGTCACTGAGGCACCCCTTTTTTAACGTATTTTATTTCAAGTATTGCTACAGTGTTATTGCAAATTTTATATTCTAATGTGTCTTCTAAAATTAAAAAAAAAAAAGAAAGAAAGAAATCACCATTGTTGCAGTCTCTGGTGATCATCTCTGAATCACCCAAATACCACACACAGGGTCCTGGGAAAATTCGTCTGTAATTAAAGAGCTATATGCTGGAAGATCCTTAAGTTCAAGTGTTGAGAGATTTCCAGGGTTTCCTGGAAGATGGGTTTGAAATTCTACTGCATGGGATGAATCAAAAATCCATTTTCTTTCACTTCAGTCACTTTTAATGCAAATCCAAAGATGTTGGTTCAACCTGTATTTATACTTACCACCAATACACAGACATTATTAATTTGTACCTTGAAAAGAACAAACACAGACACAACCACAGGTGGTTTTAGTATTATCAAAAAATTTCCTCTTAAGTATTCGCAATATGTCTATGAAATAATTATTATCTATTTTCAACATTATTCAAATAAGAATTCAAATAATACTGCAGTGAGCTATTCAAAACGTAAGAAAAATCCAATGGAAGAAGAACCACTTACACCTAGAACTCCAGCACCAGGCTCCACCTCACTAGACTATTATCATTCACTAGTAAGAATGTTTCTCAGATCCCTTGACTGCAGGAATATTATGACAGGGCAATACGGGCAATAAAGGAAGATCTACATTCTCATGCTCACTTCAGAAAAGGTGATTTCATTTTCTGAACTCAGCTGACAGATTGCAGGAACAATACGTTTTTCTAACTTCAAGTGAATTAACTGACCTCAAGAATGTCTCCATTAGAAATATACTATTCAAATTGAAAAACAAAACATGGTTAAGTCAGAGAGATCAGGACTAACCCCATGTTTACCTAATGTCTTCATCAATGATCTTCACCCAAGTAAACAAAACATAAATAAGGCCACATTCACAAGTCAGAACCTATCATACCAGCACTTAAATCATTCTCTATTTCCTTTTTTAATTTTGCCAAGCTAAATACTATCAATATTGTATATAGCAGACACTCAACAATTACCAAACTTCAGAATCTGAGACCTACAAAGGCCCATACATATCATTCGGGCCATTCCTCTTTTCTTCCAGACCTCCCCATTTCTCCCATTGAGAAACGAATAGCTGGAGAAGATGGTAACTTTCTCAAGCTAGTTAAGAGGGTACAAACTAGAACCAAGGCAACTTTATTTCCATACTGATGTTCTTTCCACTACATCATCTGTTGTCAAGAACTCTGAAGAGTCTGAGATTTTATCCTACATGCAAGCTAAGCAATCAGCCTGCCACAGTGTCATGGATACTGAGAAGCAAAATCATCTACCCACACTAGATACTGAGGACTGAAACCACATACTCCCTTGTATCCTTGTACTGGGTTGAATAGCGTCCCCCCAAAATTTATTCATTGTCAATGTGACCTTATTTGGAAATAGGTTCTTTGCAGATATAATCAAGGTAACATGAGGTTATAATGGATTAAGGTGGGCCCTAATCCAGTGACTCGAGTCCTTATAAGAAGAGGGAAATTTGGGATACAGAGCGAAGACCACCATGCGAAGATGGAGGTAGAGATTAGAGTTATGCCGCCAGAAACCAAAAAACACCAAGGATTGTTTATAAACACCAAAAGTTAGAAGAGAAAAGAAAGAATTCTTCCTTAGAGCCTATTATTTTAAGCCATAAGTGTGTGGTAATTTATTATTGCAGCCCTAAGAAGCTAATATACCCACACGCTCATCTTCTGGTATATATATTAATGAGACTTTATTAGTCCAGTGTCCTCATTAGCGTAACTCTACTATTCCAAGAGACTCTTGCATGAGTATAACTTGATTGTTCATTACAGAAGCTTCAGGAAAGACCCATCATCTCTTCAATAGGAAGCCATCAACAATTTTCAAATCCTTGCCTTGCTGTTTCTACCAATTCTAAACTATTTTGATATTCAATCTTAATCAAGCCCCACCACCACCACTTAAGACTCAAACTGAACTTCAAATCCTCACATTTTGACCTTGGCTTTGACCCTCTTAGATATCACCAAAGCTCTCTGAAGGTGGTATTCTCCTTCACAGCAATAAGCAATAAACTCAGCTTTATTTTATCAATAGGCTGTGTTAGTGATATTTGGCAACTCAGCATCAGATAATCCTGGCAGAAGATAGGACACTCCTGGATGAGAAACAAAGAACAGCTTACTACTCAAAACAACAGCAGTAGCCAGAGTATCATCATTTGCACTGGGTCCCCAAGCCCTAATTCTTAAAAGGCAACACAAAGTGAGCTAGTGATGCCTGCACACACAGTAGGTTGCATTACAGGAAAAGAAAGATGAGCTTATGAAACCCCAGTCTTTCAAGGGGTTTACAAGCAAATATGCCCTATCTTTTCCCCAAAAGGATTATCTTGATTATCCTGGACAGCAAAGAAATCACTAACCTGTCCTTACGGGAAAACATTTCTATCTTTCTAGGATTTTTGCTATACAAATTTCCTTGAAAAGACCACCTCCAACAAAAGCTGTCAATGTTTCTGCTCATAATATGGGCAGAAACACAAAAGACTCATGTAGAATTGTCTCCAAATAGGTGTCTCCTTTGTTCTAAAGGGCTAGAAATTCTTAGGAAATCAGAATGAAATTAGTATTATATAATGAATAGAAGATGTTACAGGAGAAAAAAATTAGAGCAGAGTACTGTACTTAACTAAAACCACTTCAACTGAGTCACAATCTCTTAATATGCCTATACATCAAATACCTAAAAGTAAATACTTAAATGTTATTTTATTTTAAAATGTTCCATTTCTAAAAGAGAATCTTGAACAAGTTGTTTTTTTATTTGTTTGTTTGTTAATTTTCTAGGCGTGGCAGTGCTCATGAGAAAAAGGAAACTGGTAGTTCTGAACTTTGCTAATTATACCTGTAAACATGTTTATTAGTGAAATCCTCCAGAGCAGAATATAACCCATTATTTTAGGGTGCTTAGAGCTAAAACCAAATAAAATCTAAGGTCCATATTTATCTAAAGTATTTGTGAAAAAAGAGGTCTCATTTAAATTTTATACTTTTAAATTAATCTACATAAAAATGTTTTGAGGTAGTTAAAAAATAATTTTTAAATTTTTCTAGATATATCTGAATATCAGCATGTTTTTTTGCATCTTATTGAAAATTAAGATTGTATCTCATACCATTTCAATAGTGGCCTGTTCTAACTTAAAGTCAACTGAAAAAGAAATTAAAACTGAATTTTGTAAACAATTTTAAATTGAACAATTTAACTTTATCCCTTAGGTCAAGTAACAATCCCAGGATTAAGAAAGGCAGGGTAATGAGTAAAATGAGCCACTACAGTACTTGTCTCTAGCTAGCTATGTCGCTAAAAGCATATCGCCCCATCTCTCTGGGTCTCCATTTTCTCATTTACAAAAAAACTATAGGCATTGGACTAAATGTTCCTCCAGGTCCATTTTGTGTAAAAATTCTATGAGAAGTACCAGTTTTTACCATTCTGTTGGGTTCCATTTTCTCATGCTTTCAGAAAACTCACTTCCTACTTCTTGCCCTACCAATCTTGGAGAATCCACCACAGATGCAAGGTACTCTAATGAACTCCAAGTAGCCCATGGATGGGTGAGACTAATTCATTCAGCAATACTTGCTATAGGAATACTGCCTTCAGAAAACACCAAAATCTAAAACAATCATTGCTGACAAGAAGCTCAATCATTTAACCCAAACGATTTTGAGAAAACAAAGCTAGAGGAGGGGTGCCTGGCTGGCTCAGTCGGTGGAGCATGTGACTCTTGATCTGGGGGTTGTAAATTTGAGCTTCATGTTGGGTATAGAGATTACTTAAAAATAAAAAAATCTTACAAAAAAAAAAAAAAAAGGTAAGTAAGGAGCTGGAGGTATCACAATCCCAGATTTCAAACTATACTACAAAGTATAATCAAAACAGTATGATACTGGCCCAAAAAGAGACACATCAATCAATGGGAACAGCATGGAGAGCCCAGAAATAAACACACACTTAAATGTTCAACTAATGTATGACAAAGGAGGCAAGAATACACAATGGGGAAAAGACAATCTCTTCAATAAATGATGTTGAGAAAACTAGACAGCTGCATGCAAAAAAAATGAAACTGCATCATTTTCTTACACCATACACAAAAATAAACTCAAATGGACTAAAGATCTCAATGTACTACCTGAAACCATAAAACTTAAGGAAAAAAAACCAGACAATGATCTCTTGGACATTGGCCTTAGCAATATTTTTCTGGATAAGGTCTCCCTAGGCAAGGAAAACAAAAACAAAAATAAACAATTGGGACTACATCGAATCAAAAAGCTTTTGCACAGCAAAACAAAAACAAAAACTATCAACAAAATGAAAAGCCAGAATGGGAGAAGATACTTGCAAATGATAAATCTAATAAGGGACTAATATCCAAAATGTATGAAGACCTCATACAACTCAATACCAAAAAAACAAACAATCCAATTAAAAACGGGCAGAGGACCTGAAAGAAGATATACACACAATCAACAGAAACATGAATATCACTAGTCATGAGAGAAATGCAAATCAAAACCACAGTGAGATATCACCTTACACCAGTCAGAATGGCTAGTATCAAAAAACCAAGAAATAACAGGATTGATGAAAATTTGGAGAAAAGGGAACCTGTACACTGTTGGTGGGATTATAAACTGGTGCAGCTACTGTGGGAAACAATATAGAGGTTTCTCAAAAAATTAAAAATAGAAATATCATATAACACAGCAATTCCACTTCTGAGTACTTATCTACAGAAAACAAACACTCCAATTCAAAAAAGATACATGTACCCATATGTTTACTGCAGCATTATTTACAATAGCCAAGATATGGAAGCAACATAAGTGTCCACTGACAGATGAATGGATAAAGATGGGATATATACATACAATGAATATTACTCAGCCATAAAAAATAATGAAATCTTGTCATTCATGAAACATGGGTGGAAGGTACTATGCTAAGTGAAATAATTCAGATGGAAAAAGACAAATACCGTATGATTTCACTTATATATAGAATCTAAAAAACAAAACGAACAAAAGAAAGACTCATAAATACAGAGAACAAACTGGTAGTTGCCAGAGAGGTGGGGGTATATACAAAATAGATGAAGGGGATTAAGAGGTATAAACTTCCAGTTATAAAATAAATAAGTCACAGGGTGGGGAATACAGTCAATACTATTATGATACACTTGTATGGTGAAAGAGAATAACCATACTTACCGTGGTGAGCACTTCATAACATATATAATTGTTGAATCACTATGTTGTACACCTAAAATTAATATAATGTCAACTACACTTAAATAAAAAATTAAAAAACATTTTTAAAAGAGAAGTTCAGTCATCTATTTGAGAGCTCAAAAATATGTATGTACCCAAAATCCTAATAAATTTTGGGAAATATATGGTATTTGCCTTAAAAATTTATACTATGCTCTGGGTGCCTGGGTGGCTCAGTCAGTTAAGTGTCCAAATTTTGATTTTGGCTCAGGCCATGATCTCAGGGTTATGAGATCAAGCCCTGTGTCAGGCTCCATACTGAGCATGAAGCCTGCTTAAGATTCTCCCTCTACCTCTCCTTCTGTCCCTCCCCTCCTTCTCGCGAGCACTCTCTCTCCAAAAAGAAAAGAAAAAGAGAGAAAACTTAAAAAAATGTTTTTTACTATGCTCTTTGGCAAATGGAATCTGTGTTCCTACATGCTAGCTGTCCATCCCTTTCCTAATATTTGGCTTTCAGTTATGATGTCTTTGATGCTATATTAAAAAGTTATGCCAGATAACTTATATAATTAACATGACACAAAAAGAATAGCTCAAATCTGAAGAAATCACGACTTCTGAGCATCGCCTTTGACTCTGTATTGCATTTACCCAACGACCAAATAATTGCTCTTCCGCAAACATCTCTAAAATGCTCTGACTCTGCCTAAAATGTTTTACCTATTTTGGAACTGTTCCCTGAGAACACAATATAGCATACTATTTTATCTACAGAGATACTACACAAGTCATATAATTTATCTAAAATATTCAGAAACAACAGAACAGTTCAAAGTTGCAGTGACTCTTAATCTCCAGGCTGAGGAGCTGGAATCTAAAGCAACATTCTCTGAGTCACAGCATAATATTTTGCTCAAGATCTTTTCATTTCTGTAGCACATAATGAACCAGATAATCCTTATAAATAATAAATAGGCTTTTTGAGATCACTACATAGCTAGTTTTTTATATTACTAATTTCCCCAAGGTAGAAGGACAGCTTCCATCACTTTCAACCCAAATATTCATTCAAGAAAGTTTAAACTGACTTTTCATGCCCAACATTCGCCATCTTTAAGAGTAAGTACGATTTTTAATATGAGAATTCTTATAATTCACTTGACTTTTCTAAACAGGTAAGTTTTGGAGCTACCTATATGAGGGCTAACTATACAAGCCTATCTGTACATTTCTGATCTAACACTATACTCAAGAAAGCAATATGATTTTTCAATAGTCAGGAAACACCACAAGATCCAATATACCTCATTTCTAACAATTTTGTATCACCTCTCTTTATATACTTAAAGTAATCATAAATTGCAGGTCTCTTCCTCTACACACAAGATCTGTTTAAAAAAAAATTCTTTGGTTATGTTTTAAAAGCTTTTTAAAAGAAATGCAACCCCAGCCCTAAAAAGCAATAGTAAAATTATCATGGTTTCTTTAACAAAACAAGTAACATTCTATTAATAAATTCTGTTAATAAAACATTCTATTAATAATTCTAATAAACATTTTATTAATACAATGACATTTTTATTTTTAAAATGTATAACTGCATATTAAAAGGATTACACACCATCACCAAGTGGGATTTATTCCTGGAGTACAAGGATATGAAAATTGATCAATGTAATATGTTACATCAACGAAATGAAAGAAAAACCCACATGATCATCTCAATTGATCTAAGAAATAAAAAAGCATTTGATAAAATTCAATACCCTCTCATCCTGAAAATACTCAACAAAATAGGAACAGAAAAGAAACTACCTCAACATAACATAAGCCATATATGAAAAAAACACAGCAAACATCATACTCAATGTTGAAAGACTGAAAGCTATTCCTCTAAGATCAGGAACAAGGAAAAGGAAGCTCACTTTCCCCACTTCTATTCAACACAGTACTGGTGGCTCTAGCCAGAGCAATTTGGAGAAAAAAAAAAAATTTCAAGGCATTCAAATTGAAAAGGACAAATAAAATTATTTATTTGCAGATAATATGATCTTATATGTAAACAAACAAACAAACAAACAAACCCTAAAGACTCCACAAAAAAGCTCTTAAAACTAATAAATAAATTAGCTGGATACAAAATCAACATACAAAAACAAACCACATTTCTACACACAATGAACAATCTGAAAAGACAATTACAAAAAGAATTCTACTAACAGCATCAAAAAGAATAAAATACTTACGAATTAACTTAAACAAGGAGGCAAAAGACTTGTACAATGAAAACTACAAAACACTGATGAAAGAAATTAAGACATAAATAAATGGAAACACATACCATGTTAGTAACACTGGAAGACTTAATATTGTTAAAATGTCATACTACTCAAAGAAATCAACAGATTCAATGGCTAAGATGGGGGGAACCTGGGTGGCTCAGTAAGTTAAACGTCTGTCTTCAGCTCAGGTCATGATCCTGATCCTGGAGTCCCAGGATCGAGTCCCGAATGGGGTTCCCTGCTCGGCAGGGAGTGTGCTTCTCCCTCTGACCCTCCCCTCTCCAGTGCTTTCTCGCTCTCACTCTCTCTCTCCTATAAATAAATAATATCATTTTAAAAAAATGGCTAAAATGGTAAATTTTGTTATGTATTTTGTTGTTATAAATACTATGTTATATATAAGTATTTAATCACGAAAAAAAGAAAAAAAGTATGACTAAAATAATCACCAAAAACTGGAAACTCCTCAAATGTCCATAAAGTGGTGAATAGATAAACCAACTACGGTATATCGCCATATGGTAGAACACAGCTCAGCAATTAAAAAAAAAAGAACAAATTACTAGTACATACAACATGAAAGAATCCAAATGCATTATGCTAAGTGAAAGAAGCTAAATTTTAAAAGCTACATACTAAATGATTCTATTTAAATGACAAAGCAGAAAAGGTAGACTATAGGGACAAAAAACATCAGTAGTTGCTAAGAGTTGAGATGAGGGAGAGGTTGACTACAAAGAGAACATGAATGAATTTAGATGATTATGAGGATGAATATATATTTATCAAAACTCATAAACACTAAAAACAAATAATTTTAATGTATGACTAAAATCTGGACAACAATCAATCCTTTAAAAGTCAGCTACAAAAATGTCCAAAAATGCTAAGATGAGCTGTTTATTTTCAGCACCAAATATGTCACACAACAATGCCGAAAGTACAATATACCATATTTAGCCACAAACTTGTTTTTACCCAGCCTCTTAAAGTACAAAACTATTAAACACAGAGTTAAACATTTTTTTTAATTTTATGCACTGCAGATTATACATTGTAGATAATGCAAAAATGTTAACTAATACGTAATTCAGTAGGGTTTAGACTGACTTGGTCTAATTCACTGCCATGTACATACATAGCTTTAAACACAAAATTATCCACTTCTCAACATATTAACTTATAATTAGAACAGGGAAATGCTGTCCACAAAATATACTAACCTGAATTTGTTCATTAATCAATCAATAAAGGCAAACAACACTTTATCTTGAATGAAAATACCACCTGGGTCATGAGTGCTCTCTTAGCAAAAGCAGCAACCTGGAACAACAAACAAACAAATAAGTGAAATTCAGCCCTACTCAAAGTTCAGTTAGAAAACCTTCAGTATTATACCATTTTAAAAATTCCTTTTTTCCCCTTATAATATGTCATAACATGTAAAACTTTCACTTTTTAAAAGTTTTTATTTATTTATTTATTTGAGAGAGAGAGAGAGCGAGAGAGCGAGCAGGCGGAGGAGCAGAGGGAGAAGCAGGCTCCCCCCTGAGCAGGGAGCCCAAGGCAGGGCTCCTTCCCAGGACCCAGGGATCATGACCTGAGCCGAAGGCAGACACTTAACCAACTGAGCCACCCAGGCACCCCCATGTAAAACTTTTATATATTCACTTCTGTAAGCAGTATCTTTCAAATCCCAATAAAGAATAGGTTTTTACTTTATTGTAATCAAACACAGTAACGCTCAGTGTCTTAATTTGCTTCATAGTTTAGCTTGAAGTAAGTCAGCACCTACAATATTACTTTGTGAATGCAAAAATCTTCAATTTTTCTACTTTTTAACATATGGAGCAATCAGAATTATCTCTCTTTTCAGACTAATGCTCAAAATCTTCTACATCCCTCACACCACAATCAGCTCTACAACCTAATTTCTGACTATCTCCTACAGAGAATTCCATTCAAACCAATTTAATTTCCTTGTTTTTCACAGAACAATTTTGTCATTCTCAGCTGTTACCCTGCAACACACCATTCCTTCTTTTTAGAACAGGGACTTTTTCTCCCTTATCCTCTTGGTGAATCAATGCATATCCATCAATTTTCTCAAAATCCAACCCCTCCATTTCTCCCTGAGAGCTGACATAATTACTCTGTACTCCATTAATCTTTGCTACAATATGTTATTGCCTTATGACATGTGCCATCTCATGTGATCTCCTAATAAGGGCCCTATCTCTTATTTCTTTTTCTCCCTAAAATCTACTACCATGTTTGGCATATAGAAAAGTTAATCATGTGATTGACAAGTGAATGGTCTTAATAAAGATTCACACATCAAATGTTCACTGAATATGTATGTGAAAGTCCCTAAGTACAAAAAACCCAAGAATAATATAGCGATACAATACAATCTTCAGAAATATGTCTTTCGGCCGACTACTTTACTGTTGTTACAACGTGAGATTTTGGATTGACATTATTACTAATTTTGAGAAGCAGTCTTTATCCAATGACATCAAAGCCTACTGAAACCAATTTTTGGTAATTAGAAATAATACTGAAGGCATCATCACCAGCTCCAGCTCCCAGCATAAAGGTAATCCAACTATTTTCACTTTAAATTCCCCAAAAAAAATCTATTCTGAGGCAGAACAGCTTATTAATAAGGACATTCAATAAATTACTCTAAGCTAAAAATAATAAGCACATTTGTATAGTGCTTTACTATTTACATGATCTCATCTGCTAGATCTGGTTGAAAAAGACAAACCACTGCTAAGTCAACTACTCTAAGGGTCCATAAACAATTCCAAAATGTCCATTAACTATAAAAATTGGCCAAGGCTCATTGTCATTCCTTCCTGCAACTTCACCCTAAAGTCTTTACCAACTTCCCACAATAATCCAGTAGTTAAGGATTTATGCTTCTAGCTATTATGGAGTAACTGGTACCAGATTTACCCTCAGACAGTAAACAACTACAAAACTAGACAAAACATATGACATAACAGTTTATGGACATTGGACAATAATTAGTGTAGATCTGCATTCCCTGAGAGAAGGAAACAAGCTAGATAAGCCCTACGAACATCTTGACTTTCTGCCAAGAGACATGTTCTAGACACCACTGCAGGCGGGGAGACTCAAAGCATAGCACAGCAATCAACTTAACTTGAAAAGACAAAGATATAAGTTCAGTAAGGGACAGGTGACAGGAATTACCGGAATAATGTACCAGAGAGGAGGGGTTATTCAGAAAAAAGCTCTAGACATCTAGGTAGGGGTCCACTTGAGTCTGACTTAATACTAATCTACATATACTTAGAGTGAAATTCCACGAGGCCAGGCAAAAAACAACTGCTGAGGAGAAGAAAAGAAAAAAGAAAAAAGAAAAAAGAAAAGAAAAGAAAAGAAAAGAAAAGAAAAGAGGAAAGGAAAGGAAAGGAAGGGAAAGGAAAGGAAAGAGAACAATGCAAGGTTCAAACAGAGCTGGAGACATTGGAGGTTCCAACCAACCAGAGCAGAGAAAGACTTTGTATACTCTGGATAGTAAGTAGAGACCTCAGCACGGCTAAAAATCAGTCCTAGAATAAAGACTACTCTCTAATGATCCCAAAAGAACTTAAAAACCAACCTTGAAGGAACAACCAGATCCTCAATTTAACATCTGTAACCAGATGATTAGCCAAATGGAAAACCTCATTATTCACAGGGCATCGGGTAAAGGACTCAGAAAGGTTCTGCCTCAGTAGTGGGGCAATTAGATTAAATGGTCCCACTTAACAAAGATTAAAAGCAATACCTTAAAGGATCAAACACTTTCCAAGTAACTTCAATACATTCCAGAAAAAGTTTCAAGAATATTTATAGGAATACAAAAATATCCGTACCCAACGAGGTAAAATTTACAATGTCTTCTTTTACATGCCTGACAAGCATCAACTTATTTCCAAGCAGGTTTAAAAAAAAAAAAAAAGTGTAAGAAAAAGAAAACAGTCATAATGAGTAAAAATATCAATCAAAACCAGCCTAGATATGACATAGTTGATAGGATTAGGAAACTAGGACATTAAAAGTTGTTATAAATCCCATATGTTCTAGAAGCTAGAAAAAAGATTAACTACATTTTCAGTAAAGACAGAAAAAAAAATCCAAGCCGAATATCTAAAAATGACAACTAGAATGTTGGAGATGTTCTACCTGACACTCAGTGAATAAGATTTTCTACTCTGATGGATTCAGCGCTCTATTCCTGGTATTGTATGTGAGCTGTGAGTACTGTATTGTTCCTTCAATTCCTTTTGAGTGGTTCTTCCTAGCCTCAAGTAGTTCCCTCACAGGCATGCACTGATTAGTACGCAATTGAATTCTTGAAAGGAACCTCACCGATTAGTACTCAACTGAATTCTTGAAAATTCTCTTGCAGCTCTCTCTGCTCTGATATTCTGCCCTGTGAACTCTAGCTCCCTTGGCTCCCTACAGTCTCCCAGCTCCTTCTCTTCAACTCAGGAAGATCTCTTGGTTCCTCCCGGTTTCTACTGACCTGCTCCTTGCCTAGAAACTATCTCCAGGCTAGAGCATTCTTAAGTCTCGCTTAATTTATTTCCTGTCGCTCAGGGATCAAAGCCTTTTGCTGCCTGATGGCAAAAGTCTTAGAAACTGTTGTTTCATATCTTTTATCCAGTTAGTTTTTTTAGGGTGGAAGAATACTAATCCCTGTTGATCCATCTTGGCAGGAAGCACTATTTTAATTATTTTGAAGGGGAGCTATGAGCTAGATTAATTTTGTGACAGCACTGAATGCTGAAATTTTCCAAAAATTAGATGTATTCAATTAACACCACTCATATATTAATAAGTTATCCTAAAGCATATAATAAATGCATAATACGTGGTAGAAAAGAACAGTAACCATGAAAGTGAAATAGGCAAATACTAGCTGAGCGAAAAGAATAAACAGGACCCAGTAATCAAAAATAGTAAAAAGCTATTTGTTGGATGCGTTTTCAATAGCCAATGCAATTAATCTGAAGAGTAAGGTCTTCTACCTAAAAATGGGGACCTTGCTGAAGTTGCAAGTGGTGAAGATCAAAAACAAATGATAGGTAATTCCCAAGTTGCTTACCAAGAGGATTTGGTAATAAGCAAGAAAGGGATGCAACCCACACACCCAATCTGCCTGAGGCTGGCTCTTAACTTTTTTCATTGTTTCACTGTAAGATCTTTAGTAATCCAAGCTTGCCTATACACTAGCTAAAATGGCTTTTGATGAGGCCACTTCAGAACCTGATGTAGTCAATGAAGCCTCATCCAAAGACAGCACCTTCATCATGCAGTTACTTAGAGACAACCTAACATTATGGACATCAGACAGTGCAGAAGAATGTGATGCTACAGAAGGGGCAGAAAACTAAGTGCATGCAGGGTGTCATCCTTCTCCCCCGCCAAGAAACCTTTTTACACATCTCCATTTCTTATTCCATTTGAATTTCCTATAGCAAAGAAACCCATTCATGTGTATGGAATCAAATGTTTATAGTCTTTTCACACCACAGCTTTGGGAAAACTCCATTCCTTGATTTGTGTTTGCCTTGGCCTTCCTGGTGTGCAGTTACTGCTGCAGGAAAGTATTAATAGCTTCATTTCATATAAACATAAGTAAATTCTAAACACTTCTGTAGAGGACTAAAAACGTCTCTGGTATTTAAGTAATCTGAACCAGTTCTGCAAGTAATTGGGTTTTGTATTACTGTGAAGAGTAATTATCCTTTAAAGAGTATTCTACATAATTTAATTTCTATTTTCCCTCTCTTTTTTCAAGGGTTTCCTTTCAGTAAGCAACTTTTCCATGCTCTTAATGTATTCCTTTTTGGTAGGAATCCAGAAGTATGAGATTCAATGGAAAAGCATTTGACATTTCTGGGCTGCGTATCACAAACTGAAATGCCTCCTGTATCCTGTATATGAAGGAGGTCTTGTATGTCTATGACAACAGAAGTTTCCTTATTCACTCTTCATTTGCTGCTATTTAAGTTGACAACTTCCCTTCCTAATAAAAATTTAATTATACCTCCTGCCTTTGTAGTTCTGGTATTCACTTTACTATGTAACAGATGTAGTATGTTGCCACTAGAATGCAAGCATTGCTTTTGGCAAGTTAAAGTGCATTGTCATTTCTTAATACACCAGAAAGGGAAAATAAAGTACACAAGTCCACACCTAAAACTTGAGTACTTTTCCATGCAGATTTGTCCACATGTGAGAGGGTGTCCAGTTTGTCTAGTATTGTTATTGAGAGAGTTGGACCACTATTGTGTGGTCATTGACTATACTCCCAAAATAGCTTTATGAAATGTTATGCCTTATTTAATAGCACATTAACATATAATAAAAAATGTAAAGAAATCCTTTTATAGTTATTATTTTTTCAACTAGTCTGAAATTAGAAGGCAAAATACTAAAATTTCCATCAGTTATAATACCATCATTCCTTTTAAATTCCCATGGTAGTTTGAATTTCTAAATCTTTTTTAACTTGCCTTACACTACCTTTGGCTGTTTTCCTCACCCCATCTCCACAAGATTGTGTACACCATGAGAGCCAAGACTATGTGTATTCATTTTTATACATTCTTTAGTGGTTTCTAACACACTGCCATCTTGACACCCATTGGTATTTAACATTTTCTGCTCACCAATATCCCTTCTACCCATCTCACAAGGATATTGCAATGATCAGAGTAATATTTGTGACAGTACTTTGCAAAATAAAAATGTTTTGCAGATATCTGATGAATTTTATTTCATTATCTATGGTTATCCCAAATCTTAGGTGGCAAGTAGTAGAATGCTCCATGGAGTGAAAATAGAACTGGCCTTCATGATCAGCATGAGTTTGATGGTGGCTCCACAGCCTCTTTTACTCTATCCCCTTTTCTATAGGTTCTAGAGTCCACTTGGTCATGGTAGGAGTCATCATCCCAACAGCATCCCAGCCCCCACATCATCTGGCATTTTTATGGTTTCCAGCACCAGCTTCAGATCTAGCTCCCAGTCTACAGTTCATGATGATTGGCGTTTTTGCTACAATCGTCTACCAGGCCCTTCCCTCACTGGATAAGATACAGAGAAAAAAATCAACAAGGCAAGAGGCTTATGACCTAACATTATCTCTGTAAAGTTGAATAAAAAAATCACTTGAGCCTTTTTTTTAAATCCCAGTATAAATATGTAACATTGCCTTAGCTGCACGTTAAGTAGGATGAGGAGCTGAGGATGTCATGATTTTCAAGATTATCGTGACTTTCAAGAACACATTCTGGCATTGAGGAAAGAATCCTAAAATAGAAATGAAGAAGAGTCTTTGAATCTACTCCCAGCTCTGAATATCAATTTACTACATGATTTTGGAAGTAACGTATCACTTGCCTATACTTCTAGTTATTCTTCCACAAATGAAAAAACTGGAAAAAAAATTGTAATAGTCCCTTGCAGCTCTAAAATTCTGGGAGTAAAAGCCTAAACTATACCTTCTAGGAGCCATTAAAATTCTTCAGCTTATATACCAATTCACCTTTATGCCTTACTACTAAAAATGCTCTCGTCCCCATCAACATTCTAAATAACCTTGACAAGATATGATTTAAGTAATCAGTTCTAGAAGCAATTGTTTTCTTTAATCTTTAGCTTAAAAAATTTCTTTCCAGTCCAAAAACTGATTTTTGCTTCATTATTACAAAACAGAGATGTTTTCCTCTAACTCTTCACCATCAAATACACAGTGATTATAACTTCCTAATTTACTGGAAACTGAAAAATACAGCTTATATTCACTAAGTTCAGCAGTAAACTCATGTAAAATTTACTTTCCAAAACCAGTCCTAGACACCTTCAGTCCTACTACATTAAAAAAAAAAATTTTTTTTTAAGATTTTATTTATTTATTCAACAGATATAGGGACAGCCAGCGAGAGAGGGAACACAAGCAGGGGGAGTGGGAGAGGAAGAAGCAGGCTCATGGTGGGAGAGCCTGATGTGGGGCTCGATCCCATAACGCCGGGATCACGCCCTGAGCCGAAGGCAGACGCTTAACCGCTGTGCCACCCAGGTGCCCCCAAAAAAATTTTTTTAATTGTAGAATAGTTTTATATCACAGTCAAGCTGCAACATAAAAAGACTTTCCGAACGTGGCAGACCCAGGGTCCCCTATTGTTAACATTTTGCATTACTATGGAACATTTGTCACAATTAATGAAAAAAAAGTTAATATATTATTACTAATGAAACTCCATACTTTATTCAGATAAATATGCTAAATATCAAAAAAAAATTTCAAAGCAAACTCTTAAAAAGAACAATGAAAACACAATGCGACATAATGAAAGCCACACAGTAAACAGAATACACACCGTAAACATAATAAATGTCAGAGCTAAAAACCTAGCATAATAAATGCAAAGAGCTTAACTCCTCTACTAAAAGAAAGAAAATTTTTAGATTGGCTCATGAAATAAAACCCAATCGTATATTAAAACAAGGAACATCTAAAAACAAAGTCATTAAGAAACATTAAAAAGAGAAAGATATGAGCAAAGGTATAATCGGCAAATACAATCAAAAAGAAAACAGAGGTTATGATCTTAATAACTGATAAGGTAGGGGCGCCTGGGTGGCTCAGTCATTGAGCGTCTGCCTTCGGCTCAGGGCGTGATCCTGGAGTTCTGGGATCAAGCCCCACATTGGGCTCTTCTGCTGGGAGCCTGCTTCTTTCTCTCCCACTCCCCCTGCTGTGTTCCCTCTCTCACTGGCTGTCTCTCTCTCTGACAAATGAATAAATAAAATCTTTAAAAAAAATAATAATAACTGACAAGGTAGAATTCAGGCCAGAAAAACACCTAGCAAGACAAAGTAGGGCTTTTTTCTATGCTAAGGGACAAATTAACAATGAGGAAGATAAATCAGTTATGACTACTTTTGCACCAAATAGCCTGCCACAAGTTTATAAGACAAAAATCTACAGTAGCTGTATGAAAAAATTAACAGAAACAGAGTAATAGTAGGTGAAGCTATAGAAAACCAAAGCAATGTAATCAGTAAGGTAAATTATTGTAACATATTAAACTTACTATTTTGAATTTTGTATTTTGATAGAGAAAACACTCTCTTTTCATGTGGATATGGACTATTCACAAAAACTGATCATATATAAGGTCATATACAAAATCTCAGTAAGTTCACAACAGTAAAAATATCACAAATTATGTTTTCTGATCACAGTACAATAAAACTACATATGAAAAATAACAAAAAGCCCTTACTCCTGCAGGTTAAAAAAATGTTATCTTAAACAACTTTTGAATGAAATGGAAAAAAACAAAATTGTATACTATACAAAAAAAGATAAATTCCAAATGGGTTAGAGATCAAAATATAAAAATTAAAACCATGAAAATCCTATAAGAAAACATAAATGATTTCAAGTATAACCTGGGAATAAGAAAAGTCAGTCCAGCATTGATTCAAAATTCAAAAGCAAAAGATATAATTTTTTTAACTGACATATTCAACAAAAACTATTTTTTAAAGTATGCATGGCCAAAACCCCCACAAAACTATAATGGCAGAAAACAAACTGTGAGAAAATACGTGGCTACTACCCACTACTGCGTACTTGAATTGTGGCCAGTCCAAACTCAGAGGTGCTGTAAGTATGAAATACACCCAAGATTTTGAAGACTTGGTACAAAGAAGAAAGCAAAATAACTCATTAATAATTTTTATACTGAATGCATGCCAATGATAATACTCATTTTTGAATATATAATTAGGTTAATTAATCATAATTAAATAAAACTATATTTTTAATTTTTTAATGTGCAATTTAAGTTTCTCGTAGCCACATGTAGCTCACATTTACCTTTCTATGAGATAGCACTAATTTATATTCTGATCCAACAATCCCCCAACTCTGTAGCCATTCTAAAGATACACTTTCACAAATACAATATAACATATGGAGGTTATCCCGATGAGACATCATTTGTAATGGAAAAGATTAGAAATATCCCAACAGGGTCTGAATGAATAAATTATAATACATTAACACAGCAGATATTGTACAGCTATAAAAAGGTATGAAGAGGATCTCTATGTATATATTGCTCTCCAGTATATACTGTCGTGTAAATAAAAGCAAGGTACAGAACAAATGCGAGGTACACCAGCTTTTAAGGAAAAAAAGTAGATATAGTCTTATTTTTTAAAAAACAAAATAGTGGAAATACCAGAATTAATAAAAATAGTTAATTGTAAAAGGGAAGGAAGGGAAAGGGGCTAGGAGGGAGGGGATACAGGTAAAAACAAGACTTATCTAAGGACATATAATTAAATAGTTTTGATTTTTGCACTAAGTGAATGTTCCACATATTCAAGAATAAAATTAAATCAAAAGGAAAAACAAAAGCCCCAAAACAAATCATTTTAACCTTATACTGTGTTGGTAAAATAACTACACACAAAAAAGATTTAAAATGACTCTGAAAGACAACACTCTGGTAGTAGGATACCTTAGTAGAATATATTCTAAACAGAAAAAGAACTACTAAAGAAATCTTGAAATTCAGCTTTATGATTTTTGATAATAGTAATTCTGGTGTTATTTGTGAACAATTTTTTATGCATGGTGTAGAATAAATCAAATAGATAAATGTGTTATTAGGAACTAAGGTATTTAGTATGGTGGGGAAAACAAAATATAAAATGCAAAAAATTAAGACAAAATAGACTCTCTAATGTTAAATTTGAATTGATATATGAACTTATTTTTTTAAGAACTATATATTTCTTAGTTTTGTCCAATAAGAAATCTTAGAAGCATTGATGCCCCTGAAAAATGAACCTAGCACCCGGACCATGGTATCTAAATCTTGCTCTCATATCCAAAGCAGGGAATATATAAAGTGAGCCAGGACATCATTTTATGCCTGACATAAAGAGTTCAAGGCCCAATTAAGGCCCAAGAAAAAGACACACAGAATACACCCACACAGAGACACACAAGTAAGCTTGAATGGACTCCCACTGGCCAAATTTGAACATCAAATCAAACTCCATAAATACCTGTAAATACATAAAAATCAATGAGACCAGTGATTAAAAACACATGGAAGGGGGGGGAAGTTCCATGTCTTATATAATAGAATACATTTGTCCAGACCAATCCTCCTGCAGGTTAACAATTATAAAACTTGAAAAAGTACAAACAATAACTATCTGAAGGCACAGGAACATGAACAGAAGCAGGCAGATTCTGGAGGGCAGTATATTCTTGGAACAAAAAAAATGGCAGCAGTAAGTGTCCAAATAAATTGTCC